>NC_143235.1:14395766-15142048 GCF_009617815.1 Ciona robusta
CAATATTTTGTCTCTGGCAACAATATTTTGTCACTACAACCCATTTTTATAGTTTCAGGAGCAGTATTTTGTCTCTGGCAACAATATTTTGTCACTAGCAACCCCATTTTTACAGTTCCAGGACCAATATTTTGTCCCTGGCAACAATATTTTGTCACTAGCAACCCCATTTTTACAGTTCCAGGAGCAATATTTTGTCCCTGCCAACAATATTTTGTTTCTAGCAACCCCATTTTTACAGTTCCAGGAGCAATATTTTGTCCCTGGCAACAATATTTTGTTTCTAGCAACCCCATTTTTACAGTTCCAGGAGCAATATTTTGCCCCTGCCAACAATATTTTTTTTCTAACAACCCCATTTTTACAGTTCCAGGACCAATATTTTGACCCTGGCAACAATATTTTGTCACTAGCAACCCCATTTTTACAGTTCCAGGACCAATATTTTGACCCTGGCAACAATATTTTGTCACTAGCAACCCCATTTTTACAGTTCCAGGACCAATATTTTGACCCTGGCAACAATATTTTGTCACTAGCAACCCCATTTTTACAGTTCCAGGAGCAATATTTTGTCCCTGCCAACAATATTTTGTTTCTAGCAACCCCATTTTTACAGTTCCAGGAGCAATATTTTGTCCCTGGCAACAATATTTTGTCACTAGCAACTCCATTTTTACAGTTCCAGGACCAATATTTTGTCCCTGGCAATAATATTTTGTCATTAGCAACCCCATTTTTACAGCTCCAAGATCAATATTTTGTCCCTGGCAACAATATTTTGTCACTAGCAACCCCAATATTTTGACCCTGGCGACAATATTTTGTCACTAGCAACCCCATTTTTACAGTTCCAGGTGCAATATTTTGTCTCTGGCGACAATATTTTGTCACTAGCAACCCCATTTTTACAGTTCCAGGTGCAATATTTTGTCTCTGGCAGCAATATTTTGTCACTAGCAACCCCATTTTTACAGTTCCAGGACCAATATTTTGTCCCTGGCAACAATAATTTGTCACTAGCAACCCCATTTTTACAGTTCCAGGACCAATATATTGTCATTAGCAACAATATTTTGTCACTAGCAACCCCATTTTTACATTTCCAGGACCAATATTTTGTCTCTGGGAACAATATTTTGTTTCTAGCAACCCCATTTTTACAGTTCCAGGAGCAATATTTTGTCCCTGGCAACAATATTTTGTTTCTAGCAACCCCATTTTTACAGTTCCAGGAGCAATATTTTGCCCCTGCCAACAATATTTTTTTTCTAACAACCCCATTTTTACAATTCCAGGACCAATATTTTGTCTCTGGCAACAATATTTTGTCACTGGCAACCCCATTTTTACATTTCCAGGACCAATATTTTGTCTCTGGGAACAATATTTTGTTTCTAGCAACCCCATTTTTACAGTTCCAGGAGCAATATTTTGTCCCTGGCAACAATATTTTGTTTCTAGCAACCCCATTTTTACAGTTCCAGGAGCAATATTTTGCCCCTGCCAACAATATTTTTTTTCTAACAACCCCATTTTTACAGTTCCAGGAGCAATATTTTGACCCTGGCAACAATATTTTGTCACTAGCAACCCCATTTTTACAGTTCCAGGACCAATATTTTGACCCTGGCAACAATATTTTGTCACTAGCAACCCCATTTTTACAGTTCCAGGACCAATATTTTGACCCTGGCAACAATATTTTGTCACTAGCAACCCCATTTTTACAGTTCCAGGAGCAATATTTTGTCCCTGCCAACAATATTTTGTTTCTAGCAACCCCATTTTTACAGTTCCAGGAGCAATATTTTGTCCCTGGCAACAATGTTTTGTCACTAGCAACTCCATTTTTACAATTCCAGGACCAATATTTTGTCCCTGGCAATAATATTTTGTCACTAGCAACCCCATTTTTACAGCTCCAAGATCAATATTTTGTCCCTGGCAACAATATTTTGTCTCTAGCAGTAGCAACCCCATTTTTACAGCTCCAAGATCAATATTTTGTCCTTGGCAACAATATTTTGTCACTAGCAACCCCATTTTTACAGTTCCAGGATCAATATTTTGACCCTGGCGACAATATTTTGTCACTAGCAACCCCATTTTTACAGTTCCAGGAGCAATATTTTGTCCCTGGCAACAATATTTTGTCACTAGCAACCCCATTTTAACAGTTCCAGGACCAATATTTTGACCCTGGCGACAATATTTTGTCACTAGCAACCCCATTTTTACAGTTCCAGGACCAATATTTTGTCCCTGGCAACAATAATTTGTCACTAGCAACCCAATTTTTACAGTTCCAGGACCAATATATTGTCATTAGCAACAATATTTTGTCACTAGCAACCCCATTTTTACATTTCCAGGACCAATATTTTGTCTCTGGCAACAATATTTTGTCACTGGCAACCCCATTTTTACAGTTCCAGGTGCAATATTTTGTCTCTGGCAGCAATATTTTGTCACTAGCAACCCCATTTTTACAGTTCCAGGACCAATATTTTGTCCCTGGCAACAATAATTTGTCACTAGCAACCCAATTTTTACAGTTCCAGGACCAATATATTGTCATTAGCAACAATATTTTGTCACTAGCAACCCCATTTTTACATTTCCAGGACCAATATTTTGTCTCTGGCAACAATATTTTGTCACTGGCAACCCCATTTTTACATTTCCAGGACCAATATTTTGTCTCTGGCAACAATATTTTGTCACTAGCAACCCCATTTTTACAGTTCCAGGACCAATATTTTGTCCCTGGCAACAATATTTTGTCACTAGCAACCCCATTTTTACAGTTCCAGGACCAATATTTTGTCGCTAGCAACCACATTTTTACAGTTCCAGGACCAATATTTTGTCTCTGGCAACAATATTTTGTCACTAGCAACCCCATTTTTACAGTTCCAGGACCAATATTTTGTCTCTGGCAACAGTATTTTGTCACTAGAAACCCAATTTTTACAGTTCCAGAACCAATATTTTGTCCCTGGCAACAATATTTTGTCACTAGCAACCACATTTTTACAATTCCAGGACCAATATTTTGTCTCTGGCAACAATATTTTGTCACTAGCAACCTCATTTTTACAGTTCCAGGACCAATATTTTGTCTCTGGCAACAATATTTTGTCACTAGCAACCTCATTTTTACAGTTCCAGGACCGATATTTTGTCACTAGCAACCTCATTTTTACAGTTCCAGGACCAATATTTTGTCACTAGCAACCTCATTTTTACAGTTCCAGGACCAATATTTTGTCTCTGGCAACAATATTTTGTCACTAGCAACCCCATTTTTACAGTTCCAGGACCAATATTTTGTCCCTGGCAACAATATTTTGTCACTAGCAACCTCATTTTTACATTTCCAGGACCAATATTTTGTCTCTGGCAACAATATTTTGTCACTAGCAACCTCATTTTTACAGTTCCAGGACCAATATTTTGTCTCTGGCAACAATATTTTGTCACTAGCAACCTCATTTTTACAGTTCCAGGACCAATATTTTGTCCCTGGCAACAATATTTTGTCACTAGCAACCCCATTTTTACCGTTCTAGGACCAATATTTTGTCCCTGGCAACATTATTTTGTCACTAGCAACCCCATTTTTACAGTTCCAGGACCAATATTTTGTCTCTGGCAACAATATTTTGTCACCAGCAACCTCATTTTTACAGTTCCAGGACCAATATTTTGTCTCTGGCAACAATATTTTGTCACTAGCAACCTCATTTTTACAGTTCCAGGACCAATATTTTGTCCCTGGCAACAATATTTTGTCACTAGCAACCCCACTTTTACAGTTCCAAGATCAATATTTTGTCCCTGGCAACAATATTTTGTCACTAGCAACCCTATTTTTACAGCTCCAAGATCAATATTTTGTCTCTGGCAACAATATTTTGTCAGTACCAACAAATTTTTTTCACTAGCAACAAACCGATAACGCGAGAATTTTAAGTAACAAAGAAAATCTTTAAAAAAATGCCAGAAAAATTGCAAATATGAACACAAGTCATTAGGGTTACAATGTATTTGATTTGGTTGCAAAATACTACAATAATTAACAGGAATGTAAAACAGGATTACGAGGCGCATGGGAATACTTATAGGAAAATTTGTACCGCGATATGAAACAAGTATATAACAAATGGCAGGCACATACAAAATAATAAACAATATGCACAATGTAGTGAAAAAACATTCTTTTAATTAAAGGCACTTTGCTACTGGTTCATGTTTGGCAATTCATGGTTAAAATAAAGTAAAATATGAAACTTTGGTTTTGCATAAAATACTTAATACTGATTGGCCAGTATAGGATTAGATAGGAATGTATAAAACAGGAATTGTTAAACTTTTTTTGAAACAAGTTCTAAAAAATATGCTTGGCTTGTTGTGCAAAACGGTGTTGTAATTTGGCTTGTAGTTAGCCTTAGCAAAAATCACTTTATGCTCTCAGACTCGATTTTTGTTTTTAATTTAATGTGGCTATTTATAAATTAGGACGCAATAAACTAAAAGTTTAATACAATAAATTGTAAAAAAATTGGATTAATTTTCGTGGCATTTTGGCTCATTTTATCCGCTAATATATCATAGTGGGCCAAGGATAGTTTAGGTCTTTAAATATATTGAGCTACAATTAAAGCCTGCAATAAACAGAATTGCTGCTTAGAAAACACTTTTGGAAAACTACTGAAATCTCTGGTTCAGTTTCTTAAATTTCAATTCAAAATGGAATCGCATTTTTTTGTTGATTTTTTGGCAAAAATGTCATTTCAAAAATTTTCCATTTTTTGGCAACAATTTTCACCCAGAAGGAGAGACTCCATTTACTGGCAGGCCTACTATAAACATGTGTTTGTTCTTTTTCACAGTTGGACCACCAACCACTCTTGCAGATGGCTCATTAAACTGGAGGCTCATTGGTGACTTGCATTTCAAATCAACCCTGTAAAAATATGCATGGGGTTTAAAGGTGAAAGGTTATATAAGGACAACAGTCACAACACTAATGGCTAATGCGTTTTTTTCTTCTTTCAACTGAAAAAAAACAACGTTTCAATTTCATTTCAAATCAGGAGATTTTTTTTAAAAACGAGATTTCGTTTCGAAAAAGAGATTTGGTTTTAGAAAATTATGTCTTGAAACATTGTTCAAACAAAACGACTTTCCTAAATTTTTGCATTTAAAAAAAATATAATGTGTGGCACTTATAATATAAAATCTATTTATACGGCCTAAATCCTAGGACCCATGGCATGCCTGTAGGACTTCACCAACATGGAATGAAAATTGGTGACTTCTTTACAGAACCAAATATAGAATGAAAATTGGTGACTTCTTTACATAAAACAAAACAAATTCAAATTATTCTTACTTCTGTTCAATGATGCATGACAACTTCTGATTGGTTGATTTTTCGACCAATAGCGACATCTTGGTAGCAAGTTCAATAGAATGAGCAACATTTAGTATTAAGTCGCCTTTGTGTTTCTTAGATTCCTTGAACAAAATGTAACAAATTAAAAATGTTTTTTTTATAAAAGTTCACTCGGTAAACTAAATATTACATTTTATTTTAAACTAAATAGTAAAAATTTTAATATTTCCGAAAAAAAGTCTAACTCAAGGCTGTCTTTTTTGTCGTCAATTAAGTTTTTCGTTCTCAACCAGTGAAGCAGTTAGTAAAAAAATAAGAAGGAAATTAAAAAAAAAATTTTGTTAATATTTCTTTTATAAATTTTTTTATAGGAGTGTCACTGCACAGGCGGAGAGTTGTTTTGGGACCGTTAAAATATAAAGAATAAACAAAGCCTCACAGCTGGTGGTTTGCAATGTAATATCATCATCCCGTCCTGGTAAGGTGAGAAGGAAACTCCGCTGATGTCATGAACAGCGACGCGGCATTTTTGCTTCAGTGATTTTTCTTCGAGTAATAAAACAGCATTGTCTGTCATAACGATGTAGCAGGAAACGAACTGAAAATCGATAAAATGGTTTTTGTAAAGTTTATAGAAAATAAAAAAAAGGTCCACATTTATGGTGAAATTATCATTATTAAAAGAATAAAAAATAAAGTAAGTGAACTCGATTTAATCAAAGAGAATTAAAAAGATATTTTTAAAACAAAAAAATATTTTCTTTTAACTTTATAAAAAGTTTATTAGAAATTCCCCAAAAGTTTTTAAGGATTTAAAAAAAAAAATCATAACATCTGAACAAAAAAAGTAACAGGAAATTTCAAAATTCGCTTACTTTTCCGTTATTTCTATGAATTTTAAATCCTTCGTCTGCGAAAATAATATTCGCCCCGCCCCCAACTTTTCGCCACTTCTGATTGGAGGAGAGAGTCACATGATCACCGACAAACTTCTGGACCAATGAGGACGGGTATAACGATTTTTTGCCTGAAATGCAAAATATTGTTAAATTTATTTTCTCTCTTCTTCTTTCAATAAATTTGATTTTGTTTCTATGGTCACGATAAGGAAAAGTTTACAAAAGCAAAAAGACAGGCAGTAACAGTAAAACAATAGTTGTTAAAACACACTCAAAGTCTAAGTAAGCATCTAGGATTTTATTCTATATGAAGTAGGTACAGCAGCAAAGACTTTAAAGCAGTGTTTCTCAACCTTTTTTTTCTGCGGACTGATGGACTTTTAATAATCAACGAAAATGTAATTTCGTCCAAAGTAGAACTATATGTTCGTTGCAGTGCTACAAATTACGAAACTGGCAAAGTTTTAAATCAGTTAAAAATTTGATGTTTTATTTCTTTAATCAATGAAATGTAGACTTCAACATCTTGCATTTTGCAATTGAGATATATATTTGTAATATATTTGGATGACTGGCAGAAAAGTTGAGATATTAATGTAATAAATACCTTTGAATAAATTTGACGAATGAAGTTTTTCTGATAGTTCAGTTTTTCTTTGAGGGGTGAGGCCCTTCCTGTATTTCATGCACTGCAAGGAATTGGAATTTAAAAGTACATAATATAAAACATCTAAAAAATTTTATTTATGTATAAAATAAAATTTACAAAAAGATATTTATCACAAAAAAATCAAAAATATATATATAATAAAAATTATAAAAAAATATAACAAAAAAAATTCAAACAGCGAGACAAAAGACTGGAAAATTTTAAACTTACTCTCCACTTGTGAAACAAATCCCTCAATATTGGATGAGTGGAAGAAAGGAATTGATATTTGCATGCACTCCATTTCTTATCAATTGGGGAACTAGATGGCAAAGAATCCCTTGTTTTGGTGAGATACAAATATACCTGGGAAATTTGTTACATTCAAATTTTGTTATCAGCAAACAATTTGTTACATAATGAAAATTTTGTTTAATTAAAACTTTATTACATGGGGGGAAATAAAGGTTCGCAACAAAGTTTACAAAACAAATAAAAAATTTTGCTCTAGAATAAGTTTTTAAACCGCAAAAAATCATAATTTTCGGGCGCAAACTTTTAGAATAAAATGCGAAAACATTTTTTTTGAAATGTTAACTCCAGGGGTGTGTATAAAGTACTTACCACATATTTCTCCATGAACTTTGCGATAACCTTCCCAGCATTAGCACGGAAAAACTTTCGATATTCTCGTCTCGTTGTATAACCCTTCCAATGCGCTGCTATGATGGACACGGATATGCATTGAAGCTTGTGAAGTTTGTATGCTCGCAGTAAGCATCTTGCCTGTGAGATTTTATAAGTAAGTGAAAAAATATTTCTGTTTTTGCTCGACCTTGACTGTGAGGGTGTGGATACGGGGGTTGGTCATTGGAGAAAAAAAGTTGTGCTTTTAATGCTTTCAATGTAAAAGTAGCCCTTTAATAGCATCTTTTTGCTTTAAAAATGCAAAAGCCCCAGTATCATATTCCTATAATTGTTAAAGTTTCTTAACATTTATTGGGACAGGCACGATTGAATGAAACAGAACACCTGTGCTATAACGGCTAAAGTTTTTCAACCATGCGAGGATAAAGCAAGTTACACACGTGGTAACTCTCAGTGGGCACAAGGTGTATGAAACAGAACACCTGTCTTTAATAGACTGTCGTTTTTCTGTGCACGTGAAGATAAAGCAAGTTACATTTATTCAAGTAATTGATTTTTTGCTTTTTTTAATTAAACACATAAGCAGACACAAGCTTACATCTACCAGACAGAATCATTATAAGGTTGGAACATATTCATATAGAAGCACAACCCACTTTCCAAGCTCTATCATACTACTGTAATTGTTAAAGTTTCGTAAGCTAAACATTTATTGGGACGGGCACGAGGTGTATGAAACAGAACACCTGTGCTATAACAACTGTCATTGTCCCGGCATTTTAACCTAATACCACTGTACAGTGTACCCATTATACAATATAAAGTTGCAATACACTTATTCATCATATAGAAACAACCCACCTTCCAACCCCTGATGAAACATTGCATAACAATCGTTGCGGATTTCAGTTTCAAATATCGCTGCTGGTTCTGCAAAATGAAACAAAATATTCAGAAAAATTATAACTAGCATTTATAGTATTCAAAATATTCCGATTTTATATTTTAATGCTACAAACTAAATGATTTGATGGCAATTCCTGCATAGGCGGCCCTTTCAGTATAAATTTGTTGTAACAGGTGTTCATTTTGTGATATCTTTGGAAAAAATTAAGATAATTTATCGTTTGCTTAATCACTTTATATCCAAGTTAGTTAGTTAAAATATTTTTTTATATCCAGTCAGTTAATTAAACACTTTATATTCAGCTAAAAAATATACAGTGAAAGTTTTTTACAAACCTGGTGTCTCTTTACAGTTTTACTGATGACAATCTGTGCTTGTCGCATAATTTGGAACAACTTCCAATGGTGATATCCCCTCCATGTTTTCTGTATAGTGGTCGCAATATCGTGCAACGCCGCGTTTCTGTATTCCTCGAGTTTAAACAGCTGTTTCCAAGAAACAAAGACAATTATTCACGTTTCGTGATTTGGCAATTGTGTTTTATGATGTCATAATCAATGTTGTGAAATGACAATTCAGAACAATGATGAAATAATGATTATTGTTACATGTTTAAAGAAAACGTTATTGTAATTTACTTTTCTTACATATAAAATATAGTTCGGGCTTCGGGTTAATGGGCCATATATGGCCCATAATCAGGTCATAAAGGACCTTACCCAATTGATTCTTAAACCCTAGATTTGCGACCTATAACTAGATTGTCATTTACTATGGTAGTTTACAATACATTAACATTACGTGGTAAAAGTAACTTTTATCGTAAGCTTTGCTTAATATGTAAGTCGCCACAAAAAATGACAATCATTGCGTTACGGCATTAGAATGTGATTCTATATCTTTTGTATAAAGAATATATTTTCACCTTACAAATATTGAATAGAATGCATCTTTAAAAGTTTCAAACAACTACATTAAAACATCAGTATTTCTAATTATATCTTTAATATTTTAAGAGTAATGGCACAAATCTGGCGTAAATCCAAAGTCCCTTACCCATATAGAACAGATATCAGAATTTCTAAAACTCTATATCTCAATAACTTACCGTCCTTGGGTTCCTAATGAATATTTTGCTTTTCCCATATTCATATTGCTCTGGATCGATCTTTGTTTTAAGAAGGATCTGTTTCACCCCCTCTTTAGGTGGTCCGTGCCATGACGGCCATGTTTTTGGGCTCAGCATCTTGTACCTGGTCGGCATAACTTATTTTTGGAAGGTTTTTGGACGGTTTGAATAAAATTAACTTTGAATATGACTTAACAAATGTAACTTAATTGAATAAATGAATGTAACTTATTTATCCTCGCATGATGGGGCAACGACAGCCATTAAAACACCGGTGTTCTGTTTCATACACCTCGTGCCTGCTTACGTGTTTTGTTTGTGTGTAAATACACCTAACAGCAGGGTAAATTTTACTACAATTTAATATAAAAAGCTCTATGAATGATCATATTATACAAAACTTTAGGAAAAGAATTCAGTGAGGATACTAGAAAGAAATATAAACCACCTTGTAATGCAATCTTCATATTTCTGTCGGAAAGCGTAACCTGCTCTTCGTACACGGACATTTTCCATCAAACCTAAATACCTCACTTGGTGGCGCACAAGATCACTGCTGAACACCGATGACCTTTTGACCTCGTTAGGTTTGATGCATCTGAGGATAATTAATCGAGGTTTGGGTTATAAGATTTCTATATTAGGTGAGGTGCTTGTCAGGAATAACAAAAAATACCCAGAAAGTACATTTATGGCAACTCGTATCGCGGTTAGTGGTATGAGTTTTCGGCTAAGTTTGGCCCATTAGTTCAAAATATCCTAAGCTAAGTTTGGCCCATTAGTTCAAAAAATTAAAAAAATTATTCAGCAAGTTAATCCTTTCAATTAATTTAACCTAAGTTAATTTTCGCACTGAATATAACTTATGTTTTCTATGAGTAGATTCTTTTTGAGTATAAAGCGGGCCCGTGTTATAACCCAAGTCTTTGCCCACCATATCAAGATAAATATTCATTATTCATTCATTCATTTAGGAAATTATAATACATTCCATCAAGTTCATTTTCGCACCGTATATAGTTTGGGTTTTTCATGAGTAGATTCTTCATGAGTGCTGTCATAGAAGCTTTGAACTGCGTGGCTGATGTTGGGGGTCGCTTTAACATCGTAGTTGAGGGGTCACCCTCGGGGAAGAGCCCTTTAGCTCCCCCTAGTAGTGGGTGTAACGAAAGGAAGGCAGCCGTTGAAAGATTACGAAACAATGAGTTGTTGTTTTTGTCGATAAAGTTTTCAACCACGTATGTGACCTGGTAGATAGAAATTACTTAGCATTTACGAGAGGTAAACTAATCAAAAAATGTAAAATATAAAGAATAAAATACTATATTCATAAAATAAATTTGATTTAACTTTCAATATTTTCAAGTAATGAAGCCGACTTACACAATGCTCACACAACACCAACTCAAAACATTTTTACTGGGTGTTAAACTTTTTATGAAATTAAAGAGTTGCATGTAATATTATACATAAGACCAATACAGTTAGCATAATGCTGACTTATTACACCACGCTACAGCACAAACTAAACCCTCACCTTCCCAGCATAATGTTGAATACGAAACGCATTATGTGGGAGTGTTTTATCTCCAAGAAACCTGGTGTCGCGCCTGCTTTCAAAATGCTCATGCTTGCCGCAAACAGTTTCCAACTTCGTAAGCAACGTGGCGTCTGTGACGTCACCGGGTCGAAGACATTCTTCATCTAGCATTGAGAGTATTCCACTACGAGGCTGGAGTAATGAGGGATTTTTCAATTTTATTAGTTAAGTTTTTAAAAAATTAGAATACGTACTTGAAAGCACGTACATAGAAAATAGAATGATATGTAGCAATACTAGCACATGTCTTTTTTCTCCAATTTTACACTTATTCTAATAAATTGTGTCAATATACTGCTACCTAAGTAAATGACTGCACTATTTTGATATCTAATATATTTTGTATGTAAAGTGTTATGAACAATAAGTTTGCCAGTTTGTGCCTACGTACATGACCAGTGGCGTTTGCCAGTTTGTGCCTACGTACATGACCAGTGGCGGAGCCACGGGTGGGTTTAGGGTGTCGCGGCCCCCCCTTTTAAACCAAAAATAAATTAATTAAAAATATCTTGAAAATGTTTTGATTAAAACCCCCCGCTTATTTTTTTTCTGGCTGCGCCACTGTACATGACTGTGTTATTTTTTATGCCTAATGTATTTTGTATGTACGGAACAATGGAATATAAGTTTATCAGTTTGTTACAAAGTGTTTTAGTCACCAGATTAAGTTCATGGTGTATTACAAACATTAATATCAAACTTTATAAGTTACGCAAGTAAAAGCACATCCACGTACGATAACAAATGGTGTTTTCCAGTTTGTTACAATGTGATAAAAACTAGTTTAAGTTCATAATGCATAACTACTTTTCTTTTCTTATAAAAATATAATCTACGTTAAATTTTGTAAGTTACACTTGTAAACTTCAGCACACGTAATAAACAAGGTAAGTTTTCCAGTTTGTTAAAAAAGTGTTTAGGGAATAATTTAAGCTCATACTGCAATAATGCATACTACTTCCATTGTGTTACAACTTTATTAGTTATGCTAATAAACAAGTGCACACAGGACAAAGTGTTTGTGCAACTATTAAGTGCCAAGTGTTTAAATATTAAACTTTGCCTTATCAGAAGCCATGCAGTCTTCAAGTAATTCTGAAGAAGTGTTTTCACATAATTTAGTTTATTATTAACTTGGTTAAACCATTTTACAACCTTGGGTAATTTTACTAACAGTTGTAAATTTAATTATTTCTTAAAACACACTGCATTGTTAGTTAATAAGTTACAAATCTTTTTAAGAGTTAAATTCTTAACTTGTTACATGATACTTTAATATAAATTTGAAAAAATTTCCAAGGTCAAAACATACAAAGAATGAAATTTCAAATGAGGGCAGAATTTTCTGCTTTCATTATTATTATATCTATGTGGGTGAGGTCCTATATCCCAGATTTTAAAATTACTCAGGATCTATCCCATTACACACAACCCATGGAGCTACAACCCATAAGCGACCATAACGTTTGAGCAATGTCCATTAAATGCCTTGCACAAGGATATTAATTTACTGGGTTCCAGATGGTAACACCCGGTGTGCTGGGACTGGGCAGCTTTCAATAGGTTGACAAATATTCTAAATGTGGATAGGTGGACTAATTATTTTTCTTTACTTTTTTATATGAAAAGAATGACTGTGTGTATGCGTATGGATACTTGTGAACTGGCACTCAAGGTCTCATGTGTGGCTGTACAAATACGCCACCGCAAAAAAAACAAACTTAAAAAAAAATAAAAATTCAAAGTATATATACTTACACTTTCAATAAGTTGACAAATAATAGCGTTGTTAAAGTAGTCAATATGAAGCCATTCAATTCCTTCTTTTACATACTCCTCTTGTTCCTCGCGTAAAGTCAACTCAACAAATATTTGCTGCAACTTTTCATTGCAGTAATTGATCATGAATTGTTCAAATCCATTTTGCTGCAAAACAATTTTAAAAGAAATTGTCTTAAAAACACAAGAAACATTTTATCTTAAAGGAAATTGTCTTAAAAGTCACTTTTTTATTTGGATATTTTTTTATTTTATGACATCTTGTCAAAAAAAGGGAAACTCAAAAAAGACAATTACCCACAAAGTTAAGGTTGTGTGAAAAATCTGATAACACTAAAGGTAAATGTAATACATATTATGGGGTAATGGGTCAACTCTGGACTAAATCCTAGTAACCATAGCGTGCCACACTGTGATACCTCGCCCATATAGAATAGAAATATAATAAACCAAACAAAACAAATTAACAATTAAAAAACTAAAAAGTCATTTATTAATCATTACTAAGAATATGCATTTGAAAACATTTCTCCAATTACTGTGCACCATAAGAAAATCATGACTCCATTACATCATAAATAGCAACTATGATGTAATAATCATTCAGTTTAGTAACAATTTCCTGTATTGACTGCAATGAATGGATGATTGAGTGCTGATAATATTTGTAAATTTGAAAGTTCGGGTTTTAAGCTATAAAGGTGATGATTTCAATTTGTTTTAACCCATGGATCCTTATCGTTATCGTGCTTGCTGTAGGAATTCACTTACATAGATTGGAATAGTTAAGATACTATGAATTACATTTTCACTGATCGTTTTCAGTTACGTAGATTTTAAATATAATGAACAAAATGCAATTTTAGATATTCCTATTTGAAAAGTAAAAAAAAAATAATTAAACAAAGAAAAAAATATACTTTTTCCTTAAACGTGCATTGTAATGCCCCCTAGTATAACCTATACGCAACAGAATATAGTAGGAGGGGTAGGATGGTTCATGTTTTCATTCTCATTTATAATCTATTAGTAAACAAATAAACCGCAGCCCTGTAACTTTAAAATAGCGTTGTTAAATGTAGAAAACACGATTAGAAATATGGGACTTATGTGCTAACAGGGTCCATCTTACCCCACAGTAGTATCTATGTTGTTAACAGTACAATATATGATATTCACCTCAAATACTTCGAATCCATAAATATCCAATACGCCCATCACTTTGCATTTCTTGTTGGTTTGTGTCGTTACTTTAATACTGCTGTTTATCCTGTTAACCAGCCATGTGAACAAGCGGTCATATATCTCCTTGCACAATGCATCTCTGTTGTAGGATGCCTGGGAAACAAGGGATGTTTTGAACTGGTATCAGTGGCGCAGCAAGAAAAAATAATAGAGTTTTTAATCTAAAAAAAGGAATTAATTTCCTTTTTTAGTTGAAGGTTGCAACCTTGCTACATTTTGAATGAATGAATGTAACTTAATTATCCTTGCTTGCCTGGAAAACGACAGTCGTTAAACACAGGGTGTTCTGTTTCATAAACCTCGAGCCAGCTTAGGAGTTACCATGTATGTTACTTTGTGGGTGGTTTTAGTTGAGTACAGAACAAAAATGTCACTTTTTAGATGAGCATGGAAAAAATTGTTACATTTTAGTAATGACAAATGATATTGCAAAGACAAACAAATTCAACATTTTCTTTTATCAATTGCCGTGAAATAGAAACGTGAACAGAAACAACGCACGATATGATTAATGACATTTGCGCGCCAAGTTAATTTTAGAATGAACAAACAAACTGACATTCTTTGAAAGTGTGTTTGCTCTTTCCATACATGGGAACTCAACATAAGAATAAACCACAATCTAGCGAAACATGTCGTAACCTGTTAATCTTATGTGTGCTTAAGTATATCTGACAATAAGTAGAGAAATAGGCGACTTTATGGCTAATAACAATGAATTACTTTACATAAATGTCAAATACATGCAAAACATGAGATCATGTATAGCTTTAAACCAATACATTCAACATAGACATAATAAATTGAATACACACACCGTACTCTTACATGAAAAACAGTAATGACTGATAAGGAGTATTATTAAAGATATATTTGCCTATAGTGTCCCCTATTGATATAAAAAACTAATTTAAACTAAAAAAAGTCTTTTAAAAGAAGTAAACAAAGGACACATGCCTGGACGTTTGTCCCTGTTGTAAACTGAAAAAAAAACTTTGAAAACAAGGAAATAAAATACATATCATTCACTTTTATTTATGGGTGTTAGGGTAACTGGCCAAATCTGGCGTAAACTCATGGTCCTCTACAAGGACCTCGTCCACATGGAATAGGTTTCTATTAACATAATTTGTACTTAACTCTTTAAAAACGATAGTTAAGATCATGTTATTTAAAGAACGAAGAGAAGGAAATCAACAGCAAAACAACAGTTGTTAAAATGTTATGGGAAAGATTGTCAGTTATAAAGCGTGGCTGTTGCACCCAACATATTCGTGCCTGTTTAGGTGATGGGCGAAAGTTAATCCAAATTAAACACATTAGACACCCATGTTATAACACAATCTATAGAAGCAACATTATATACACTACCAATTGAAATCAAAATCAGGTGTAGGAACAGAAAAATTATGCCAATATTAGAACTTTACAAGACATTGAGGAACTCGATGCCAAAATAATAAAAGCGCCATATTACATATTGGGGTAAATCTGATCTTTGTTAAAAGGGTAAAGCATACAAACAAGTTAAAGAACCATTGGTATAACCCCATGTTATAACTCAACGGTGGAATTGCTGTCATAGAAACATTGGGCCTATATTATAACAGATTAGCAAATTAGTCAACCCAACACGGCTGTTTAATAAAAGTGTGGGAAAGATTAAACGCATGACTGTTGAACCCAATAGTTATAGAAACAATTGGCCTATGTTTCAAACAAGACTAGAATCCGAACCCACCTCGTTTGCCGACAGCGTGCATGTGACCGATTCCTTCCTCGCTGTCATTGTACGTTCCGTCAAGGCTGACGTGAGATTATGTGGTTTGATTGACAGCATCTCGCAAATATCAGCAACCTCTGGATGTTTTGATAAACATTTATTTTATAATTAGTTTAAAATGTCATTAACACATATAAAAATACCCACGGAATTTAATGCTTGGTAACTTGTACGCGGGTACGTGGTGTGCGAAACAAAACACCCAAGTTATACATAACATAATCTTTTTAAGGTCTTCAAAAACAATAGCCAATATCTTGTTATTTAAAAACGAAGAGAAGAAAAGCGACAGTTGTTAAAACACGCTATGGATAAAGTGTGGAAAAGAGTATCAGTTAAAAACGTGAATGTTAAAACTTAGGATATTTATGCCAGTTTAAGCAATGCGTAAAACTTCGCTAAATTAAATGCACCCTGTTTTGACTCAACAATAGATATGTCATTATACTCAATCTCACCTTCCATGTTAGTTATTGTACAATTATCCATCCCATTCTTAGCAGAAATTGCTTTAAACCGAATATTCCCAAGTTTAAGTACGGCAGCAACGAGCATAAGAACGTTGTCTACCTCACTGCGAGAGAATCCAATGATATCAAACGCATTCTGGCGAATTTAAACAAATTTAATTTATGTGTGAAAGAAGAGAAATTGATTTTTATTGTATTGTATTTTTCAGAAAAGGTATATATATAGTAGGATGGGGGAAGATGGGACACCTTCGGCGCATAATATCCGAATATCCTGATCGTGTTTTAAACAGTTAACAACGGTCTATGGGAGTCGTGAGCATATATTTTTATAATTCTTTGAAAGTTCCTTGCTTACTACCACATTGGACGAGAAAATAGAGTTAAAATGTGTCCCAACTTTCCCCATCTTACTATATATAAACAATGTCTAAATAGGGTTAAAAATAATCTGTAATGAACCGAAGAACCAAGAGCCCAATAATATCAATTGTATTCTGTGGAACTTAAACCATCTTAATTTACAAGTGACAGAAGATAATTTTTTAGATAAGGTATAAATGTTTTTCCATTAAAGTTTAAGATTTTAAATGTTTGAAGCAACATGCTGTTTTAATCATTATATAACAGATAACAACAAAAAAGCTTATGAACAAGCGATATAACACACAACCCACCAAGACTTCATTGAAAGATTTTGCGTCTTCAGGATTTGCATCCGATTGTTTGATGTAAGAGAAATTCTCAACATTTTCCAACTTCAGTTTTTCTGCAATAATTATTTAACAGATTTTCTTTTAATATATATATATATAAAATAAATTAGTGGCTCAACTTAGGTAATTCTGCAAAAAATATTTTTTGTGATGTAAGCAAAAAATACAAACTTTAAATTAGTAAAAAATATTTTACAAAATTCTTAAAACTGTTTAAAACATATTTGACAAAAATCAAAACAATCATTTAAAAAACTCCAGCTAACATGCTAGACAGCTGTTTCACATTCCTTTCAATTTATCTGAAATTATGTAATTTGAACTTCCAATTTTCGATTCGTTTCACCCAATTTACTGAGGCAATCAAAACAGGACAACTACACAAATATTAAAATATATATCTCTAATACAACGATTGGTTCTATTTGAATATTAGACTGATGATGCCATTTAGGCGAAATATGCATATTTTCATTATACAATTGGTTGGACTTGATTTTTGTCTGTTTCGTTTTCTATCACCAGATCCTTACTGTAGAATTTGTTACAAACTTACTTAACACTGTGGGTAAAGCTCTAAAAAAATGAATACTAATATGAAAATTTAAAAAAGTATGAAAATTTGAAAAAAACATAAAAATTTGGAAAAAAATATAAAATAAAAAAACATGAAAAACAAGAGCTAAACATAAAAAACTACACAAATAACTTACTTAACATTGTGGGTGAAGCTCCACACAATATTTGGTAAAAAATATGAAAATTTCGTTCTCCTTCTCCATGCCGTACTACCCTCGATTTCTCCAATAAATCTGGATATTAGAAATTGTTTTTACCAGATTTTATAAAAGGTTGGAAAAACTTGTTTTTTAGATTTTCAACAAGTTTTTTTAAATATTTTTTAAATTTTTAGACAAGTTAAAAAATATTATTTACAACTCTTGACTATTATTTTTTGATTTATTTTGCTTTAAAAATTCTGAGCTCCAACTAGAACCAATATTAGTTATTAGCATTTTTGTTTATATTTGTTCTAACATATCTAGAAATTTGAAACCATGGTTTTTACAAAATTTCCTATATGAAACTAACACTTTTTTTTTTCTTATAAAAGCATTTTCAGTGTCCTAATACTAAATTCCTAATCACGAAATTTTAGTTGGAAAATGTTTAAGAGTAAATATACATTCATATTTATGTTTCTAATACTCCTTCCTGATGCTAGTGGTGGTGGTTTCGTGAAATAAAATGGAATTTTTACAATTTCCTTTTCCTATTACGCAATACTTAATGGATACCAGTGTTTGTATGATAAATTAATAAGAGTTTAAACAGAAAAAATTACTGCATCGCATTTTATCATTTAGTTAAAACATTCATGACAACTCATCTTGAGATTCAACCATGTTTTGCAGTTTTTTTGTAAAATATTTTATCATTTAATCAGGTGAGGCTCACAAAACAACAGCAGTTATTGGTAAAGGCCTTTTTAAAAGGTTACCGCTCATGAGACCACATTTGTAACTTTGTGAGCATTTGTTGCACTTGTAAAAAAGGGCATAAAATCTTGTTATTAAATGATAAAATGTTTTACATATATTTTGAACATATTATAATTTCAGCAATTGTTATGAAGTAAATGTATGGTTCATAAGCTCATGGGTGTTTGGATTAATGAAGGAACTTTATATCCCAGGTCCCCCTAGCTTACATGGAACCTCACCCATATAGAATAGAACATTCAAATATCAATAAAAACTCACAGTTGGTAATCAAACCACCGACAGGATCCCCTTTAAAATCGAACTCGATGTCCATGTATTTCCCCTGCATACAAACAAGCAATGATATAAATACTACCGTTCAGTTAGTTTTGTTAAAGCTAAAATAAAATCTTTCCATGTTTAAATCAGTAGACACCATAATTCTAACAAAATATAGTAGAGTGGGGGAAGATGGGACATTAAGGCATTCTATTTTCTTGTCGCATTTGGTAGTAAACAAAGATATTTCGAAGAATTATAAAACTGTCCTTTACAACTCCCATAGACCGTTGTTAAATGTTTAAAACACGATCAGAATATTTGGATAATATGTGTTAAAGGTGTTCCATCTTCTCCCACCATACTATACTTTATTGGTGGTTTTGTTTGCGAGCTTCATATGAAAAATTAGCCTCCAACTCGAAAACCTTGTTACAACTAAAGTATATCTTCGTTAAATCTTGATTTATTTAATAATGATGGCTTTTGAGTAAAAAGTATTTGGGAGATGTCGTGCAATGCTATAAGTTGTGTCTTAAACATCAAACCCGGGGATTCAACTAAAGCAAGTTTAGACTTTTGAGTTAAAACTTAACCCATATCCCCATGTAATAATAAAAAACAATAATGAGACCATTTCATATATATTTCTAAGTTACAGGTCCATATGCCTCTATAGGTCTATTACAGATCTATAATTTAGGAAATTATTAACACATATTTGCCTATTTAAATATTACACATCAAAATAAATATATGAATGAAAAAACAAATATGAAAATCATAAATATCTAATCTAATCGAAGATAACGTATCGTATTGTAAACATTAAATTTCAATAATTTGAAAATTTGGTAATTTGAATTTAGAATAAATTATTTTGAAACTTACAAATCGACTTGAATTGTCATTTCTGTTTGTCCTTGCGTTTCCAAACGCTGTATAAATGTGTAAGAATATTATAAGCATGAAAAAAAATCTTTAAAACAAACAAGTTTAAGGCTAAAAAAACTGCATGAAAAAATGATATAAAAGTATTTGTGTAAAAATGTATGAGAATAAGAATATTATAAAAATGGAAAACTTTAAAATTAACAAGTTCGGGGTAAAAAGTAGAATTAACAGAAAATCTATCCTTACATTATTTTATAATGCTTTTAAATTTGAAAGAATTGTTTTTGTTAGTTAATTTTTTTTATTAAAAATTAATTAATTAGTAAACTTGTATTGTCACTGTCCTTGTATTTCTAAAGGCTGTAAATTTGTAAGAATTTTATAATAATTTATAAATATAAAAAACTTACAAGTTTTTTGTAAAAAATTAAAGCATGAAACGTAATTTAAAAAAAATTTAAATTATTGTTTTGAAGTTCGAAGAAACAAAATTATTCGCAAGTTAATTGCTGCTTAGTTGGCGACTTTATTGCAGTTATCATGGTTGTAAAGAGTAGTTTCAATGTAAGGAAGTAAACGTAATCTTATACGAATGTGAAACAGGTGGGAAGGTGGCTGAATAACTCACATACCATCACCATTCACAAGCACTTCAACTTATTCTAGTACGTAAGACACACCATATTTGGTGATGGGATCCACCAATCTGGTGCCTTGTTTATCTGTATAATCTACCACGCATTTACAATGAGCTGATATTGGCCACAAAACAAGAGAAAACTTGTGGTGTATGTTTACATAATAAAAGCTGAACATTCAACAATTGTAGAGTTTAAATGCGTGCCCAAAATACAGGTATAACGCTTGTATAACAGCACAACAACTATTTACAAGTGTGAGACGTATTGTATATACTTGACTTTATTAATTTGTCTAATTGTTTAATTAAATTGACAGACGTATTCATGTTAATTAGCCATACATCAATGTTATATCGTGTGCTTGACTTATTAAAACAGGCAGTTTACAAATAAAAGTAAATAAATATTTAGACCACAGGTAAACATATTACAAATAAAGGTTATCAGTGTCTTGTGTATAAGCAGACATTGCTATATCAGACTAAGGAAGTCTACGTCTGAGAATTAACTAAAGCTGAATCACTGTTCAACTTTTATCATTAAGTTATCCTGGTTTGGGCCAAGACGTCAGACATACAATAGTAGTGTGTGAACAAAAGCCAAGATTTTAAAGCTTGGTTGATATTATTATAATAACATTATAAGTGTAAGGTTACTATCTTACAGTAAGGGCTTGCTATTGTGTGAAATGTATTGTGTTCATAAAGGGGATGAGGACAATATAAGTGTTGGGAAAAATGAATGGTGCTATCTAAGTATTATAACACTGGACCCATAAATTAACACAAAGTAATAAAAAATGAAAATCAGTATGACGTACATCTAGGGATGCACATTACAGAATTTTGAATCCTTTTGTATTCGAATCTAATTACGGGATTCGGTATTCTGTTTAATGACGTCATCATATGTCATCTCATATACTATATTAACAATTTTTGAAACTTATTAATTTTGAAAAAAAAAAAAAAATTGTGTTTGTGGGACTTTCGATAGTAAACGTTTCGCAACGTCTTTTCATAGCCTGCTATACGTTTTGTGACGCAAAAACTCCCCAATAGTACAATTTTTGGTCATTTTACAGCTCATGATCCAACAAGGCTACTAATAAAGAGTCAATTAACTGACTTATGTGGGTGAAATTATTTTTTCCTATAAACATAAAAAGATTCGAAATTCTAGATTCGGAATTCTAGATTCGAAATAAAGTATTCTAGGATATCCTAGAATACATAATTATTCTGTAATGTGCATCCCTACGTACATCTTATGGAATGATTAAAAAAGCAAAAATTCAAAAAAGCAAAAATTCCGCCTCCCGGAATACTCATATAAATTCAACCACTGTTCAATCAGTATGACATACATCTTACTCTACACAGAAGTGACAGAAAACTCGCAACTCATTTAACGTAATACCATATTAGGGCTGCAATATATCTTAGGTATTATAACATAGGACCCTTAAATTAACACAAATATCAGTTTCAGGATAACACAATTGAACTCAAAACATACTTAAATAATACTTGACATTACCTTAATCTTGGACAGCTAATGTAACTGATAGAAGTTAGAAAATTGAACACTTAATTAACAATATACACAATTATTATTTCAACTTGCTATAGAAAAATTATATTGGAAACATCTTTCTTAATTACTATCTGTTTGAAGTATTTCCCTTTGGTTATTGAATGGTTATTTTGGTAAAGGGTATAAAAACGTATGTTCAGATAGTAGTCTAGGTATTAATATATCATTTGGCGATTTGGGAAACTGAAGACCGCTTTAAAATCTAAGTTTTAATCAGTTTTGTTTTAAAGGTTGGTTATTTCTTGTACAGTTTAAAACACCAGGTTTTAGCTAACTTGTTTCCTGTGGTTGCCAAGTGTATGTTGAACAACTAGACATCAAAGAAATAATTTTGGCCACTCAAGCAACCTTCAACACACTCAACCTTGGCCTTACTACCTCAAACAACGATGAGAATGAAGTTGTTCAAAAAGTCTCAAAATGTTTGTGGTGTGGGTTTGGGGGACGCTAAATACGACTCAAGTAAAAGCCAAAAATCGACAGACAAGAAAGCCAAAATACGACGCATGTGAAGGCCAAAATACGACGCATGTGAAGGCCAAACTATGTGTCTATGTCGATGACCTTTTTGACGTAGAAAGTACGAAAAGTGCAAATCGGCACAACATTCTTAGTCCTGCTTAGACTATAAAGAAACTCACCCTCAAGCACAGGGTTTGACTGTAGGAGTTGTTGCTTAATCGTTTCCACCTCAGTGGAGCGGCTACTCATGGCCGCCACATATTTCATGACCAACTTGCTTGCTTCCGTTTTCCCAGAGCCAGATTCTCCCGTGATCATGATACACTGATCACGACCGTAGTTTTTCATGGAACGATACGCAAGGTCTGACACTGCATAGCTGGAAGAAAAATTGTTTAACATTTTTAAATATAATGTAGCCTACATGAAAGACAGGTTTTTAAAAGCGAACATTTTTTTAAAAAGAGTTTTTTTAAAATAAAACTTATTGAATATTTGGTTTAATTAATGATGTCCGAGTCTGCATGGAAGAAAAGTTGTATTAGATTTCTGAAAAGCGTGATAGCCATATTTTTTTAAAAGCCATGTTTTTGAAGAAGTCATGGTTTTTTTAAGAAGAGTTTGTGAAATTTAAATCATTGGTTCAATTCACAAGCTCTGACACTGCATATTTGGAAATAGGAGTTGTATATGATTTTTATTACCTTGTATAACCTATCTCCAGCATGAAAGCTTTATGTTTTAATTAATAATAATTAAAGTTTCAAACTAAAACCCTGTTTAATGATTTATGTTGATTAATATATTTAAACTTTAAACTAAGTTTGAAAACAAGGTTCTTTTCATACTTTGTGAGCATATACATGAAAAATAAAATATATATAGTAGGATGGGGGAAGATGGGACACCTTTTCAGTCTATTTTCTCGTTCTATTGAGTAGTAAACAAAGAACATTCAAAAAATTATAGAACTGTATCCTCACGACTACCATAAACCGTTGTTAATTGTTAAAAAACACGATCAGGATATTTGACTATTAGGTTCTAAAGGTGTCCCGTCTTCCCTCACCCTACTATATATATATAATATACCTATAGCCTATAATATACATAAATATATATAATATTCGAATTCCATAAGTAATCTATGTGACATGCACACAGTCAGTGACAGTTAAGGACCAAAGCCATCGATTTTTAGAGCAGTAAAAAATAAAAGTTACGACCTCTTAATACTGTTTAAATAAAGAGAATAGTCAATATTACAGTTGTTGATTTATGAGCTATTCGATATAAAAAGCTAAATATGAGTGAAGGTAAAACAATATATGCTTTACAATTTATGGTCCAACTTCACCTAATTCACTCCTTAAATAAAGTCATGCAGTGTTGATATAAGTGTATAAAATACAGCAATATAGAATTGCCGTCTTTTTAAGAGTAAACCAATACGTGCATTATATTTTATGGTACGCTAATGTAGTTTATGGCTATGATTTCATGAACTGCATAAATACAGTTATGTTATCTTGACATAAGTTAACAAAGAATACATATGTGGACATGCGACCTTTTAAAGATAATTTATTATGATATATGAGGAAAATGGAAGTTAAACAGAACATGCTGTACAATTTATGATGTAGATACTTTAAGCAACTCTAAATAAAGACAAAGTATGTTGATAAAAGTATAAAAACATACATTCTGTCTTTTTAAGAATAAAAATAAAACAAAATGTGATTATATTTTACGGTTCACAAATGTAGATTATGATGGTTCTATAAATTCCATAAATACAGCCATATTATATACATTAAGTCTACATAACGTACATATGTGGTGGCAATTCATATAAATTCCTTCCCCTGTATTTCTCAATCATCTCTGCATCGTATATTGGAAGTGTCTTGTAGGGGTTGGTTGATACAACAACATTCCCGATGTAGGTCTGTAATAATAAAATTTCCAATCACTTAATTTGTTTCTTCGATTACATTAGCAAAAGTTGAAAAGTAGTTAAAACGAAAAGGTAGAAAAAGGTAAAAAACAGTTGTTAAAAGTAAAACATGCTTACAGGTCTAACTTAAAAACATATTTACATTTATTTGGAAAGAAAAGAAGCGTGGTCGCTATACCTAGCAGACAAACAACGAGTCATTTGGTTCTAAACAGTTCCGTTAACAAGTATTGTTTTTGTAATAACTTTATTTGTATCTTCGATTACGGTAGAGAAAATTGAAAAATATGTAAAACGAAAAGGCAGGATATAGCGACAAAACAGACGTTAAAACACGCTTATAGTTAAATATATTTCTTTCAGTTGACTTGTTTTTTAGGTTTCCATGGCAGCAGATCCTTACTATATTTGCATTTAGTTGAAAAAAGCCCTAGCAGACAAACAACGAGCCATTGGTTGTAAACAGTATTGTTCAATGAAAAGCTCGGGGTAATATTACAACTGACAACGCAATTCACATAACATGTAACTTGGTATCTGTTTCAGCCAATGCTCAGGTTGTAAAGTATAAGATTTTTTATATAAAGTGTGTGATTGGACATTTAGCATGGGTTAGGAATCTTAGGATAAACAAAATCAAGTCCAACAAATTGTAAGAAATATATTTTCCTAAATGGCATTTTCAGTATCTTATTCAAATGGAATCTTTTTAATGTTGTTCAAACTTAGAGAGTCAGATCATAGATAAGATTTATGGGCCAACTTTGACCTAAATTTCATATTTACATTAAAGTAAATTACAGAGACATAGGTTCTAGACCTTTGTTTTATAGATTAGGGAAGCTAGCGGTTACAACATAGTCTATAATTTCTATGTGGGTGAGGTCCTTGTTGAGGTCCTTGGATTAATGTCAGATTTAACCAATTACCCCAACACCCACACAGCCTTTAAATATACTACTTCATTACAACATAGTCTCAGGTCAAAATTCCTAATGTTACATAAAGGCACCAGTGAAGAATTCTCCGGTACGTTACAGTTTAGGCTGGTGGCAAGTTTCAGAGGTTGGTTTGGTTAAAACAAGGATTATTAGTTAGGGGTTAGCGCTATTGGTTGGCATATAATGTAGATTGCAACAAATATTCAATGAGCCATAATATTAAACTCACATAAATCTCATCGTGTTGAAATCGTTTATGTAAATTATCCAGAAAGTTGTCTTCGGATAGAGGTTCTAACAATACGGCGTCACCCACGCCGACCATTTCATCTAACATGCTTCTGACTGCCATGGTTTTGTTACGACCTCTCTTATGGTTTAGGATATGCAAGTTTAGTTACAACAATAGCATTATATCTGTACTGTATAGAACCCTGAGCCCTATTAACAAAAAGTATGAATGAATGAATGAATGTAACTTACTTTATCCTTGCGTGGAAGGAAAACGACAGTCAGTATAACACAGGTGTTCTGTTTACTGTTTCATACACCTCGTGCCCGCTTACAAGTTACCAAGTATATTACTTTGTGGGTGAAGTAAAGTAATGTTTATATAAAGTAGGTGGGGTAAGATCAGATGAGACACATTTTTGCTCTATTTTCTCGTCCCATTTAATAGTAAACAAAACCCATTCAAAGAATTATAAAACTGTTTCTTCACGACTCTCATAGACCATTGTTGGTTGTTTAAAACACGACCAGGATATTTGAATAAAAGGAGTCCCGTCTGTTGTTATAATTAAAAATATTCTAGTGAATAATCCTACCCTAAACTATATTCTCACGTTTTGCCTTATCTGTAACGCCACGGGAATTCTTGACTAGTTTACAACACCGGCGAAATAGCACAAACGGCAATTTGTATCAGTACGTTCCAACTACTGTATCAACAATTCTTGTCTGGCAAGGTTTTAAACAGAGCGGGCAATTATATACCTATGTATATGATTTCTATACGGACATATATTTCATCCCCGAGTACAAGTTACCATGTAAGATTGACAAAATTGTATGTTAGTGTGGTTTAATACTAAACAATAAATAGTTTTCATATTAATTATCAGAGCCATAGAAATACCGAGTAGTCCAACCCATTGTTACGTAAAACACAAATTGAACGGCAATTTGGGTCCAAAATAACACAGTAGGTATAGGGAAAATGTATGTTTTTCGGTAAATTACAGAAAAACTTGAGCCTAAAAACAAATTTAAAGGTTGAAAAATGTAAAAAACATGTGTTATTTGTTTTCTGTGTCAAAAAGCGGTTGATTTGCGACATTTTAGTCATTTAATGCGGCTAAATTTATACATTTTTTCTAAAAAATGTTTGATAAGGTAAATAGAAGCTGTTTTACACCTTCCCACAATAGGAAAACACAAACAAAACTTAACAAGTTCGTTTAAACCCATTGTCAAAGTCACCACTTTTGCTCTATTTTGGACACACATAGACGGCAGTTGGACTACTCGGTGTTTATACGACTCTGTTAATTATTATGTGTATTTTCTTTTAACAACATAAACAAGAGAGCATAGCTCAAATAAACATGCACGTAGTTTATATTTCTTGTATACCACAGTTATTTTTGTCTACTCACTATGAAACTACAGCAAAGGGTAAACCTAACCTCAACTGATTTGTAAAACATAAACACGACTTCTGCAGAATGCCATGAAACCTGGTATTTAGACCACTGCTGGCCTGTTACCCCAACACTGTATATGCAAATTGTATGCCATATTAGTAAGGTCCTACGGCAAGGCGGGCATGGAACCTGAGATTTAGATCAGAGGTGGCATATTATACTTTGTCTCATCCACACATATAGTTTGTTGTATCAATGTTTCATGGTGTATTTTAAAACTTCAATGCTTTAAAATATAATCGCAAGAAAAGTAACACGATTGGCGAACAAACAGACACAATAAAGACAAAGTGTAACAAATTAACATTCGAATACCTGGAAATATCTACAATAAATTCAAGATACAACCATTCTTATAGAGTAGCATTTGTGCGCGGTATATCTATCCAGTGTCACAATATTTTGCTAGAATTTTAGTCACAGTTTGCAGCAGCACCTATGGGGTTTGTTGGTGGAACCAGTGATGCCATGCAAGTTTTTGATCAAGGTAGTCAACACAGAATTATTTACCTGGAAACACAAATCACCCTAGACGCAAAACACAGACTTAAAACATAACAACATGCAAGGGCCAAACCACTTAGATTAATGTTTGAACATTTATCACCAAGCTAGTCAGTTGTCTTTTGGTAATAGAAACTTATAAAACATACAAACCGACAAATTGACATATAGGCTAAGTGAGCTATGGGGTACATTGTGTGTGCTATGGTTTTATGTGTATGGCGAATTTTGGTTATAAAGAACATCCGTGTGGTGCAGGAAAAGCTATTAACGCTTTGCCATTTAAAATTGCAAAAAAGTTTTGGGAAAAAGCTTATTAAATTTTCCCATTTAAAATTGCAAAAAAAGCCTATAAGTTTTCCCATTAAAAATTGCAAAACAAATTTGTATACGCGCTTAAATATAGTCTGATAAATTTAAGGAGAAACGGCTTTGCTACAAAGGAATTGTCGCAGACAGATAAAGGTGACCAGAAGCACAGTGCAGCAGGGTGAATGTGGTAAGAAGGTCGCAGCACAAGTTAATTTATATATCGGGGTGAAGAAAATATTTTGCTAACAGAATTCTAATGTATGACACGCATAGGAAATATTTTGTTTTTGAATTCTTGTCTCACGCTCATACGGGTGTCTTTAAATACTTCTTGTCGAAATAAGCAGCAACTTTAAGCTTCTGTTGCAGCGTTCGACTGTGAACGTTTGATGTAAAGTTGGAGAAGTTTCATCTGGATGTATGGAGATAATAATGTTACACAGGGTTTAACAAAAACTGGTCAAAATTATGGATACAAAGTTATAAAAATAAATTAAAGATAAAAAAGTATGGATTAAGTTATGAAAATAGAAAAAAATTCTGAGCAGGTAAAAGAAAAATCTGTTGGTTGAAGAAATTCTACAAAAATACTACTATTTTGTCATTAGGTGCGCTAAATTAGGTGGTAATTTACTAATACAATAAACTAAACATGTACAAACAGTAAGAACGTGTAAAAATTAAATAATAACAAAGTATTTCTCTTTAACAACATATACAGACAATAACCACAAGATTTCTTTTACACATATTATACAATCAGGATTTTTTTTTAAAAATAGCTACAATCGGTTAAAATTTGACTTAAACCACCAGTGATGTTCCACCAAAGTTGCTCAAAGGTGTTTAAGATCTCAACTTAAAATACACTGTGTTTGAAAGCTACAATCATCTCACCTTTCCACCAGGCAAGGACTTTAGATGTTGACAAAGTTCTTCATCACCAATTACTCGATGTAGGGCAACAAGACAAAATACAGCAGCTTTACGCACCCCACTCTCAGGATTATCATAACACTGTGGGGGAAATATGGGTTAATGGTTCATTGTATTGCGACTAGCTAGGATAAATTAGTTACATTTATTTATATTTATTTATATATGTAGTAGGGTGGGGAAAGACAAGACATGTTTAGCGTATAATATCCAAATATTATGATTGTGTTTTAAACAATTAACAATGGTCTGTGGGAGTTGTGAGGATAAGGTTTTATAATTCTTTGAATGTTCTTTGTTTAATAGCAAATGAAACAAGTAAATAGAATGAAAAAGTGTCTTTGCGGTTACGTGTCTTGCCCAAGGATACATAAGCCCACAACAGTAGCAGCGTCAAGCCTTGAACCCATCACCTCTGGGTTAGAGGCAGGCACTGAACCACTGTGCTACAGCATCCAACAAAACTAAAAAAGCTTAAAAAAAACAAGGACAAGAGCCACCGTATTCTGTATAGAAGGTTGATTAATATAGTTGCTTAATAAAGCCAATAACAAGAAGCTACAACCAACCTTAATCAGACCAGGCACCAGATCAGCGACAAGTGGTTTATCCAATTCATCCTCCGAACATCTGTTGATGGCGTTCGTCAATATCTTCAAACATGCTTGCGTTGATTCGTTATTGTTTGACCTTGTTAATGGGCTGAGAACTTTAACACATAGTATAGGGGGTACAGCACAACATAACGCGTTCGCTGCTTCTTCTGCAGCACGAACCACCTGTAATGAATAATAGGTTGTTGAAGTATACTGCATAGTGTTGTTTATAGAAGGGTGGGGGAGGTGGGACACCAGCACATAATATCCTGATCGTGTTTTAAACAATAATAGCTGTCTATCGGAGTCGTGTGGATATGGTTTTACAAAATATCGTGTTGGTATGATATACAAACTTTTATGTTATTGGTACACAGTGAATAAGTTCTTATCTTCACTTTATTTAGATAGGGTCCTACTGCAAGGCAAGCCAGAGTTGCGATTTTTACAAAAATATTGAATGCTCTGGAATTTATAATTGTAAATGTAACTTGTTTATCCTTGTGTGGCGGGGCAACGATAGTCATTATATCATGAGTGTTCTGTTTCATACACCTTGTGCCTGCTTATGAGTTACCATGTATGTAACTTTGTATGTGACTGTTTTTTTCTGTGTGACTAAACCACTAGTGACACCTTGGTGGCAGCGACAAGCCTTGAACCCATAACCACGAGGTTACAGCGATATCATTACACCTAGCGTCTTACTTGTAATCACCAAAAATAAACCTGAATATAATTGCTAAACTAGAGTTTCTAAACTATTAGTGCAAGAACTGCTTCACAAGAGGTAATCCTGCATGCCACCTTTAACAAGTGGTGCGAATATTTACTAGGAGTAAGGTTACTTGTATAAAATTAAATTACAAGAATAGGAGAAAACTAATCTTGCTACGTCACCTTTTTAAGTACATTGTTTGGTATTGGTACCCCAACATCAAACCATGTTTGCAATAACTGACCTGTTTAGTTCCGTCTTTATGCGATTCAATAATATGGATCACGGTTATCTCGGTAAAGTTCTTGAATCTATGGGCAAGGTGTCGCAACATTTCGCGAAGAACATTCAATGCGGCTACTCTTGTATCAGTCTGTAAAGAAAGTTTTTTATTATTTTTTTGTTTTTAAAGTCTATTTTATATTTTATTCTGTATGGGTGGGCTTTACAGTTAGACAAGCTCTTACCCCAATATCCTGTTTGATGTTAAGTATTACTCTATGTTTTTACTGTTTTAATAAATTACTAAAAACGTCAACTTTATGGTGAAACAAAAACGAAATGGAGGAATTTAAAAATATAAAAAGAACTGTAATTAGTATAGACATTTTTAATTAAAAAAAATGGTTTTTAATTTCACATATTTTTGTTAAACCATGCGTCTGCGTTAGCAAAATTATTTAGAAAAACTGAAATCCATTTTCCGCTTACATCTGTTCTCAATATCTCCAACACACCAGACAAGACATTGTTGAAGTGAAGATCCCATTGTATTTGTTGCTGTGATGCTAAGAGTCCCACCACTGCGTCACTACTGCGTAATGTACGAGAGAGTTCTTCAAGCGCGTGACGCTTGTCACCGCCTTCACGAAGCAATTGCGCAACGTCGGAAATGTTGTCTGACATTTCGGTCGGGATTTCTGAGGAAATGTTTAGTTTTTTTAATGTCTTCCAAGAAAGTGTTTCAAATCCAATTTTTAGTGGGTTCTTTTCTTAATTTTTGAAACATTAAAAAGGGTCATTTTAGGATTAGTTCATGCAAAAAACTGTCTTTAACTATTATAACTATAATATTATAACAGAAACAAGGAAAACAGTTTTAACCAATTTAAACTAGTACAAACAAGAATTAACAAATCTACCTCTTAAGAAAATCAATTTCAAAATTTAGGTTTACAAAAGATCTGACTCAAAAAAGAAAATTAAAAAAATGAATCAAAACCAACACAATTGTTAAACAAGATAAAATAATCACTTTGAGAGTTCCACAAATATATAAAAAACTACCTTTATTGAAAAATATTTAAAAAGTTTAAAAATTATTCAAAAACCAACACAAAAAAATGCTGCACCAATCTTCATTAAAACAATCATTAATTACTAAAAAAATATTCAAAAAGTTCAAAACTTAATCAAAACCAGCATCACAAGCCCCAACCAACCTTCGTTAAAACTATCATCATCATCAAATATCGATTCCTTCACATCTCCTCTATTGAACGGGGATAATTGGTCCGAATATACGTGGGGGTTGTATTTGCTTTGCCGACCCGGTGGTAACTGGAACAAAACCGGTTTTAACTGGATTGGACTGGATTTCCATAATTTTTTTATATATTAATTTTAAGTTGAACCAAAGAAAACTTGTAAAAACATACATTTATTATGCAAATTACTAAGAATTACTAAGAACACTAACTAGCAATATGTAAAACCAGTTTAAACCAGTTTAAACTAGTACAAACAAGAATTTACCTTTGGTGAGTTCTGTAGTTGTTGCAGGGGTGGAGGGAAATTAGGACGACTGAAATTTGGGGAAGCCCCTAAACCAGGACTTTGTCCAGAGTTCTGTGGGAACATAGAATCTTATATAATAAAACAAACAGCTCTTTTCAAAAATTAAAATAAAAAAGTAATATATTATACAAATCTGGCTTAAATCCCAGGTCCCCAAGGACCTCACCCATACAGAATAGAAAACAATAAACACATTGTTCTACTAATTCCCAAGCAAACATAAACCGAGTCACAACTAATGGTGTGAAAAAAAGATTTTTCAATTACTAGCATCACCATTCTTGTGTGCAGTCTATATAAGTAGCCAAATAAACCCACCATAAGTACCTTAATAAAATGTAGCATACAACTTAATCAAGTCACTTAAACAAGTAAAAATCCACTATAATTACCTTGATAGCATCATTTACATCTGCACTACTGTCCATTCTCAACTTCTGTATACCAGCCGTAATATCACGAAAGTTTTCAGCAATTTCCTCCTGGTTCATATTCTCTGTATCGATGTGGACGCTGGATCTGTGGTTATGTTAGCTTGTTATAATTGAAGTTTACAACAACATATGTATGTGAGGGGTTCTAATGTTCCATGCTCACTCTAAAAATACACTGCATACTGAGTTATAAATCTAAACTCCCATTACAAAGTTGTAACAGTATTTAGTATTGTCAGACACAATGTTCTTATACACCTCATGCTCACTGTCGAGTTATAATATGGGTTTCTTCTTATACACCAGACACACATGGTGTATTCATACACCTTATGCTCACTGTCGAGTTATAACATGAGTGTCTTCATATACACCAGACACACATGGTGTATTCATACACCTCATGCTCACTGTCGAGTTATAACATGAGTGTCTTCTTATACACCAGACACACATGGTGTATTTATACACCTCATGCTCACTGTCAAGTTATAACATTGGTGTCTTCTTATACACCGGACACACATGGTGTATCCATACACCTCATGCTAACTGTTGAGTTATAACATGGGTGTCTTTATATACACCAGACACACATGGTGTATTCATACACCTCATGCTCACTGTCGAGTTATAACATGGGTGTCTTTATATACACCAGACACACATGGTGTATTTATACACCTCATGCTCACTGTCAAGGTATAACATTGGTAACATATGTTTAAAAATGTACTTTTTATAAACCAAAATTGAAGTCAATTAATTTTTTTTAGTTTATAAGAAGATTTTCAAAATATCTTCACATAATATCATCCAAAGTATGTATAAAACCTAGTTACCTAGGTGACATAAGGTCAATGGTCCCCACGCTCCCACGAGGTGACACCACAGTCCTTCCAGGTGACATGGCAGCACGACCCATAACTTGACCGGATAAATCAGAAGATACAGGCTATGTGGGGGATTAATGAAGAAATTATATCATTGACTGTTTATTGAGTGTTATAGTTATGCATAGGCGCCAAACCTGGGGTGGCAGGGTAGGCAGGCCACCCCTGAAAAGCAGTATGACAATATAGTTACCAAAGGTTTTCCAGTATGGTTTTTCAAGGACGAAATATTTTTTGAGATATTTCCTGAGTTTATTTAAAACGGAAAATTATTTCGTGGCTGTCAGAGACATAGGGAACACTTTAATATAAAAAAGTGGAATTTATTTTGGAGTACGTTCACTGTGATAGTTAAATACTAAGTGCAATATATTATATAGTAGGGTGGGGAAAGACGAGAAAATAGAATTTCTATTTTACCCCAACCTACTATACCAAAATGTCCCATTTTACTCCACCCTACTACATCCAATTGTCCCATCTTACCCCACCCTACTACTATATCAAAGCGTCCCATCTTACCCCACCCCACTATATCAAAGCGTCCCATCTTACCCCACCCCACTATATCAAAGCGTCCCATCTTACCCCACTCTATTATATCAAATTGTCCCATCTTACCCCGACCCACTATATGACAAACAACACTAAACTCACATTGACATCTCCGTTAGTCTTCATATATCCATGCAAAACCTTCATCGCACCGTCTTGGAAAGTTTTCGGGAGAACTCGTATCATCATGGTGAAAACGGGAGCGTTCAGCTCGAAGATGGAAATCACTAATGCTTCTGCTATCTGTGGGGTTGAGAAGGTGAATGAGATGATTTAAACTTTGTCTTTTAAAAATAGCCTGTTTTAAACGTAGGTCTAGAGTTTAAAGAGATGGTTTAAACTTTAAAAATTTAAATGATGATTTAAACCAGTGGTTCTTAAACTTGTTTGTATGCTTTACCTTTTTAACAAAGATGGTAATCAGATTTACCCCCAATATGTAATATGGGGCTCATTTATTAAAAATCGAAAACAACTAATTACATCAGTTAAACTGATGTGGAATTCAATTGGCACTTCATTTACCATCTAAATACTAGGAATTTACCCCAAGGGGTTAATTCCCCCCAGTTTAAGAAACGCTAATTTAGGGGGTAGGAAACTTATAAACAACTCGTTCGTTCATAGGAACGGGTTTATTTTCAATACATGAATAAGATGGTCTAAACTTTGTCTTTAGGACCAGCATTTATTTGTGAATGTTTTAAACGCTCATCTTTAAATCCCTTTATCAGTGAATTAATTTAGCCAAAAACTAACTAAACAGCTCCATTTTTTAAACACAAGAGTTGTTATACAGTTTAAGCCAGAGACATAAAGCTATATATTTCAGGTTTGTGAAATCATCCGCTTTATTTTCGATAAAAAATAAAAGTGATTACAATCATATGGATCTCTTGGAAAAAATCCCCCCAAAAAATGGCTAGAAATTTCATGAATATTATCACCTTTCTGACGTCCTGGCTCTTTGGTTCAGTGGTCCAAGTTATAATACGTGATATCGCCAATCTATTGTCACTTGTGTTTGATATTTCGATTCCTTTCAACATACCAGTAACATCAAGCATGTGGTGAAGTAATGCTATCTTGATCTAAGGATAAAGGGGTTTAAATGTAATAGTGGTAGTGGTACACTTCATGCCTATTGTCGAGTTAAATCAGAAGTGTCTTCGTATACACCAGACACACATGGTGTATTCATACACCTCATGCTCACTGTTGAGTTATAACATGGGTGTCTGCTTATACACCAGACACACATGGTGTATTCATACACCTCATGCTCACTGTTGAGTTATAACATGTGTGTCTTCTTATACACCAGACACACATGGTGTATTCCTACACCTCATGCTCGCTGTGGAGTTATAACATAGGTGTCTTCTTATACACCAGACACACATGGTGTATTCATACACCTCATGCTCACTGTTGAGTTATAACATAGGTGTCTTCTTATACACCAGACACACATGGTGTATTCATACACCTCATGCTCGCTGTGGAGTTATAACATAGGTGTCTTCGTATACACCAGACACACATGGTGTATTCATACACCTCATGCTCACTGTTGAGTTATAACATGGGTGTCTTCTTATACACCAGACACAAATGGTGTATTCATACACCTCATGCTCCTGTCGAGTTATAACATGTGTGTCTTCTTATACACCAGACACACATGGTGTATTCCTACACCTCATGCTCGCTGTGGAGTTATAACATAGGTGTCTTCTTATACACCAGACACACATGGTGTATTCATACACCTCATGCTCGCTGTGGAGTTATAACATAGGTGTCTTCGTATACACCAGACACAAATGGTGTATTCATACACCTCATGCTCCTGTCGAGTTATAACATGTGTGTCTTCTTATACACCAGACACAAATGGTGTATTCATACACCTCATGCTCCTGTCGAGTTATAACATGTGTGTCTTCTTATACACCAGACACACATGGTGTATTCCTACACCTCATGCTCGCTGTGGAGTTATAACATAGGTGTCTTCTTATACCCCAGACACACATGGTGTATTCATACACCTCATGCTCCTGTCGAGTTATAACATGGGCGTCTTCTTATACACCAGACACACATGGTGTATTCCTACACCTCATGCTCCTGTCGAGTTATAACATGGGCGTCTTCTTATACACCAGACACACATGGTGTATTCATACACCTCATGCTCCTGTCGAGTTATAACATGGGCGTCTTCTTATACACCAGACACACATGGTGTATTCCTACACCTCATGCTCGCTGTCGAGTTAAAAAACAAGTGTCTTCCTATACACCTCATGCTTACTGTGAAATTATAATTCCGTTTATTCAATACTAATAGCCAGACACTTTATCATTGCCATCCAATCCTCACCTTTAGGTTGGGCCTTTGTGTTTGATCCACAATGAAACGTGACAATATATTAAACTGCATGAGAGGGGGAAAAGATTCTCTGCATAAAAGGTTATGTGGTTAAGTATATTAGGTAGCTGTAACTTCATAGGTTTCTTATTTATCCTTGGGCCAGACAGTCAGCAACAATTTCTCCAACTTGGTGGTTAGTAATCTAAATTGTCAACCATACAAAAAAAGGGTCGACCACCCAAAAAGTTACATACGTGTTAACTCCTAAGCAGGAACGAGGTGTATGAAACAGAACAACCGTGTTATAACTACTGTTGTTTCCCTGCCACGCGAGGATAAATAAGTTACATACGTGGTAACTTGTAAGCGGGCAAGAGGTGTATGAAACAGAACACCCGTGTTTTAACGACTGTCAAGAATAAATCAGGTCACATTCATTCATTTATACTTAGCAGTATCTAAAATCAGTAGCAGCTCACCTTGTGACTTGTAATGCTTTTAATACTTTAGTTTGAACCGAACCAAGCAAGTCCGACCCCATTTTCTTGAGCAGTTGGGTGAGTAGGAAGTATAACCAGTCGTGCAACATCTCTTTGTAACCTTGGATGAAGTCAGGCAGCATTTCAAGGAACATGCTGAACACCTGTAAGGAGAATGAAGGAGTAATGTTAGGGCCAGGGGTGCCTGAAATAACATGACACAGTCATTTAAAACACGGTATCATTTAGTATGTTTTACAACTATGTGTAATGTTATGGGAATTAGGCGTAATGCGGGTTCTGGGAAAATGTTTTTTTCTTTCAACATTTTAGGCATTCTGTTACATCTGCTACCAGGCATGGTATAAATATTATTTTAGCGGCTTATTATGAAAATATATACCAGATGAGCTAATAAAATATTATTATTTGAGCTATTTACTGTGTTCTTGCAGCATATCGGTGTGGGTAAAATAGAGCACAAATACATTGATTTATACGATTGATATCAAGAAAAAAAATTAAAGGGTTGAAATGTTCAAATAACAACTTGTAATATACAAATACATTGATTGTAATATTGGTATGAAGACAAAAATTAAAAAGATTGAAATGTTTATGGTGATAACTCCTAACTATGCATTCATCGATTCATGCAACACATACATAGATATATGAGAGAAAGATTTAATGTTGAATGTATGGAGGGGGGTTGGAATAGAAGCCCAAAGGTTGCAAATTTGCAATCGTTGTGTTGGGGAACTTTATTTATAACCTAAAATATCAAATCTTTAATAAACCAGTATTTTAAGATTGTAGACATTTTGATAGACTAAAAATTTCCCAACCTAAAATACCAAATCTTTAATAAACCAGTATTATAAAATTGTAAAAAATTTAACAGACTAAAAATTCCCTGCTTTCAATATTTTCTTATATAAAGACTGACGCTCAATTGATAGGTTTATAAAATGACATGGAATAAAATATGAAAGGAAAAGGACTTGGATGGTCACACAACACGCAATAAACATCAAAACTATGATGATGAAAAACATTAATTACCCGTTTTGTCCCCTTTAGATCAGTTGCAGTAAAAAGAATAAGTTAGTAAAAAAATATAAATAACTATATATATATGTTCTGTGTTTGATTGAAACTACATAGTTTCAGTAGACAAATTCATTCAGTTTTATAAAAATTAGTTAAGAAAAAAAACATTACTATAACTATATATATATATATACATACATAATATCTTTTTAATTGGAATAACCAAAATTTTAGACAAATACATTTTTAAACACTATTAGTGCATTATAAGGTATATATATGATTTTTTTGTTTTACATCGTGTTGAATTACTATTTGAAAAAGTTTCTACATTGCTACACTTAAACACACAGCCACACTCAAAACGCGGGTGTATTTGTAGTTTAATTGAAAATATTTGTCGTTTAATTTCAAAAGCAGAACACTTTCAGCGATTGAGATTAAACAAAAGGCAAAACCGAAACAGAGAAAACAACAAACACAACTTATCTATCACTCACCTTTCCATGAGGATCAGCAAACATCCGATTAAATATTTCAATTATTTTCTTGATTTGTAAGCGACTGTGAATAAGGATTTAATATAAAATATGTATTTTATATTCGCAAATACCAAAACAAAGGTCTTAAACTTTAGACACACCCACGTAAAGAACACAAAATGTAAGCACACCCCATAGAAAAAATAAAAATTATTGAAAAACAATTTACTTAAAATCACTACTGTTTTCTTAGACCATATATGTGGGCTCTGACTTCTATTCTACATTAATATATGAGGTTTTGCAGCTTTGTTTGACATAAGGATGTAGGCAAGAGTTGGTATGTTACCCCAAAATAATCGAAATAAAGGTGGCTGTACACAGTATCTGGCATACGCTTGCGAAGTCGTATGCAAACCCATTACCGATCCACATGCGGCAGCGGAAACCGAACAAAACAGACGAATTCCGGATACTGTGTACAGCCACCTTAAATGAAACTTTGCGATAACATATTAACAAAAATACAGTTACTTTAATACAATCCTAATCAATAAACATCAGTTTTTTCAAAATAATCGTAATAATTTTAGAAATATAACTTGCCGCCAAATAATCATAAAAAACATAACATTATCATAGAATAATAATATCAAGCACAAATTTTTCCCAGAATGATCCTCATAAATATCAATATTCCTCAAGACAATTATAATACCTATAACATTACTGTAAACTTTTTATAAAAATAACTTTTCCGCAAAAAAAATCATAATAGATATAGCATCATTGTAAAATATTCATAAAAATCATAGCATTAACCCGGGAGATTCATATTAAATAAAACAGTGGCACAAATTAATTATAATACATACATTTGCCAATAAACATTCATACTAAAATACCTTTACCCAAAAACCAAGAACTTACTTGAACACCCTGTGTCTTGTAATAAGCGTATGAAGACTAAACAAGGCCTCCTTTCTCTCCGTCCATAAACCACTTTGACACAATTGTAATATCTCGGTGATATCTTCAGTGTGGTTGGTGTGACGTTTTAAACCATTTCTATAAAAATAAAACTTAGATTAAAGTAAAAAGAAGAAAGACTGTCTCATCTTCCCCCACACGACTATATATTAGAAGTTTATTTGGGTGCAACGCCCACGTTTTAAACTGATGTTCTTTGTTTACTATCAAATGGGGGAAAAAATGGAATGAAAAGGTGTCCCATCTTCCCCCACCATAATATATGTTACAACTTTAGTTGGGAGTCACGAGGATACAGTTTTATAATTCTTTAAATGTTCTTTGTTTACTACCAATTAGGATGTGAAAACAAAATGAATAGGTGTCCAATCTTTCCCCACCCTATTATATAAATAGCTTAAGTTACCTTGAATACGAAGACGAACGATCGGAACAAACGCTCGAAGTATCGGAGAAGTCGTCGTCGTTATCCGACAGACCGTAACCGTCGGTTTTACGGCCTGTCTTGCGTGACTGGGCGTAGAAATAGCATATTAATAAAATAAAAAAAAATGAATATTTCAAAATAAAAAGATTGTAAAAAGACATCATAGAAATTTTGAAAATAAAATTTGAAAAGACATCATATAATTTTTGAAAATAAAATTTGAAAAGTCATCATATAACTTTTAATTATAACATGGATAATATGTATACAATGGAAGTAATGAGCCTGGCAGTAACAGCCAAAATCCAACCCCTATAAAGCCTATAAACATAAGCCCACCAAAGCATCGTTCAACGCGATCTCTCCCTCTCGTCCTTTGGGTAACACTCTCATCATGGGAGATTGTGCAACTGCAGATGGGGTACGACCTGTTTCATATAGATATCCCATTATTAAGCAACTTAGAATGATATGTTTATTGTATTTTTGTTGAATGAGTTTTTTGAAAGGAAAAAAGTATAAAAAATAATAAGTTTTAAAAATGCAAAATTTTAAATAAAAATATGAAAAATTATTTTTGCGATTGTTTGTTAGAAATGTCAGAGTCAAACATGATTAAAACTAAATAGATTAGTTGAGCTATGAACTACAAGCATGCTACATTATAAACCACCATGCATGCATATTTGAAGCTATTTACTACAGAAACATTTAAAGCCAGTTATAAACCAGGAAACACATAAAAAATTAACATTTCACCATAGTTATCAACTTTAAAATAAACTTATAAATTAACATTAGTTTTTACACCACAAAACTAACAACATGCTTATTAAACTTTATCATGCTTTGCATTGCTAAGCCAACATAAGTAAGTATTGGATTCTTTTGTACAAGTATGTGTTACTATGTCAAGCTTTACAAAATAGTTTACGTATACAATGTCCATCCAGTTGCGCAACCAGGGGAGTTTCAAGGGTAGCAACAACCCCCAATGAAAAATATTAAGGGGGAAATTTAAACCCACGTTAGTTCAGCTTATAGAATGAAACCCTTTCCTGGTTATGCCACTTTATCGACTAGCTGCGCCAGTCTACAGCTTATATAAAAAACTTTCAAAATGGAACAAACACCTAACATGGTGTTTGTCCACTTTTTCTACCCTTCAAATTTTAAGATGGACATTCTTGGTACACATAACATTATGACCGACAAACTATAAGAATGTTTTGTGCAACAAACAAACAACATGATGTGATGATATTTCCTCTTGGCTGCTGCCAAACAACAATATGTTTCAATCAATACAAGTAACAACAACCAACACAAAAGGTATTCTGTTACTTCTGCTACCAGAGTACCAGACATAATGTAAATAATCTTTTAACAGCCCATCTGGTGTGGTTAGGCGGAGGCCTTGTCATGTTTATTACCAAATGAGACAAGAAAAAACGAAGAACATTCAAAGGATTATAAAACCGTATCCTCACGACTGCCATAGACCTTTGTTAATTGTTTAAAACTTGATCAGGATATTTGGATATTATTTGCTAAAGGTGTCCCCTCTTCCCCCGCCCTACTGAATACCAGTTGAGCCCTTAAAAGATTATTTACAGAGGGAGGTGGTGAAACTACCTGGGCTTGAATCACGACTGCTGACTTGTGAAGATGAGACACGACTTCTGTGTCGAGATACCGGTTCACTGCGGGGAATTCGGGACGGGAAAGCTAAAAAGTTGTTGCTGTGAGAATCAACAACAAGAACAACGACATTGTACAGAATTGATAAGATTGACGAATGGTTGATGAAATGCTTGCAAAAGTTGGACAGCCACAACAACAATAAGAACAACATGCATGTATTTTGGCAGATAAGCAAGTCAGTATTTATCTCCTGCTTCTCTATTTCCTAGATCATGCAAGAATTTTGCTGACCAAAGTTTGGACGTCTGATTCAGGTCATCTGTATCAGAGTTAAAAAAATATCGCCTTTCACCTGATAAAGACGATATGAAAAGGACGTCAAATTGCCGATCATCAAATTTCTTGCATAGAGCCAAAACACAAGTATAATATGGCTGGCAGTAACAGTGCATAACAAGAGAACAACATGTAGGTGACTTGTTTTGAACAGAAAACAGTGGCGAAGCCGGACAAAAAGAAGTTTTTAATTTACCCCCATTTTTAAGAGGGGATAGTGACTTTAAAACGCTCTGAATGTGCCACTGCCAGACAATGCTGGTTTTGAATTATTGAAACATCCAACTTACACGGAAAGTCAACAACAGAATGATCACAACAACAACAAGATAGAAACTTGAATTAACCAGTTGACAAACCAAATGCCATCACAACAACAAGAATAACAACAACAGAAACAAGAAAATTATGTAAGCTGGAGCTCGTCCCATTTGGTAGTGAACAAAGAACATTCAAAGAATCATAAAATAGAACCCATAGAGCAATGTTAATTGATGATCAGGATATTTGGATATTATGTACTAAAGCTGCCCCCACCCTACTACATATTTCCCTAGTCTAATGAACCAAAGCTTATGTCTTCTTGAGCATTCTACAATTATTAGAATTCCCATGCTACCAATTACCAGCAAACAAAATGACTATAGTGTCCCTTGGTTTTAAATTGAAATCGGGTTTAATAATTTGTTTTAAAATAATCAGCAATTATTGTTTATAGCTTGCACCACTTTTAGCTATATAACCATAAACCATATGCTGCCTATAAGCAGCGAACAATATAATATGTCTTCCTAGCCTAATGCGTTCTACAATTGTTAGAATGAATTCTACATCTATGCTTAAATTCTACTGAGCCCTGTCTTACGTCTAGTGCCCGTGTTGCCTTGTAACCTTAACACGATTTCTCGCATGAAGGAATCGCTTCGTGGCGAGTCACCCTCGCAAGATAAACGCCGTGAACACCCTGGGTACGTTGGGGTGGAATGGTGTCGGGTTTTAGGGTAATCTAGGGGGCGTGGGTTGCTGGGGAGAGTCATACGTCTGCCCATATAAGGCGTGGCTTTGGGCGTGTCACCCATATCTTAAATAGAAGTATTTGAATTTTTTAAGAGATTCAAGTTTCACCAAATACAGCATTCTAATATTATCAATCTTTAATCTTTAATAACAGAATTATTCAGATTTTTTGAACAGATTCTGCAGAATTATAGCATTCTATTATTTCAAAGATGAAATTAATTCAATTTTTGATCCAATTATCTTGAAGTTAAGCTTAAGCATTGGGGTAGGGATATTAAGGCACATTTTGATAGAGACATACACACCTGATATGTCTGATATATATATTCAATAATAGAATTATTTGCATTTTTCGGTAAAATTTCCCCGGTTATAGCAGCAAAGCGTAATGTAGGAAAAGAAGACCATTTTGGTAAGATATAAGAAGTCTATTATATTTAATAATGGAAATATTTAAACTGTTACCAAATTAAAGAAGCATGATAGAGAAAGAGAGTTTGATATAAAGAAATACAGGCATCACATTTTTTTATATTTAGTAATAGATTTAATATTTTCGATCAAATGTCCCCAAATTAAAGCAAACACGATGATGAAAAGTTGATATAAATACAAACAGCCAATGAGAAGCAGCAGCTCATGCTAAGCATGCAAACCTTGCGCCCGTTCTTACCTCGATATCTGAGGGGACTGGTGCTTCGTGAGCCCCCCCTGCTACCCGTGGGTGACCCCACCCTTGACCCTACCCGTGACCCAACCCGCGACCCCACTCGTGACCCCGCTCTAGAGTTGCTGCGGGAAGAAACAGGGATCCGGGACTTCCTGGTCGGGGTGGGGGAGGAAGGGGGGGTACGGGTTTGTGCGAGACCCTCAGAGAATACCGAATCATAGTCTGGGGGGCGGGGGGTTAACAATGGGTTCAGGACAATACAACATCAGTCATTTATTATAATAGGTATTTTACAACAGATATTTCAGGGAACCTTTGTGCTTTTTAAACAAGCAAGTTTTCAGAACAAACATAGCTAAATATATTTACTAATTTTAGGTTCAAATTTGAATTGAACATCAGATTTTTTTGTCAATAAATACTTCTTGAATAAAACAGAAATTAGAGTAACTTAAGATACACTAAAAAGGTGTATGTTTGATCAAATGAAGTGACTACAGCTAAAAATCAACATAAGATCCCATACATTAGGTATTTGGGTGTTATATATAATAGGGTGGGGAAAAATGGGACACTTTTTTATTCTCTCTTTCTTATCCTGTTTGCTAGTAAACCAAGAAGATTAACAGAATTATAAAACCGTATCTTTACGGCTCCCATAGGCGGTTGTTAATTGTTTAAAACATGATCAGGATACTTGGACATTATGTGCTGAAGGTGTTCCATTTTTCCCCGCCCTAGTATACATTCATTGAATAAACTACAATATAAAATCAAAAAAACTACGATTTTCGTTGTTAAGTCTTCAGTATGCCCACACTACTTATATTTGAATTAAATACATGCATGCAAAGCATATATAGCCACATGTGTAGATGAGTAAGCTACAACAACACAACAAACATCACAAAAGCTGAATCAGGATTAATGATATATCAATACATTATAGACTAAAGCAACACACAAGTCAGAGTATTGATATATTTGACTAAAACATAATCAACTATAAACCATTAAAACAAATAAATTTTTGTTTAATTTAACTATTAAACCAAGCCCAGGCGTTTGAAATTGACATTTTTTTTATGTTTGTCTTAACTAAGCATATTTACATATACCTTCTCTGTTAATATTTAATCACTTAACCAAAGCCTTTTTAAATTTTTGTGACGTTGCCAAAATGTTCTAAATTTCACCCCAATCATATTTCATTCACCTTTCTGTTAATATATATATGAAAACTGGGGAGACCTTGCCAAAAAATCTGTGGTGAAATTGGCAAAGTTCTATATTTTATCCTTTCTTTATTCTATTTACATAAACCTACTGTTAACATTTCATTCACTTAACCCAAGCCTGTTAAACTTTTATCAAATTTGTGATGCATTCCCCAAAATCTTGTAAAGGTGGCTGTACACAGTATCCGGCATGCGATTTCCTTGCGAAGTCGTATGCAAACCCATTACTGAGTTCCGCATGTGGCAGCGAAATCCGGACAAAACAGACAAAACGGACGAATTCCGGATACTGTGTACAGCCACCTTAAATTTTACCGTACTCATATTTTATTCACTTCTTTAATACAGTATATACCAACAGAACTTACCTCCATGTGAAGCGCTTCTACCATTAGGACTATGGTCGCGACTCGTGTACGATGGTCTCGGCTTACTCACTCTTGCTGGGCCTGAAGGTGTTCGTGCACCAAACGTGCGCGGTTGTTGTGCACCAGGGGAGCGGGCTCGATTCGCTACTGCGGGAAAGAGGGTGTTATAGTTTTTATGTCAGAAAAATTCAGGAGGAGTGTTTGAAAATTCTATAAAATTTTATATAAAAGTTCAGAATATATTAGGACCAAATAAACAGGAATATGTAAATTTTATTTATTTATTAAAAAACCTAATAAGTTGAGGTCAAACAATCCTTATAACTTTGTGGTGTGACTTCTGTTATGAGTTTTAACCCCAAACCTGCATGCTACATAGTGTAACATAATTAACATTTCCATCTATAGAAGTATAACAATAACAATCTTACACACAAACATATATAAATACAGACAACTAATACAACTTCAATAGCAAAGAAAAGTTTGGAATGGCATCAAGCATGCAGTGTGCTAATTTATAGTTGAATTAATGAATCTAACAAAGGTATATTGTGTGGTTGCTTGGTGGATTATACATTCTATTCATGCACTAAGTTATAACATTTATGAACAGTAATATTATAATAGGGTGGGGGTGGTGGGACATGGGACGCATTTAGCATTTAATATCCAAATATCCTGATTGTGTTTTAAACAAATTATCAATGGTCTATGGGAGTTGTGAGGATACTGTTTCATAATTCTTTGAATGTTCTGTGTTTACAACCAAATGGGACAAATAAATAGTAAGAAAATGTGTCCCATCTCCCCCACTCAACTATATAGTAAAAAACATGTCATTTAAATTTAATAATTTTGTGATAATATTGTTGTTAATTCTTTCCTATCGAGTTACTACAAGATGTTTATGTTATGGAGAATATGTTTGTTTCGAAGTTGGATATGAAAGGTTAAGTTAGGAGCTGCAAAGTATCAATTATACACCAAACACTATGTGTGCGGTTAGGTGAGGCACAACACACAAAATGCAAACTTCAGAAAAATCACAGAAATATTTTAAACTGTGTAGTGTTAATTGTGAATAGGGGTTGTTACTAAGTATGCACACGCCACAAGTAAGGTTGACACTTAAATGTTACAACTCCGTCATTCAATCTTACCAGTTCTATTTGCTGACATCGATCCTGGTTGTTATGTAACAATGAATAAATTATGACAAAGTATTTTTGACAAAATACTCATTGATTGGACAAATTAAAAATAGTAAATTGTTGTATAAAATATGTACAACAGTGCAGTAATTTAATTGATAACATCAAGCTAATAGAATAAGTAATACGTAAGTGACCACAAGAAAAAAAGTATTGATTGAGTAAGAGAGAAAAAAGTTTCATAAGAAGAGAAATAAAGAAAAAAAGTTTCAAAAAAAAAAGAAAAAAGAAAAAGTTTCAAGAGAAGAGAAAAAAAAGAAAAAGTTTCAAAAGAAGAGAAGGCAGAATTACTTGCGTAAGGATCCTGGTTTCTGGAAATGAAAAGATTTTCAACTCTAGAAAGTGAAGTCATAGGGGAACCAAAATTTAACCGTTGTCGAGCACTAGTGGGCGAGCATGGGGTCGATGTGGAACGGCGGGGGGAAGACGGGACGGGTATGGGTAAGTTTGGGGGGGTTGGGGATATTGTAAGATCGAAGGTAAGGTCATTGGGTATATTGTTTATCAAGCTTGCATCTATCACTGATAATGGGGATGGGCAAGTTTCCTCTGTGTGGGGGGAGGTTAGTTTCGTGGTTTGGAGGAGGATTTGATATAATGGGTCAAAATCTGATGGTTCTATTGAATCGGGGCTATCAGGCTTCGTGGGTGGGGTGGTGGGTTCGGTTTTTGTTAAAACATGGCTTTTGGTATTGTTCTGGAGTTTGCATAAGGGTGAAATGGGGTGTTTAGCGAAGGGTATGCGGGTATGGGGGGTTTTCTTGGGTACTCGACGGGGTAAAGAGTGAGAGTTAAAGTGGGGTGAGATTGGGGGTAAATTACGAGCAGGAGAAGAATGGTTGGAACGAGATTTACAACCTGATAAAAGAGAAAAGGATTGCAGAATAAGGTTGTGTAAAAGATTCTTAGATCTTGGATAGCACTGCTGAATTGAGAGCACTCTGATTTGGTTTGGGCATCAAACGCAGTAGTTGTTTGTGGGAGATTTTTATAGAAATTAGGTCGGCAAAAGTCATTAATCTATGATTCATATTTCATAAAAAAGTTTAAAAACACGGACTTCAGTTGTAAAGTTATTCAATTGTGAAATAAGGATGATTGTAAAGAACTTTAAATTCTTAGATATGTTGAATTGGGAGCAATTAGATTTGACTTAAAATGTAAGTTACGAACGGTCTTTTAGTATAGACTGTTGAAGCTGCAACCAAAAGCTAGATGATGTTGCGTTAGGTATTTTTATGTAAAGCCTTCTCAACTGTTTGTTACTGGAAGCACAAGTAATAATACATTTATATTCAATTCTAAAATATAACTGATATGTGTTTATAAAAACCACAACATTATATAATTTAGAATACTAACTAATACAGTTTCACATAAAAACGAAGGTAATAAAATCCAGGTTCGCAGGGTGTCAATTACCTTACCCATATATAGTGTATGTACTGTTTACGTGGCATATGTACCCAAGCATGTACTGTGAATCTCACCAATATAGAATTAAACAATATTTAGAACTTACTTTGTGACACAGATGAAACTAATGCCCAACAGTTCACAACTGTGGTAATGGGGTAATTAATTTCAGGTGTGTGTACTGTGAATATCACCAATATAGAATGGAACAAGAATTATAACTTACTTTGTGACACGGATGATCTATCTGTCTCTCTACCACGCTGTGGTGCAAGTGAAGATATTGTTGAAGTACTTGTCTTCGCTACTCTTTGTGGCCCTGTATCCAAACAATGACGGATATTATTTTAAAGATTCTGTTTAAATAGAAGACTGATGATACTTGTAGCCTAGTATAAACTACAAATATGTCTTGCTATTTGTTGGGGTCAATTTTTGTTTGCTGCATTATTAGTAGCTTTGACCACTGCAACAGACGCACAACATACAAGAACAGCAGTGAAATAAGAGGGGGTTTCAGGGGTTGCGACATCCTCGAACAATTTAAATTTAAAAAAATAAAACATTTATTAAAACCTCCCCCTGTGTTTTTAGTGGGTGATGCCCTTGTCAAGGACCTGGGATTTTGGTCAAATTTGGTCCATTACCCTAACATTGTATATTACATGGGTGAGGTCCTACAGCATGGCACACAATAAGACCAGGGATTCAGGCCAGATTTGGCCATTTATTACTATAACATTGTATATGCACATCCTATTCTATATGGGTAAGATCCTACAGTGAGGCTCGCCGAGGGACCTGGGATTTAAGCCAGAGTTGGCCCATTGCCCCAACATTGTATATGCACATTCTATTCTATATGGGTGAGGTCCTACAGTGGGGCATATCATGGGATCCAGGCCAGAGTTGGCCCATTACCCCAACATCCAATAAGCGCAAAAACCTCATTCCTATTTTCTGTCGCCACTGTACAAGAATATGCAGTTCCACAATGCAACCATGCAAAATAATAAGTCCCACACACAAGGTACAATACTTAATACACATACACATCATATGCATTACATTCAATATTCTTAAATAACTATTTATACAAAGTAATGCAAACTGATTTTAGAAACGGTTTATAGGAGTTTTTTTCGTCAAAGTTTATTAGGTAAAATTACGAAAGTAAGAACATACTAAAATTCTTTAGGTATTATTTTTTTGGTAATGAACTTTCCGTTAAGGTAAGGTTATCACAATTTCAGTTTACAGATATTTAAACATTTTTTACAAAGATTTTTTGATATTTTTTTGGATTTTTTTTTTTTTCAGGAGGGTTTAAAAGAAAATTTTTTTAGAAAAAGAGTCTTTTGAATAAATTTCCATACACATTATAGGCCTATCATGCAGTTTCAACATGCTTACACACAATTACCATATGGACTATGTCTGTTTCGTATTCGTGGTCCTATATATATATATATCAGGTAAACATAGTAAATACATTATACACTACTATCACTGGTAAACATTACATTCTAAAAACTTTTAACTGGGATTACACTTATATTACTGATAAATATTATGGAGCTTTTAATTGTGATTACTGAATGATTAATAATTGGATATATTTGCTGCTAAAATAGTTATAACGGTTGTTTCTTTTCAAACTGGTAAACATTTCATTAAGGAAACTTTAACCATAGTTGTGATAACTGCTTATTAATTGGACAAAGCTGTTACCAATAGTTAGCAATACTTTTTCTGCAGGAAATTATTACAAGCATTCTTTTTAAATATAAAAAAAAAATTTTTTTCTTAATTTTTAAATTGCTTGTCAAATTTTACAAATCGTGACTTAATTACCTAAAAAAGTATTAATAATGACTTCAATTTTTATTAAAATTTTACAAATTGTGACTTTTCCACTGAAAACTTTTCAAAAAATATGAATTTTAAAAATTGTTTAAATATGTTTACAAAATGTGCATTTTTGACGGGCAACACTTAAATCTGGCAACACTGAAAGCGTTTTACTCACCCCGACCGATCTCGCTATCTGACATATACCCCCCAGGATCACTGGCAGGCTTTGGGGGGGCTCGTTTTGGTTTTGTGTACATGGGTACGAGGCCCCGCATGCCTTTATATTTAACTTTCATGTCATTTATACGAGTATCAGAACCATGGGAACGGGTGCCTGATATTCCAGCAGCATGAAAGGGACCATGGTTATGTATTGAAGTAATCTCCACAAGAATACAGTAATGTAGGCATAACTTTTTTTAAATTGGCACAAATGCTAGTGGTATATTTTTAAACTGTGCACAAGAAGACAATAGTTGTGTATTGGAGGAAATGAACACAAGAAAGGGGTAATGTAGGCAGAACTTTTTAAAATGTGCACAAATTACAAGAGTAGTAGCTTTTTTTTTTAAATGTGCACAGATGCTAGTAGTAGGTTTTTGAACTGTGCACAAAATGACCATACCTTTTTATTGGAGGAAACAAACATAAGAATAGAGTATTGTAGGCATAACCTTTTGGGGATTTGGTTATGTAAGAAGGCAATACTAAGAAGAATACAAGAAAGTAATATCCTAGGCATAACTTTTTGCAGAAACAACCATACTTAGTTATGTAATGAAGGTTATAGCCACAAGATCACAACATCATGACATCATAATATCATGGGCATTACGTTTTGAATTTTGCACAAAATGACCATAGTTAAGTATAGAGGTGGGATCAAATTAACAAACTGAACTGGACTGAATTTAGGAACAAAAGCAATCCACCATTTCAAAACGCGCAAACAGTTATACCAAAACCACAAGTTTTTTTAAGGACAAGTTTTAAAATTTCTGGTAGGCTCATTCAGAGTATAAACAGACTTCAAAAACAAAGCATGGTATAGGGTTTATTTCATACTCGCATATAAACCATTTAAGATTAAAATCCAAAACTAGGCACAGAAAAACTAATGTTTAGTAAGAAGTTCATCACAATTAAGTTACGATTCACCTATAATACAACCAAGAATATTAACATTGATAATTTTAAAAGCGCCATTCTTTTGTTATTGTTTAATTTCTGTACACAGACACACACAAATGACAACCATGGACAAGCCACTCAAGTTCCCACCCACAAAGACACAACAAACGTCCACAACTCACCTAACGTTCCATAACCAGATCGCATCGCTTTCATCTTTGACCGGTTGGCAGATGACGGGTCAATGTCGGATCGTGATCGCATGAAACGGCCATTAGGTGTCCCTAGTGCTCGCCCAACTGAAGTTGGTGGTGCTGGAAGAAAAAAAAGAAATGTTTTAAAAGTTTTGTACGTAAAAAATTACATAGGCAGGTATGATTACATAGGAAAATAACATTGTTGTAAAAAAACAAAAGTTAATCTTTTTTTTTAATATTTCAGTAAAAAAAAAGTATATGTGAAATAACTTGTTAGCGGGCACGATGTGGTTGAAACAAAACACCTGTTATAACGACTGTCATTTTCCAGCCACTGGAGGATAAATAAGCTACATTTATACATTCAAATTAAAGAAAATTTTCGGTATATTTGACTCATGACGATTTACCTCTTCCTACTTGTGATGTCACAATGCTACGTCGTGGTCCGGCGGATGTAACGCTTGAACGAGGTTTCCTGGGAGAAAGGTAAGTGTAAGATGAGAGGACCAAACATGCTGTTTTTATGTGAGATGAGAGAGTGAATAAAATATGGATTTCTGTTTTTTTTGGTTATGTTGAGGTTTTAACCAACTCTAAAAAGATTGTGCAAAAATAATCTAGAGGAATGCAAAGAATTAACTAAATAACCTGTTTATGGATAAATAAAGCAAATATAATGTTTACGTGAATAAAGCAGGTACAATGTTTCTATGAATACCTGGTGTCTAACTTAGGTTGGCTGTCAGTTGACGATGAAGAAGTAGCCAGGTGACCTGGGTGAAAAATCAAGTTTAAACACAAAAAATATACACTGCAAAATCTTGTGGTATGGGTAAAAAAAATAAATATTTAAAACACAAGAAATATACATCGCACTTATGGCATTTTACAAAAAAAATTTTACAAGAAAAATCACACAAATTTAACAAAAATTTTACACCGTAAAGTTTGGTGGCACGTATAAAGCAACTTGAAATTTTTACAGCACATCACAAGAAGCGTAAAACATATGTCTTATTCTGCTGGACATAATTCTACTGAACCCCTAGCTTTTTTGATCAGTCACTACTTTAGTGCATTTTACACGTCACTAAAAATATAATGAAACCACTCCGTTATTTTTACCTTTAATTAACTTCTGCTGACTTGGGTTGAGGCTATTGAACACTTGATCTGCCTCGTTGGGGAAAGTTCCTTGCAACGCCCACCACGCTCTGTGTGGTTATATTATGTTATTATGTGCAGTTTAAACACAAGTAAAATACAAATTTTGAAGTGTATGCAACACAAAAAGTAGACCGTTGATAACTACACCACATGTGATAGTACGCTATGTGTAGTTATTTATAGGGTGTCAGGATATATAATTCATACATTATGGTATATGTTTTATTCATTCATTTCGTAATTTAAATAAATATGAATCAGTACAACTAGAGTATAATATGTGCTAATGTGAGACAGGTGATTTTTGTTAATTTTGTGTGTGTTTATATTTTTTGGGGAATGTAATTGAAAAATAAATGTAAAACTTGTTGTTAAAAACTCACTTCCTCGCTTCTTCCCTTGTTTCTGAATCGGCATCGTTTATCCCTTTCTGTACGGCTTCTTTTAGTATGGCAAGATGCCTACCAGGAAATAATTTATTGAGCAGTTCCTCCATATTGTGTGGCCATTTTAATTAATACAAACACTAATACATTGAACTATTTCAATAAATATACATTTAAAATATTATTTTCTGCATTTTTTTTACTTTCTAATGTTGCTTTTCTTAAAAAAATAAGTAAATATAAAACACAGGTAAAAAGGTTTCCATATTTTTTTTATAATAGCTCTTCGCCGTTATATGAAATGTAACCTCAACAGATGTATTAAAATGTCTACTTCCAATTTTACCCTTAAAAAAGTTATGTCATGTTTGTTTATAAAAGAAGCTTAACTTTATGTGGTATAATGTGATGTAATTATATATCTAGTCTATATGGGTGAGGTCGTACAGAGCGGCAAACCATGCGACTTATGCCAGAGTTGACCCATTACCCTAACATGCGGCGCTTATTTTAGTTTTAAGTAACAGATATTATTATAACCTAAATATTATTATAACCTAACTTTTTACTATAGGCTCAAATAATTGGAATATTTTATCCTTTTGTCTTCAGGCTTAATTTTATTGACTCTTTCTTTCATAAACCATCAGTAAACTACATGCTTTTTACCTGGAAACTATTTTATAAAAACTACCTTAACAATAAACATGAACAGCTGAATATTGAACTGAACATTCCAGGAATACAAGTGGCTTGCTTTAACCTTAGTTTTATATCACCACTAATGGTCTACTCATGTTTCAATCGCTACAAATCCAAGCTTTAATCTCAATTAAGCGAGCTATTTAAACCTATCTGGTGTCACATACATTGTGCCTATTGTCAGCTCTGTTGTGTATATACATATATCTTATTATGCCTGCCTGGTGGTCACTATGTCATAATATCGACTGTGATGTAATAATAGGAGAATGTCAAATAATCTTCAAGTGGTCTCTCTTGAAACTTATGGCTTTTCAAGAGAGAGACAACATGGGGGGGGATTAATATTACGATAAATATTAGACATGTAGTAGGGTGGGGTAAAATGGGACACCTTTAGCACATAATATCCAAATATCCTTATTGTGTTTTAAACAATTAACAACAGTCTATGGGAGTCGTAAGGATATGGTTTTATAATTCTTTTAATGTTCTTTGTTTACCACAAAATGGGATAAAAGAATAATAAAAGCTGCCCATTTGTTCCCACCCTACTATACCATATTTTGTTGCATAAGCCATATTATCCTTGTTGCAAGACATAGTAGGTTTGGGGTAAAATGATCTGTTTTAGTCTAATTTATCATCTCATTTGGTGGAAAAAAATAATATTTACAGAACTATATAAAAGTACCTCTACGACTGTAAAAACAGGTTAATTGTTTAAACACAATCAGGAAATAAGTTAATATTTGCCAAAGGTACCAATCTTGTATTTTATCAATACTACTTCACAACAAGAACATTATATTTATATTTTTTGGCAAAAACATATGAAATTAAACCATGTTACTATTCAATACTGCTATCTTAAAAACAAATATGAAATTAAACTATGTTACTATTCGATAAACAACTTCCATCTTAAAAACATTAATATAACTTCTGACATATTCTCTGGCAAAAAAATCAATTTTTCACCAAACTTCCTGTTTTAGGTTTTTGTGGAAAATATTTGTCAGACAAAAAGTACTAAACACTAGATATAAAACTGCATTTCTTTATCCAAAGTCTACTCAAAACCTAGGCAACCTACTCAAAAAAAAACAATTTAAACACTAAAATCTAAATACACAAAACCTAAAATCTGAAAGACATACTAAAAAAACTCAATTGAAACACCTAAAACACCTGGAGAGGCAAAGCAGAATATAAAATCTGTCCGAAATACTTTTTATTTCTGCAGTTTAAAAATCTCATTGCCAGAACTAATATAACAGAAAAATAGCTCAAAAAAATGTAAAAAAATGTTTTCTTTTTCTATCATACAAACAGTACGTCTAAGTTGCTTTCTTAGTGAATTAGTACAGTAGGGCGGGAAGATGGGACACCTTTTCATTTTATTTTCTTGTCCCATTTGTTAGTAAACAAAGAAAATCTAAAGAATTACAAAACCGCATCTTCACAACTCCCATAGACCATTGTTAATTGTTTAAAACACGATCAGGGTGTTTGGATATTATGTGCTAGAAGTGTCCCGTCTTCCCTACCCTAATGTATGATACTTTCTCTAAAATTTTAGTCCTTACCTTTCTAATAGCTGTGAGGCCCATTTTTGTAGAACAATGTCAAGGAAAACAAAGGAGAATCTTCGTAGGGAGGTTGTTTTCGAGGTGCAGTTGATCGTGAGCATCGGGATGAGACGTGGGCCATGGGTGTGCTGGGGGTGTATCGTATATGTTTATGTAAACATGAATAAACGTGTATATATATAGTAGGGTGGGGAAAGATGGGACACCTTTTAACTCTGTTTTCTTATCGCATTTAGTAGTAAACGAAAAAAATTCAAAGAATTATGAAACCATATCCTCACGACTTCCATAGACCGTTGTTATTTGTTTAAAACACGATCAGGGTATTAAAATATTATGTGCTGAAGGTGTCCTATCTTCCCCCACCCTACTATACATGAATGGTTGAACTTATATGCTGTTTTTCATCACATTTGTTAGTAAATAAAGAACATTCAAAGAATTAAAAAACCACATTGGCAAAATGTACTCAAAGAACAATTTCAACTAATATTGAATGTATCTGACATTGGATATGGGTTATTTTTGATGGTAAGCTGCATGATGATTAACACTCAATAAAAGCGAAAAAGACTTACAGAAAATTTTGCCGTAAGAGCTAAAATAAAGGCAAAAAAAACAACTGTCGGAAAAGCCAAAATTTATAATCAACCATTTAAAAAGGTAGTATAAAACAGAATATCCGTATATAAATTACCTTTAAAATAGTTTTGATGGTTAATACACCAGATGTGGACATGACTTTTGCTGAGTTTTTGATAAGATTAAACAAAGTTGGCATCAATACGCACGCGGTGTGTTCGAACTGGTTCTTCAGTATTGATGATAAACACCTGGGGTGAAGGGGTTGTTTAAGGCAGTTATTAATTTAGGGGGCCTAGATGAGAAGGTTAGTTATAGTTATATACAGTTAGGGAATACTTGAGGTTAGAAATAGCCTCAGTTTTTTATGTTAACAGCAACCTCTATGTAAGTTGGCATATGTACAGAAAATGGTAACTTTTAACATTTGATGGGAGCATATATTCTTGGCAAAGCATATTATAGTGTACTGGGGCAACTCTGGTTTAATTGCCAGGTCCCATATCATGCCACACCATGGAACCTCTAATTTTAAGATGTCAGCCTGTAAAAGCTGCCCTAACTTGTCACTAATGGGTTGTCGAAATTGTCAGCGAAAAACAATCACCCACAAAGTAACATACGTGGTAACTTGTAAGCGTGCACTAGGTGTATAAAACAAAACACCCGTGTTATAAGGACTATCGTTCCCCGGCCACGCGAGGATAAAGCAGGTTACATACGTGGTAACTCGTAAGCTGCCACGAGGTTTATGAAACAGAACGACCGTGTTATAACAACTATCATTTCTCAGGACACGACAAAACAAGTTACATTTATATTTAGAAATAAACTTAACTTCTTACCCCACAGTAACACAGGTCTCCCGCACAACTTGCGATCGTAAATCTTTTGCGTTAAACTGTAACGAAGGTTCCATGACACGCAAGTGTTGGTAGAACGCATCGTATTCTGTACCTCCTGCCAACGCAACTGCACGCAGGGCTTTCAACTGGGAAGTAGAATATATATAAGTTAATATAAGTTAACAGATCTTAAAAATGGCTGTGCTATTTTGTAGTAATTGAAATTAGTTTATGAAAGCTTAAATTTGTTGATTTTATTCTTTAAATGAGATGTGTTAAAGTTAAGGCCAACATTTGAAGGTTAAATTTTGCTCCCTGCACACTGCATGTACAGGCATAGTGTTATGGCTTATGGGTGCCTAGGGTGACATGTCACAAATATTTCGGCCGGGTCATGTATGACGGCATCAGGAAACACAATAAACATGGAAGACACTCACCGATTTAGATCTTTCCTCCCAATCCTTCTTCTCATCGGAGATTACTGCTTGGATGCGGTTCATCTGATCATCGAGATCCCGGGATCCGTATAAATGGATGGTGGGGAGGTTGGAGGTAAAATCACGGACAAATGTCTCCTCATCTACAGCTCCTGGAGGAGAGAAGAAGAAGAGAAGGTAATGAGAAAAATTATTTCGGAAATGGGAAAAAATAAGTTTAAAAGGTTTTTAAATTATTATAAAAAAAATTTTGTGTTTAATAAACTTGTTAAATTTTTTCAAAACTTAAATTTTCAAGTTGGGCTTTTAAAGCTAAAATGTTAGCTACAAAAGTAAAATGTAAGTTACAAAAGTACAATATTAGCTACAAAAGTAAAACGTTAGCTACAAAAAGTAAAACGTTAGCTACAAAAAGTAAAACGTTAGCTACAAAAAGTAAAATGTTAGCTACAAACCTGCATTGGAGCGATTAACACCAGTTGAAGGACGCAGCGTTGCCATTGTTGATTTACGTGGGACAGCACTTTGCCGTGATGGACCTGCATATAAGACAAACGTAGTGTGAGGGTAATATATTTATAATAAAGTTAGCATGAGTTTAAGAAGACACGCATGTTATATCTTGACAGTGAGCATGAGGTGTATGAATACACCATGTGTGTTTGGTGCATAAGAAGACACCCATGTTATAACTTGACAGTAAGCATGAGGTGTATGAATACACCATGTGTGTCTGGTGTATAAGAAGAAACCCATGTTATATCTTAACAGTTAGCATGAGGTGTATGGATACACTATGTGTGTCTGGTGTATAAGAAGACACCCATTTTATAACTTGACAGTGAGCATGAGGTGTATGAATACACCATGTGTGTCTGGTGTATAAGAAGACATCCATGTTATAACTTGACAGTGATCATGAGGTGTATGAATACACCATGTGTGTCTGACAGTGAGCATGAGGTGTCCAAACAAACAATTAATCTGAACAACTCACCGTCCTTCACGGTCACTGATGACATTTTGTTGGTGACAGCTCGACTGTTGTTGTTATTAGCAACCACAGAGGTCATGGGAGGTCGCATGAGCCCGATGGATGAAGATGATTCAACTGAATCGTAACTTCCTGTGGAACTTGCTACAGAACCTGTGGGTAAAGGGTTTATTCGGTGGTTCTTTAACTTGTTTGTGTGCTTTACCCTTTTAACAAAGATGGTAATCAGATTTACCCCAATATGTAATATGGCGCTCATTTATTAAAAAGCGAAAACAACTAATTACATCGGTTATTTTTAATGCAACGGATGCGCTAGATTTTTGGCAACGAGTTGTTTAATTTCTGGTAAAGTACTCGCTGGTTTATAAGGCATAGAATATGATCTCATAGTTTAATATAGGCTTTTATGCATATAGATGATGGGCACGCAAAATACACTGAAGTAGTGACTGACTATAAAATAACTGGCAACCCATTATAACTGGATCACATAGATGTTATATTGTGGGGCGAACTTTGGGATCACTAAGGCCCAGGTCCGAGGAGTACACCTTTTTTACACAATGTATTAGATATATTAGACTATTAACCATAAATGCAATTGTTGGAAATAAAAAGGGTCGCAAGGAAAAAAGTCCATGAAGTCCTGTTTACCGCATTGGGTAATTGGCTCATTGCTGTCTAAATTGAACAATTATCCAATATATCTAAAGCTGGTTTATAATACAGGGCTTGCATATTGAGCAGTAAAGTGGTAATAAAACAGCATACATTATGCAAGGTGGTATAATTCTATTCGAACGAGTATATAGTAGGTTAAGTTGGACGGGGAAAGATAGAACATTTTATAGATGGGGTAGGATGGGACGTTTAATAAATGGGGTTAAATGGAACGTTTTATAAGTGGGGTAAGATAGGACGTTTTATAAGTGGGGTAAGATAGGACGTTTTAATTCTATTGGTTTGGCCCGTTTGGTGGTAAACAAAAAATGTTTACAGAATTCTATGACCGTATTTTCACATTTTAAAATAACCACTTTTAATTGTTATAAAAACGATCAGGAAATATGGGATATAGGTACTACCCATCTTACCCCACATTACTGTATGTAAGTTACCTGTATCAGATGCTGTTACCATGTTTCCTGATTGAAGTACTTCATCAAATTTCTTGTATAAAACACTGAGTCTGGATACAAACAGTTAAGTTAGTTACAGTGACACAACGTTTAAAGTAACTAAGAAAAGTTGGTAAAATAACGTGCCACAACTAGTGGTCAGTTTTAATACAAACATGAACGTGTCACACCTTTTTTAACAAAAATATCATACACTAGGGGGGTGGGGGGGCAGGACAAGATACCTTTAGCACATAATATTAAATATCCCAATGTTTCAAACAATTTACAACGGTTTATGGGGGTCATAAAATACAGTTTTTTAATTCTTCGAATGTTCTTCGTTTACTACCAAATGGGACGAGAAAATAAAATGAAAAGGTGTCCCATCTTCCCCCATCCTACTACAGTATTACACCAACACAATCACCTTGAATTTGGTAAATTCTTCTTCGCAATATCTTGTCTCACTTTTTCACCAACGTGGCGATAAATCTCCACCAATGTAAAAACTGCTGCTTCTCTAACCTATCAGGAATTCGCATAAGTTTAATATTAGCAGCTAATATGTTTTAATTGTTAAACAACTGGAAGCTTCATTTAGAAATACAGGTTGAAATAGAGTGTGGACAGTGTGCGTTTGTGTTAAGCTATTACAACATTTGGAATTTTTAAAGAACAAGTTATAACAACATTTGAAGACACCCCACAATTTTCGATATATGCAACAAATATGAGATAAATCTATAGTTTGAACAAAAAGTAAGGTTTAGATATAGCTACAGTTCCCCCAAAAACACATTTCTCAGCTTGAAAAACACCAATTTATATTATAAGTTACATAAAGCAGGAGTAGACCTATACAACATGCAAAGGTACAATTCAGCTTGAAAAACACCAATTTATAGTATAAGTCCAAGGGTGCAGAGGTGACCAGTCAGCCCTACTTTGATTAGGGTACGGTACAATTATTGGTACTACCAAGAATATAAGTAATGGTACTAAACAGTTATAAAAATAAAATATTTTGTTTACTAGTCTTTAGATTTTGTACAGTGTATGTTTTAGCTGGAATTTTAAATAGGTTGTTACAACAGTTCTTTAAGTTTTGGAGAAATGTCTCTAAAACCTAATTCAATTCCTATTTTAAGAAGGAAAGTATGTTTTGGATTTTGGAATTGCAATGCACAATATACAGTGACATATCCAGTTGTTAAATCAAAACAAAATCAATAAAATGCATTACATGTTAATAACATGTTCCAAATATCCCATTAGAAATCAAAATTTCAATGCAGAAGAAAAAATCTATGTTATGGAAATAACAATCAGAATCTGACAGTGAGCATGAGGTATAGGTCATACAATTTCATGATAAATATATTTAAACAATTCTAAACTTTTGTGTAATGTAACAACAAATAAATAACACTCAGAACTGAAATGGTGACTTGGAATGACCTATGGCAGTTGGTAAATATTTAACAGGAATTCTCATTTAATATTAACTTTAACTCCGATATGAAACATGGAATAATAACTTGACAACAAAGCTCCAACAAAGCGAAAAATGTCACTGAGCGTATAACACAAAGTTAAATTGTTACCTTTTAAAGGCCACAATATATGAAGATATAGTACAGGCTACTATATATTTACACTCTTTTTAATATTTTTATGAAGATACTCTTTATATATTTTTAATTTTTTATCTATGGATATATGACAACATATTATGTTATACGCTTTTATATGCGTTAGGAGTAGACCTATATTTGAAGAAACTGGTGCGCAACAGAGAAAAAACCGAACTAAATATATATTAAAAGAAATATTTCGCTAAAATGGCGTTGTCCCTTTCTTTATTCATATAGAATTAACCCATTGTTGACACAAAGTTTTACAATCAGAATGTCAACAAAACAATAACATTGAATTGGTCACAAAATTTGCACAGTAGTGTATTATAATATGTTCTCTATTAAAAAAAATAGATGAACAAAAAGTGTTTTTGGTAAAGTTATTTTAATTTTCAAGCAAAATTAAAATTGAGTGATGAGTGTTAACATGACAGAACATCAACAAAACAATAACTTTGAAATGGTCACAAAATTTGAACAAATGTAAATTATAATATGACACACTGGCATAATATTATGTCTGACCATAAACTTTATATAAATTTAAACAAAACACTACAAAAATATATTAAGATAATATTCCACGCAGAACAAAAATACAATAACAAATATAAGAACGGCAAAATTCTTGCTATTGTAACTTAATAACAATCTTGATGGGTAGTACAGTGGGTTGGGGGACTGTGTTTTCAAGCCATTGTTAAGCGGTTATTTAAAAGGGGGGATAACACAAAGGAAGAACGCCTCTTAAATCTCCCCATTTGTTCAAGTAATGTCCAAGTATGAGAGAATAGTTTGTAATAGACTGTGGTGGCGATGAATGAAAATCAAAACTTTATACAATATTGGCATGGGTTGTGGTTGGTAATTTTACAAATAGTGGGGCATGCAAAATGAAATGTAACATAATCTATTGATCAGTAAAGGTTTAAGACTTAATATAAATTTTAAAAACATATAAGATGGGGTAAGATGGGACACCTTTAACACAAAATATCCAAATATCCTGATTGTGTTTTAAACAGTTAACACCAGTCTATGGGAGTCATGAGGATACGGTTTTATAATTCTTTGAATGTTTTTTGTTTACTACTAAATGGGACGAGTAAATACAGTCAAAAAATGTCCCATCTTCCCCCATCCTACTCTATATAAAACAAAAGACACCATAGCTATTTGCCATTACAGTTTGCATGTGGTTGTACTTGATAAACTTGTAATTACTTGTGCCTGTATTTCTCGAGTAACATTGTCTTTGAAAGGTAAAACAAAAAAAACAACAACATATCAAAACTATTAGTTTAAGGATTTTAAATTAGTTGGGCATGTGGGGTAACATTGTAAGATTTCATATAAATTTAAACATTTTAATCACTTAATACACCACTTTAGCATTTAGCGAAGTTGAACTGTTAAATGCCTTTACAAGTTAAAAAATTATCAAACAAAAAAAATAATTTTCAATAAACATAAACAAATGTATTACATTAAAATAGAAAATTTAGTATTAAAAAAATAGGGAAACACAAAAGTTTTTCATAATAAATCCAAGTTATGACCACAAAGAATCCACGTGTCAATACGGATTATTACTTCACAAACCTTATTGTTAGTATTGGCACAATAGAAATCTTATTATCACAATCTCTTCCATAATAAACATTCGATCTCACTTTCAATACGAACACAAGGCATTGAATATTTTCAATACGATGTGAACAGCTAAAGTTGCCCACAAACTGCTGGAATTTTTGCTCGGCATTTCATAATTTCATAAGTGTGTAAAGTTCACTCATTCTCACTTTTAATAAATACCCAAGGAAGCCACAACAATATAAGGCTTGCTAGTCATACTTTTTACTATGGAATATTTTGGAACACTTTGAATGCCTAATCCGTGGGCACAGAGTAAAAAACTGGGAAACAGTGAATACATGATTTATGCTTAAAGTAACAAAACTTAACAAAAACCACAATATTAGGATTGATATTGGTGATGGTGATTATACCTATACTATGGAATACTTTGAATGCCTGGTGTTAATGCGCAAGCACAAAGTAATAAACTCAAAAATAGCCAATACAGCATTAAAACTTGAGGTAACAATTAACAGAACTCAACAAAAACCACAATATTAGGGTCGTTGGTTATACTTATACTATGAAATACTTTGAAATATTTTGAATACCTAGTATTAATGTGTGGGCAAAAGATAATAAACTCAAAAATAGCGTAGACAGCATTTAAACTTGATGCAACAATTAACAAAACTCAACAGAAACCACAATATTAGGATCGTTGGTTATACGTATGCTGCGGAATATTTTGAATACCTAGCATTAATGTGTGCGCACATCGTAATAAACTCAGAAATAGTCAATACAGCATTTAAGGTTAAAATGAATAACATCAACAAATTTTTTTTAGCTTAATGAAAACACAAAAATAAAGAAACTGTTCTTACATATTACATACATTCCAATTAGACTAGTAAATATAATACAAAGAATACATTTTAATGGCATTACTATATAAGGGGAAATTAATTTATGAAACTATTTTACAAATTAATTACATTCAAAATTAGCAACTATAATTCAAACGTCCTAATTTGCTAGTAGACTCAATTGCTTGGGACCAAAAATGAATGAAACTTTGTGTGTTTTGATAAGGAATAATATATTACAGGCCTTGAGGCCTACAAAGGATAAAGCAAGCTAATGGGTGTGTGGTTGGACTTTTTCTATCAGACCTGGCACAGACTAATGTGGATCAATGCTATCTGAGACTGGGACAGTAAAGCAAATCTTGTGAGAAAAACAAGACGTAATATGCCATATGTTACTGGCACAAATACGGTTTGATATGAGTAAAAAGAACAGTTGGTGGTGCTAATAGAAATCACACATAGGCAGAAGAAGCATCAATTATTTATACACGTCTGTTCAATTGGGGAGGCAGCACGCGCTACAATTCAAGTAAATGCTAAAAAGTGATGACAACATAGAGCTTTGAATGTTGGGTTTAACTTTAAATTATCTACGTTTCAAACTTAGAATCGGTTGGATTAAGTAAGTTCACAAAGTAAATTATAATTTAAAGACAATGTTAAAATAATCTAAAATATCTAGCTTTAATTAACTTAGGACTTGGTTTGGTTTTAATTGGTAAGATTAACTTAATTTTACTAAGTGTAACTTAATGACAATGACAATAATCAAAAATATCTATTGGCAAAACTTTTTCACGAAGAAACCAAATGACTATTTTGCTAAACATTTGGTAAAGAGTGTTGCACAATTATAAAATAGGCCAAATTGTAGAGAAGCACGAAATTGTTTTAAGAATACATGGTCACTGAACAAGGTCACAGATGAGCAACAAAACAACAGCTTGTGCAATCTACATGGTTCATAATGGGCAGCAGTAGACACACCATAAAATAAGTACAGGCAGTTTTCACGCTTATTTAATTTTACACAATAAACTACATTGAAGCTACTACAGTACTACACTGTACATAGATAAGGGAGACCTGTGTGATAGTTTTACACCAATAATAGACTGTGGACTATGTTCTGGAATGTAGTACACCAAAATATAACAGGCACCAACATGTAATAAACTGTAACACTCAGATAAAAAGTATATCGAACAAAGTCGAAAGTAAAATTGGAAACAATCGTAATTTACAAAATATAATACATATATAGATATATTATGAATCAAAAATCATCTGTATACACCACAAACCTTAACTGTACATTAAAACACTGAACCATTGACAAACTGATAGCTTACTTCCCACGGCAATTACATGACATTTGCCAAAAAGCCACAAAATATTTTGACATGTACATTCGGTTGTTAATAATCTATATCATATCTCCATTATTTCTAACAATACCACTTAAAACAACTTGTGCATTTGTGACATAATAATTTAAACCTTATAGGGCCTTACCAACGTATATATAATAGGGTGGAGGAAGACACTCATAATATCTAAATATCCTGATCGTTTATACAATTATCAAAAGTCTTTTGGAGTCATCAGGATGCAGTTTTATAATTCTTTAAATGTTCTTTGTTTACTACCAAATGGGACGAGAAAATAGAATGAAAATGATGTGAGAAAATAGAAGGAAAATGTTTCCCATCTTCCCCCACCCTACTATATAATATATCTCCAATGTTCCCTACAATACAACCAACCTGTGCATTTGGATCACCAAGAAGCACACACACATGTGGAAGAAGTTTGCTTAGGTATAACGAGCGAGCTCCGAATCGGTTGATCGTGGCCACAAGGAGGCGACATACACCCTCGCGTACCCTCCATACTTTGTGGGTAAACGCAGATGAGAAACGTTCGAATACATACTGTGGGTGAATGCAAAATAAATATATATTGTTGATATGAAGTGAGTAAATAAAAAAGTAGATATGAATATAGGCCTCTTAATATTGAAGGCTAGATATATACAGGCATATCTATGCATAATAATAAAAGGGTAGATATATAACACACATGGGCCTAAAAACTAAAGGTTTAGTCAATACATAAATTTGCCTACATTTTGTGTGTGGCAGTTTGTGTATGAATTTTTGATGAATTTAGTTTTAAATATAACTGTAGACTGCACAGAAGAAAAACGAAAAAGTGTGATTTTATTTGCTTAAAACCACCCCTCCCACCCCCCTTATGCATAGGTGTATGCTACATTAAGTTTTGAACAGTTGAATACATAATAAAGTACCTGAGGAGATGAAGCTACATCCATGATGTTGGTAAGAAGAGTGATGCTCGCATCTCGCACTTGATCCTTCTGATCCCCCATACGGTCAGTCAATGCTATTTGAACTGGGGGAAAATTATAATAGTTCGTTATTTGCGTTTAGTATATATAGTGTAATAGCACTGTAGCAGTATTTCTCTCTTTACAACAAGTAACATATTAAGCATAAATAGACAATAATTAACAGTAGAGCTAGGAGCCATAGTTGTCACTTGTCAGTCTATGCAATTTTAACTGGGGGAAGATGTTAGATGTTTCATATTAGTTTGTAACAAGCATTTTATAAATACAGTGTAAGTATACCCTTTGCAATAGGCTATATATTAAGCATTAACAGTAAAGCTAGGGGCCATCGTTAAAAATCTTGTGGGTCAATGCAATTTGAACTGGGAAGGGAATTTCATATTAGTTTGTTGTATGCATAACTGCTTTTAATAAACGCTTTGATAAAAAGATATCTCAAAATATTTTTTTTTACTTCCCTCATTTTCTCTTTACAAACCCTTGCGGGTTCCCTATGTAATTTGAACAAAAATCAATCAAAATCAACAGCAAAACATGAAGTAATAATTAATTATTACAAGGCATAAAATTGATCCAAAAATTAATCCAATAAATTTTCATTAGTAACACTACACAGTACAGCATATAATGTAGCTTATATAGATTATCTACAGTCTTACACTGTACTACAGTGGTAATTAGTTTACTTACTGAGATGGTAGTATTGCTGGAAATCATCTTGTAACCTTTCTACCAGTAAACTTAAAATATCCAAACCCAAAAGTGCAACCTAAAAACATGATGATGTATTGATGTCATTATTATTTCTGATATATATATATAGTAGGGTGGGGGGAGATGAGACACCTTTAGCACATGATATCCAAATATACTAATCTTATTGACACAATTTACAACGGCCTATGGAAGTTTACTACCAAATGAAATGAGAAAATAGAATAAAAAAGTGTACCATCTTGCCCCACTCTACTAGATTTTAATTGTAGCAATTAGGGTGAGTGTGGTAATGCCTAACTACAGTCAGAACATGAATAAACGATTGACCACTATGATACAAGAGCATGCAAAAGTTGATAGAGTAAATTTATTATGTTAAGTATTGGGGTAGTTGGCCAAATCTGTTCAGAATCCCAGGTCTTTGACAAGGACTCACTACATAGCATAGAATAATATGTACAATATTGTTTTCCATATAATAACTCCAGCAAATAATTCTGCTACCAGATTACAATATGATTAAAATTTTAGAAAGACTGAAACCTATTAAAACTGGTTATTACGTCCCCTTACTACTTGAAAGAACACAAAAAATAATAAAATATGTCCTTGGTGGATTAATTACCATCACTTGCCATTTAATTACTGTTTACAGAGTGGTAGTAGCAGATGCTAGAGAGAAAGCCTTGGGGGCTAGCTTTAATCACACACATCACATGCTAGTAGCTGGACAGCTAATTAGTTATTGAAACTGTACATTGTGCATTGTGCAAAAGCATTATGTTATGTGGGATATATAAACTGCACAGCCTACTTTTAGTATACATTAATATCATTTGCTTGCTATTTAAATACTAAAAGATTGTACATGAGAAACGAAAATATTACACGGATCAGGCTAGTTATTGAAGCTGTGCATTGTATATTGTACATTGTGCAAAAGCATTATGTTATGTGGGATATATAAACTGCAAACTGTTACAATAACAAATTGTTACATTAATTTTATTTGTATATAGATAATAGAAATACTAAAGATTGTGCACAAACATGAAAAATATTACACCGATCATGCTTTTTTGTGGCTTATTTAAGCTGTTGTGTACATTAATATTCATTTGTTTACTGTGGATATAATAAAGAATTTATGCCAATAAGAAAACTGTTGCCCGCAAGTAAAGAATTGTGTTTGAGAAATATTTAAATTGTATACATATTATACTGTGTATTAATATTTATTTGTTTGTTGCAAATATTAAAGAAAAATATTGATATCAATTCTGAACATAACAATTTTAATATGAGTTATGAACATTTATGTTTACTGGTTTGAATCACAAAATGAGGTTTATATTTTTATATTTATCATTGAAATTAAATCATATTTGATTACACACAGTATTATTAAACCATGATACATTATAATGTAATCGCTAAATATTAGGTTACTTTAAATTTACAAAGTCTAGCTTTTTACACAGAAGATGCGCGCAATAATTTCCAAGTATTTACTACATATCCTGCTTAATTACAAGAAAACCCTTACAATTTGTGATCGGTTGTTTCGTAAGAAACACCTTTGTGATGTCATAGTTATGACAGCATAGTACTTGTTGTAACCATACTTTGTGAGTGACAAGAAAATGAAAAAAAAACGTACAAAATTTGACTTATTGGTTTATAATAATGCATGTGTCTACGTAATGAACAAACCGGTTTTCGTTAAAACCCTTTTTTTTATGAAGTATGTTCTATTCATAAGTGGGTATACTTAAACGCGGTTTATTAATTAAGGGGTTGATTACATACATAACCAAACCAGCGCAACTAAACAGTTACCATTAATTTTAAATTGGGCTGGAACCGACATTTTTCATGGGTTTACACAAATATAAAACATTACACTTGTAGACTGTGGCTGTGTGTATTTCTAACGAAGTTTTGAAAACTTTACAATTCCTAAAACTATCTAATGATTTAAACATATTACTGTGCAGTAAAACGGGACATCTTTAGCACATAATATCGAAATCTGATCTTGTTTTAAACAATTAACAACGGTATATGACAATCGTGAGGATATGGTTTTGTAATTCATTGAATGTTCTTTGTTTACCACAAAATGGGATACGAGAATAAAATAAAAGGTGCCCATTTGTTCCCACCCTACTATACCATATTTTGTTGCCGTAATTGCGAGCCATGATATCCTTGTTGCAAGACATAGTAGGTTTGGGGTAAAATGATCTGTTATAACCTCTTTTTTTTGTTCCTTTTAATATTAACAAGGAATATTTACAGAAATATATAACCGTTAACTATATTGTTATAAGAAATATTGGGTTAAATTAACTTTGAGATTCAAGAGACTTAACACAACTTTACACTGAAAGAGTCAACTCACTAAACAATTAATCCCCCATGACGTGAGGCCAATTCTATAAATATACTACAGCGGCATTACCCAGTCAATGCACACTATAGTGTTAACTTATATCGTATGATGTGTCTTTAAATAAATTATGTTTAGCCTTGTGTGGAAGCGCTTTTAGGAAACTAACTAACTAAAATTCCGATTTAGGTTTTCATTTTTTTTTGTAAACCAAATTAACTTTTTTATTCGTTTTGTGAAATTTGTAAACTAAACTAATTTGCTGACATAAAAAAATTTATGAACGAAAATAAAAACACATTACTGCAATTTAAACCTGTTTTACTCACCCCTTACTTAATGTGGTATTAAGTTAAACAACTGACAAAACAATGTGATATTTTATCAAAATGTTCTTTTACCTTGAAATTGCTTGAACTGACCCAATAAGTTGCCAAAGCATCCACGATTTTATCCACATTTGTCCACAAGAGGTCTCCGCTGTTCAAACTTAAGAATTCAATAAATTGTTGGCCACCGTTCATTCGCTTCTTCATGTCCTTTAATAACAAATGATATTTAAATATTGCGTTTAAAAGGTTTTCTGTTCTATATGGGGGAGGTCCTTGATGAGGATCTGGGAATTAAGCCAGAGTTTGCTCGTTATCCCAACATCATACATGTACATTCTATTTTATATGGAAGAAGTCCTACAGTGGACACTGACACGCCATGGGACCTGGAATTTAGACCAGAGTTGGCCCATTACCCCAACATTGAATATGCACATTCTATTTTATATGGAAGAGATCCTACAGTGGGGTAAGCCATGGGACCTGGGATTTAGGCCACAGTTGGCCCATTACCCAAGAAATGTTATTTCGTAAGACTGCCCATCGGAGTAATCTAATGTTACAGATAGAGATAGGCTATCCAACATATTTACCATTATTTTGAGGCAAAATGTCCCTTAATTTTAAAACAGGGGTGACTTAAAGTGTTTCGTCACCCTAGTTTTCCACCTTAAAATAGTTGTTACCCTGCTGTTTAGTGTCTATTTACAAACTAGCTGTCTACACTCTACATAGCATGACTGTGACCACTACCAGGCATTCTATTCTATATGGGTGAGGTCCTTGTGCGTTGTGCCACAACTATGATTTATGCCAGATTTTGCCCACTACTCGACACCCAAAACCAGGTATAGGATAAATATAATGTCCATTGACTTTTACAAATGTGGTGGTGAAATATTGGCATATGGTGAAGAAATTCATTAATTAATTATAAAAATCGATCTATTATCTGTTCTATGTGGGTGAGGTTTGTTGTCGATGTCCTGCCATTTAGACCATTCCCCAGGACCCAAAGTTAAACATAGTTTAAATGTCCAAATAGTTTTGATTTATGTTTTTTTATATAAACACAGTCACTAACTTAACTTACTTTTATACAAGTTGGAAATATTTCAAAAAAACTTCTGTTATAGGATAAAAGTCAAAGATTAGGTCATAGGCCTAATGGCCTATATAAGTTAGAAATCATAAAAAATATGTTTTTGCTATTAAAAAGACAAGCATTTTTGCTATTTTGTGTATAAACATTAAACTAGCAACAAATGAACAACCAATACAAAGACAACCAACCTGCTCCCGTACAAGCAACAGGGCTTCATCTTGTTCCATATTGAATTCTTTAGAAACTTAAGTTAATAATATGATGTTAGTACTGCATTGTGTGGTTTTGTTTAACTAAGCACGTAACCCTAACACTGTGTTTCAAGATTTCTTCTATTTGCAATAACTGAGTAATTTGGACTGTGGAAGGGACAAGAAATTAGAATTACTTAAAGCCAGAATGATCAGAAGATACTTAAGTTAAAAGAATATAAAAATAATTATCCTAGTGGACAATTTTTTTGTAAATTGCTAAAAATGTATAAACAAAATAAAAAAAAACACATTGGGCAAATTGGTTTATACAATATGAATCATATAAAATATACTGCAATAACTAGAACTAATACTGCAAAAACTAACAATATTTTAACAATAAAATATATAATATAATACAGCTCAAGTAAAATAAGGTGCGCACTTGTTTTTCAGATTAAATTTTGCACATAGGGTGTTAATAACACTACGAGTACTGTATGAAATTATTAATTGAACCTTTAAGAAATTAGCTGAACTAAAAGCCTAAAAATCTGTGCAAGCAAAGTTGTGATCAAGAATCCTGGCACAAAAACCAAACGGTACACAGCTAAAACTTGTATTGTGAATTTAGATTTTTTGTACCTGTTTCATTCCATGTCTGCACTTGTTTTACTGGCTGCTATTTTGTATTAAGCATAAAAATATAACTAAACATGTTAAATGCTGAATAGTTTACGTTTTGGTTCTAGTGACGAATCCCCTACGTTTTGAACGCTAAACCCCCAACTACCAACCTCTAACACTTTCCAACAACCTAGGATTCTTGACTACTTCTCTAGTGCCCACTTTTTTAAGTGAAGACCGTTATTTTCCCAAACCAAATCATCCTTATCACAAACAATCTACTTTACTACATGTTTACATAAATAAATAAAACTATACAGTCTGCCTTACACTGTTAATATAAAGTATGAAATAGCCCAGTTAACTTTTTGAAAAAAAAATCTGAAATTCCCAGTCAAAACCATTTGCACAAAACCAAATAGAAACTTTACCGTAAACATCTTAATGCATATTGCCATAAATAAATATATCTGTACTATTCCTTACACTAATAATGCGAAATGCAATTTTCGCAAATCAAAATAAAACTGTAACGTCTTTTTCTAAATTTAAGTTTTACATTGAAATAAAACGTTATCCCGACGATCTGCGCTGTCATATTATTTTTGTACCCAATTCATTTATCTTCTTTTAAACTTTCATAGTGTGATGGTACATGTATCATAGTATGCATTATGCATACATACAAATGCAATGCTTCTGTTTCGCGTCATGGAACAATCAGCAGATTTAATTCAATTGTTACGTTCACGCATAAAGCAGTGTTTCGCAATAAAAAAATACAACATAAATGATTTCGTTCAAATTAAACAAACAAAGAAGATTACTATCACAAATATATTACTATAATGTTAAAAAGAATCATTTAAAATGTAATATTGTTCTAACTTAGTTAAAAAGTAGAATTAGGTCACTTTACTATTTAGCAAAAATGCAACACTGAGATCGAGTAAGATGCTATCCGTCCAAGTGATAGAACGGTGAACTAAACATAACAAATAATTTTTGCGATCTATTCTTTTAGTCCAGTTTTTACGTAGTTTCCAATGATGTTCCAAGTCTTTGACCACCATCCTATGAGTTCAGATGTATTTGAAAGCCCTTGGTTTTCAGAAATTACGGAAAGAAGGACGGAACCCAAAAGCTAAAACAGCGAAAATGTTCATGAATTCAAAGCTGGTTGATGTAATCGTTAGTTTAAAGTTTTTTGGATACATATATGTGGTCTTACGTTAAGTTATTTCTGCCAATGTGGTACTGTAGGGGAAGACGGGGGACTTCTTTAACACTTGATATCAAAATACCCTGATCGTGTTTTACACAATTTACAACAGTCTTTACGGGAGTCGTGAGAGGATACGGTTTTATAATTCTTCAAACGTTCCCTGTTTACTGCCAAATGGAACAGAAACATAGAATTAAAAGGTGTCCCGTCTTTCTTCATCCTATACTATATTATCTATTAAAGCACCTTGGTATTTCATAGCGGCCAATCAAAATCGATTTAACTTTAGATAACTTTTAAGATTTCGAACCCAAACGCCCCTATAGTCGTTAAATAATTTCAACCCGTTTCCACACTATAGATTCCAAAAATAATAAAGCTATGATAATACTCGTACGTCAACATGTTCTGACGTCACCCCATACTTGACGTGTATTCTGCCAACTTCTGTCGACGATTCTTTTAATTCAGTCTCGTTGTTTAGGAGGCCCACAAGTTTACCGATTCTTGACGCCAAACTGCAAATCAGAAATTAGTAAACGAATGTATGAGTGAAGTTTGCTTTTGAAAATGTGAAGAAATCTCGCATAACGGGGCAACGAAAACCGTTACAGCACGGGTGTTCTGTTTTATACTTCTTCTGCCAGTTTACGAATTGGCATGTATGTAACTTTCTTGATTCTCGCGTGGCGGGTGACGACAGTCCTTATAACACGGGTTTTCTTTTCATTCACCTCGTCCACGTTTAACCACGTATTGACAGTTTAGTGTCAATCCGGGAGACACGTGTGCTCAAAATGGTAGCAGCATCGAGCCATAAACCTATACACGTTGCTAAAACCACATAACACGTTACATTATCGCATCAAAGACATTTAATGATTATAAGTTTGAGTCAAATAGTGACTTTCACAGCCCAGTACAACGTTCATTGAAGTACAAAGTCATGTTTGCTCAGAGTTGGATCCGTCGTTTGCAAATAAATATTTTGTCACGTAGCCTACATACCTTACAGCATGGTTAGATACGCCCCCTATACTGGCAAGGTCAGATACAGTTATTGCGCCATCCGGTTTAGAAGGAATGCCGAGATGACTGAATACCTCAATGCTGGCTGGATATGTGTTGAACAACCTGTGTCAAATAGAAGCGTGGTCACTAATTGGTTGTCCAAGCTGTCAGCAATACACAAAGCAAAACAATTAAAAGTAAATCAAATAATAATCACTCACAATGTTACATATAGATAGTAACTAATAAGAGGCACAAGGTGTATATGAAACAGAACACCCGTGTTATAACTATTGTCGTTTCCCCGCCACGCGAGGGCAAATAAATTACATTCATTTAAATAAGAAAATGAGAAAATTAAATAATGCACGTAGATTTTTATTAATTTACACCAGAAATGCAAAAAGGGGTGTTTTTTTCCCAAAAAGGAGTGTATTTCACAAAATGCAAAAATAAGGGGCGATTTTCTGAAAAAGGGTAAGTGCGTTTCAAACTTTATAAATAGTTCTTTCCCAACGACCTAACAGCCCTAATGGATTAAAGTGCTATTTTTGAATTCCCTTCCCATTAGACAACATGAATATTTATTACATATTCTGTCTATAAATACTTTAAATAAATTAATTATGCCAAAATGTTATAAGTCACTTTGCATATATAAATGCGCTTAGGCAATATTATGCTTAAACGTTTTTCTTATTCGAGACGTGTTTTAACGATTGCCATTTTGTTGTTAATTATAACGTCTCTTCTCTGTTTTGAATGAATGAATGCAACTTACTTTATCCTCGCGTGGCCGGAAAACGACAGTCGTTATCACACGGGTTTAACACCTCGTGCCAGCTTACGAGTTACCATGTATGTTACTTCGTGGGTGATTATTTTTTTGGGAATTTTTTTAAATTTTTTTTATGTATGGCTGATAATTTGGACAACCCATTAGTGACCACTGGGTTGGAGCAATTGTCGTTAAGTGTCTTGCCCAAGGACACATACGCCCACAGTGGTAGCAGCGTCGGGCTCTTGAACCCATTACCTATTGGTTACAGGCAGGCGCGCTAACCACTACGCCACGGCGCCGGACGTTTTAATTAACTATATACAGTAGGATGGGGGAAGACGGGACACTTTTAGCACGTAATATCCAAATATGCTGACCGTGTTTTAAACAATTAACAACGTTTCATAGAAGTCGTGAGAATACGGTTTTATAATTCTTTGAGTGTTCTTTGTTTACTATCAAGTTGGACGAGAAAATAGAATGAAAAGGTGTCCCATCCTCCCCCGCCCTACTATATGATATTTCTTATAATGATGGCCAAATAAGGGACTAGTACATTATATATGTTATGCAAGTCATATATTTTACACATTGTGTAAATAAAGGGATAATAAAGCCATATAGCAGTGTGACACGCCATGGGACTTAAGCCACATTTGGCTTTTTACATTAAGCTATATATCGGTTATTTTATTATTTAAACAAATAACTGGTAAAAAATTATTTAAACAAATAACTGGTTCCTTTTTCAAGATATTACAACTGTATATGAGGATACGGTTTTATAATTCTTCAGATGTTCTTTGCTTACTACCAAACGGGACAGGAAAGTAGAATGAAAAAGTGTCCCATCTTTCCTTACCCTACTGTTTAAATGTTTTTTACCCTAGAACAAGTTGTGGGTAAATAATGTTTGACTTATAGTATCAAACAAAAGCGTGCTTTTTAAACAAAGCGTGCTTGCTTTTTAGGATATCTTAAAACGTTCTTACTTTTCCATCAAGATAAGTCCAGTTGTTTTCGGTCCACCTGAAGAAACCTTTTCCCAGGATTCCTGGACACCTTCAATCTCGATTTCAGTTAAAGGCATCTCAACAACGAAACACATTCACTTTAAAACAACAGTTAGTGAGATATTCACCTATCAATACACAATGCAAACCTGCACTGTATGTCAACATATATTATAAAGAGTATAGGTGGGAAAAAGATAGGACACCTTTTTACTATTTTTTTCTTGTCCCATTTGGTAAAAACAAACAAAGAACACATAATTATAATACCGTATCCCCACGACTCCTATAGACCGTTGTTGTTTGTTTAAAACACGATCAAGATAATTGGATAATATGTGCTAAAGGTGTCCCTACTTCCCCACCCTACTATATATGCAAAAGCAAGATATTATCCTTACATAAACTCTATAACTCAGCAGTTAGAGAAACCTGGTTGTGAGTCGTCCTTTATTGGCAAGAAGGATCGAAACGATGTTTGTGTAAATATATATTTACTACCGCAGTGTTTGGTGTGTAACCGTTCAAACCACTCGTTAATATATAGTTAGTTAGTTAGGGTATAACCTCGTTTTATCTTTATGGGTGACGTATAGAGACATGAAGCGTTGCCGTAAATATAAATTTCATTCAAAGTTAATTTAACAGTAAAGCTTGATTTTAGCTGGAACCCCTGTTCCTTAAGCTCGATAAATAAAGTGGGTTGGGGTAAGATGGGACACCTTTTCCTTCTATTTTCTCGTCCCATTTAGTAGTAAACAAAGAACATTTAAAGAACTATTAAACCGTATCCTCACGACCCCTATAGACCGCTGTTAAATGTTCAAAACATGATCAGGATATTAGGAAAATATGTGATAAAAGTATTTTAAAATTCGTATTATACAGAAAGCATGTGAGCTTGTAAGACCTTAACGAATGAACCTTTCACTCAAGAATGCTAACTATCTCACTCCCAACTACTTTCCATATAACGCAGTTGTGTTTTAATAAAGGTTTGATACAATTTAACGCAACAACAGACCGCGGATAGAAATCGTTAAACAGGAATAACTTTGCACATTTATTGTGGCCGACAAACCATCTTGTCGCTGCTTTTATGACTCGCCGAGATGACGTAGCTTGCACTGTCCTTGCAATAAAGAGTGGAACGCTTCAAGAATATTAAATAAACTAAAATTACAGAGCAATCAAAACAAAATATCATCATGTTGACTGGCTGCGGCCTTATAGCTCGTCTCTGAGTTATAGCTAGTTATCTGACTTTCAGTTGCAGGAGTTCGGTTGAATTTCTCCTCGACTGCTCGCGCTTTAACAAGTGATCCATCCGCTGCTATGTGAGTTGTACAAGCGCCGAATCCAATCGGTTCTATATTCACTGTCATTGATGTCGCTTTTGACTTCTTGTGCTTTGTGGAAGAGGGCAAAACCGGTGCCCGCCTGGGTCCGTGTGAGCGCTTCGACTCACTTTGTTTTTTTGTTTCTTCTTTTTTCTCATCTCCTTTAAAGTTCTCGTTTGCCGAATATGCTCCGTTCTGCAGCAAATAAAGGACCACATGAAAGAAACTAATTTAAAATCGAATTAGGCATTCAATTTAGCCACAACAAAACGCAGAAATTAGCTTGGGAGAAATAAATAACTACAATAGCGAAGATATCGAACATAAATTCAACGTCATTAACGAGCTTCGAAACGTCGCTAGAGGATACATTATGTTTGCAAATCAATATCCGTTTCGGTAAAGAAAGAAGTTATTATCGCCTAAGGGACACGTATTGACTATGTTATATAATAATAGATTGGGGCAGCTATAGTCTATTTTTTATTTTCGTTTATCGTCCCATTTGGTAGTAAACAGACACTATGTTTAAAATATAAATGCTCGTCTATTCTTACGACTTTAAAAGAGTGTTTTTATTAGTTTAACACACGATTACGAAATATCTAATATTATAAGCTCACTCCATTACCCCACATTAGTAACTGTATATATATTTAGTCGAGATAACGTTACACTTAAACGGGACAAACATAACTGCTTCGAACAAACATTATTGGCTTCATTGCGTTATCAATTCGGTGCGAAAAATCGTGCTAATGCATTGTATACGATACAGAATGCATGGATAAAAAAGAAATAGCTTGCAATTCGTAAAATAAACAAGCATAAGATATATAGTAGTTTTGGGTAGGACGGGACTCCTTTTCAGTCTGTTTTCTCGTCCCATTTGGTAGTACCAAAGAACATAGAATTACAAAACCGTTCCGTTACGGCATAGACCGTTGTTAACTGTTTAAAACGCAATCAGGAATACCGAATATTATGTGCTAAAGGTGTACCGTCTTTTCCTCATTCTACTATATGTGTCTTACCACGCGTCCGGTCATAAACATGTTCGACTCTTTGTTGATATCAGAACCGTACCACCCAGCGTCACCTAGCGGATTCGTATCGAGTTTTTCTTCGTCGGCAGTTTTTTTCTTGCAACAACAACAAAGGAGTTTCTCAACGTGGAAATATTTCCCGATAAATATACCAGCCACGGCTACCATGACAGAGGCCGATAAAGCTACACCAAGTACCACGACCTTGTTACTGCCGCCTGCGTCTGTAGGTTGTAAAATATATGTGAGATTAAGTAAGTTATGTGGAAAGTGGGGTAGGATGGGATATCTTTAGTGGGATAAGATGGGGCATCGTTGGTGGGATAGGATGGTGTATCTTTAGTGGGATAAGATGGGATATCGTTGGTGGGGTAGGATGGGATATCTTTAGTGGGATAAGATGGGGCATCGTTGGTGGGGTAAGATGGTGTATCTTTAGTGGGATAAGATGGGATATCGTTGGTGGGGTAGGATGGGATATCTTTAGTGGGATAAGATGGGATATCGTTGGTGGGATAGGATGGTGTATCTTTAGTGGGATAAGATGGGGGTATCGTTGGTGAGGTAAAATAGGAGACCGTTAGTGGGGTGGGATAAGATATAACAGTGGGGTAAGATGGGATACAGCAGTGGGGTAGGATGGGATACGGTTAGCGAGGTAAGATGGGCATCGATGGGATATGAGTGAATGAGTTTAATATGAGTGAATCTATGTAACATATTTATCCTTAATTGCGTGGCGAGATAAGGACAGTCGTTATAACTCGGGTGTTCTGTCCCATACAACTCGTGCCAGCTTACAAGTTACCACGTATAGTAACGTGGGGTAAGACGTGATATCTTTAGCACACAATGTCCTGGTTGTGTTTTAAACAATTAACAACAGTCTATATGGAAGTCGTAGGGATGTGGTTTTAAAATTCTTTGAATATGTTTTGTTTACTACTAAATGGAATGAAAAGGTGTCCCACCTACCCCCATCCCACTATATGTAACTTAGTGATGATTATTTATGGTTAAACCACTTTTATCTCTGGTAAACTACATATATATATATATATTTAGTGGGGTGGGGGAAGATGGGACACTTTTTCGTTCCATTTTCTTATGCCATTTGGTAGTAAACAAAGAACATTCAGAAAATTTTAAAAACGTATCCTGACGACTTTATAGACCGTTGTTAATACAATCAGGATATTTCTATTTTATGTGCTAAAGGTGCCCCATCTTCCTCACCCTACTATACATAATGTTTGACTCGCCTTTTTTATCTTCATCATTCGTCTCTTCGTCAGGTGTCCTCATGACGTCATCAGAATTTTGTCCCAAAGCAGATTGAAATAGAAACACCAGCACAAGTGCAACGTAGATTATAGATTTCATTATTTCCAAGTCTTTGATTGCTGTCAATTTTAATGCGATATATTCTCAAACTGTCTGTTAGAATATATAAACGCATAGTTAGGATACAAAACAAAGAAAAAAAAAGGGAAAACTTAAAGACTTGTTCTAAATAATACATACCGTAGATAAGCAACGAGTGAATATTGTTAAGAATATTGTCATAAATGAATTTTAAAAACTGTAAAGAACTTTCTAATCTGATAAATAACGTAAGAATTCTATAGTTTACGGTAAAAAGCTAGATTAAAATGCCTTGATCATAGTTCCGGTAAATTTTTCTCTGAACTTTTACCAACACTAATTACTAACCCCCTTTATTGACTGTAAGTTTCTAATATAGTACTTGTTATTTTGTGTGTATTTCTAACGGATATTACGGCTGTAAATCTGGTTCGAACAATGCTGGCAAAAATGACATCAATACACGTAATCCTTTGTGTGTAGACGGCCCATGGTAGATGCGAATATTTTGCCCGAGGCGTTAAAGTGGTTTGTCAACAATCACATTCCTGGGTTGAGACTTGAAATTAAATAAGTAATAATCACTTTCAGACGCGTGGCCGTTTGGGTCGCCGAGTACAACATAATTGCCTATATTAATTTATGGTAATATAGTAGGGCGGGGGAAGACGAGACACCTTTTCATTATAATTTTTCGTCCCATTTGTTAGTTAACAAAGAACATTCAAAGAATTATAAAACCGTATCTTTACGACTCTCATAGACTGTTGCGCATTTAACAATAGTATATGTTGATTATGTTCGCGTTCGTTTTAGGTCTAAACTGCATAATAAGTAAAATATAACAGTTGAACTGGTTAAAATTTTAGTATGGGCGAATGGGGACAAATCATATTTTGACTTTGTCTTGTATCACCTACGGGCATTTCCATGCTACGAGGAGTTACAAAAAATATGCTTCACGTAATTGAAGAATAAAATATGAAAGTCAACGAAAATGTTGCGTTAGTGGGCGACGAAGTTGTATTGGTACCTTATAAGAAGCACCATGTATTGAAATATCACGAATGGATGAAGTCGCCTACATTGCAACAATTAACTGCTTCTGAACCTTTGACTTTAGATGAGGAATACGAAATGCAAGAATCGTGGTCTAAAGATGAAAACAAACTAACGTTTATTATTCTGTGTCTTTCAAAATGGAGGTAATGACATATTGTACGCATATAGTTTAAACACATTACAATTGATGTGACTCTGGTTAACATAAAACAGATTTTTTCACTGGCACTGTGTCACAGTTTTTGGTGCTAGTGAAGAATCCCCTTCCACCTTATTTGCTAACCACTAACCCCTAGGTTAGGGGGTTAGGTGTTAACGGTTAGGGGGTTAGGTGTTAACGGTTAGGGGGCTAGTGGTTATAGGGGTTAGGAAATAAGGTGGGGGGAAGACTCTTCACCAGCACCCAGTTTTTAGCACGCTAGCCTTTAACAAGAAGGTTATAGGTTCAAGGCTCGTCAATGCTATCATTGTGGGCCTATGTATCCCTAGGCAAGACACTTATTGGCAATTGCTCCGACCCAGTGGTCACTAATGGGTTGTACAAATTGTCAGCCATGCATAAATAAAAGTAATCACCCACAAAGTAACATACATGAATAACATGATATAGCATTTATTTAATTTATGGTTAACATCAGCCAGTACGAATTATTTAAATCGTTAGTTGTAAGACATTGAAGTTAAGATTGTCATAAAAGTTTGTCCATAGTTCTGGTCTCCAAAAAGCATTTCTGGCTTAATCAATTTTGGATATATGCCGGTTTAATTTTTCCTAAAAATAATTTTGTTGAATACCATATTCTGCTCACTGGAAACAGAAAATTCTCTTAACATTAAAATATTTCAAATGCCCAGTCTTAAGTACATCAATCTGTACAAATTACATGTCACTAACAATCCGTAAACTTAACACCATTTGAAAATGGAACTCACACAACTTCATACCTGCAAATTCTGCTTACATAACACTGTGAAGTCCACTTTGCAACCAGTATGTTATAAAAAACGATGCATTAAAAGTTCCCTTGCTTTCTCATCTCACAAAGCAGAAACACCAATAAAATAATGAACTAAAAGCTGACATGCTGAATATATTATAATTCAACCCACACTTGCACATCAGTTTGGGCAGAAATTATCTATTTTTTGGCAGAAATTATCTAAAAAACTGCATGAAAATAGCAAAGATTATAATTTGTATTAATAAAAGCAAATATACATTGCAATATCTCCCAGTTGCAACAAGCAACAAACCTAAAAATGCGAGCTTGACAGTGAAATATAATAAAATAACAAGCGTTATATATTCCAGAGAATTCTGTAAATCGCGAATTCAAAAACCAACCCAAGAAACTTTAAGCGAACAAGATGATGTTGGAGCCATGGTGGGCGATATTAATGTCTATATGCACGAACAGGATGCGGAAATATCAGTGATGGTTGCAGAGACCAAATATCAAAAGCTCGGCTTTGGGACGGAGGCGTGCCATCTTATGATGCAATATGTTATTTCTGTGTTGAATGTGGAAAAATTCGTTGCAAAAATTGACACAGAAAATATCCCGAGTTTGAAATTATTTCAAGATAAACTATGTTTTAAAGTGACAACTGAGTGTAATGTGTTTGGGGAAGTTACGCTACAGCTTCACACTAAACAACAGAATTATAAAGAAAAACTAAACCTGCAAAATTATGACCAGTTTTTGCTTGGTACCTGCACTTAATATTATATATTGTAAGAAAAAAAGTTTTATTTCTTGTTTGAACCCCAGTCATAATGTAGGTAAACTAGTTTATATGCATTCTTGTCCAATAGAAGTGATAAATCCTGTTTCTTTAATCCATTTGGCATGTGTTCTTTTACCCATAGTAAGACCTGAAGTACATGTTTATTATTGCGTATATGATGTAACAAATATATGTAAATTATGTTACTTTCTTGCGTATATGATGTAACAAATATATGTAAATTATGTTACTTTCTTGCGTATATGATGTAACGAATACACATAAATGATATTACTTGCTTTATTCTAGCATGGCCGGAAAATGACAGTCGTTATAACAAGGGTGTTCTCTTTTATACACCTTGTGCATTCTTAATTTATGGTTATTTAAGAAAAACATTCTTGATTTATGGTTATTTAAGAGAAAAACACAAAACATGGGGGAAGCACCAGAACAAAGTGGAAAAATAATATTAACATTTGCCGTCTAAGATCTGGTGCTACTAAATACGTACCAGACAAAAATCAAGTCCAACCAATTGTATATAATAAGAAATATATATTCCGCCTAAATAGCATCGTCAGTCTCCTATTTAAATAGAATTATTTGATGTCTACTTTGTCAAAAGCGGGCTCTATACTTCACAATAGAAGTACAATGGTTATTATGAATGCTATTCATTCTCCTTTGTCAGGGCAACTGTTTCTTATTTCACGCCATATGTGGTGTCTTAGTAACTATAAAACCTTGTTGAAACACAACAATTTTTTTTTAAAATACCAGCTCTTATTATTTAGGCAACTAAGCATTAAAAGTACGGTGATTATTTATCATTGCTTTGTGTTTTTATGCAATAACTCTCAATTGCTGTAACCCAGTGGTCACTAATGAGTTGTTTAAATGTCAGCCATACAGGAAAAAAACACCCAGATGTTACATACATGATAACTTGTAAGCGGGCATGACGTGTATGAAACAGAACACTTGTGTTATAACTGCCAGTGCCTTGCCACGTGAGGATAAATAGCTACGTATGTGGTAACTTGTAAGCGGGCCAAGGTGCGTGTGAAACAGAACGCCCATGGTATAACAACTGTAGTTGCCCACCAATGCAAGGATAAATAAATTTGATAAAATTATTCATTCCATTTACCTCATGGGGTGTGTTGCCAAAATCTTCTTTATACCACTTGAATATAAGACTTAAACCAATGAGACCTTGTTTCTTGTCCACTCTACAACCATCTTCACCCTCAAGGAAGGAAGCTGCTGCCAATTTCAACTGATTTTCTATATTCTGTGTATTGGTAAATGATACTTATGATTGAATGTAAGTTATTTATCTGGAGGCGCAAAAAAAGAATCCAAAAAAATAATAAAAAACACCCACACAAGTTTACATAGGTGGTACATCATAATAGGGCACAAGGTGTATCAAACAGAACACCCGTGTTACAACAACTGGTTGCCCGCCACGTGAGGATAAATAAGTTACATACGTGAAAACTTGTAAAAGAGCTTGAGGTGTATAAAACAGAACACCCGTGTTACAACGGCTGGTTGCCCCGCCATGCGGGGATAAATAAGTTACATACATGAAAAATTGTAAAAGAGCACGAGGTGTATGAAACAGAACACTTAGGATATAATGACTGGCAGTGCCTTGCCATGCGAGGATAAATAGCTACATATGTGGTAACTTGTAAGCGGCACGAGGTGCATAAAACAGAACATCCGTGTTAACAAAGACTTGTTTTCCAGACACAGGAGAATACATAAGTTACATTAATTTATTCCTACTCACATCTGGAGAATAAGTTTTAATAGGTGGACAACTCTTGGCTCCACAAACCAATGCAAAGTGTATGAGAGGTTCATTTGGTTGGAGGATATACTGAAGTCGTGGATCAGATTTCGAGAATGGTTTCACCATCATACCAACACCCTGGTGAAGTTAAATAAGTTAGACACACTATATATTGGTACATCTCAAGGGAAATGTCTGGCGCCGTGGCAAAGTGGTTAGCGCACCTGCCTGTAACCAATAGGTAATGGGTTCAAGGCTCGACGCTGCTACCATTGTGGGCAAATGTGTCCTTGGGCAAGATATTCATTCATTTATTCAAATGAACATATGGGTTGTCCAAATTGTTAGCATACACGGCAAAAAAACAGAAAAAAAACCCACAGAGTTGGAGGATTGGCAGCAAAAGTACATCTGTTTAAACCGCGTAAAAGGGTAAATTGTACTTGTGTTTTATTTAAATATGTCAAACGAAATGGGTTACACCAACAAATGTAAAGAATAAAACTCTACATCAAGTTATAAACATATTTAGTATCACCTTTCTATTTGCTCTCAAAACTCCATTCTCAATTTCTTGCAAATTAAATTTATGTCCACCAATGATGTAACTTGCGTCGTTAAAAAACTAAAAATATTTTAAATGTGAAATTAAAAACCATTTCTCCATTATAAGCCAAAAGTAAAACTACATTTCGTCATAAACCCATTTCATAAAGCTGCCATGCTATTTAGTTTTTTTTAGTTTATTTACAAATGCCATTTAGTCATATTAAACCTACTTTTATAAAGCTACATCTTTTTATTTTTTAAATGTTAAATATAAAAATAAAGCATTTCTTCATTATAAGTGACAAGCAAACTTCATTTCGTCATAAACCCATTTCATAAAGCTGCCATGTTTTAATAATAGGGCTCGAGAATAAATTGTTTGTACAGTTGGCTAACCAAACCCAATTTAAATTCATTAAATTTTAATGCAGGGTTAATAATGGACCTTGTGCTTGTATAAGATGTTCCCTCATTTGTGTAAAGTAGGCATCTATATTGATGTTTTCAATGCCAAACCATGTGTATATAATTTATCACCATCTTCTAAAATAGCAAAACCAGGCAAAATGCAATTTTCTGTTGTTTTAGTCTTAGTGTTAATTTTCAAAACAGTAGATTAGACTCATTAGAATTTAACAAAAGTTTCCCTACTCAATTTTGTAAAGCAAGCATCTATATTGATTATTGGTCTCATTGCCAAACCATGTATGTTGATAAGTAATCTTCTAAACAAGCAGTCTTTATTAATGTTAATAATGTTGGCAGAATAAAATATTCTGTTTCAAAACCGTATATTACAAAGTTTAACAAAGTTTTCGAATTCAATTGTGCAAGCATCTATATTAGTGTTTTATGCCATACCATGTCACACTGTGTGCTGATAATTTATATCTTCTAAAATAGGCAGGATACATTTTCTTGTTGTTTTAGTGCCCATTTCCAAACAGAACATTACCGATCATGTTTTTATTGAACCAAGTCTGATGGTATTCAATGATACATAGAATGTCATATACCAAAGCCACACTCATTTATCAGTACAATTGAAAGGAGGTTATTATATTCTAAGTTTTCCTCTATTATTGTAGTTCATATATACATTAGGGTGGGGGAAGATGGGACACCTTTTAACTCTATTTTCTCGTCCAGTTTAGTAGTAAACAAAGAACCTTTAAAATATCATAAAACTATATCCTCACGACTTCCATAGACCGTTGTTAATTATTAAAAACACGATCAGGATATTTGTATATTGTGTGCTAAAGGTGTCCCGTCTTCCCCCACACTACTATATAATATACTTTAACAGTTTTGCAATGGTCTATTTCCATTTTATTCTATGTGGGTGAGGTCCTGCAGCGAGGCACGCCATTGGTCTTGAGTTTAAGTCAGGATTGGCCTATTTCCCTAATGAACTAATAAACAAGAACCAACCTTGTATCTTTGCCAAGTAGTTTCTGGGAAGCCAAGTTTGATATTCGCATGAATAACAAGTGCGTTGTATATGTTGATGAAGAAAGCCAAGCTCTCTTGTCTTGGCATGTCATCTATCTGTGTGGATGAATCAATGTTACTTTTATCCATGGCGGGGCAAAAACAGTCTTTATATAACACGATTTTCGTTTCATACACCCCGTGTCAGCTTACAAGTAACCACAAATATAACTTTGTGTGTGATTTTGAGCGGATTTTTGTAAACACACCATATGTGTGTCTGGTGTATAAGAAGACACTCATGTTATAAATGAACAGTGAGCATGAGGTGTATAAATACACCATGTGTGTCTGGTGTATAAGAAGACACCCATGTTATTATAACTCGACAGTGAGCATGAGGTGTATGAACACACCATGTGTGTCTGGTGTACAAAGACACCAATGTTATAGCTCGAAAGTGAGCATGAGGTGTATGAATACACCATGTGTGTCTGGTGTACAAAGACACCAATGTTATAGCTCGAAAGTGAGCATGAGGTATAGGAATTCATTATGTGTGTCTGGTGTATAAGAAGACACCTATGTTATTATAACTCGACAGTGGGCATGAGGTGTATGAATACACCATGTGTGTCTGGTGTATAAGAAGACACCAATGTTATAACTTAACAGTGAGCATGAGGTGTATGAATACATCATGTGTGTCTGGTGTATAAGAAGACACCCATGTTATAACTCGACAGTGAGCATGAGGTGTATGGATACACCATGTGTGTCTGGTGTATAAGAAGACACCCATGTTATAACTCGACAGTGAGCATGAGGTGAATAGAAATACATTATGTGTGTCTGGTGTATAAGAATAGTTAGGCATAATGTAAACCGGAACCACAGTTAGTTCCCATCACACCTGTGCCCTTTGCAGTTGAGCAACTTGTTCAACGTAATCTTTAAACTTCACGCTTTCACTGATACCCGTGTAATCTACATGTTTGCCGTCCTTGGAAAGAAAGTCACCATAGAGATGTAATATTGTTTTCCTTATCAACAAAGACAGTTCTGACGCTGCGAAAAATATTACACCTGTTTTAACGCTTTTAAAAATAGATATTTATAGCAAAAGTAATATATTATGTTAAACAATATTTTATCTTCTATGCTGCGAGACTTTGTCAAGTTTAACTTCTTGTATCAGAAAACCGTTCTTTAACGTGTTTTATTACATCATCATTATACTATTGTCGAGTGGCGCAGCCAGAAAAAAATAAGGAGGGGTTTTAATCAAAAAGTTTTCAGAAATATTAAAAAAAAATTTTTTTTTAAGTAATTTTTTGGGGGGTTAAAAGGGGGGAGGGGTCGCGACACCCTAAACCCCCCTGGCTGCGCCACTGCTATTGTCTGTAATAGGGTAGAAAAGTTCTTGAACGAAAAATCAATCAGATAAACAAATTTTAAATTAAAGGATTTAACTGGATCACATTTCATTATTTAGTTAAAACGCTTACATTTTGAGTTTCAATTAAAATTTCATTTTTTGGATAAAAATTATTTAGTAAAAACTCAAGATTCATACCAGAAGTCAATGCCTTGTAGGATGTTAAGCCAGCATTCAATGCATTTGAAGGCCAATGTTGGAGCAAGCGATATAGAGTTGAATCATCTTTCATGTTTTGAACCTTTTTTACCGCTGCCATAAACTTCTTGTTGATCAGTTCTTGGCCAATTTCTTTAGCGGAATCTCTATCTGGTGGTGAATGTTTTACATTCTTCTTGTAATACAGTATGTGGTTTAAATATTATTAAATGTATATATTTATGTAAGGTTTAAATATGATTGTTTATTATGCATCACTCTTACAGTGAGTAGCATGACTCTGCAAAATTTACTGTGTTTATTTATAGGTGGCCAGAGTGTTGGGGTAATGAGAATAATCTGGTTTAAATCACAAGGACCTCACTCGTACATAATAGAACGTGCAAATACAATGTTGAGGTTATGGGCCAACTCTGCCCTAAATCGCATGTTTAACAACAAGGACCACAACCATATGGAATCTACATAATTATATTCAAATTTGAATTTAGGAAAAGAATATTTAAAGCATAGATAAATCATCCAACATTAATCATTCAATCCGTGGAAATTAATTGATGCAACGCCTACATTAGATAAATATATGAATCACCCGTTTAATTCATACCTGTCTTCTTTTTAATTGTGATAAAGGTGATCAAATCTTCCCCCGTAAATGACTTTGTCTCGTTTGTTAAGAAACGACTGAAAATTAAAATTATATCATGGAATAATAAGGTAATATTGGACTTATTGGTATACCCCATGTATACTTACTTAGGAATACTGCCTACTACAATATGCCACTATTAAACTTTTTGCAAACCCAGTAAAAATGGAATTAATGATTTTAACAAATTACACTTTTGCTTAAACATTTTTTTAACAAATTACAATTATTTAAGCTATTAAAATCGGACCTAATTTTTGGCATTTTCATATAAAAGAAGACAAAATATTGAAGACAGCTTTATTTAATTATTATTTACCGATGGTCGTAAATAATTTCAGTTTGTTCGCTGAAATCTTGAACTAAAGCCGACATTTCATCTTCCTCAGGTGGCAACACTGTAAAATTAAACACATCATCAATAAAAATCATTGCGCAACACTGCTAAAATGGAAATACATACTATTATAAAAAAATTGCGCACCACTGCAATAATAGAAACACAATCATCAAGATTCATTGCACAACACTGCTAAAATAGAAATACAAAACCATTGTTCAACACTGCTAAAATAGAAATTCAAAAACATTGCTCAACACTGTTAAAATAGAAATTTATTGTGCAACACTTTATTACCTAAACTGTCACTGCATAACTTTTTACATAACGGTTCGCCGAATTCAATATCCATTTCAAGTATTTTATTAAATATGAATATTTTCCTTCTAAATCTGCACTTGGGGTTTTGTTTCACATACGGTATGCTAAGTCATAGAAACATTATATTACAGAAAAACAGAATATTGCCCGGGGTAAAATAGAAGTATTTACCATTTTTGGAGTAACAGTTTTAAAATTGGGCAATCATTTTCAAATTAAATTTTCAGGTCATGATTTAGAAAGAATGCTGTCAATAATTTTTGTTTGTTTTAGAACGTGGTTCTTGGACCCTTTAAAATATACAGTCATTAAATTCCATTAGTTGATAAGCTACTAGTCAAGGTCTCACCTCACCTGTTTCAAAATTTATTTGAAGTAAATTACGTTTATTTGAAGTAAATTACGTATTACGGTAAGAACTACATTCCAACCAAAAATATTCTGATTAAGGACTGTTAACAAAATTTTGATAAAAATAATCAATTTAAATAACATTAAAAAGTTTTGTTTTTTATCTCTAAAAACTTTTTATTTTTTTACCAAATTGTGCTCTTTATTTTTGACACAAAAAAAACAAGATTTGACCAAATATTGAGATGATACCTGGAACATCATGTGTGTTTGATTCCATAACAGGTTGTGGGGAATCTGGAGGTGGTTCATTATGTTTAACCAGCTCTATCAACTCATTCAACCTATCTTTACTCTGTGTGGGATAAGCAATACAAGATAATTAATGCCAATTATTGCCTATTATAACCTACAAAACACAAGAAGTCGTATTTACAGTGACCACAATATAAAACTATTTATTCATAATTAAGACCGTGAATAAAGATATATTTCATCCACAAAGTAACATACATGGTAACTCGTAAGCTGGCACGAGGTGTTAAACCCGTGTGATAACGACTGTCGTTTTCCGGCCACGCGAGGATAAAGCAAGTTACATCCATTCATATGAATATTTTTATCAGTTAAACTAAAATGTACTGTTGTGATCAATTAACACTTAAAATAAGAACCAATTCCCTTTCTTGGTTATTTTGAATTAATGAGATATTCTAAAAATTTCAAACAAATAAAAAATATGTTATGTATGCCAAAATATAGGCTATTTAATAAAATTCTCACTAATTCTTGAAACTTGTCATTCCCACCAATGTGATGTTCGTTGAAAAATATTTGCGGCACAGAACGTTGGTCCGTAAGTTTCATCATGATGTCTCTGTTTGAAATTATATTAGTGAGATATTATAAAATATAGTGCTGTGGGGTAAGATAGGACACATTTAGCCCATAATATCCAAATATCCTGATCGTGTTTTAAACAATTAACAACGGTCTATGAAAGTCGTAAGGATGTGGTTTTATAATTCTTCGAATGGTCTTTTGTTTGCTACCAAATGGAACAAGAAAATAGGATGAAAATGTGTCCCATCTTCCCCCACTGTACTATATTACTTAAAATTGCTTCAACGGTAAAAACATTCAAGATTTTTTTAAATAAAAAGTTAGGTGATTCAGGTATTACATAATGCCTGAATGCAACAGAGTATTCATTGAAAAATATTTACATACAAATACTCCAATAGGATTTGAATTGGAGATTCGCGTTCTCAGTCTAATGGAATTTTGATTAGAAACAATTTACTTTACCATACCATTTGAAGATAACAGACAAATAGATTACTAATTTTTCCATCTCTTTTACATTTATTGTCGTTAACAGTCAAATTAAACATTAGTTTTCTTATGTTCGGTGCCGTAGCACAACGGTTAGCCTGGTTGTCTAAAACCCAAATGCTATGGGTTCAAGGCTCGTCAAGGCTCGTCACTGTTACAATTTATTTGTCCTTGAGCATGAGTCGTTTAAATTGTTACCCATATTAAAAAACAATCACGCAAAGTTACATACATTAATAAAATAACTTATAACTGGACACGTGGTGTTTACAACAGAACACCCATGTTATAATGACTATCAATGTTCTGGGTGTTGGGGTAATGGGTCAAATCTGACCCAAATCCTAGGACCATAAGGTCCTCACTCATATAGAATATAATTTATGTTAATTTTACTTAAGCATCAAATAACTTAGTTGAATGAATGAAATTTAATTTGTCCCTCGGTCACGATAACGAAGAACAGGAAAGTTTATAAAAGGCAAAAGACGAGCAGTAACAGTAAAACACCAGTTGTTAAAACTCACTTATGAATGAAACACAAAATTAAATAACATTTTAGATAAAAAGATGTGACAGATACACTCAAATTTTACACTACAGTCACCTTTGCTCCGGGTGGTTATCCAAATTGACATCATTATACGGCAAGTTTAACGAATCTAATTTTTCTTTGGCAGCTTTGCAGTGCGGACAGCCAGATATTGAATAAACAAGAATTCGACCCTTTAGGTCCATTTTTAACTCCTAAATTAAAACGCAAGATTAAAAAAGTATAAAAATACAAGATTAGAAAGTAAACAAAACATGCAGCATATATATGTACAAAATTTTAGATTAATTTAAAACTGTAGTTTACAATTGTAGTAGTATTAGAATATAAAAAAATATTTACTCCCAAATAAAAATGCAAGATTAAAAATGATATATATATATAATATATATATATATATAATTTTTAAATTTTGATGAAAACTGTAGTTTAGAACTGTAGTTTTAAAAAATATATATATATAAATATTACACTAATATTAGTCTTGTGGTCCAAAATAAATTTTGTGGGCAATAAGTTAATGGGTTCTGAACTGCAAAAACAAACAGCTTTATTGCCTTGGCTTGCCACTAAACAAATAAAAACGCCAAACGTTAATGTAACAAATATTCAAGCACTAAATTCTAGACAGAAAACACGCCCGAAATGAATCAAAAAACGTCTGAATGATAATCCTATGATCGTAGTTTACCAGGCGGTAATCGCAACGTAACAAGGTGCAATTAAAATAATTTTCTCTTCTGTAATTGTTATGTCACCTGACGAGCAATTACGTAATTCAAAGACGTTTTTCTGTATAAAACGTTCGTTTTTAATACATTTAACCAGTTTCTACGTACGTTGCACACAACTTAATGCAAATTTACAACAAAATTGAAAACAATACAGCGTTAAAATATTGCTTACAGTTTCCCAATATACACTTATGAACTTACCGGAAAAAAATGATCGATCTTATTCTAGGCGACTGGATTTTGTCCTCTCGTGCTCGTGCGACTGAATAGTTAGTGTAGTACCATGACAATGCATTAATATGCCTTTATTCTAATGGTATACGACTTACGTATGTAAGTACCGTACTAAAAAGTAGAAACTACCGACCAAAGTTAGTCGGTCGCGGTTACTATTGGTTACCGCGTTTTTTTTAGTCGGCCTACTAATAAAAAGTCAATTTTTATGCATTGCTTAATACAGAAGTTGGTCGGTGGAAATCTAATCGGCCGATTTCGGCGCCGACTAGTTTAGTCGGTGGTCGAAAATGCCACCCATGGTCTGCTTTCTGCTATAATACGATATAGCTCGGTGTTTATACAAATTTGTACGTAAATAGGTTGCACATTTTCTTACGTGTAAACACCATAAATAAAATCGCTAATTTAATACACAAAATGTGCATGTGTTTACGTTACATAATTAAAATCGACGTCGGTTGTAATCGTTTTTTAAGGGGATTTTCCCAATGTCAAAACAAAAAAAATATTGTATTGAATTTTTCATCGAACACGTGTGTTTTGCATACGCGACAACAACAACTTATAAAAGTGAGTATTTTCTAGTTTATTTTTGTGCCAAGTAACATGATACTGGTCCATTCTGAAGCATGTACTAAGAAAATATTGCCCAATTTAGCGCATTTTTTCGTCGAAACCAAATAGATTGATCGAAACTATCTACACCGCGTACGTGACGCTAAGCATTTATCACTCAGTAAAAAAAGCCCATGTAAATAAAACTCCAATAAAAGCTCTAGCCATCACGCACGCAGAAGGAATGCTTCTTCAGTCCAGGAAACTTAATTATCCTGACTTCCTTCTTGCCATACAGAGCTTCCTTTTATCACCATGTGGTCGCGCAGCAAAGTCCGTGCAGTGTAGATTAGTTAAACTGTAAAAAACGAATTAATCTCTATAGTCTGGGACAGTTACTAGTTAATCAGTAACTGGAAGTCTCTGGGTACAGTATATAAATTTAGGTGTCTTGTAGTTAAAGTAAGAAAAGCATTGATTTTTTAACAGTAGAAAGTATAATGTATGCTTTGTTATTAGTTTTAAGTATAACACATCGAAAATAAATTAGAATACAGAAAAAATGAAAGTATACGATATACCTATAAAATACGGTTCTGTAAATTGTAGTTTTTTTAAACTAATGTAATTATACCTTTGGCGTCAGTTTCAATATAAAACTACAGTTTTTTATACTGTTTTGTTGTTTCTTATTTAAGCCTAAAATCTAATAAATTTTTACAAGTATTGTCTTTCTGTGGAATTTGTTGAAACTAATGTAATTATACCTTTAGCGTCAGTTTCACATAAGAAAAACTACATTTGTGTTTTGTGTTTCTTACTGTTTTTGTGTTTTGTGTTTCTTATCAAGCCTAAAATCCAATCAATTTTTGAACAATATTTTATTCTGCAGAAATTAACCAATTAAAATGTTGGTTAAGACTGTGTGTTGTTTGTTGGTTTGTGGTTTAAATATTTTAAATGTTGAATCACGAAATGATGTGAATGTTCATTATTACTCAAACAAACTGACAGAACCAGAGTTCATAACATCACATTTACAAGCTGAATATACTTCAAAAACGGGTCGAAAAGTGAGCAATGTTATATAGTTATATATAGAGAAATATTTAAAGACTCTACTCTTGATAAACATTTTTACCTTTGTTAGTACATATTAATTTGCCACACCCACATATAAATAAATACCTATATAAAAGATCTTTATAAAATTGATATTTATTTACTGAATGTCTTATGTTTGCCACCTTGAAGTAAAAACAGGATGCAAAATAAGCAATGTTTAAGAACCAATACATCTTACATGTTTTGTACCAATATTTTCAATGGGACTTTAAACATTCGTAAGTACATATTAATATTTGACAGCTGTAAAAATAAATACCTATTTAAAATCATATATATATTCACTTTATTCTTATAACTCACTTTTAAAAGAAAATATGATTTCAGTTCCCCATCTCCTTATTTTCAGGTTTATGTTTTTGACAATGTCATTCCATATTCCCTTCTTTCTGCTACAAGGCAATACTTTAGCATGGATGACCATTGGAGGTTTGTACAGTTTGACGAACATATCAAAGACCCAAATGCAAAGTACGACAATGGAAATGGGGTTCCATGGAAATCATGGCAGGATCCAACACTCATGAGTGCAACCAGGATAGGGCATATACTCAAGGCGATGGTGGACACTGTGTCTGCCAATGTAACGTCAATGAAGCCACCTTTAACCATAGACCAGTAAGTTTTAATTATATAATTCCTACAACTGTTGTTTTGTTGCTATATCCTTTTTTAATCTTCGCTCCAATAATCGAAGAGTCAAATAAAAGTTATTATTTAATACAGGATGTTACTGGTTTAATCCAGTTTTATTGTTGTATAAAAGTAAATTAGGGGAATATAGCCAACAAAGAACCTATATACTTTTTACAGTAAAATTTGGTTTGTAAGTGTTTTTAACATTTTTGAATTTTTAGGGGTTTCAAAATGACGGAAATTTATTCTGGAATCGTTCGGCGTGGTGACCAGACATTGGTCCATAGCGACACGCCTCCACCTAATTGTACCTCTGTTGTCAATGGTTACTCCACTGTCACATACACCAATACATTATGGCGCAAGAACAGCTACGGGGAGATGTTGTTTTACGAAGATAATTTGGAAGAACTCGATATTTTTGCCGCAGTCAGCGCGCGATTTGGCCGAGTCATCGTTTGGGACTCAGCGATCCAATACATCACTCGCCCTCCTGGCATCGCCGAGCTCGCAGGACAGTATCTTATTTTCTCCAGGTTTGAGATGGGCCAATCTGTGGTTTATGATAGAAGAACAAAGTTCCATAACCTGCTGGAAGACATGAAGGTACTTATGCACAAACATTGACTGATATAGTTTTAAATATTGTGGCTTCTATTCTATATGGGTGAGGTCCTTGTTAAGAACCTGGGATTTAGGCCAGAGTTGGTCCATTACATCAGTATTGTATATATATACATTATATTCTATATGGGTAACCAGGGTAAGATTCTGGTCTGGGACCTGGGAATTAGGCCAAATTTTGCCCATTACAACACAGTCTCCAGCTTTGTCTGCAACACATTGTGGCTTCTGAAGTAGAAACATATGTTACGAGGTACCAGGGTGTTAGTGCAATAACCCTTATCCATCAATAAGTAGTGAAGCATAGGAAATATATATCAAAATTATGCAAATTAAGCAATCATTAAACTCTGAAAATAACATGCACACAAATCTACATATTAATGTAACTTGCATTGTCCTTGTGTGGCCGGAAAACCACAGTCATTATATCACGGGTGTTCTGTTTTATACACTTTGTGCCCACTTACAAGTTACCACGTATGTAACTCTTATGTTAACATGCGGATCCACATGTTACTTACAATTATTTAATCTTCCAGACTTTCTACACGGAGCCATTTGTTTGCTCAGACAATGTTGAATCTGTTCCAACTTTAGATTTGGATAAACACCTAACTCTTCATAGAACAAGCAAAGCTGGAGAGTTTGTAAGTTTGAAAACTAGTTTAAACCAGTTTGAACTGGGAATTAAGTTTAAATGCATGAATTATTTCCTATGTGGTTGCTCCAGCCTAAGTAGCAGGATGCCAGGATGTAACTGATTTAACCCAGTTTTCATTACTAATTTGCATGATTCCTTATTCAAAGTACAATAATACTGAAACAGCAGGAAAAATCATTATAATACAGCGCTCCTTCTTTAAATTAAAAAAAAATGCCAATGCTGAAACATGACTATACTTAAAAGCTTCTGAATTAGGATATCTCTAAAGTCAAAACAAATATTAAAAAGCAGGGGGGTAGCATATGGGAGCAATCTTAAGTCCTACATTTTTGTCTTAAACTTGCTATATTTAAAAACTTCATCTGTGTTTGTTTTAGGTTTATGTGTTCGATGGTTTGTTCTCCCAAGCTGACTTGGATGCGTTACGAACTTACTCTATCAAATACGGGAAATATTATTACGACGATCACCTTGATATGTCAAGTGATAACGTTCAATGGATTGCTGGTTTCAACGTCAACAAATTCGCAAACAGCAGATTCTGGCCGGTGATCAGTCAGGTTGCCACTTATGTGTCTGGTGAGTGAGATACTGTTTGTATAGAATTTTTAGAAGTTATGCAGAGTTTTTTCATTTTTTTAAATTTTTTTCCTTTCATGTATGTTATAACAGTTATAACAGTTATGTTATAACAGTTATATACATTAATATTTTTAATAAGTGATTTTTCAGATTTTTGATTTTCTTATAATATATCTATATTACATACATAAATGTTTTTTATGAGCGATTTTTGATATTTTTATCCATGTGGCTTTACATGAATTAGACACATCCTGTTTTTAGTTGGTTTAGTACAAATTTGACAATTCTGGTAACAATATAACATTCTATGAAATACAACGAACTCTGTTTAAATAACTCTCACAGAATCCTACTTAAATAGCTCTAAATAAAATTAAAATTATGTTTAAAAAACTCTAACATAATTTAAAAATGAAATTAGTTTCTCCTTCTACTGTAGTGTTTTGGTTTAATGCTAGCGCCACCAAGTGATTGTAAATTGTTAATGTGCAACACGGAAAAATACTGTAACTGAATAAGCATGTAAAATAATAATAAGCCCTATGAATCTGTAGTCATTGGCTGTGATCGATACTAAGTCTATTAGAATACTAAACCTAATCCATAATTAACATTTAAATCAACACAGGCAACAACACATGGTACCCGTATGATGTTGCATGTAATTTAATAAGAAGTGCCGACCACACTCGCTTTCATCTCGATACAAGCCACACCGATGAAAAAGAAATGACTTTCTTACTTTATCTCAGCCCCAACTGGACTGCTGCCGATTATGGTGAGATATTTATGCTTGAAAATGAAGCAGCGGTTTTTACGTTTTGGAATTTTAAAGCTTAAAACTGTGGTTTTTAAACTTTTTAAGACCGTTTACTTGTCCAGAACAATTTCCTTGACCCAACATTACTTAAACTCATTCTACCCGGTTAACGTTTTTAAATTTCACATTTTGTATACCAGAAAAGCTGTTAAAAGATTATTTACAATATGTCAGGTAGCAGAAGTAACAGAATTGAGAATTCTTCCATGGTTAAGAACCACTGACCTAGTAGCTAATTTTACTAATATTACCCCAATGTAACCGCAGCAACTTATAACACAGGCGAGACCGCTTTTATGGAACATAACTATGATTCTCCCGACAACGACTATGTTGCGGAGGTTGTACCAATGTACGGGCGTGCTGTCATCTTTACCGGCAACTTCCCACACTCCGCGCGGCCTCCAGCGCCGTACCACGCTGGGCCACGCTACACCTTCGCTGTGAAGATGTCATTCACAAAATGGGAAGCCGTCTCAAAAACTTTCAGTGAGGAATCAAGACACAGTATGCTGTCAATAAAGGAAACTATTGCGTAAGAATGAGATCTGTGATGTCATAACTAAACTTGAGTTTGAACTAAAAAACCCAAATTGTCAAAATATAAACAACAGACATGCTTTTTAACGTTGTTTTAGCAAACGTATTGTAGGCACTGTTGTGTTGTTGATTCAATTCTCCTCCTATAATTTAAGCTATCCTTTCACTAAAAAAAGACATGTTATTTAATTATATCAAATACAGCAACATTTGTTTGCCAAACAAGTTTTAGTTCATTTTTAAACGCTCGTATTAAATTAATTTATTTTCCAGGCAAATCGTTACCGACCCAGAGATGTATGCGGCAAACCAGAAAGTTTCTACCGTTGCCAGCTATTTGCAAACCAAGGCTGTTCAACAATCGCTGGACCACAACAGTGGAATGTTGGACAGGGGTGGTGACAATGAGGAGGAGGTAAGATGGTATTGTTGATAAAATGTGGAAGCATCTACAGTTTAATTGAAAATCTGAAAAAATATAATCACCCACTAAGTTACATACGTGATAACACAATGAAATAGAACACCCGTGTTATAACGACTGTCGTTTTCGACCCTGCGAGGGTAAAGCAAGTTACATTTATTTAATTCAGGGACTTCTATTTGGGGAGTTGTGAAAAACAGTTACATTTTAATAAAACTCTTTTTAATGAATGTTGTTTTTTTACTTAGCAAAAGTCTTGAAACCGCTGTTCATATGTTGTTAAATATGAATCGGAATGTATTATTGTTTTTTTGGCAAGTAATTGCTGTATGGTGCCTTATGTCAAGTACACCTCGAAATGGTAGCAGTATCAAGACTTGTGTCTCGTATCCTCTGCTTTAGAGGCATATGCACTATATAATAAGTGCACGCCACTGGACTTGCTGTAAATTAATGTGTAATATTTTACAGGCGAGAAGTCGGCAAGAGCTTAAAGGACAGACACAACAACAAGAGCAAAGAGAAGAGGAGGAAGGAGAAGAAGAGGACGGAGAAGAGGGAGAAGGAGGATATATGTCCGAGGAAGACAGGATGCTGCTGAATGATCTCGTATCTCAGGAAAGTGAAATCCAAATGAGCCCTGGAAACCAGAAGCGAGTTTTAGAGATGGCCAAGTTTCATGGTTTGGATAAACAGAAACATATGGAAGTCCATGAAGATGAGGAAGAAGGGAAGTCCTCGGAAGAAAATCAATCAATGCAGCAGCAGGAGAAGAAGATTGCGATGTGGAAGTATTTGTGCAAGAAGGATGCCGACTGTCTCAGTGATTATTTGGAGTTATTCCTGAAACAACAAATCAAGCTAAAGGGTGCAGCTACCAGAGATATGTATGCCATCATATAAAGAACGAACTAAACAGATAGTAGGGTGGGGGAAGATGGGATACCTTTTCGTTTAGTTTTCTCTTTCCATTTGGTTGTTTTCTCTTTCCATTTGGTTGTAAACAAAGAACATTCAATGAATTATAAAACCGTATCCCCACGACTTCCACAGACCGTTGTTAATTGTTTAAAACACGATCAGGCTAATTGGATATTATGTATTAAAGGTGTCCCATCTTTCCCCACCCTACTATATGTTGTTGCAACGGTATAGTCGTTATTTTTTAATTGGCCGCTTATTTCTAACTTTTGGAACGCAATAGTTTATGGTTGCCATTTGAGATTCATAAGTGCCTTAGCTATGCCTAAAAGTTGTGCTGTAATTAGTTTGTATGTGTTGTCGTATATGCCATAAGAGATTAAACTTTTCACACAGCGTTATTGTAGTCTGCTGCGGAAACACTTAAGCCGGAGTCCGTATGGTTATAAGCTGTTCAACAGCGGTTGTCTACGTGATTAAACACACGACTGCGCAAGACTACCCCGTCTGCTTCTCTACAAACGTGGTATGCCAAACGTACACAGTAGTATGTTTTACACTGGTATTAGTAAGTAAGTTGGGACACCGTTTTTTCTGTTCTCTCGTTTCATTTGGTAGTAAACAAGAAAATATTTAAAAGTTATATAGTAGGGTGAGGAAAGATGGGACACGTTTAGCACATACTATCCAAATATCATGATCGTGTTTTAAACAGTTAACAACGGTCTATAGAAGTCATGAAGATGCGGTTTTATGATTCTTTGAATATTCTTCGTTTACTATCAATGGTACGAGAAACTAGAATAAAAAGATGTCCCATATTTCCCAAGCCCACTATTAATAGTGTTTCCCAAGCCCACCATATTTTGTTTTCCCAAGTGTTTCCCAAGCCCACTATTAATAGAGTGGGCCGTGATAGTGCCACGATACTTCTGTGAACCGAATTCATGCGTTTCTATTTGCAAGTTTGAGGATATGCGTACAAAACTTGACCAGATACACATTAAATATTCATATTGAATTTTGTTGCATGGTTTGATTATACCATATCAGACCGTTACGCATAAACATATACACATAAAGGTGGCTGTACACAGTATCCGGCAAGCGAAATCGCATGCAAACCCATTACCGAGTTCCGCATGCGGCAGCGAAATCCGGACAAAACAGACAAAACGGACGAATTCCAGATACTGTGTACAGCCACCTTAAGTGTATTTTTTTGTTTCGTCTTACGAACACGCGGCGTATTTTGTGAATTCGGCAACCTTAAACACCAGAGTCGAAAATGGTCGACAAGAAACACGCCAGGATTTGTGTTCTAGTATGTTTTAATAGAATAATTATGGTAGCTTGTGTTACGATAAACGAAAATGGTGATTTTATGTGAACTGCGAAACAAAAACACAAGAAATACAAATAATTTTATGTACATAAAACGTAAACGACTGTCCGTTTTTAGGCAACTTGCATTGGTTAGCGTAAAACAGTCACATTTTTACCGTACCTGTGTTAACAGTGATAACTTGCGTGTTTTTTTTGTGTTAATGCCAACCCCCAGTGCCCGTTACGGCTCCACCATGCTTGTAAAATTAATGTGAAAAAGAAAGTTGAAATTCTGCCAAATTCGGCGGCCGAGTTCTTATACTGAGCGTAATCTTATAACAAAAAAAAAATCGAAGAAAAAATACGAAAATACGTTCTTCCGTACATTACCATAAACACTTTTTATAGACTGTACAAAACCGATTTTGAAGTACATATAAAAAAGCAGCCATTAGGTACCGATATCCAAACGAAGTAACGTTCTTGGTTTTAAAACCGCAACAATCATTTTACGATGTATCAAATATAACATCTCTTATTCCATTCACATACAAATATCTCAAACATCTACAAACGCCGTAAAAAAGTAATGAAATAAATCAAAAGATGCCGTTTCAAAACAAGGGGCAGTCGGTACAAGTTAGTACCCAAAAACAAAACGAAACAAAATCAAGTTATCTTTAAACGTGGTTACGCATTAAACAAAGCTACCTCAATGAAATGGCAAATAACGGATATCGTGTTTTAAGGCAAGACTTCGTGTACAAAGAAAAGAAAATACCAAATAAATACTCTCGCGTTAGTGTGAACTAATAATCTAATAACAGACCACAAACTCTGGCACCGTCTTCAGAAAAAATGCGCTTCAGACGACAGAGTGGTGACGTCACGGAAGGATTAGATCATCATGACGTCATCGTCCTACGTCATCGGCAAAGATTGAGTGCAGGAGAGCTTACGAAGATTCTGTTACATGGGATCGAAAAATTAAATACAAAATACATCTTAATGTTAGAAAATGAGTAAAAAAATTATAGTTAAAAAAGTCATAAATCATAATATCCGTGAACTACAGCTAGACACCCATGCGATAACAACTGTAACGGAGTGTTAGTAGGTCATTCCACAATAACAAAACAAGAAACGAAAACAATCAGAAATTTTAGCAATGTGCGGGCAAGCAATGAAATTAAACGACGTTAAATGAAAAGTTATGTGGACTCGTGGGTTGGGGTTCTTCATATTCATAATCAGCTTCTTCCGATTGTTCGGTTTCTTTCTCGTTAGTTTGTGCTTTGTCGGATATCGCTGGTTCTTGAGAGGCGGGCGCTGGTGCAACTGGTTTCTGTGATTCTGGTGCAGTTGGTTCCTGGGTGGGTTCTGCCGCAGCTGGTTTCTGAGTTGGCTCTGGTGCAGCTGGTTCTGTAGCTACTGGTGCAGCTGGTTCCTGGGTTGGTTCTGGTGCAGCTGGTTCCTGGGTAGCTACTGGTGCAGCTGGTTCCTGGGTGGGTTCTGGTGAAGCTGGTTCTGTAGCTACTGGTGCAGCTGGTTCCTGGGTGGGTTCTGGTGCAGCTGGTTCTTGGGTGGGTTCTGGTGCAGCTGGTTCTTCTGCAACTGGTTCTTCTGCTACTGGTGCAGCTGGTTCCTGGGTTGGTTCTGGTACAGCTGGTTCCTGGGTTGGTTCTGGTACAGCTGGTTCCTGGGTTGGTTCTGGTAAAGCTGGTTCCTGGGTTGGTTCTGGTACAACTGGTTCTTCTGCTACTGGTGCAGCTGGTTCTTGGGTTGGTTCTGATGCAGCTGGTTCCTGGGTTGGTTCTGGTGCAACTGGTTCTTCTGCTACAGGTGCAGCTGGTTCCTGGGTTGGTTCTGGTGCAGCTGGTTCTTCTGCTACTGGTGCAGCTGCTTCCTGGGTTGGTTCTGATGCAGCTGGTTCCTGGGTTGGTTCTGGTGCAACTGGTTCTTCTGCTACAGATGCAGCTGGTTCCTGGGTTGGTTCTGGTACAGCTGGTTCCTGGGTTGGTTCTGGTACAACTGGTTCTTCTGCAACTGGTGCAACTAGTTCTTCTGCTACCGGTGCAGCTGGTTCTTGGGTTGGTTCTGATGCAGCTGGTTCCTGGGTTGGTTCTGGTGCAACTGGTTCTTCTGCTACCGGTGCAGCTGGTTCCTGGGTTGGTTCTGGTACAGCTGGTTCCTGGGTTGGTTCTGGTACAACTGGTTCTTCTGAAACTGGTGCAACTAGTTCTTCTGCTACCGGTGCAGCTGGTTCTTGGGTTGGTTCTGATGCAGCTGGTTCCTGGGTTGCTTCTGGTGCAACTGGTTCTTCTGCTACCGGTGCAGCTGGTTCCTGGGTTGGTTCTGGTACAGCTGGTTCCTGGGTTGGTTCTGGTACAACTGTTTCTTCTGCTACTGGTGCAGCTGGTTCTTGGGTTGGTTCTGGTACAGCTGGTTCCTGGGTTGGTTCTGGTACAACTGGTTCTTCTGCTACTGGTGCAGCTGGTTCTTGGGTTGGTTCTGGTGCAGCTGGTTCTTCAGCTACTGGTGCAGTTGGTTCCTGGGCTTGTTCTGGTGCAGCTGGTTCTTCTGCTACTGGTGCAGTTGGTTCCTGGGCTTGTTCTGGTGCAGCTGGTTCTTCTGCTACTGGTGCAGCTGGTTCCTGGATTGGTTCTGGTGCAGCTGGTTCCTGGGTTGGTTCTGGTGCAGCTGGTTCTTGGGTCGGTTCTGGTGCAGCTGGTTCTTCTGCTACTGGTGCAGCTGGTTCTTGGGTTGGTTCTGGTTCAGCTGGTTTTTGGGTTGGTTCTGGTGCAGCTGGTTCTTCTGCTACTGGTGCAACTGGTTCTTGGGTTGGTTCTGGTGCAGCTGGTTCTTCTGATACTGGTGCAGCTGGTTCTTCTGATACTGGTGCAGCTGGTTCTTCAGCTACTGGTGCGGCTGGTTCCTGGGTTGGTTCTGGTACATCTGGTTCTTCTGCTACTGGTGCAGCTGGCTCCTGGGTTGGTTCTGGTACAGCTGGTTCCTGGGTTGGTTCTGGTACAACTGGTTCTTCTGCTACTAGTGCAACTGGTTCCTGGGTTGGTTCTGGTGCAGCTGGTTCTTCTGCTACTGGTGCAGCTGGTTCCTGGGTTGGTTCTGGTACAGCTGGTTCCTGGGTTGGTTCTGGTACAACTGGTTCTTCTGCTACTGGTGCAACTGGTTCCTGGGTTGGTTCTGGTGCAGCTGGTTCTTCTGCTACTGGTGCAACTGGTTCCTGGGTCGGTTCTGGTGCAGCTGGTTCTTCTGCTACTGGTGCAACTAGTTCCTGGGTTGGTTCTGGTACAACTGGTTCTTCTGCTACTGGTGCAGGTGGTTCCTCGGTTGGTTCTGGTGCAGCTGGTTCTTGGGTTGGTTCTGGTTCTTTTGGTGTCACAGCTGAAACTAAAAACAGCAAGGTTCATTTAATATTAAAATGAATCAAATAAACATGATATTATTCGCATGATTAATGACAGGGATTCTCAAACCTATGAAGAAATTGTTTGAGGCATACCAGTGCAAATTGTGATACAACAGACGAGTGATGTACGTTGTGTATCCTTCGTAACTAATTCTAAACACTCCAATCAACAAGCAGAGAGTAGCAAAAAAGGAGAATCTAAGCAGCTTTTATTAAAGGGCCTCGTCACCAATTTAAAATGTTGGTTAGAATTCCAATACCAAACGGTTCCACCAATTGAATTTGCTGCAATGTTCAATCATGCAAATTACTAAAGTTTGCTAAATTGAAGACGTCCCTTTAATGCAATTTAATAAAGCTCTACACTCTTGGAAACAATTGGGAAGATGCTACAAGCGAAAAGCTGCTCACCTTGGTTGTCGTCCCACATTGCCCCTTCACCGACGATTGCTCAAAGTTCAATTGCGTCTACATGCTTTAATGCCTCATGCAAATGTAAAGTTCTGTGACTTGCAATATGAGAGCATACACTACATGACAAGTCAAGGATTCGAACACAAAAACGAGAAGAAAATTGCGACGAAAATGCGTTTGTAAACCGGGAAAACAATTCGCACGTTTAACTTTCGATTGATAATATGACAACGCATGCACCATGCATTCGAACAAACATATTACACATGCGCAGCGACATATAACGATTAATACATTAAGCTTTCTAACCTTTAGTCTGCTCTGCGACTTCATCCTTTGCTTGTTCCGACGATGTTTCAGCTTGTACAGGTTCTTCTGGTTCTTCCGTTTTCGGTTCTTCAACTGCAGCAGGGGCTGGCTCGGGCGTTACCGCGGGTTCAGGGGCGGTAGTTTCTTGTTCTGCTGGTTCTTCAGCTTTTGCGGGCTCAGGTTCTTGTGCTTTTTGTTCTTCTTGCGTCACTTCCGGCTCTGCTGGCTTTTCAGGCTCTGCTGGTTCAGGCTCCTGTTAAATTAGTTTCAAGGGTTGAGTTACTTTGATCAACCTATGCACTACGACAGTTACTTTATCAAGTTTTTTCAACTTGGCCAAAAATATATCTCTTTGGCATAACTAAAAAAAAAACGATTTGTTACCAGTTAAGCATGTTATGGTATCCTACCTTTTCAACAACGGGTTCAGGTGCGGGTGCTGGTGCGGGTTCAGCGGCTGCCGTTTCTGGTTCGGCTTCTGGTTCTTTTGCTGGTTCTATTAGAAAATTAAACAATGTTGAATATCCTTTAAGTCTAAGAAAAAACAATCGTGTGTATCTCTCTGAAATACAAATGCATTACAAGCACATTGCTGAGGTAAACAGGCCAACCGTGCGAATTCTATGTGAATTGCTTTGCGAATTCTATTCTAAAATAGGAGCCTATGTGTTTACCACAAATGAAAATTGCTACATGAATGAATGAAACTTATTTATACTTGCGTGACGGGGTAACGACAGTCGTTATAACACGGGTGTTTTGTTTCATACACCTCGTGCCCGCTTACGAGTTATCATGTATGTAACTTATTTATCATCACATGGCGGGGCAACGACCGTCGTTATAACACGGGTGTTTTGTTTCATACACCTCGTGCCCGTTTACGAGTTACCACGTTTGTAGCTTTGTGGGTAGTTCATTTAGGGATTCTGTTCTTTCGGGGGGTGGGGGAATCCTTTTTTCACCATTATTTTGAAGGATTTTAATGTTAATAAATTTCATTTTACAAATCTAGCGGTTAAACACAAAGAATTCAAATTTGCAATAGTAAGAACTTCTACCTTCTTTCTGTGGCTCAGCTGCTGCTTCTTGTTGTTGCTCTGCAGCGCTTTCATCGGCTGTAATAATTAAAATATTTAAACCGTTGGAGGGCATACACGAGCAGACATGATTAAACTGTTTTCAAGAAACGAAGCCATAGAAAGTGTTTACAATTTCTACACATATAGTACTGCAGGGTAAATGAAACACTATTAACCTCCCATCCCGTATTTCCTGATTATGTTTGAACAATTAACAAAGCTGTTTTAGAGTCGCGTTATTACGATTTTATAATTCTGTAAATATTCTTTGTTTACGACCAAATGAGATAAAAAAGAGAATGAAAACACGGGCCATCTTACCCCAACCTACTATATATTTAATTATTCCAATTTATTTACAATAAACTGATTCGCATGGCTTTGATGAGAACACATCTTTGAACGGATGACGCGTAAGCCTAATTGAATTTCGACGCCGTTTGATCCCTCCCATGTTAGCGTGTTAACATACGAAGTCGGTAAGGTTAACCCACATGTCATGGGAACTAAGATAACGCGTCTATTTTAAAGCGATGATTAACTAGATTGTGTCAGGCGACATATCACATACTGCGGTCGTGTTGCGACTTGTAAAACAAAAGATTGCGGTCAAGGATATGCGACCTGATGCCATGGAAACCTAACATAAAGTAAATAAAGATGGCGTAAACAGAGCATTGCGATTTTTTTTCTAAGAAAAAAAAAAGATTTTTAACTTCCATTGTGTATAGAAAATAGCTATGTCGTATTTTAATAACCGCCGTTTATTATTATTTGTTCATTGCATTAGCGGATAATATAGTACTGTGGGGTAAGATGGATACCGTTGGCACATAGTATCCCATGTTTCCTCGTGTTCTGAACAATTAACAACGCTGTTCGTAAGCATACGGGTTATTAAATTCTGTAAATATTCTTTGTTAATTACCGAATGGGAAATGAAAATAAAAAATATTGACCATTTTATCGCGACCTAATACATTTTCAATATTTTCCTATAAGTAACAAAATGGTTAATAAAAATCGAGCACAAAAGAAGCAATGACTTTGCTCGGTCGTAAAGTCAGTTATTTCCTCGTATTTTATCATTTACAAGACAATTTCTCGTCAAACGCAGCGAAATAGCAACAATTTAGGTCAGCGTTGCAAGAGCTAACAAAAGAAACAAAGTATGTTTTGTGCGCGGTAATAAAAATCTAAAACTGGTCTGGAATGTAGCTTTAAATAGCCCGGAGACATGCGGCGAGCTTCGAAACTGTAAATGAGGCTAAACGACTTTGGATCGGATGTTTTGTGAGGAAATAGCGGTCATTGTCAACGTTTTGGGTAAAACACTCTTTAAAATGGTTTTCATTTAGTGCGGAACGATTACACTTTGTGAAAATATTAAACTTGACTCGTGAATGTTAGATTTAAACGTATAACGGTATAATGTGAACTTTAGTACATAATATCCAAATATTCTGACCAAACAACGTTCATGGGAATCGTGAGCATACTGTTTTATAATTCTTTAAATGTTCTTTGTTTATCATCACATGGGACGAAAAAATACAACGAAAAGTTGTCCCATCTTCCCCCGCCCTACTATATAAATGTCGTCTGTGTAAACGTCTTACGTGAAAATCACTAACAGTTCGAAATGGTCTGGAATTAAAACACTAAGCTTTGGTAAACGATTTTAATTTGAGTAAGTTTGGATCAAAGGTTGCGACACCTTCAAAAGTTAGGGTATGGACACTTTGTTATTATAAAGCCTGCCCCGTTGTTTAACTATAAAGCACTATACAAGCGCTTAAAACAACGCTAAGTGTGGACATTGTTTATCTTGGAGGAGCGAAATGCGGTTAACAGATTGTCCATTAAAAACAAGAACAATTTTATCAAGTTTTATAGTAGAGTGGGGGAAGATGGGACACCTTTTCAATCTATTTTCTCTTCCAATTTGGTAGTAAACAAACATTCAACGATTTTTTTTATAAAACTTTATCCTCATGGCTCCCCTAGACCGTTCTTAATTGTTTAAAACACAATCAGGATATTTGGTTATTATGTGTCAAAAGTGTCCCATCTTCCCCCACCCTACTATATACCTATTAATTATTGGCGCACTAAAAATGGAATGAAATTGTAAAAGCTAGTTTAGCAATGTTTGTATGTTTTTATCAAAACGATATCTGAACGATTTTTGTTGAGATTGTCCATTGAAAACAAGAGCCTCATATTACGAAATAGATTTTATTTATTATTAGTTATTACAGCGCCAAAACTCATTAGTTATTGCAGCGCCAAAACTCATTAGTTATTACAGCGCCAAAAATAAAATTACAGGCCCAAAATAGCAGTTGTTATTGAATAATAAAATATTTGTATGTTTTACTTATTGTTGCCGCGCCAAAAATAAAGTTGTAAAACCCACTATAACAATGTTATTCATTAAAAACGGTTTGGGTTTTACAGACTCTGATAAGAAACCACATAATTTCGGTTTGTTGAAATATAAACGTCAATTTTGGCAACCGTTCATTGCATGCTGCTATCTGCTGTTTACGCCCTGTTTAAAAGCCGCTTAGCGCTGTTAAGACTCCCCGGGGTCTCCAGGAATGTGCAGCACTCAGCTAAGAAGTAAGCAAGCAGGGCAAAGTTCTTTATAATGCCTTTGCTTATCTGTGGCAAAACCGACAACACAGAAACGTTGTTATCAGTGCGGACAACGAGTTATAAACAGCCGCGATCATTTGAAACATCAAAAGAATAACAAACAGCAAGACTACAGATAATTAACCCATATTACCTTATTGGAAATAAGTTTTTAACCCAAAATTTTATATAGTAGGGTGGGGCAAAATGAAACACATTTTGTTCTATTTTCAGAGTAGTGGCAAAGAACACGAACTATGAAACTGTATTCTCAAGACTCCCATAGACGGTTGTTAAATGTTTAAAACTTGATCAAAATATTTGGATAATATGTGATAAAGATGCCCTATCTTTCCCCACCATCCTGTACCTACTTAACATAATTTCATTTTTTTGTTAAACAAAATGCTCCTGATTAACGCTAAAATTATAAAGGCAAGTGCCCTGTTCTATACAAAGGGTTTTAAATACTTGACCGTTAGTTGGTGCTATAGGGCAAACATAGACCGAGCTATGTATCCTAGTAGGTAAGAAGATACACACGATGCACGCGAGCATGATAAACTATGATGTTTTATAGGAGAAGAAGCCTCCCACTTAAAGAACGTGAAGGCATACCTTGTGGCGGGAGAACTTCGGAATTTAAAATATTCGATACACGAAAGCTTTAAAAGAAAAGTCGCCCGGGTGATAAAAATAGAAGGCACTTTCAGCGTGTACGAATTACGCGCTTATTTTGCTCTTGCTGTTAAGCGCACGTTTTTTAACTGGGACATGAAGAAGTGTCCCGCATTAATTTGAGATATGTTCGATATCACGACCAATCTCAAAACGGTGTGATTTTAAGGACGTTTCCGGACCGGTGGAATTTAATCACAGCGCTGAGGAAATGGAAGTATAATCGATAAATACACGCCTTGTACCCACAATGATATAGGCTTTCCTTTTAAACTAGGCCGAGGCTTTGTGTTTAATACCCCCCTATTCGGGTTTCTTGATAGAATTAGGAATTGAATATAATGCGAACTTCTTGGTTCAGTGGTTTACACATGCGCATATGATTCGTGACGTTGTGCCCGGATGACGACAAAACAACTAACTCTGTCTGATTTTTCTTATAGTTGCAGCTTGTATTATTAGATGCTGGTGGAACAAGCTGTTGGCCTACAAAACAACTCGAAAAATTGTAATTACCGCTGATTGTAATTAATAGTAGGTTGGGGTAATATTGTTCAGGTTTTCAATCTCGTTTATCGTCTCATTTGGTAGTAAACACCGAATATTTACCGAATTATAAAACCATAGCACCAAGACTTTAAAAATAGCGTTGTTAATTGTTAAAATACAATTAGAAAATATACGGAATGATGTGCACCATCGGTCTCTATCTTACCCCACAGTGTTATATTACGAATTCCAAACTTACCGGCTGCTGCTGGTGGAGATTCTACTTCAGGTTCAGGTTTATCTTCAGCAGCTGCTGGAGTTTCAGCTTCTTGTGATTCTGGTTCTTCGGTTGGCTTGGCTTCTTCTGCTGGAGCATCATCCTGGAAGAAAAAAGAGTAAATAGATGAAACTTGATTTATCCTCGCGTTGTCAAAGCAAAGACGATTGTTGTAACACGGATGTTCTATTTCATGGGTTGCGAATATAAAATTAATCCTATTAACACGTTCAAATTTCTATTATTTTTTCATATACATTACGGCGTGCTTAGGAAATCGTTAATTAGCGTTTGGCTGGCATTCAAATCACCAAATCCACACATTAAAAGCTCTTTGCACTTCAATAGTGATATACTTGATATAAAGCTATCATGTGCAACGCTTTGAAGCGTACTCGTCAATTTCACGCCCCCACGAGAATAACATTCAAAGTACAACCCGTGTCGCATTCCATTGTATTCGCATGGGAGGCTATCGTATTTTCCAAAGTTAAACACCATACAAACAGAGCTACATTTCTTATATCGCAATGTCTACAATCGAAACGTTTCTGGTATAGTTGGGTGGAGGAAGATGGGACACCTTTTTATTTTATTTTCTCGTCCCATTTGGTAGTTAACAAAAGACCATTTAAAGAATTATAATACTGTATCCTCAGGTAGTATTTAATCACGATCAGGATATTTGGATATTATTATGTGCTAAAAGGTATTCTGTCTTCTCCCACCCTACTATATATATACCAAGGATATGAAATAAGCGACTCCCGAATTGAACTGTGTAGTCCTAAATCCCAGGTAGTAGACTAGGACATCACCCATATAGAATATAATTGACTTTTATTTGTAAAATCTGCAGTTCAATGTATTGGATTTTTGACGGGTTGTAAAAATTCGATTTTTGACAGGTTATAAAATAGGCAGGTGATGTTTGGGTGTTCATGTAAAACGGAGTACACAGAGATAGTACTTTTTATACTTACAGTAGCAGCTGCTGGTGTTTCTTCCTCTTTTGCAGCATCGTCCTCTTTCTCTTCCGGCTCTTCCTATTAAATAGATTAACTTTAATACATATAGTACTGGGATAAGGAGGGACATCTTTAGCACGCAATTTTCTAAAAATCCTGATCGTGTTTTGATCAATTAACAACGGCCTATGGGAGTCGTGAGGATACGGATTTCTAATTTTTCGGATGTTCTTTGTTTACTTCTAAATGGGACGAGACCATCCCTCTCCTCCCTACTATATGTCCCAAAAATATAGTACAATAAACGAAAAAGATCCTCCGCTTGAAATATACACTGAAGCGTGTGTTTCATAAGAAGGAATGAAGCGTGAAACCGACAATACCGCATACGCTATATGTACATGTTGTGCAATGACTACAACGGTTATTGAACCGTAGCACCGCTCAAAGTTGGAAAACCACGGCATTGTGTTGTGTAGATGGCCCATGGGGTGCTTACCGAACCAAAACTATAGTTGTTTCTACACTACAACTTAATACAACTCTTCAACAAGTTTTGAAAAGTTTGTGTTTGAAGTTATTAGTTTCAGCCAAAACTTTGGTATAGAACTGTGGGGTAAGTTGGATACCGTTAACACACATTTTCTAATAGCGTTTTAACAACCAGCAACGCCCTTTCGGAGTTGCAAGGATACATACGGTTATATAATATACTGCCAAATGACAAGACAAAAGAGAGTGAATACGTGTACCACCTTACCCCGACCTATTATATCAACAGAACACATTATAATTGTCATTATATGGGCGAACTATGTCCATACTTTAACGGTGGTTTAGGAGATAAAACAACTCTCGCTTACGAAAACAAAATATACATGGTCGCGTCATATTCATGTTTTGTACACGAGTCAGCATATCCTTTGTATACAAACGGCTTCCCTATTTTTCACTATGACGTAACAAACCCTAAGAGAGGGTTGTATGACGTCATGGAGTAAACTGAAACCATGGTATTCAGGAGTTCAAGAATTCTCGGAATTTTTGTGACAAACCATGCACAGCGACGACAGTTAGAACTTTTTAAAAAGAAACTGAGATTGTGGCTTCGTTTGGGTGTAACGGGTTGTCTTAGGGTTTGTTTAAATGTATGATCTGTAAAAAGCAAGTAAACGGTAGTTGTTTCAATGTTTGATCTTTTAAAGACAGTTGTTTAAATGTATTTTAGATCCCAAAAGTCGGTTGTATCCTTGGAAGAAAGCGAAAAGCGTCAAGTCATTGATAGGCTATGTGACTTGAAGCACAGAACGCGATCTTCTGCCAAGCGTTTGTGACGTCATAATGGGAAGTGTGGATGATAATTATAACCACGTGCGGAAAACTAAATGCGAGCCAAGGCGGCGATAAGATAAGAGTTAAAAAGCTGACTTCAAAAAGGAGTGAGTACGTCAGAATTAGGCAGGCAAAGTGATGCCAGATTTTTTCTGAAATTGAATGGCAACACTGACGTCCAAACCTCTTTTAGTTTGAGTAATATTTTGGACGATCAAGCTAAATCGTAGTGTGAATAAATGAATAAAGTATATATAGGTGAATGGGAAGAAAGCGAAACCTGGAGGGAACATATGCTGAAAGACACAGGCCAGACCTATATGGTCGACAGGACCACTTCAGAACTTTACAAATGACTGATAGGTTTAAAGGGGCGTTTTAAATGGCCAGTAAAGAAAGGGGTGGTGATTGCTCAGCGGGAAGTTAAAGCGAGAAGAACGGGAAAAAACTAAAAGCGAGAATGCTTTTTCTGGTAGTATAATATCTATAGTAGTCGAATTACTATATTGTCAGCGACGATTTTTATTCTAAATAAATAAATATTTAAAATATCTATTTAACATCCAAAAAACAAACCAATGTACTAAGTAGTTGTTCAAAAGTTAGACTTAAATAGTTTCATGTGTTGAAAATTTTCAAACTTTTATTTAAATTCCATGGTTAAAAAGATATCTCTTCACCCTTGAAGTAATTAGAAGCAGCAAACAACCTAACGTAGCCGTTTGACTCAACGAGGCGAGTAAAACTTCCTACGCAAATGTTTGTCCAGTCCAAGTGACCATTCCCAAAAATAAACAAAATCTAACATTCCGAACACTTAAAGATGTCAACAAACCCGAGCTACAAATACACAAGGCTGTACCAGGAGGTTTCGTTATCAAGTCGCATACAAACTTTCAATTGGGGACAAATATTTTGTGAGAGGATTTAAAACTCGTTAGGTCGAAGTGAAATGATCATAAAAAGTTTGATGTTGACTCGCAAACCACAAGTTTTGTAGGAGAAAAGTAGAATACGAACATTTTGATAACGCTCGTATGTTTATAAATGTAAGCTTATAAATCCCAGAGTTTTATTAATTTGACAATAAAAGCTCGGAAAAGCTTCATGTATGACATTACACTATAATACCTGCTGAACCAATTTATCCAAACAAGTAAAAATAGGTTTCTAGGCTGTGGCGTTATAGATTTGAAAAACCTCATAAAAAGCATTCCTACTAACCAAAAACTTAACTAATTTGCTAATATAAGTCGTTTTACGGAATTAAACAACAACCATACAGTAAATAATGCTGGTAATTGAACAAATTACTTTCAGTCTACTAGTTTAAGTACAAAATCTATTCTAGAAAAACCAACAATAGTTATAGTGATCGGATAATATATAGGATTACGCAACAATCATCCAGTTATAACGTAACAATCGGATTTTAAATTTTAAATCGCTAGGAAAGCACAAGTAATCTGGCAACGTGGGAAAAACGAAGCAAGATGAGGATTTGGAAATTGTCAACGGGAGAAATTATAACTGCTAGTATTGAGTCAATTATAAAAATAATACGACGCAAATTTTCCGACTTTATTTTACAAGTTTCGCTTATATTTTCGCGCTTCAGTTTAATATTAAATAGTTTTCATCTGAGTCCGTATATAAACATGTTTTCCCAAGTTTTCACTTATATTAACATGTTTATATAAGGACTCTTTTTTTTCGCACTTCTGTAGATTTTTTTCTGTTAACCAGTTAAAATATCCTGGCGCATTAAACTAAGCGAATACTTAATCAGACTTTACAATCAAAGCGATCGAATGGAAAAACAAACTTTAAAAACATTCTTTCCTAAATAAATCAAGATTTTTATCACGACTATTTTCACAATCGTCAGTTTTATAAAAGCCTATTTTATTGGGTCAGTTTCGCGACTAATCCAACAGACGTTATATATGTTACGACTTATTTCCAATAAAAACATGGGTAAATTTCAAATACAAATTAAACTTGTTAAGTAATAAATCTCCTAACTGACTAAAACTTCTATTAACAATACATTTAATAACATTTACCACTATGCATAAAAAAGGTCTGCAAATCATAAACAAACAAACGAATAAACTACCTTTTTCTTACGACTGAAAAATGAACCCATTTCCATTGGTGGTACTTGGTTATGAAACTAAATCGAAGACAAAGACGAATCAGATTAAATTCTCCAGGGAAAATTATACCAGTGGTTTATATCATGGACTAAACAACGCTTGGAGGGAGGTCGTCTATATAGCTATCCAGATGCATGTGATTATGACGTAATATCTATTAATGAACCAATCCCTGAATGCCAGAGGTTTTGTGACATTATAAACCGCTTGTTGCCGTATATAGGTCGGGAAGTTATCTGGCATGATACGCTTCAGTGATTTTACGAATCCGCGAAGATGTTTCGTCATTTCTTGTCCAACGTTTTAACAATCAAAAACCAACGCCGTTTTAACTACACCTGCTATGGTACCACACATAAAGGCGGCAGCATCGAACCTGCTGGGTTTTCTTTGATATAAGAACATACGAGCAATATCAAAATGCAGACGACTTGAATACGACGTCGAAACGCAAAAAAAATTTGGCAGGTGGCCTATGTTAACTAAAGGATAACCGGATTCAAGAAAGGATAACCGGAATAAAAAAAATCTTGTTGAAACTGACATATGTGGTAACTCAAAAGCGGGTATGATGTATGAAATACAACGACTGTCTTTACCTACCAATCAGGGATAAACAAATGTTATTCATTCCTTTGGATACAATAAGTGAAGGTGGAATGAGGTTTATTCAGTCGTTACGTCAGACTGTCTGGCCGCGCAACATTCGTTCACAAACCGCGGCGAACAATCAATCACGATTTAAAAGATTAATGCAGACTGTGACGTAACAAGGCTGGTTGTGACGCAACAAACAGTCGAATTGCAGAAATTACGATGTAACAAACAAGGAGCACTTTGAAATTTGAAAATCGCTACGAACCATAGCTAAGTACATATGGTACTCACACTGTTGCTTGCAGTCGCGAGGTTACGGTTATATAATTCTGTAAATATTTTTTGATGCTATCAAAGGGAACAATAAAAGAGAATGGAAACGTGGACCATCTTACCCCAACCTACTATATCTATTTATAACTTAGAACCCAAGTATACGTAGTACTATATTCTGTTTGATTTACAAAAATTTACATCAATGCAAGATTTGGAGCAAAACAGCAAACCTCAATGTAATTAAATTTCCCGATAAAAGCAATAAGGAACCTTACTACCGTAGATATGGGAATACTGAGGTTACTCCCTTTGTTAACCATGGTGAATACGTATAGACTATGTTATGTGAAACTGCGATTATTTTTTTAGTGCAAATTTTACACCCGTGTTTTTTTAAAAAACGTTTGACGTTTTTGGGTTTTCTTTTGGTAATGAAGTTATTACTTTGACAATTATTATTGTGTCGCGTTAGCCAAATATTAAAATTACAAAACGGTGTTTGATCTTGTATTTGTTCCATAAGATCTATCATATAGTAGGGGGGGGGGGGGGGGGGGGGGGTAGGGGACACATTTTTATTCTATTTTCTTCTCTTATTTGGTAGTAAACAAAGAACCTCCGAAGAATTATAAAACCGTATCCTCACGACTTCTATAGACCGTTATTAACTGTTTGAAACACGACCAGGATATTCGGATATTATGTGCTAAAAGTGCCGTGTCGCCCCCCCTATACTATGTTATCTTAAAACAAAACCTCTTAAAAGTAATTGGCTACTGTATCATTCATACAAATCAACTTGATAAACACACGTACCTTCGATTTTTTGCTGTTTTTACGTCCAAGGCTGCCGAAGAAACTTCTCACCGAGCCGATAAAACCTGGAGACTTAGATGGGGAACCTGGAAAAAGGATGATATATTTTAAAACATGATTGTTTATAAAAACATATATTTTCAAAGATTTTATTTTCAGTAAAAAATAATTTTAAACTAGAAAATATAGTAACGTGCAATGAATGAGTCTCTGAGCTGCAAAACCAGGTTCACAAATTCTCACCTTCGTCTTTGGCGTCTTCCGTTTCTGCCGTTTCATCTTTTGGAGCATCGGCTGCTTCCTCAGCTGGTTTATCTTCCGTCTTCTCACCAGCTTCTTCCTGTGCTGAAGATTCTTCCGATGCTGCTGGTGTTTCATAGTTGGCGGCCTCCTGGGTGGTTTCTTCGCCTTTTTCTTCTTCCTTGGCTGGTTCTTCTGCTTTTGGCTCTTCTTCTGTGGCAACTTCTTCATCCTGTTTCGCTTCTTCAGCAGCAGGAGCATCACTAGCATCAGCGGGAGCGTCTTCTTTCACTTCTTCCACCTTTTCATCCACGCTTTCCTTCCTCGTTTTCTTACTGGAGGTTCTTCGCTTGATCGAAGCAAAGGTACCGGTCAAGATCTTTTTTAAACTTTTTCCTCCTTTCTTCGGACTTGCAGCTGCAGCTTCTTCTTTCGCTTCCTCTTTAGTTTCTTCTTGAATTTCTTCTTTTGCTTCATCGGACTTCGCTTCTTCCACTGGAGCTTGATCCACAGCTTCTTCAGTGGCTGCTGGTGCGTCTTCAACTTTTGCATCATCTGCGGCGGCTTCTTCTTGTGCGGGAGCATCTTCTTTCGGAGTTTCTTCTTCTTTAGCAACTTCTTCTTGTTGTTTAGCTGGCTCTTCTTCTGCTGGTGTAGCAGCTGCTTCTTCTTGCTTAGTATCTTCATCAGCGTCTTCCTTTTTCTCTTCCTTTGCTGGTTCCTGGCTTTCCGCAGCCGGTTCTTCCGTCTTTACTTCGACGACCTTATCATTTTCGGTCGGAGGCGACTTCGGCGAAGACTTAAACGAAGGGAAACCTTTTGGAAGCTTGAATTTGATCGGTGAGCGAGCCTTTTTGTCAGCGCCGTTTTTAGCAGGCGTTCCATTCCCATTTACCACTTGTACTTCTACGTCAGCATGACCGTTAGTTCCACTCTCAACTCCTCCGTTTACTTTTTGCTCGGCCTCCTAAAAACAATGAACGTTATTAAAGAAACAAAACTACGAATGTGGTTTTAAAGAGTTCAACAAGAGGGTACTCGTTCCGGATACGAACGAATTTGTGTTTCGTCTGCGACCTTTATCGCATGGGATTTAATCAAACAATATGCGGGACTATACCTCGCTCTGAACAACTTTTTTCTAACAATGTATTGATTAAATTATTGTAAAGTTTATTGAATTGTTACAAAGCATTATGTCCCTAATTGCTGGTTGAGTTGTTTAAGGGACTTGATGTGGTTATTTCGCCTGCGAACTACCGCGCAGTATAACAGATGCAAGACTCCGGGGAAATGAAATAACAGCAGTCTGCCCCGCTACGTCCCAAAGCGAGTACACGTACAGGATGTGAAATTTCCATCTGCTGTGTGGGTAGGGTGGGGGATTAAGCTTTCGAAGCCCTCATCAATTTTTTATCACGCTTTCCAACACAGTCACGCAGTCTGCTTAACGAATGTATGTTTGCAATTCGTTTTTAGATTCCAGAACTGCCGAATTCAAGAAACAATGACGTAATAACCCGTTTTGTCCTCTATCCATATTTTGGGTTTAATTTCTTTGTAGCGGGACCACTTAAGTTGTCCTTAAAGATTTAAATTATTTCTTAGAAGCAGAACGGTTAAAGGCGTCGTTTACTATGTTTTGGTGAAGTGTTTTTTCCAGAAACTTTGCAAATTACAGTCATTACAACTTTAAACCGCACTCTTTAAGCTGATACCATATCGTTAGCGGTCGGAAATAAATTAGCCGGGCGCAGAAGAGAAAGGCGAAGTTGAACGTGGTAACAAGTTGCGGTAGTTTAAATTATCGTTTCTTAGTTTTGTTATGAAAGCAGCAGTTTGTTACGGCGAATAATTCAAACAAAAAACAAATATACGAAAGCTAATCTTGACCGATAAGGCTCGTATGAGAAAGTGTCAACTTTGACAACAGGAATGAAAATAAATGTTACAACTTCTTAATATGACGTCACACGCGCGCGTAAGTCAACATATAGAGAAAAAGAAATTCAAAAATCTTGATTTAAACGTGATTTAAAAAGGTTAGTTTTGTTTAACGTGAAGACTCTGGTTTGAATCCCAAGTCGCCTGACGTGCCTTGCCGAAAAACCTCACCTATGGTAGGGTGGGGGAAGATGGGACACCTTTTCGTTCAGTTTTCTCTTTCCATTTGGTAGTAAACAAATAACATTCAAAGAATTATAAAACCGTATTCTCACGACTTCCACAGACCGTTGTTAATTGTTTAAAACACGATCAGGCTATTAGGATATTATGTGTTAAAGGTGTCCCATCTTCCCCCACCCTGCTATACATAGTATACGATCATAGAAAATGGAATAGAAGTTTCGTTTTAGAGAATACCAGCAGCACTATATGTGAAACGTAAACACTATATAAATCACAAAAGCTCTCTCTGGCTTATTTTTTTATTACGGTACAAGCAAATAGAATGAAAACCTATCCCATTCTCCCCTACCTTACTAAAGAGCAACAATGGTTCAAGCTTATAAAGCAAAACGTCAGTCATTCATATTTTCATTTTAGCATCTCCTTTGACACGAAATAGTATTAGATTAGTTCAATTACCGCTTGAACGAATTACACATTTTCATAACTTCGTGATGAAAAGCGACATTACTTCAATATTTTCCGGCCAAAGCGAAACAAATCAATACAAAAGACGGCGCCTAATTTGATAAACACGCGGCAGACATTATCGATTTTTCATCAGTCTAGCGCTCAGCGTTCACATCGTATGGGAATTTGAAACAAAAGGTTTATGCGTGTATCGTAAAACAAAAGCTCTTGTAATGTTTGCTGCTTAATCTATTACAAACAGTACTCTGCTGGGAGATGGGACACCTTTTTATTTTATTTTTTGACCCATTTGGTAGTAAACAAAGAACATTCAAAGAATTATGAAACCGTATCCTTACGACTTAACGATCAAAACAAACACAACTTTTGAACCCTTAAGGGTTTAATAACGGATATGAAAGTGCAGTGACTTTCCGAGCACCCTCTATTAAAGACCGATAATGTCATCTAGGCGAAATATTTTGTTGTATAATTAGTTGGAGTTGGATTTTATCTATTACGTTTTTCGTAGCACCAGGTTCTTGCTGTATTTCTTTACACGAGAATCGTTCAACTCTATGAGCACCAGCTCCTCACGTTATTCTAAAGTCAAATAATCACAGACATTCTCACCACGGGTTTGACTGAATTATCAATCGCTACAACCGCGTCTTCTTTAGCGGCACCGCCTTCGTTGACGTTGTACTTCTTCTTGCTTCCAGTATTTCCCATTCTATGATTTGGTTATTTCACAATGTACAGATATTTCAGTTCGTTTAGATGAGTCAAAACTAAAGATTTAAGTAGCGGCAACAATCTGGACAAGATTTTGTAAAAGGTTAAAAATGCACTGGTTTGGTTTAAATGTTCCATGTGAATGTATGTAACTTATTTATCCTTGCATGGCAGGGCAAGGACAGTCGTTATAACATGGGTGTTCTGTTTCTTACAACTCATGCCTGCTAGAATGCGTTGTGATTGCTAATATTTTCTTAAATGTAACTTTCTTCGTTATGAAACGGGTGTTTTGTTTCAGACACTTCATGTCCGCTTACGAGTTACCACGTATGTAACGCCTACAATGCTAGTTGCTGCGATTTATTAATACCCTCAACAGTAGATGCGAAGCATTTTTCTCAATTAATTCCGCGCGTATTTTTTGCCAAGTCGCATTCTTATAAGGTTACTCACACGTTGCTAAAGTTATGCTGCGCACAAACAAAAAGGACGGCCATAGGCGATCGAGGGATTATATTTTACATTAAAAATTATAGGATTCAGATCAGAAATATAACCACGTTTTTGAGTTTGTAATCCCATCACGCATGTATGTTTTCACAATTATATATCATTACAATTATGTCAAATACCATAAAAACTATATTTCATTTTACAAAGCTTGCTGCTAAATTCAAAACAAACTTTTCAGGTGAGAATATCTAAACACCTGATAATAGGCGACATTACGAAAAGAAACGTCGGCAAAGAAATTAATTTACCGGAAGGGCAGTTTCCGGTTCAACATTTCACCTGGCAGCAGTTTATATAGTAGGGTGGAAAAAGATGGAACAACTTTTTTTAAATTTTCTTGTCCTGTTCGGTCGTAAACAAAAAACAAATTAATAATTATAAAACCGTATCATTACGACTTCTATGGACTATTGTTACTTTTTAAAAACACAATCAGGATATTTGAATATTATGTGCTAAAGGTACTACTATAAAAGCTTAAAAGGCCAAACTCTGCTGCAGAAATTCCACGCCCACAAAACAACAGATTACGCAATCAGGTCCGTTACCGCACGGCTTGTGGTAGCGATTTGTAACTCCAAATTTTAGCACGTAGAGTTAAAAACCACTAAGTGTGCGCCGCTATGACCTCAACTACAAGGTATGCAAAGAATTCGAGTCGCAGTTTTGATTAGCAGTCTTCCTACTAACGGGTTTTACCTATGAATCACGAGCATGAATAACTCTGCATTCTCATACACTGGGCGTAACCTCTGTACAGCAATTACAAGTTCAAGTAAATGGATTAATTAACAAGACAAGATGCATAATTGTTACGTTTTGTTCATTTCCGGCCGGATGGTCTTACGCCTAAGTGTCTTCGTGGATTTTAGGACATTTTGCATTCAACCTAATGTACCAACAACAAACACGTATTGTGTGCGTATTAAATGTCTGCATGCGACACTTTAACCGTATTAACAAAACAACATCTACATTATAGTGTTTCCAATTATTAATAAACTGCACATACAATACTTGTGCCCCTTGCTACACCTAAAATCTACGGCAAATTCGGAAACACTGATTAAAATGAATGCAGAATGGTTATAACTAACGCTGCACTACGATTTCTGCGAATACGTTGAAGATGAAAGAGCAAAAATGACTGCTTTACAATGTTAGGTAAAATTTTAAAGTGTAGATATGGTAGGGTGGGGGAAATAGGACACCTTTTTATTCTATTTTCTCGTTGCATTCAGTAGTAAACAAAGAACATTCATAGAATCCTTTCGACTCCCATTTACGGTTGTTAATTGTTTAAAACACGATCAAGATATTTTAATATTATGTGCTAAACGCGTCATATCTTTCCCCACCCTACTATCTCTCACGACTTTCGTTTCTTTTTCGTCGGCGTTGCAAGGTGGAAAAATATACATTTACTTGCGAAGATGCAACTCGTAACGTAATCGCTGTTTAAACGAAGAGTATGCTATGCAGAAGATGCATTACGAATTAAGAAACTAGAAAACTAAACTTACTTAAATTGTCTAAAGGTTTTTATTAGTAAAAAATATGAACACGCTAAATTACAGACTTATTTTTAACAAGAACAAAAATAAAATCGAAAATGCCAGATAAACTACCACGTAAGTGACTGATAATGTTAACATCCAGCACAAAGTTTAACAAAACTTGAAATATGGAACAGAACTCGACAAACTGAGCCATAGTGTTTGCAGACTGTGCACTACTACGGGAGAAGGGGAATAATAGTGGTGCTTCACTATTAAGGACGCGCAGAAAAGCGTCTAAAGCGATCATTATGACGTCACACACCTTTCCCGGGGCATTACGTCATCGAAAATTACTCCATTGTGACAAAACAAGAACATCACCGGAACCAATCAGATGTTAGCGCTGGTTTGCCAGATTTTGACTTTTACAAAATCGGTAAAATATAAAAATTTCAAAATTTTGAAACTATAATTGTAGACAAGGCGCAGACGTTCCTCGTAGCCACGCGTCGTTGTTTATATCTTTATTAATATTTGAAGACGACAGGACAGGATGTCATCGTTGTAGCTACATTAAGTCAAACGCACTCGTTTACATGATAAGACTATGCACTGCACAGTTCATGCAAAAATAGCAGAGTAATTTTCGCTGATTTGAACACCGAGTCAGCCCGGATATAACACATGGCGCTTTTGAGTTATTTCTCCAATTTTGAACTATGCATTAACCTATTTTTGCTTTTTTGAGTAAACACTGATTATCTGATACGTAAACGCCCGTTCGAAATTACAAATAAATCAAACGTAAAATAGAATCACATGAGTATAAAAATCCCTACACCACAACTCCAAACCGTTACAATAAATCTAAAACATATTCTAAACATTACAAGTTAAACATACAAACAACATCCAAAAACACGCCTCAAATCCTAACGAAAAAAACGAACTTTAAGCGCTGCTTCTAAACCCCTCGCCCTTACTGTAGAATACGAGCAGGCACCGCCCTGCCGTTGGGAACTAATTACAGCAGGCGAAGAGAGAGGCGTTTGCCTTTTTCCTCAGCACCTGTTCTTCCCACAACATGACCCATTTTCTCCAGTGTTTCCAGACAAATTCTGAATTGAATTCGTTCCTTTTAATGCTAGGCTGCGTTAGGGAATTGTTAATTTCGAATGTTTAAATTCGGGTACACTGGTTCGACTGCGATTTAAGTTTTGGGTTTTATTTTAAAACGTGAATTAAGTTTGGTTGTTTTAATTTTTCAATAAATATAACTTGATTTACCGTAAAAATTTGTACCGATTTTTTCGTGGAAAATAGAAACTGCTAATATAGAATTCATTAAACGTTAGTCTGATCGTTTCCTTCGATATACAAGTTAAACGAATAGCAACCGTTTTGCTTTTGGTTCAACCAAATCTGAGTTCGCTGTTCATGTGTAAACTACGCTTGTCTTCGAACCAAAATTCCTGGGATGCCGGACTGCGAAGATACCTCGTGCCCGCTCAAGCACGCGCACACGCACCTTACGCCGCACACACAGTGCACGCGCGGCACACAGCCGCAACAGCGGGCTCGGCTTGCGGCAAAATTTTCGCCGCCGCCTCGTAAAAAACGCCTTTGTTTTGCAACAAGTGAGCCTATGACGAAACAACCGAGTCTTGAGCCATTGACTTCCCGCGCGATTACGCAATTTCATTCAACTCAGTTTCTCAGCAGACAAACGCAGCAGTCTACTGTGATAATCATTGCCTATGACGTCACAGTATGACGTCACGTTTACCACTTTCACACACCATGTGCAAAACAGCGACTTGCTTTTAGAAAGGACATAACCCCGAAGATAAGAAGGCTTGCAAAAGTTAAGTGACTGTGACTCCATTCTATTCGTAACTTTAAACTACTTTTCAAAGTTGATTGACACTTTTATGGGAAATTCCATGTATTGTCGCACGGTCGATTTTTTACTCAATCGATTTAACTGTTTTTTTCCGAAACTGTTTCGACTTTAACACTTTGTTGGTGCCTTTAGTTCACATTTAGGCATCTTACCCATATTTAATTCTATTTTCTCGTCTCATTTGGTAGTAAACAAAGAACATTCAAAGAATTATAAAACCGTATCCTCACGACTCCCACAGACCGTTGTTAATTGTTTGAAACACGATCTGGATATTTATATATTATGTGCTAAAGGTGTCCCATCTTAACCTGCCCTACTTACCTACTATAAAAAGATCATTTTTTGGTGTGAATTCAAAGCGTTTTTGCTCGCGTACCGCCTGGGCGACTTTCGTGTACTACTGTGTACCACAGTTTGGGAATCACTGTCGTATATAATACATAGTACAGTGAGTGAGCCACTAAACAGCTTATATGTGGCAACCCTGGTTTAATATTCCACACTGCGGGTGGTTGTGAAGATACAAGCGCTTCAGTTTAATTTACAACGGTTGCATTTCTTTTCACGAAGACTTCATATTATGATATATAGTAGAGTCGGGGAAGACGGGACACCTTTAGCACATAATACACCATAATTATTTTATGATCGTGTTTTTAAGAAGTAACAACGCTGTTTTCGTAAGGATACATTTTTGAATTTTCTTTGTTTACTACCAAATAGGACGAGAAAATAGAATGAAAATGATGTCTCATCTTTCCCGACCCTACTATATAATACTTTGGTGGGGTAAGATGGATACCGTTAGCACGCAATATTTTCTGATCGTGTTTTTAACAATTAACAACGCTATTTTAGAGTTGTTGGTATACGGTTTAATACTTTTGTAAATATTATTTATTCACTACCAAATAGGAAGGTGAAGGAGAATGAAAGCATGGACCATCTTACCCCAACCTGCTATAATACATAACTGAGGTACTTTACCCAAAACTAAGCACGAACATAATTTTCTTAACCTTGTAACGATACGAAACAATATAAGGCGTTTGTACGAAATTAACACGGTTCGGGATTTCGAACAGTTTTATATCAAATTCTATATTAAATGAATACAGTTCCAAACAACTTTGTAAACATATGTGTAGGTTGGGGGTAGATGGGACATGTTTTCATCCTAATTTATCGTCCCATTTGGTAGTAAACAAAAAACATTTAAAAGTGATGTAGCCGTATCGTTACGGCCTCCTTACAGTGTTGTTAATTGTTTAAGATGCAATCAGAATATTTATACATTAATATTGGGGGAGATGGGACACGTTTTCATATTATTTTCTCGTCCCTCGTACCATTTTGTAGTAAACAAAGAACATTCCAAGGATTATAGATCTGTATCCTCACGACTCCCATAGACGGTTGTTAATTGTTAAAAATGCAATCAGGATATTTGAATATTATGTGCTGAAGGTGTCCCATCTCCCCCACCTTACAATATATGTTAGCGTCTTGAACATATATTGCTACAACGAGTTGTTTTACACGTTCAATACATGGCTTAACATGATTATACAGCACACGATTTGATCGATCGCGGCTAATCAAAACAAGCTTACGAGGTATGCGCTGTAGAGCAGCAGGTGTGTATGGATTTGTTTTGTCCAAAGTATATAATATTTAAAATATAAATATCCGAACACCTTCTTGTTTTTGAACCTAAAATTGAAGGAAAAGTGTAAATTATGTTGTTCATATTTTGTCGACTGAATACCTCATATTTTATCTATCGCCAAATCATTGTTTTTATAATCAAGGTAAAAATAAAAAATTAAGAATAAAAAACAATTTTAAATCAGCTATTTAGCGTAAAACACCTGAAATATTACTTTTCACTGTTGTTTTGAATGTGAAATTAAAGAAAAAGAGTGAAAACTACATTGTTAATATTTATTTAAGAAAAAAAGCCTCACAATGCCCAAATATGAGTATCTACAAGTTACCACCGTTTTATACTTTATAAAGTAGGTCACATGTAAAATTATAGTCCGTTACCCGTTGACTGTGTGCGCCCTGACGCGTAAATTGAATAAAGACATGTGTTGTACTTGTGGTTTCACAACTTAGACCCAATACATGGGGTTTGTTTGGACGCGGATTTATAATAGAAGTCGTGGAACCGTAGTATCACTTCATTATACTATGGTGGATCTGTGTTTTAAGACGTTTGTTGGCTAAATAAAGAAGTTTTCTTGAATGAACACATTAAGTTAGGTAGGTAGGTGGGTGGTTAAAGTTATTCACGAAAATGTTTGACTCTTGATTTATACGAACTCTTGATTTATATTTTATATATCACGGTTACGGCAACTGTAAATTCTATATGCCGTCGATTGGGTTTAAATATGGTCGGAAATTTATCTGGAAACACTGCGCTATAATATATTGGAAACACTGAAAAATCAAAAGCATTTTCCACCCAAACGTATGATGTCACAATAGGGAGTGGCTGACAAGGTAATGGTAAGCAGGATAAATATTACAAATTATTTAGAGTATTTACTCCCAAAAAAACAACGGCAAAAGAAGGTTGGAATGAGCTGGCACATGTTTTCATTCTCTTTTATTATTTCATTCAGTAGTAAACCCAAAAATTATTTAACTCTATAACCATAATCCTCACGACTCTTGAAACACCGTTGTTAATTGTTTAAAACACGATTAGGAAATATTGGATACTATGTGCTAATGGTATCCCATCTTACCTCGCATTACTATATAATAATACACGATTTGAATTATTTTTCAACAGACGAGAAGATATTTTACGCTCTTACTCATCGAAGTGACGTCTGAGGCGAAAATGAATCGAATTCTTAAGCTACCAAAATATCGGAGAAAGTTCGCAAAGACCAGAGCTCGTGCGTGACCGCTTCATTGAACGACGAATACAAAAGGATTCAAACCAAGATACAAGTACAGGGTTTATTGGATACCTTAGGGGTGGGCAAGGGGTCATGGGGCTTCTACTGTTTTAACATGGCAATTCTACGCATAAAACGCACTGTTTCAACACGAGATATATAGTAGGGTGGGGGAAGATGGGACACCTTTAGCACATAATATCCAAATATCCTGATCGTGTTTTAAACAATTACTAACGGTCAATGGGAGTCATGGTCATAAAGTTTTATAATTTCTTTGAATGATCTTTGTTTACTACCAAACGGGGCGAGAAAATATAGGTAAAAGGTGTCCCGTCTTCCCCCGCCCTACTGTATGTTGTGTTTTTAAGAAATTGAAAAAAAAGAGTTGCAAAAGTTTTGTTTTAATCAAAAAATAACGAAGTAACGAAGTAATGATATATTATGACCGTGTCAAAACTTCTGAAGTTGTCCCGCTACACAAAGAAAATAGGAACATTTATTCAATCTAAAGTTTAAAAAGCATAAAATACCTGATGTGCATGGCTGTTAATAAAAAAATTAGGATATATATTGGTTTTGGACCTAAATATTTCAAAAGCGGGTTAAAATATAATTTGTACTCGCTTTTAAACGCTCTGCATTAGTTGTTATGCGGTAAATATAACAACGTATTGTTTATAACATGGTTAGGATATTTGATATTATGTGCTAAAAGTGTCCCATTTTCCCCACCCTACCCCATATTGCGAAAGTTCGTTAAAAGAATATTTGTACCCGCATTAGTTGTTATGCGGTAAATATAACAGCATACTCCCGCATCGTTACAGAGGAGCTATTGTCGTGATTATATCTCGAGTCAAGCGCCAAGAATCCTTGCCCGGGTTTTCTTGGAGTGTTTATTTTTGTGCAAACGTCAGGTTTAAACATTTAAAACCCGCACGAAACCGGGTGAAAATAACTTAATTACACGCTTGCTGCATCGCTGGTATGCGGTGGTGCCCGATCACTTTTCTCTTCACGTATACACGGTGATAGAAGCGTTATAGTCTGTGCCCTATATATTGAACAAATATTTATCTGGAAACACTGGGGATTAAGTAACTCGGAAACACTGCAACAGGAAATGCCTATGTTTGACCACTGGAGGCGCTGTACATAGAGATGACGAATACAAGTGATCGTCGCGGATTCACCAAGTTGGAATTTTGTTTGTTCATATTTAATCATCGCAAAACACGGCATTATATGAAGGCGTGCAAAAATGCGCCGACTTTCTCTATGGGGTATATCAAAAATAGATGTAACTTATTTATCCTCACATGGCGGAAAATGACAGTCATGTGTTCTGTTTCATACACTTCGTGCATGTTTACGAGTTTCTAGTATGTATAGTAGAGTGGGGGAAGATGGGACACCTTTTCATTCTATTTTCTTGTCCCATTTGGTAGTAAACAAAGAACATTCAAAGAATTATAAAACCGTATTCTCACGACTCCCATAGACCGTTGTTAATTGTTTGAAATATGATCAGGATATTTGGATATTGTGTGCTAAAGGTGTCCCATCTTTTCCCATAGTATACTACAACTAAAACGTTTTTTATTCTTGTTTCTCTTCCCAGTTGGGAGTAAACAAAGAATATTACAAAATTTTAATATAGTTTCGGAAATTGGATTTCCAAAAACGTCTCTATTAATTCATGCACCACACGTTTATATATAACCTGTTACATTCATTATCAGTATATGCTATCGGTGGCGCAAAAATAGCTTAAACCACAATAAGCAGTCGCTAAACACCCGTTGGTTAAACTAGCATAACACAATTTATTCTTTTCGAAAACGATAGCTATGTTATTTAAATAAAAAAGAGAAAGAAATCAACAGCAAAACAATAGTTGTTAAAACACGAATGGATAAAAAGTGAAAAAAAAGAATGTCAATTAAAAAGTGTGGCTGTTGCATCCAGGACCTTACCAAGCCTGTTGGCTAAAAATAACGATTTCATCGGTATTTATATAGAATGTTGGACTATTTGAACGGCTTCCAAAGCAAACCAATAAAAACCAGCGCAAAGAAATTATTTTGTGGGAACTCGGTGCGTAAGGAATTTAATAAATTTGTTTAAGAAAATATAAAATATGACGCTAAGAAAAATATTTATTACTGTGAGGTAACATGGGATACCGTTAGAATCTAATTCCATTTTTGATCGTGTTATGAACAATTAACAATGCTCCTTAAAGGTGGCTGTACACAGTATCCGGAATTCGTCCGTTTTGTCTGTTTTGTCCGGATTTTGCTGCCGCATGCGGAACTCGGTAATGGGTTTGCATACGACGCAGGCGAATTCGCATGCCGGATACTGTGTACAGCCACCTTCAAAGTCGCGAGGGTATACGGTTATATAGTTCTGGGAGGAAAAAAGAAAATGAAAGCATGTCTCATCTTCCCCACCCCCCACCCTACCATAAACCGCTATGTGAAATGTATATCTTAAGACTGGCATTAGGGAGTTTAAAATATGTCACATTTGACAAGTTTTCCCCCTAATTGCAGCTGTGTAAATAGTACGATTGTAATTGTAAGCGTTACAGCGATTCATAGAATGCCACCCGTATTTGTTTACATTTTAAACGATTACCAATGTACTACACCCCCTTTGAATATTCTATTTCTATACTCCCTTTTGGAACATTTTCACCCCCCTTTTTTCTGTAAGCAATTTAAATTGAATTATAAACTTCTATACCCTCCCCCTCTTTTTTCTATTTTTTATATATAGTAGGGTGGGGGAAGATGGGACACCTTTAGTATAATATCAAAATATTCTTATTGTGTTTTAAACAACTAACAACGGTATATTGGAGTCGTGGGGATACGGTTTTATATTTTTTTGAATGTTCTTTGTTTACCACCAAATAGGACGAGAAACTAGAACGAAAAGGTGTCTCATCTTTCCCGACCCTACTATATATTTTATTCGATTTGAGGTTTATGAAACAACGAACCTTTTTCGTTCCTTTTGGTTCCAACGTACGAAGCGCAGCTGGACGCATAGTGAGTCATGTCTGTACAAAACAAGCGGGATGTAAGAGCAACCTGTATAGCAGCCTTGATGTATAGAAATCCTTACTAACTCCCATGGGCCATAGTTTCCCGTGGTTTAGGAACCGCCGACGTTTTTCTCCCAGGGGATGCCGATTGCAAGTCATTGGATAAATCCTGGTTTCCTTTCGACAGTTAGGTGCTAGCCGTAAGAATGACGGCAGTGTTACGTTGGCTGGGTAAATTAATAATGTTTAGACTGGCGCATATGGACAGTTTCTCTTATGCTACTTTGGAGCTTACGGCTGTGGACGTAATATGAAGTTATGCAATACGAGTCTTTTACAATGTGTTAGCTACCACGATTAGCTTGGAAAATATGCAACACACTATTTATGTTAGTAACTTAGTATTGGGGCGATGATGCAAGATGGGATAGGGCCAGCACCTAAATCCCATATTTCGTGATTGAGTTTTTAACAATTAACAACTCTTTTAGCGTCACAGAGGTATAGTTTTCTAACTATGTAAACAATCTGTGTTTACTGCTTCATTGGATAAGAAAACAGACTGATAGGGTGCCCCATCTTACCCCACGAGAAAATAGAATAAAAATGTGTCCCATATCACCCCACCCTACTACACACATATATATAAAGGTCCATAATGTAAAATGATTAGTTATGTTTCTGATACCTATGCTTTTTGTGGAAATGTTTCTTTAGAATTAAGGAGGTCTGTGTAAAATAAAAATTAATACTGAATTCAAGTAATGCGTTATAACAAGTTAACTAAACCCAACCAGTATTTTTGAATAGATTGACCCACTACTACCACCTAGCGACAAACAAAAAATCGGCTTCTGTACGAAACTAGAGTGGTAATGAACGCTTTGGTTTAACAGATATAAAACATTGGGAAACTTACCTAATGCTAGCCTACACCTTTGTATTCAGTTAAAATCACTCACATTTAATGTAACTTACTTTAGCAAAATCATTACTTTGAACTTACATATAGTACAGTGAGGTAAAAGGAGACACCTTTTCATTCTATTTTCTCGTCCTATTTGGTACTAAACAAAGAACATTTAAAGAATTATGAAACTGTATCCTCATGACTCCCATAGACCGTTGTTAATTGTTAAAACACGATCAGGGTATTCGGATATTATGTGTTAAAGGTGTCCTGTCTTCACCCTCACCCTACTCTATTATAAAAGTAAACCTTATGCTCGCTGTCAGTTTACAACTATTCACAATTCATGTTTAACTTAACCTTAAATGTGGTTGCCTAAGCTCTTTCAGTCAAACGAGCGGCACTGCTAAGACTTCTCCTTTACTGCCTTTGCTCTACAAGTAATTCGCATTCTCAAAAAATACTAATCATTACTTTTACGTCGCGCGGAAAAGCCCGCCTACTCCACGCGTTCATTGCGAATTCCACACTACAATAATAAACGTAACTTATTTGTAATCGCGTGGCGGGGCAACGGCAGTAGTCTAAACACCCGGTTCTGTTTTATACACATCGTGCCCGGTTACGAGTTACTACGTAACCACGTATGTAACTTTTGGAATATTTTTTTTGTAATGTATGAATACAAATTTAACCCATAAAAAAACATTCGGCGAACGAAATTTCGTTAAAGTGTCTTGGACACATACGCCCACAACAGTAGCAGCGACGAGTCTTGAACCCATAACCTCTAGGTTAGAAGCAGCCTTAAAAATACTGCGCTGGTAAAGTAAATCGGAACACTGTGACACACCAGTGACGAAGATTTGTATTTAAAAACACAGAAAGGAATTAGTGGCTTCATGCTAATAGAGGTTGAATTATTTTACTTTGATACCGGGTGTTTCATAACAAACACAGCTGCAGTCTGACACTGGACACAGTTTGTGGTTTCTGTAAAATAAGATACTGATGTGCAAACCAGGTATAGTAGGTACATACACCTCATGCTCACTGTCAAGTTATAACATGGGTGTCTTCTTATACACCAGACACACATGGTGTATTCATACACCTCATGCTCGCTGTCGAGTTATAACATGGGTGTCTTCTTATACACCAGACACACATAGTGTATTCATACACCTCATGCTTGCTGTCGAGTTATAACATGGGTGTCTTCTTATACACCAGACACACATGGTGTATTCATACACCTCATGCTCGCTGTCGAGTTATAACATGGGTGTCTTCTTATACACCAGACACACATAGTGTATTCATACACCTCATGCTCGCTGTCGAGTTATAACATGGGTGTCTTCTTATACACCAGACACACATGGTGTATCCATACACCTCATGCTCGCTGTCGAGTTATAACATGGGTGTCTTCTTATACACCAGACACACATGGTGTATTCATACACCTCATGCTCACTGTCGAGTTATAACATGGGTGTCTTCTTATACACCAGACACACATGGTGTATTCATACACCTCATGCTCGCTGTCGAGTTATAACATGGGTGTCTTCTTATACACCAGACACACATGGTGTATCCATACACCTCATGCACGCTGTCGAGTTATAACATGGGTGTCTACTTATACACCAAACACACATGGTGTATTTATACACCTCATGCTCACTGTCGAGTTATAACATGAGTGTCTACTTATACACCAGACATACATGGTGTATTCATACACCACATTCTCACTGTCAAGTTATAACATGAGTGTCATCTTATACATCAGACACACATGGTGTATTCATACACCTAATGCTCACTGTCGAGTTATAACATGGGTGTCTTCTTATACACCAGACACACATGGTGTATTTATACACCTCATGCCTGCTGTCGAGTTATAACATGATTGTCTACTTATACACCAGACACACATGGTGTATTCATACACCTCATGCTCACTGTTGAGTTATAACATGGGTGTCTTCTTATACACCAGACACACATGGTGTATTCATACACCTCATGCCTGCTGTCGAGTTATAACATGAGTGTCATCTTATACATCAGACACACATGGTGTATTCATACACCTAATGCTCACTGTCGAGTTATAACATGGGTGTCTTCTTATACACCAGACACACATGGTGTATTTATACACCTCATGCCTGCTGTCGAGTTATAACATGAGTGTCTTCTTATACACCAGACACACATGGTGTATTCATACACCTCATGCTCACTGTCGAGTTATAACATGGGTATCTTATTAAACACCAGACACACATGGTGTATTCATACACCTCATGCTCGGTATACAGTGCACAATAACACATACGCCTACTATGCATGGCCTACATCACTCATATATATCAAGCTGTATAATAGAAACAAGACTCACCGAAACCAATCCATTAAATGTCCGGCATGTCCCCCATGGTTGCAACTCATGCACCAAGACAACCAGTTCACGAATTCTAAAAATAAAAAGGAGGAAAACTATTATGTTAGGTTTTTATATGTTAAGTAAATAAAAACAACTGAATTTGTAATTTTATGCAAGACACTTAACAGAAATTGATCAAACCCAGTGGTCAGTTAAGTCTAAATTGCCTGATAATCTGCCATACATAAAGACCAAAAAAACAACAAAAACAATTAACCACAAAGTTACATACATGGAAAAGCGAGCACGAGGTGTATGGAACAGCCCACCAATGTTATAATGACCGCTGTTTCCAGCCACCAATGATAAATAAATTACATACGTGGTAACTTGTGGGCAGACACAAGGTGTATGAAACAGACCACCCGTGTTAAAACGACTGTCTTTGACACGCTTGATAAATGCGTGCTATAACGACCCGCTGTGCAGCCGTTTTCAGCCACCAACGATAAATAAGTTGCAACACCACCTTTTACGCACTCACCCGTCTCCTCGGGTCTTGCACCAAGATGAGTTGAACAAACTGAACATCGTGGAAGAGGTTTCCGACATGATGGACAACTCGTGGTCTGTAAGATGGAAAGTTAGGATATTTGTATTGAAATTATCCTCTGCATTAACAAGATATAACACGGGTGTTCTGTTTCACACACCCACTGACAGCTGGATGTACTGTTACCTGGTATAGGAAAAAGTGGAAAATTATCTATAAGTTTCATAGCAAGTAGGTATAACCATACGTAGTAACAAACGGAGTAAAAAGTGGACACGAGATGTATGAAACAGAACATCCGTATTATAATGACTGTCGTTTTCTTGTGCCATGAGTATAAATCCATTCATTCGTGAGATTACATCCATTTATTCAAGTGGGGTTGGGATATTGACATTATTTTTCCTTTTTCAAGCTACATACCAACTGCTACAGGTTAAGACAAACCAATAACTTACAAATAAAGTTATTAATATATTATTGTAACTCACTGAGCATTGCATGGCCATTCCTCCACCTAAATACCTTGTACCACGCGCTGTGTAAAAAATAATACGTTTACTTGCGTATGTGCGATGTTATGTTAATGTATATATACTTCTAAAAATAATACATTTAGTTGCTTATATGTGACTTGTAATGTGGCTGAATATACACTTATGCATAGAAACAAAACAGGTCTAATACAAGGTGTTGGGAAAGTCACTGTGCACCTGCATATTTATTAACAGACATGTTTCAGTATAGAATTGAGGAGGTAAATAGGAATGACAATTATAAATGATGCTGAAAGTGACCCCGTTAGCATCAATATAGGCTTTGACCTTCTTATTATTTCTAAACACCTCAATCAGCTGCTCTCTTTGAATAAATTAAAACAAATGCTATTTTCTGCTTATTAGAACAGTGCGAGTACACAGTGACTTTCTAAACACCCTGTACTTGTGTATGGCAACATTTCTAAAAAGTTTGCAGGGTTTTAACAATTTTTTTATCCAAACTCACTGACTTTAATATTATAATGAAACTACTTGCTGTTAACTGTATTTATATGGCTAAAGTAAGTTACGTTTATCCGTTACGGTTGATAACTTGGACAACTTATTAGTGACCACTGGGTCGGAGAATTAGGTATTTTGCCCATGGACGCACAGGTGTAAGTCAGCCGCATGGAGCTTTGAACCTGGTCACCTTTGTTTAAAAGGTATCTGTTCTAAGTTCTAACCACTGCGTTACACTTACAAACCATTGAGTAGTTGAGTAAAACTGAGTAATTTCAAGCAATATCAAAACAGTGCAACTGACACAGAACCTCTGTTTTAAAATTCTCCTTTTCTCATAAAATTTTGATTTTAAATCCCTTTTTTACTCATACTTTAATAAAAGCTTGATCTAACTTATAAATCACTAACTAAATACATATAGTGGGGTGGGGAACGATGGGACACCTTTAGCACAAATATATAAATATCCTGATCATGTTTTAATCAATTAACAACGTCTATGAAAGTCGCGAGGACAAGGTTTTATAATTCTTTGAATGTTCTTTGTTTACTACCAAAATGTGCGAGAAAATAGAATGAAAAGGTGTCCCATCTTCCCCCATCCTACTATAAAACTCACTCCCACAAGGAGAACTGTGCACTGAACTCAAGCCTGGTGTTTGGGTCCCAGATTTTGCCCTACGTCTTGACCCTTGGCCCAATGTATGCAATCCACGTGGAACTGAGTTACAACGAAAAGACTCCAAACTTGATACAGACCTCGGGCTTCTGGCACTCGGAGTCATAACTTGGTTGGAACTGACTGGAGCTTAAATAGATTTGTTAGCTGGGGCTTTGTATAGTCTAACTTGTGGGGTAATGGGCCAATTCTAAAACCTAGTTAATAACGGATGTTTGATGATAAAAACGTGCTGGGACATTTTCATGATGCAACTTATAAAATTCGCATGAAAAAAACGTGGCAAATAAACCAATAGGGTGTAAAAATTGTCAAAATGTCACCTATATATATATATTTAAAATTAAACACAAATTATTTAACTCGTTAACCACTGTAGTGGGCGACCCAACCAAATCAAATGGTAACTCAGGTCAGAACCGCCTTTTGGTGTGTCTTGCAAGAAGAATTCACTATTTTATAAACTAAACGAGTCATTTTATTCTATTCTATATACTTAAGGTCCCACAGAATGGCATGCCATGGGTCTTATGATTTAGGCCAGAGTTGGCCCATTACCCCAACACCCAGGGTGCTACTGCATAGACCTCACCAGGTGTTGAAGCCTGTCGCTTCCCCGAAGGTAGGTGACAAGGGCTTTAATGGTAATGGATGGGAGATCTTCGTTTGACAAAGTTATATTCACTCACCAGCAATTAGTTTTGAATTGGAGATATTCTTTCCACAGTAATTACAAACTACATATGTTTGGGCGTCTGTTGTAGCTTCTGTTGATTTATTCCACATTTTATCAAAATCAATTCGCTCGAAATAAAGTTCCCATTTATTTAGAAGGTCTGTATAACTGGAATTAATAATTTCAAATTATGAGGTTTTAATGAAAAGATTCCCACCAGATTTCATATCCATAGGCACCAAACCTGGGGTGGCAAGGTAGGCAGGCACCCCTAAAGTGATCTACCCAGCATTAATTAGTAAACAATAGAACTAAAATGTTGTATTTGTTTCATATAAATACGTGCGTCCAACAATAAATATTAGTATTCAAAAAGTAACCACACAAAGTTTTCAAGCATTACAATCTGCCTGTTAACAACAGAAATATAGAAAATGGTAACAAGACTAAATTTCTTAAGACTAAATTTCCCATTACCCAAACACCCAAGCTGCTTATACAGTATTCTGTTACTTCTGCTACCAGGCATAATGTAAATATTCTTTCAATGATTTATCTGGTATAAAAAGTAACGTAGAAAAACTTGGGCGGCAGGCAGGCCAAATGTTGCAAATACACTGGGTTTTCATGTCAGATGAGCCGTTAAAAATTTATTTGCTTATACACTTCTTAGCATTATGTTTACCTTTCTTTCCAATGTAAGATCCTGGGCTGTAAAAGAAAAGCTTTATCTCCTGTGTGTATTACTGCTGTGAGGATCGTTTGGATATCAGATGTCTGGAGATGATTGGGATTGTTTAATGGTTTGGATAAAAATACAAATGTTATAACTTGACAGCGAACATGAGCTGTATGAATACACCATGTGTGTCTGGTGTATAAGAAGACACCCATGTTATAACTCGACAGTGAGCATGAAGTGTATGAATACACCATGTGTGTCTGGTGTATAAGAAGACACCCATGTTATAACTCAACAGTGAGCATGAGGTGAATGAATACACCATGTGTGTCTGGTGTATAAAAAGACACCCATGGTATAACTCGACAGTGAGCATGAGGTGAATGAATACACCATGTGTGTCTGGTGTATAAGAAGACACCCATGGTATAACTCGACAGTGAGCATGAGGTGTATGAATACACCATGTTTGTCTGGTGCATAAGAAGACACCCATGTTATAACTCAACAGTGAGCATGAGGTGAATGAATACACCATGTGTGTCTGGTTTATAAGAAGACACCCATGTTATAACTCGACAGTGAGCATGAGGTGTATGAATACACCATGTGTGTCTGGTGTATAAGAAGACACCTATGTTATAACTCGACAGTGAGCATGAGGTGTATGAATACACCATGTGTGTCTGGTGTATAAGAAGACACCCATGTTATAACTCAACAGTGAGCATGAGGTGTATGAATACACCCTGTGTGTCTGGTGTATAAAAAGACACCCATGGTATAACTCGACAGTGAGCATGAGGTGTATGAATACACCATGTGTGTCTGGTGTATAAGAAGACACCCAAGTTATAACTCAACAGTGAGCATGAGGTGAATGAATACACCATGTGTGTCTGGTGCATAAGAAGACACCCATGTTATAACGTGACAGCGAGCATGAGGTGTATGAATATAGGTGTTTGAAGTTTCTATCTCAATGACGCACATATAAGAAGACACCACAATATGTTATAATACAATGAACATAAGGTATATCAAACCTACATAGAGCACGAACCATTTCATAATACTTTGCGAGCAAATTAACACCGGCAGCAGTAGAGAGCCCGGTGACAAGAACACCATCTAGTGCTCCGTTTTCAACGCAACTTGCAACGAGTTCTTTGATGTAAATTGAAAGTAAATTATCGGGAAGGTAAATGCAAGCGAACGCAACCAGGTCTTGGAGCAAAAGTTCCTGTGTGAATTTCACATATAGCACTAATTAAGGACAGCTTTTGTTTTTGATAATAGGACCGACATTTTATCTGCCGCCATACACATAACATAAATTACAGCGAAAATCATATTATTTAAAAAACGAAGAGAAGGGAATGAACAGTAAAACAACTGTTGTTAAAACATGCAATGGATAAAACCCATACACCACTAATTTCTACATTTGTTATCCATAGCGTGTTTTTTGCAGTTGTTTTCGTTTATTTTTTAAATAACATGATGTTAGCTACTGTTTTCGAAGAGATAAATAAAATTCATGTTATGTCTTGTTGTTTAATATATCTGCTGTTGCACCAAACTAAACTACTAATCTAAAATATATAATTAAAGTCTCTGCACCACTTATCTCCCTCACCTTATTGTTCAATATTTGTTCATATTTCCCTGCTTGCCCGACGCTGTGGTTTGCCTCCTGTGCGTTGGCGAACAAGAAACTAAACATGGCTTGTAGATACGGGCTCTCTAGCGACTCCATGAGGTTCTGGCACGTATCGAGCCACAAGGAGGGGCTGTTGACACCCGTGTATCCACTTAACGCCATGCTCACCATGGAGAGCTGGTTGCTATTCTCACCTGGAGGAAAAAGTTTTTTCAAAATGCAAAGAATTACAAAGTTACAAATAAATTTTAAAATTCTATAAAAAACAAAGAACTTATTATTTAGCTGCAAACATTTTTAAAGGAACTAAGTGAAATGAGAACAAAAAACTAAAAAAACATATAAATGTAACAACAACTTTCCAGCAAAAACATACACAATTCTTGTGTACAAAAACTACACAAATGGATGATATTTTAGCAGCTCATACTCTACGTTTTTGTACCAGATGCGCCTCGAAAGGAAATAACCAAATTCACGAATAAAATTATAACCCCGCACACCTTGTGTTTTACTAGCTTTGTTCAACACTTCCACAGCTAACTTCATGTTGCCGTGCCATAAAGCTATCGTACAAGCTCTTTCTACACAAGTTGTCTTTGAGACTCGACGAACAAGTTTTTCAAGGAAGCTTGTTTTCGTGAAACGTGTTTCGTCACTAGGGGACGCTGAAGAGAACACGTCCCAATCGCACATCGCGAGGATTCGATTTCTGTGGATTTGTGGAAGTGTAGTTAGGATAACCAGCAAGAGACTTCAGATTTGGGGGTTGGCTCATTACCCAAATATATTTCAACCCAGTGGTCACCAATGGCTTGTCCGAATTGTCAGCCATACATAATAATGAAAAAATCCCCCCAAAAAATCACCCACAAAGTAATATACGTGGTAATTCGTAAGCTGGCACAAGGTGTATAAACAAAACACCTGTGCCCGCCACATAAAAATAAATCAAGTTACATTCATTCATTCATAGATGATATTGTTTTGCAACAAAACTAACATTAGTATACAGATACAACATACAATGCTTGAAACACCAACCTATGCGTGCTTGTGTAAACTGTTGTTTTAGATGTTGGTAACCCAACCCAAGTCACAGTTTCAGTATTACTGTTGTGTGTCTCCCCTGTAATTTGAAAGGAAAATATTTTGAAACAGATTTGAACCTTCAAAAATTGTGCCATTGTGACCGTGTATGTTTTGGGTAAAACGGTAATTGCTCCAACTCTGTGGACACATTTGGGTTGTCTAAATTAATAGCCATGTATAAAGAAAGTTAACTAGAAAAAACAAACACCCACAAAGTTATATATGTGGTAAACTTGCACAAAATGTATCAAACAGAGCACCTGTGTTATAACGACTGTCTTTTCTGGCGACATATGGATAAAGCAAGTTACATTCATTCATTCACCCACAAAGTTACATACGTGGTAATTCATAAGCGAGCAAGAGGTGTATTTGAAACAGAACACTTGTGATATAACGATTGTCATTGCCCGCCACGCAAGGATAAAAGGATAAAAGTTAAATTCATGGTACCGCGCAACGTCGCAAGCTGGCAAAGGGTATATTAAACAGAACACCTACGGTATAACCACTGTCATTTTTTTGGCCCTGCGAGGATAAATAAGCTTATTCACAAGATTCATCAGATTATTAATACCCTACCTTTTAACAGAGAATATACCCCAGCAAAGCAAACTGCTGGAACAGTTTTCGACGAGGAAATTCGTAGTTGCCTCGGCTTTTGCTTGCTTTCCCATGACACAGGTGAAGTGGGGGTTGTAACATTATGGACCGGGGTGGTTGCCATCTGCTTGACGAGCCCAATCCAATTCCAAAGCGAACGTAGATTCATATTTTCAGGTTCAAAACTGAGGTCGAAATTTTTTGACGGGTTTTCTGATAAAAATATTTTGTGTAAGTTAAATTCCAATCATCGATTTAAATATTTTGAATATAAACATAGAAAATTATGTGACTGTTCAGAAATCTATTCAGTAAGTTACTAAAAAATTGTTAGCAAATTTTTTGACAGTCGAAATTTTTGACAGGTTTTCTAATATAATTTTTTTTTACAATTTTATTTTTTTAGATCATCAAAAACATGAATGTTGTGGTATTTAATAAATGTAGTTAAGAAACGAGTTGCTGTGGTATGTAATCAATGTGTTTAAAAACATAAAAATTAGCCACAAATAAAATGGCGAACTTCCTTAAAACTGTGTATGATTCCCAGAGTCGTGTTTACAAATCTGTCATTTTTAGTTGATTTTATTTTCCAAAACAGTCCATTTTTTTGCATTAATTTAATTATCGATACGAATCGGTCTTATAGAAATGTGCATTTTAAGTCCGACTGATGTTAGTTACCAACTTCAACATATACAGTAGAGTCGTCCGGCGCCGTGGCATAGTGGTTAGCGCGCCTGCCTGTAACCCAGAGGTAATGGGTTTAAGCCTCGTCGCTGCTACCATGGTTGGCGTATGTGTCCTTGGGCAAGACACTTAATAGCAATTGCTCCAACCCAGTGGTCACTAATGGGTTGTCCAAATTATCAGCCATACATGAAAAAATCCTAAAAAAATAATCACCCACAAAGTAACATACATGGTAACTCGTAAGCTGGCACGAGGTGTTAAACCCGTGTGATAACGACTGTCGTTTTCCGGCCACGTGAGGATAAAGTAAGTTACATTCATTCACATTCATTTATCAAATAAAACACAGCAGATAGTATTATTGATATTCAAGATAATTTGTGACATTTTCACAACCCAATCCCACCTGTGTTTAAACCATATCGGTTCTTTGCTCTTTTCTCAATAAGTGAAGTAACGTCAACGAAGTCATTCTGGGAAATAAAAGACAAAATATTTCATTAACACAAATACAATGACATGTAAAATCAAATAAAAAAACAAAATCCAACACTTGGAGTGAGACCAAAAAAAATGAGACCCAAATCCAACACTTGGAGTGAGACCAAAAAAAATGAGACCCAAATCCAACACTTGGAGTGAGACCAAAAAAAAATGAGACCCAAATCCAACACTTGGAGTGTATTTTAAGGGTTGCAGTTTACATTTAATAAAGGTGTATTTTTACTTTATTTACACTATTAAATGACATATAACAAAAAAAAACTAACAGTAAAGACCAGACCCAACACTTAGGATGTATTTCCGGCGCCGTGGGGTACTGGTTAGCGCGCCTGCCTGTAACCATTAGGTAATAAGTTCAAGGCTCGTCGGTGCTACCATTGTGGGCGTATGTGTCCTTGGGCAAGACACTTAACGACAATTGCTCCAACCCAGTGGTCACTAATGGGTTGTCCAAAATATTAGCCATACATAAAAAAAACCCTTAAAAAAATATAATTACCCACAAAGTAACATACATGGTAACTCGTAAGCTGGCACGAGGTGTTAAACCCGTGTGATCACGACTGTCGTTTTCCATTCACGCGAGGATAAAGTAAGTTACATTCATTCATTCATTCATTCATTCATTCATTTCATGCATTAATTTATTATTTCACATTTAATGAATAGATATTCACATATTTTCTTCATAGTTTAATAAACTAAACTTTGGGCTATAAACGAAATTTGCTAAGCTGAACAAACAACATGTTGGGTGTATTTTATGCACTTGATTATTTAACATAAAGTGAAACATTATTTACATTATTTTCTTCAGGAATTAGTGAGAAACTATTAACAGTGTTTCCAGATGCCACATTCATGTCGTGTCTTGTTCTCCACGTTAATGATATTTTCTCATGAACTTCAGGGTACTGGAAATAAATTGGGCAACACTTTTTGTTAATAATAAATTGGGCATTTGTTAATAATAAACTTTTCCGTTAATAAAATGATCTTATTTTTAATAATACTTAAATTTTATATTTGTATTTATTACGGGTAACAACAGTTATTATAACACAGATGTTAAAATGACATAAAAACATGCAATGGACACAAACTTATGTAAAAGTTAAAACCTGTCATACTAAAATATGTAATGCCGTTCTTGTTTATAAAGATGTGAGAATAAGATGGTCGTGAAATATATCCAGTGCAATCATATGTACATTTTATACTTATATCTGTACAGTAACAATTGTAAAGGACATGCACGAATTAACAGGAAAATATTGTAAAACCTTTTTAAAAATATAAAAATAATGCAAAACACTAAAACTCTGATAATGATCATTTCACCAATACAGTTACAGTTCTCATATATGTTTTATGCCATATATGTTTATATCACAAAATACATACACAAATTAACAAGAAAATCTTTCAAGGAATAAAAATAACGGGAATTTCTAAAACTCTGTTAAGTATCATTTTACCAATACAGTTACAGTTACCATATATGTTTTATACATACACAGACTCACCGTAAACGTAAGTGAATTACTGACAGTAAGGAGATGTTTGTCTTGTGGACTCCATGTAAACCCAGATACAAAATCACCAAGCTGTAACATAACAACATGAGAAAATGAATGTAACTAATTTATCCTCGCATGGCCGGGAAAACGACAGGCGTTATAACACGGGTGTTTTGTTTCATACATCTTGTGCCCGCTTACGAGTTAACTAGTATTTAACTTTATGGGTGATTTATTTTTATGTATGGCTAATTGGCTAATAATTTGAACAACCCATTAGTGACTAATGCGTTGCAGCAATTGCCAATACAGGTCTTGCCCAATGACAAATGGCCCACAATAGTAGCAACTTCAAGCCTTCTGGCCCCACATTTAAGCCATTGCATTGCTTCAAACTCTTCTTCTTACTTGTAGTTCAGACTTGTAGTTTAGATTAATTCTTACTTGCAGTTTAGACCTCGCGGACACAAATGGGGGCGAACGTTCTTGTTCGGGAAGAGACAAATTAATGTCGTAAATATTGACCAATTCATTCCGTGTTTCATTAATTCCATTTTGAAGAACGGCAAGAAACCCATTTCGTGCCGGACTCCATTCAATCTAGGGAAAAATTTGCCATTTAAAATTGATTGACAGAAAAGTGATTTTTTTTGTGATCCTAAAGGACCAACGCAATTTGACAAGACATTATCAGGGTAAAAAATTTAAGATCTTTTTAAAATCAAACTTATTAAAACAACAGTGGCAAGTGATTTTATCATCCTATCATTTGTGCATATACTTTTTCTAGTGTGTTTACACCTGGCTTAGCTGGCTAAGTGAGTTTTAGTTTGATTCCCATTCAATTTAACTATGCTTCGAAAAATGAACCATTAATTATTATAACTAGGGATGTGCTGGAGTTGAAAAAGCTCGGCACGAGCCCGAGCCCGAGCACCTATGACGTCATCAAGGAGAAAGGCGTACGAGAACGCGTTCCTATTCAGCCGAAAAACGTCGCTAATCAAAATAATACAGAACACGTGGTTTGCGGTTAAAGACGCGTCTCGTTTCGTAATTTCTACTGTTGCAAAATGTAAAATTCATAGAAAAAGTATTTAATAAAAAAAAAATATATAATTGTTACAGCCAGTGGCGCAACTGGCAAGTTTCTACGCATGTTCATCTTGGATATGGTAACGGTTATTTACGTCAGAATAAACCTTTACGATCGTTACATCACAAACGAGATTGTTGAAAACAATCGTGTTTCATTCGCTTCTATACGATCTGCAGTTTGTGTATAACTTTTGTTTCTGATGATTAGTTTAAATGCAGGTAAATCGCGATTATGTAAATTTTAATTGGTGGAAGTATAAGAGCGAAGAGCGACGCTATCAGTAAGTTGGAACCAACATAAATTGTAATATGATATTACAAAGTATCGTCCCGGCCGAGCTTGGACAGAAGCCAAAAAACATCGTTTGTTGGCACCGCACGAGAAACAGAGTTTCATTACAACATTTTTCACGAGAATAAATTCACAATAGTTGCGATTCGTTAATAGTTGCGATTCGTTACTTGCGAGAGAGCAAATTCACAACGAACGAAAAACAACTAAAGAGAAAGCTACGCTGACCAGTCTCGTTATCTCTTAGTAGCTTAACTTTTTTTTAATTTTTGATAATTTTCGCTCTCGCGTGCAACATTATAGCATAAGGCTCGGCGCTCGGCCCAGTTTTCAGCCGAGCGCCGAGCGTCAAAAAAGGAGACGCTCGGGCACGAGCTTTTGAGTTCGGGCTCGGCTCGGCACATCCCTAATTATAACACAACGAAACGAAAATGGAATTAGCAGCAAAATAACATGAACATGGGTTGTATTGGTATGTATTTAAATACAGTATTAGAGTATTACAGTGTAAGATATATTTAGATACAACCAACCTTTGATATATTGTGTTCAACATTGAACGTGGAAATTGGTTTTGAAAAGCTCCGCAAATCCCACAATGCAACAGTGTTCTCGTTAAAAGAAGCAACACGAATTTCTTGGAGTGGGTTTACACAAAGACCCATGGTCGCCTGTGAAAAGAAAAAATTCCAAAATTAATTCCATAAAATCTGTTCCAGGCAGAGAAAGAGTCTTTTGAAAAAATAATCAGCCTGTGATTAGAACAACCTTTTGAGTTTGCAAAGTCCTAAAAAGTTTAAATCACTTTCTACAGGCAGAGAAACTAGAAAAACAGACAACTAAAAGTTACTTATTAGTTATTATTTATAAAATAAAATAGTTATAACATATTTATACCCTATAAATAATATTACACAGTTACATCCTTAAAATTCGAAAAGTTATTATAAAATAGTTTCCGAAGGGGTTGTCTAAACACCAAACACCCCCTCTAGATCCGCCACTGGTTATACCCTATATTATAATAATATAAAACTACCTTATGGTTAACAGGTGATGATGCTGGTTGGTTGGGTTGTGTACGAATGTCCTAAACTTTCACCAAACACCCCCCTTACTAAACACCAAACACCCCCTTTAGATCCGCCACTGGTTATACCCTATATTATAATAATATAAAACTAACTTATGGTTGACAGGGGATGATGCCGGTTGGTTGGGTTGTGTACGAATGTCGTAAACTTTCACCAAACACCCCCCTTACTAAACACCAAACACCCCCTCTAGATTCGCCACTGGTTATACCCTATATTATAATAATATAAAACTACCTTATGGTTGACAGGGGATGATGCTGGTTGGTTTGGTTGTGTACGAATGTCGTAAACTTTCAGATATTTCATTCCATGTCCAGCAATTAGTGAGTTGGCTGAAACTTTGTTGATCCACACAAGCGAGTTAACTGCGTCGCTTTGAGCAATTTCTAAGAATGGTTTCGAAGCATGGGTGCTGTGGAAGGTTAAAGTATGGATAATGCAAGTTTAATGATTGAATGTAACTTCATTTGTAAGCAGGCGTAAGGTGCGTGTTATAACGACTGTCGTTGCCACATTCATTCATTCATTCAGTTGCAAGTATAAACGTCTCATTTAATCTACATAATGAAAATGTTTTTGCATTTTAAATAATTCTGTCTACTTTAACATGAAAATAATGAAAATTTAAACATATTATGTGGATTATATAGACGTTCATGCTTGTTCATGCTTACATGGTAACTCATAAGCTGGCACGAGGTGTATGAAACAGAACACCCGTGTTAAAAGGACTGTCGTTTTCTGTCCACGCAAGGATAAAGTAAGTTACATTCATTCATTCATTACATATTACCTCCAAATATATCCCTAAGAAAAAAAACTATTTAAAAGTAAGCCTTTCTTCATTATATTTCAAGACAAAAAATAAATAATTCGACTTTTTTATACCTACCTTCTGCTTTCTATATTTGAAGTTGTTTTTGTTGATTGATGTTCCGTGTTCTTGATGTTAAGATCCCATATTAACAGTGAAGAGGCGTTCCTGGAAAATTTTAACGTTAAGATCATGCCACAGCTGTTATGTATATTAAAAAGCATGTTCGGAAAGTTACTGAGTACTGTTCTAATTTATTAAGACAAATTTGCTTAACTAGATAATTGATAAACTTGTATGCTAAAACGGGTGGATTTGGGGTGTTTTGAAAGTCACTGTACACTGTTCAAGTAATCTTTCATTCAGTCAATTGCAAGGGAGCAGCTGATTAAGGTGTTTGGAAACAAAATAAGAAGGGTCCCAGCCTGTGTTGATGCTAACAGGGGTCACTTTCAACATCATTTATAATTGTATATAATTTATACTTTATCTTCGCGTGGCCGGAAAAGGACAGTCGTTATCACACAGGTTTAACACCTCATGCCAGCTTCCGAATTACGGTGCATGTTACTTTGTGGGTGATTATTTTTTGGGGATTGTCATTCATATTTACCTCCTGGATTCTATACAAGGAATGGCACTTTCGGCCAATAAATATTTCCATTTTCAGATTCACAAAAACTCACCTGTGTTTATCAAGACCCATAGCAAGCCTAGTTGGATTTACGCGCGACCATGCAAGCACATTACAGGGTCGTGAATGTTTTGGACAAAATACCGTAGACTTGTCATTGCTACCAAGGTATTTTAATGCAGCTTTCCCATTAAGCTGGCCAAGAGCGATCAGGTTCTTGTAGTCTGTTGAAGGGTTCCATGCAAAACACTGTAAAGAAAAGGTGTTTCTAATAAAGTAAGATAATGTTTTGACTTTTAATTGGTTGGAAATTTTTTTTTTTACTTTTACTAAATAGAAATTGCAACTAGTGAAGAGTCATCCGGTACATTACAGTTAGGCTGGTGGGAAGTACTAAAGGTTGGTAGTTAGGGGTTATTGGTTAGTAGTTAGGGGTTGGTGGTTGGTGGTTGGTGGTTAGTAGTTAGGGGTTATTAGTTAGGGGTTAGTGGTTAACGAAATAAATATTTTACAAAAAAAAACTGCAAAACATGATTGAATCTCAAAATGTACAGTAGTTAGTAGTTACATGGGTTAGTGGTTGGTGTTCAGCAGATACCATAAGAGAGGTTTCTTGACAAGCACCCAAAAAACAAAACATTTCAAGATTATTTATGCTAGAAAATTGCATTATAGTATAAACCTATCCTATACAAAATGTCACCACAAAAAAAATTAACACTGACCTTATAAAACAAGCAAATAATAATTAAAATGTTGCTTAAATAAAGTTTAGGTTTTTACCTTGACATCTAGATCCTCAGAAGAAACAATCTTGGGGTGAAAATCTTTGTTCTTCTTTAAATCTTCATTATCATCAACTTGGTAAAAGTAGACGGAATTATTTAAAAATGCAAAAACATTTTCATCGTGTGGATTAAATGAGATGTCCATGCCTGCAACTGAATACAGTATGTATGGAGTTAAATAGACCAACTATGAAACATTTAAATTACAAAATCTATTCATTTATTAAACTGAAACTTATGTACCTTTGGCGCATGATTGTTGAAACATAGGAATTAAATTTTAAAACTAAAAGCAATTTAGTTAATAGTTATAAAACCAACATTCATTTTTTGCTAAAATATGCGATAAGGAACAAGTTAAAACACATTGATTAAATGCATGTTTGAAACTTAAAATTACAAAAACACCATGAACTGTTTATAACAATAAATATTCTGTGATTATTAAACACAATATGTTGAAGTTGTATTTAAAATACAAATGTTAATTCAGCAATTGCACAAGAGAAAAGTTTGATATTAAACATATTTAACACTTAACATAAACAACACACTATCGAACAGTTCAATGTTAAAATCCCCAAAAATGCATGTTGAAGAATTGTAAGTGCGAATAACAAACAAGTTATTGCAGAAACACAATTAAAATAATTAGTGGCTAAAACATCATCACCTGACACCTCATTTATGAAGGCCCCTTTAATCAGAGAAAGTCAAGTCCACTATTACCCTTTTTGCATGGTCACTTTTAGGCGCGTAAGAACTCGCATATTTACTCGCTAAAACAAAGTTAACACGCATAACGTCATAAGTGTGTCATCTGCCGTAGGAGGTTGGTTGTAATTCGCATTATGCGAGTAAAGAAAAGTAAGGTGAAAGCACAGTTTTACTTTTAAGAGCTTAATCTTTTTCGGGTATTAATTTTATAGGTTTTTGATGGTAATAGCACCATAAAGTATTAAAACTTGTTTCATAAACTAGATTTAATAATATTGCGCTAAAATAAGCTCACTCAATGTTGATACGCGCATAAACCAATGGGCAATGACCATGCAAAATAACCCGGTAAGCGAGTTATCATATGACGAGTTAATGCGGATCGTTATTCGCATCAACTTTTTACCATGCAAAAAGGGTATATATCCTTTAAGTCATAGTGGAATTGCGCTAAATAAAGGGGCCTCATAACCATAACCCTTCATTGTTGCGAAAGTTTTTATTTCATTTCACGTTTCTGTTGCATTTTAATCACTTTGCACCCAACCCCAGCCTTTAACTTGTATTCCACGTTTGGAGGAATAAGAAGTGTGTCATCACCATTCAATGTAAACTCCTTGCCATCTGCATAAACAACTGAAGTGCCCATGATTTGCCAAAACCAAGTTTCCACGTCACATTTTGAAGTTTTAACCCCAGATGATATCACTTCGACATTGCTTTGCAAGTCACCTTCAAAAAGCTTGAACTCGGTCGCATTATTATCAAGCTGTTGACTCAGCAGTTTTGGAGCAGATACAGACTCCAGGTTTAAGTTAAATGGAATCTTCTTGCTTGCTTGGGATGGATTAGGGACCCCTGTTTTGTATTCTTCAGAGTTAAAGTACTGATCGATCATTGGTGGTAACTCTGTCCCAAGGTCTACAGAGTGAAAAGTTTTCTCGTACAAAATATCGGTTGATTCTCCGACAAAGTATCTCAAAACATCAGTTTCATTTTCATGCCTTTCTCTCTCAATGACCAACCCTACTGTGTCTTCAAAGCGCTGTGGTGAATGTGGAATCCTGGGCGGCAGCAAAAAGACCTCACCTTGTTTAATAACAACATCCTTATGCTTTCCATTTTCCACTATTTTAAGACACATATCCCCTTTGATCATGTAGAAAAATTCTTCCCCCTCTTCTATGTGGTAATCCTTCCGCTGGTTCGGCCCCCCAATGCACATTATTTTCAGTTGCATGTTATGCATCATTTTGTTGCACACGGGCGGCAAGAATTGCGACTTGTTTTCGGAAACCCATTGGTTTAAATTTATTACTTTTAACATTGCAGATGATAGTTTGTTTTCCTTCAAATTGATTTACAAATAGGCTTCTATATATAACACGACTGTCGGCAATGACAAACAATAACAACCTGAACTTTTATATTGATTACCAAACGGACTTCTACGAAATAACAGGACTGTCAGCCATGTCTAATAATAACATAACTTAACACATCACACAAAATAAACAAACCAGATAGTAGGGTAACTCCCTAAGAAGAAACATTTTAATTTTGTCCCCAGCGTGTTTTGCGCAACAAATTATAAATCATGTCGATTTAAAATAACAACAAGGCGTATGGGTGCATGAATGTAGCTTATTTATCTTCACGTGGGCCTACCTGTTACTTAATTACTGTGCCGCGTCGTCTACGCACTTTTTACGTTGTTGCGTATTTATCATGTTCTCTAGAGAATCGAAATAAAAAAGTCTAAAATAATATTCACTTTCAAAGTAACATACATGACATCTCGTAAGCTAGCACGAGGTGTATGAACACCCGTGTTATAGCGACTGTTGTTGCCCAGCCATGCGAGGATAAAGTTACATTCATTCTATCGATTTTACCTCAAACACTTTATGAATCGCTAAATGCACGATTTTCTTACTGCCACAACTGCAATTAATGCGTGTGGTGTCTGACTGCTGCCGCCGCACACGAGTGTGTTTATTTTAACCGCTTTTTAATAAGAATTAAATAAATCGTGTACACCAGAGACTTCTGCCTTTATATTTAGCGTTACGTGCTAATGGTTGTATATGAGGCATAAACTGTGCATGTTGAATAAATGTATGCATATAAAACAGAAGAATAAAACTTGTATATAAGACACTTTAAAGCATGAAACACGGTACATGAACAAATCAATTTTAGACTTGGATGGCATTTTCCGCTACCAACTAAACTAGTTTCGGGCTAAATTTAATTTTTCTGTTTTAGTCGCCAGACTAAAATTTAGTTGGTGGATTATGAACGACTAACTTATGTAATAAGTAATACAGAGAAACTTAGTTGGCCAGCTTTATGTAAAAATACACTGACCAAATTTTATTGACTAAACAAACGCGTTAAATAGTTCAGCGAATGACTAGTTTAGTTGGTAGCCAAGAAAACCATACCAGCATTCACTTTAATTACTGCTTTACAATTAAATAAGTAGCAAATTGTAACAATTATAAACTGCTTTTTTACTGAAAATCAAACACTTCATGTCTCCAACCCTTTGCAAGTCTTGTATGCAACTTTGAAACAAGGTTTGAATATTCCTTCAAGTTTGCCACGTTGTATATTTCGAGAGGATCTGAATCTCTCAAATAAAGTTCACGAGCGTGAACCTGAAATATTAAACTGGGTGAGAATTTTGACGAATGACTATGGACAATAATGAACCTATTTTACAGTGTGCAACTTAACACATATAGCCGGGTGGGGAAGATGGGACACCTTTTCATTTTATTTTCTCGTCCCATTTGTTAGTAAACAAAGAACATTTAAGAATTATATAACTGTAGCAAGCACAAGGTGTATGAAACAGAATACCCATGTCATAGAAGCAGTCATTTTCTAGAGCACGCAAGAAAAAAAAGATAACATTTATTTCTATTCAACTTGACAGTGAGCATGAGGTATATGAACACTCAATGTGTGTTTGATGTATAAGAACACATATGTTGTAAAAGAAAAGAAAGCAAAACAATTATGTACAAAAGCACTTGGCAAAGTGTGAATTACTTTAAATATCTTTCCAATAAATACATATCTCAAACTAACCTCTGAAAAGTTGGCAAAAAACTTGACTGGATTAAAACTGACCCACGCTGTATAGCGGTAGTGATGAGTCCTCATTGTGTAGCCCATGATACGTATGTCTTTTAAACTGGGAAGATCAGTGTTCTGCTGTGGATAATCAGACGGTCTTGGATATTGACTGAATACAGCAGATTTCCATGGTATGCCTAGAATGAATAAAGGAAACTCATTTATTTGGGCAACAACAGCCGTGGGGGCAGGGCAATGACAGTCGTTATAACACGGGTGTTCCATTTTATACACCTCGTGCCCGCTTACGAGTTACCACAAATGTAACTTATTTATCCTCGCATGGTGGGGCTACGGCAGTCGTTATAACATGAGTGTCCTGTTTCATACCCCCCTTACGATTTACCACGTAAGTAATTTTGTGGGTGAGATTTTTTAAGATTTTTTTCAATGCATGACATACAATGCTATAAGATGTCACCCACAAATATAGAACCTCTGAGGGTTAGTCTAATGTTACATACTACAACCTTTTTCTTGGGTGTTGGGGTAATGGGCCGAATCTGGCCCAAATCCAAGCTCTCATCCAGGCCTTTCTCTAGGACCTCACCCATATAGAATAGGATGTGCATATACAATGTTAGGGTAATGGACCAAATCTGGCCTTAATTCTGACGGAGTACTATGCCCAAAAAATAGAAAAAGAATAGAATACAACCTTTTTTTATATGAGTTTTAAGTCCTTTATGCTGGACAGCATAATTTTCTGATGAATATTCAATTAACTGCGCAAAGCTGGCTCCTTCGGTGCAAAACTTAACCTAAAAAAGATCATTTTTTAACAAAAAAATGCCTGAAGATTCGTACATTTTTACATTGCATGCAAAAAATAATAATAATAGGATTTTAGCAGTAAGGCACAAAATTGACCATTAATGAATGTAAGTTATTTAACCTACCGGTAGGAAACTGACAGCAGTTATAACGGGTGTTTTGTTTCATACATTTCGTGTCATTACGAATTACCAAGTATATTACTTTGTGGGTAACTATTATTTTCTATTTTTTCTATTTTGCGCCTAACATTATAAAACGGTGCCAGTTAAGCTATTGTTTTTGAAAACATGAAAGGATTCATAAAGCGGACAAACTTACTTTAAATGGACTTTCCGGGCATTTTGGTGGAACTGGGAGCTGCGCAAGTTCTGCAAGTGTTGGAAACAAATCTACAGCTTCTACTAAGACATTCAAGTGTGGACCTTTGTGGAGGTTGGGGTGTAAAAGTTGCGAGTTAGGCGCCTATATTCACAATATGCACATCTACGTATAAAGACCACGCTTGTTTTCTTTCAATTAAATATGTTTTTAACTGTAAGCGTGTTTTAACAACTGTTGTTTGTCGCTATATCCCGTCTTTTCGTTTAAAATATTTCTAAATCTTCGCTACCATAATCAAAGTTACAAATAAAAGCTATTAAGCTTATTACCTGACTTTACAGACTTGCGAGGCTTTTCATTGAAAACATCAATATATTGAAACTTTGGCTTCTTTCCTTTGTTAACATCAGTCATACCAGGTACATGGACAAGCATGGGCACTCGGGTCGTGACCTCAAAATTCTCATATTTGCACCAATCACCATGCTCTCCCAGACTCCACCCTAATTAGGGAAGAAGATTAAATTAATATAGTTTTAACCATTTGGGAAATAATTTGTTTTAATTTAAGATACAGATGACCTGATACTATTATATAGTAAGTTCATACACTTCATGCTCGCTGTTAGGATATTAAATGGGTGACTTCTTATACACCAGAAACATAAGGTATATACCAACCATAGACACACAACCTTAACAAGTTCTGCTTTGAATTAATAAGTAAACAAATTTCTCTCAGGTTCCATGGCGTGCCTTACTGTAGGACCTCACCCTTATAGAATAGAATGTGCATATACAATGTTGGGGTAATGGGCCAACTCTGGCCTAAATCCCAGGTCCCATGGCGTGCCTTGCTGTAGGACTTCACCCATATAGAATAGAATGTGCATATACAATGTTGGGGTAATGGGCTAACTTTGGCTTAAACCCCAGGTCCCATGGCATGCCTCGCTGTAGAACCTCACCCGTATAGAATATAAAATAACTATATACTACCATGGTCTCCAATCAGGGTGATTATTGTGTTGTCAGCAAAGCCAGATTGTTCAAGTTGTTGCAACACCTTGCCCACCATGCTATCCATGTATGTAACAGAGGAATAATAATGCTGACGGATTTTGCGCTGTGAGAAAAGAAAAGGTTATATATTATAAGAAGAATAAATGTATGAATGAATGAATGTAACTTACTTTATCTTTGTGTGGCTTAACAACGACAGTGGTTAAACATGGGTGTTTTGTTTCACACACCCCTTGCCATTTTAGAAGTTACCAAGTATGTTACTTTGTGGGTGAATAGTTTAGTATTTTTGTAGATTTTTTTTAAAGTAGCTTGCTTTTTGCTTTATCCCTGTGTGGCAGGGCTACGACAGTCGTTATAATCTAGTTTGCATGATTCATACGCACGAGTTACTATGTAAGTAACTTTATGCAATATTTTTAATGCATGGCTGAAAATTTAGACAACCCATAAGGAAACCACTGGGTTATCGCAATTGCAGTTAATTGTGTAATAAGTCCTAAGCTTGTTGAAGGCAGGTGTGCTAAGAGTTTTTTTTAATTTTAATAAAATAGCTGAATTTCAATTTTTAAAACACCTAAATCTCAATTTTTGTTAAAATATCTGAATTTTAAATTTTATCAAAATATTTAAATTTCAATTTTTGTTAAAATATCCAAATCTCATTTTTTTAAATTTCTAAATTTGAATTTTTATTAAAATACCTGAGTTTTCATTTTTTATTAGAATTTCTAAAACTTATTTTTTAAATATCTGTTAAAATACATCATTTTGATTTTTTTTTAAATATCTGAAAATCAGTTTTAATTAAAATACCTGAAAATCATAAGGAATTGGTCCAAATGGAAAACTAAGATTGAGAGATTTGACGTCTTCCCTGATCCTCATCTGGGTGTAAGGGGAGAACGCAACAGGTGGAAGTTCTTTAGGGATAAAGGGATTAGGTGCGAGGTCGATCTCAGATATGGGGTAAAGGTCAAGGTATTGTTCGGGGAATTTGTACGGGATGTGGGGTTTGTGGAAACCAACAGCGAGAAAAAATGGCTAGAAAATAAATAGAAATTTTTTTTTTTAAACAAGTCAAAATTTTGCTGGGAGGTACAGAACCGCCTACTGGACAAGCTGTACCATTTGATAAAATAACCATAGTTTTCCCTAAGTATCTGGTCTTGTAAAATGTGTTTCTAGAAGCAATTATTAATATTTTGTAAAATAAAATAAGACTAGAGTACAAAACATTGTAGCAGCCAATAGTGAGAAAAAATAGCTGAAAAGTATCGCCAGTAATAAAGGGAGGTAGCAGAAGTACATGACAGTCAGTATAATAGTGTTCTGCTTCATAAACCTCATGCCAGCTTACAGGTTACCTATTTTATTCTACCGAGCACGAGAATTAAAGAGAATTTTAATGGTGGCATAGAAATGAAACTACCTGAGATTTGTTGTTGCTAAACTTCCGTATCATCTCAACTGCATGGCCGGCACTTTGTATATCGGGAAGTGAATGTTCAGGTTGGGTGCTCACATTCACAGGACAAAGTAGATTCATGTGTAGTTTACCATCTGGTCCCGGACACACCTATTGGGAACAGAAATGTATGAAACAAAAGACATAAAAAGAGATGTCCTACAGAACTTTTTGTATAAACTTTTTGTATGCATGAAACTCTGTAATACAACGCATTTTATCCGTAATTGTTTATAACTGTTGTTCGGTGAATCTTGCCCCTGATCTAGCACTCATATTGTTGGATAATTCTCCTTGCATCATAACAGAATACACTAAGTTTACCATCTGGTCCCGGGCATGCCTATTGGGAACATAAATGAAAGCTCTGTAGAACATCTTATAAAAAGCGCTGTGGAATGGTATATTACTATATCAGTAATTATTGGTAAATGAGATATGTTTGCTAAATCTGGTCCTGATCTAACACATATTGTTAAATGATTCTCGTTGCATTATAATAAATACACCAAGTGCTACTAAGCATGCAGCAAACAAAACTCAAGTCTAACCAGCAGTGTACCTGATATATACTTCACCAACTACCAGCATCACCGGTCTTATATTCAAAATTTATTTTTAGTTTTTTGTGGTACATATATTTACAATTTTTAATACATACTATTTCTAAAGACCCAACAAAAAGTCTAATGGTAAACCAATGATATATTTTGCCAATTACCAGCATTGGCAGCATTATAAGTCTCTCATTCAAAAATTATTTTTACTAATTAAAAGCACTTGAAATTTTGTTTTTATTTGATCAGTAGTAACCCAATAATTCATCAGTAGTAATTTAGTAATTAAAAGCTGAATTACTTATGGATTATTTATATTTCTGTTACCCAAAAAATTTATAATATTTCAATGAAATATAATATTTTAATGCCATACCTGTTTCATCTTATACTTCTGTGTTGGTGGGTGGTAAGCAGGTAAGGACCAAGATAAAGGGAAGTCATCATTGTAGTTGGAACATATACCTTCATATGTAAAATATAACTGATTGTTTTCATAATAGTAATAAAAGTTTTTCATAATAATGAATGAATGAATGAAATTTATATCGTCTTTTTGGTCACAATAACGAAGAACAAGAGAGTTGACAAAAAGCGAAAAGACGGGTAGTAACGGTAAAACAACAGTTGTTAAAACACACTTATTGATAAACAAGAAAGAAATATTGTTTTGAATAAAAGGCGTGACCGTCACACCCTACAGACGAATAGTAATAATAGTTATTCATAATATTAATAAAGTTACACCCGTTTAGTATAATAATAATACCTTTTATTTGTCTCGACGATTACGGTAGCGAAGATTGAAAAATATTTAAACGAAAAGACAGAATATAGTGACAAAACAGCTTGTTAAAACATGGCTAAAAACATATTTAACTTTAATGTTGTTAAATTTGACTGACATTGTAAAGTTAAATATATTCTATAAATTGAGTCTATGCTTAAAATGATCTATGACAGTTTTGTAATGTATGGTTGACAAAAATTGTATTAATGATATGTATCTGTGTGTTCGGTTTCTGAAACAAAACACCCTGTTGGCCGCGTTATAATGATTGCTGTTGCCCGCCGTGCAAAGATAAACAAGTTACATAGGTGGTAACTCGTAAGCAGGCACGAGGTGTTTGAAACAGAACATCCGTGTTATAACGACTATCATTGCCCCACTATGCGAGATAAATAAGTTACATACGTGGTAGCTCGCAAGCGGGCACAAGGTGAAACAGAACACCAATGTTATAACAAGTTTCTTTACATCACCATATGAGGATAAAAAGTTTCATTAATTTATTTATAAACCTCTCACAATAAATAGTAAAAAGTTTTCTACCTGGATGAAACACTTTCCCAATGCTATAAGTGAAATAACCATTTTCTTTAAAATGTTGAGGCAGACTTGTATAGTTGCCTGCATGTGTTCGCCAATATGAACCAAAGTCATACAATCGTGTTGTATCTGGTCTTCTGCTGGTTAAGAATGATGTTCTGCTGGGACCACAAACTGCTTGCTGGTGGGAATGGTAGGATGAATTACTGGTTGCTAGTTATAGCTACATTCTTTTCTATAGTTTATTCTATGTTGGTGAGGTCATTTTCATGGACCTGGGATTTACACCAGATTGGCCCATTACCCCAACACTCTTTAATACAAACATTACGGCATTAATGGAGAAAAAAAAGTTAATAATATATCTTAACTTTTTTTATGTATTTTTTATGATATTTCCAACTTTTTTTCTTTCCAATATAGTTTATAATTTTTTTTCCTTTATCTGTGAAATTCAAGTTTTATAATATATTTTTAATCCGGGTTTTTCCAAAACTCATCAGTAATGAGTCGTTACCTCCCAACCCCCCCTACCTGTATGTGAGCATTTTCAAACTTCATTGAAAACGAAGCAAGTTTGTCAATGTTGGGAGAAAATATCTTCGGGTAGTCATAGCAACCAAGGGCGGGTCGAAGGTCATCAATGACGAGAAACAAAACGTTCGGACGCCCAGATTCTGCTGATGATGTCATCAAATAAAATACTAGGTACTAGTAAAGAGTTCTCCGTGACATTGGATATTAGGCAATTTGTGAGGGTATAGTTTGGGTTTAATAAAGAAGACTCTTCCCCGGCACCAATAGTGAGTAGTGATACTGATGGTATGATAGTGAAGAATGCTTCAGTATGCTACAGATTAGGCTGGTGGAAAGTGTTGGGGGTTGGTAGTTAGGAGTTAGTAGTAAGGCGGTACAGCCCGCACAGGTTAGGGGTTAGAGGTTAGTGGTTTATCATAAACCACACTGACATAACCGTTTTAAAGTATTACAGTTTCTCAGATACCAATGTCAATGCTATTCTGTGAATTTATTTAACAAAGTATTATACTTACTTTGGCCAGAAACAGATTGGGCTAATGGGAAGTGATAGAGGTTGGTAGTTGCAGGGGCTAGTGGTTATGTGGGGGTAGTAGTTAATGGTTAGCAGATAATGTAGAAGGAACATTTTTCACTAGCACCAGTAAGCGCATCAAGAAAAGCCGGTGCTAGTGAAGAATCTCCCCCCCCCACCTTATTTGCTAACCACTAACCTCTAACCACTATAACCACTAACTACTAACCCCTATAACCACTAACCCCCTAACCATCAACACCTAACCCCTTAACCTAGGGGTTAGGGGTGAGTGGTTAGCAAAAGGTTGGGGGGGAGATTCTTCACTTGCACCAAAATGCCCTTGTAAAACCGTTCTTAATATACATGTTGCCCAGTATAAATTACAAATTACACAAGAAATATACGTTTACCTGCAACGGTTTTTATGTTTGCAACGACCAACAGTAGTAACCCAAGAACGTAAAGATTCATTTTAACCTAAAATAGTCTCAGCACATACGGTTACAGGCGATAAAACAAGCACATATGATAAAACAAACAGCGTGTTTACAAAATTAAAATCAGCGTTTATTTTTCTATATCGGTAAATCCCCCTGCGAATTTTGTAAAATAGCAAAATGTCGATTTAAATTGGGGAGCAAAAACGAGAAGGTCCAGATTTTTCATGCTATTTATTTAAAGTAACCATGAATGTGTACAAGAAAACAGACAACCCATTGGTGATCACTGGGTTGGAGCAATTGCCGTTTAGTGACTTGCGTAAAGAGACATGGCCTACGTCCATAACGGTAGCAACAACGAGCCTGGAACCTGTAATGTCTGGGTTACAGGCTGGCGTGCTAACCGCTGTTACACAACGCTGGGTAATTTTCGTTTATTGTTTTTTTTTGCATTTGGTCGTTAGTTGACTAGTGGCAATACGCATAGAAAGGACAGGGGGAAATAAGTGTCTCGCCCAAGGAAACACACAAACAATAGAAGAGTCTAGCCTTGAACCCGGGACCTTTGTGTTCGCGAACTACTTTACAACGGCGACTGACAATCCACTAAAGCTACTATACAACTGAAACAAAGTTCATTAAAGAGCAAACAACCAACTTATGCTGTATGTCGAAGCTACAACTACTTTCGTTTTATGTAATTCACTTCACCCTTATGATCGACGGCTTGTATGTACCGATGGATGCACTTTTTTATTACCGTCTAAAGTATATCACATATCGCTCTTAAATAACCATGCGTATGCATCAGAAAAAATCAGAGGTTCCACTGTAGAACCATATATATAGTGAAGTGGGGAAGATGGGACACCTTTTTATTGTATTTTCTCATACATTTTGGTAGTAAACAAAGAACATTTAAAGAATTATAAAACCTTGTCTTCGCGACTTTCATAGACCATTGTTATTTGTTTAAAACACGACCAGGATGTTTATATCTTTTGTGCTAAAGGTGTCCCATCTTCCCCCACCCAACTATATAGTGGATTGGAGGAGATAGGACACCTTTTTATTCCCTTTTCCCGTCTCATTTGGTAGTAAATAAAGAACTTTCAATGAATTATAAAACCGTATCCTCACGACTCCCACAGACCGTTGTTAATTGTATACCACGTTTGTTTGAATATTTTAATATTATGTGCTAATGGTGTCACGTCCTTCCCCACCTCATTATATATTAGCATGACAAATATTTGAAAGCTATAATGGTGTAATTTAACATACCAATTCATTAACACGCTTGTTATTTCCGCACAATTATGACCTGCTGGTAATGAATAAAAGATTTTCAGAAATATTCCAAAAATAGTCAAACTACTTTGGGGCAAGATAGTACATGTTTTCTTTCTCGTTTATTACCCCATTTGGTAGCAAACAAAGAACATTTATACACAACTATACAACCACATCCACGCGACTCTAAATAAGCGTTGTTGATTGTTAAAAACACGATTGAAAAATATGTAATTTAGGTGCTAATGGTATCCCATCTTACCCCGCAGTACGATATAGATACAAAGTCACGGCCATTGTTTAAAGCCCAAGCGTTGCGGACAACAATGTTTGCACGCTCACTTAATATATGTTTAACCACGTTTAATCACTGTTTGACAACGGAGACGCTTTGCAAACTCCAGTTAAAATAACGCCACACTTAGTGCGCGTGTAGTTTGCTTACACGACATGAATTTACATAAATTATATTTAATCTCTTCGAATACAGTAACAAAGATCAGATCAATTAAAACAACATAGAAAAGGATATTAGCAGCAAGACGACAGTCGTTAAAATGGCGCCACGGGTAAAAATTACCTGAATAAATAAATATAGCGAAATGAGTTGCCTCGTTCTCAATGTTTGGCAACGAAAATACATTGCAAAGGTAGAGAAGGGTAAGATAGGACATGTTTTCATTCTCGTTTTCGTCCCACTTGGTAAAAAACAGAGGAGATTTACAGAATTATGCAACCAATGCCTTACGACTCTAAAAGAGCGTTGTTATCTGTTTAAAACACGATCAGGAAATATGTCATTTAAGTGTTAGCCATATCCCATCTTGCCCCACAGAACCATTATATAGTAGGGTGGGGTAAGATGGGACACCTTTAGCACATAATATCTAAATATCCTGATCGTGTTTTAAATAATTAAGAACGGTCTGTGTGAGTCGTGAAGATACGGTTTTATAATTCTTTGAATGTTCTTTGTTTACTATACTATATAGAACGAGAAAACTAGAGTTAAAAGGTGTCCCGTCTTCCCCCACCCTGCTATATATATGGAACTTTAATTTCAGATGGTGATTATATAAAGTATATTTCGTTTTGAACATGGGTTTTTTATTATCTAAGTTAGGTTGCTGCGGCTTTAAAAAGAACTATCCTGCATCGGAAGAATGTGCCAAAGAAAATGCTTCGTTCAAATTTGATAATATTGAATTTCAGTCACAACAAAGTAAGCTTCTTCGTGTGATAAATTTACCTGCAAAATAAATGGTAATGTATTGAGTGCAACTATTTATCGTGGTGTTCTGTTTCACACAGCTCGTGCCCGCTGACAATTTACCACGTATGTAACTTTGTAAGTGATTATTTTTTAAGAATACTTTTGTGAGATATGGCTTTAGTTTGTGAACATTGTAACTCTCTGAATAGTAGACTAGTGTTGGCAAATATATGTCCGGCGCCGTGGCAAAGTAATTACCGCGCCTCTATAACCAATAGGTAATGGGTTCAAGGCTCGTCGCTGCTACCTTTGTAGGCTTATGTGACCCTGTGAAGACACTTAACGGAATTGCAACCCGGTTGGTCACTAATGGGTTGTCTAAATTATCAGCCACAAAGTAACATACATAGCTACTCGTAATTAGCTAGCACGAGGTGCATGAACGCCCGTATTATAACGACTGTCGTTTACCGGCCACGCGAGGATAAAGTAAGTTACATTCTTTCTTCTATTTAACCTCGCGTGGCGGATACCGACAGCAACGACAACAGGTGTTAAAAAATGCATAAAATGCCTATATTTATCTTTTTTTAGGTCGAAGGGTTTCGTCTGTATCAATTCCCGATCGACCTGCCCCGCCCATACCAACACCAGTATCGATACGAGAACCAGTACACCAAGAACAAGAAATATACATTGCACTGTATGATTATGGGGCAAGAGCGAAAAAACATTTAACGATCAAAAAAGGTAAACTTGGAAGAAACTAAATGACTGAAACATGAAACTTATTTTATTCTCATGTGAAGGGTAAACAACAGTCGGTATGTCTCATACACCTCATGCATGCATACGAGTTACCACATATGTTTATCCTCACGTGGCGGGACAACGATATTCGTTAAAACACGGGTGTTCGGTCTCATAGACCTTGTGTATGCTTACGGGTTATATAGCTGACAATTAAAAAAAACTAAAGGGTCTTTTCACATACACCAACAAGGCACATAACACACCCACAATAGCAATGAGTTTTGAAGCTGTAACTTCTGGATTAAAGGCTGGTGCCAACAAAAACTACAACTTTAGATGAAATTGGTTGTTGGTGGGGTCTCAAACTTTTAAAAATAAATTGGGACCCACTTACAATGTTGGGACTTTGCCTATCCTTCATTGTCTTTTACAATCATTCATTTTTAACATCATTTTTATCGCAACAGTCGTTTTGCTGTTGATTTCCTTCTCTCCTTCTTTCACATATGATATTTGTGATTAATGACTGCCCTCATTTTGTAATAGGCAAATTCACTTTGTAATAGGCATAATCACCCACAAAGTAACATACATGGTAACTCGTAAGCTGGCACGGGGTGTTAAACCCCTGTAATAACGACTGTCGTTTTCCGGCCACGCGAGGATAAAGTAAGTAAAAGTAAGTTACATTCATTCATTTAATTATTGAGTTCCTCATCCTAAAAAGATATTACCAAACATATGAAAGTTGAAGACTCGTTTTGCTGTTGATTCCCTTCTCTCTTTTTTTCAATAATATGATCTTCACATAAATAATATAAATTATTATGAGTTGTATGGTAAACCCTGTTACATGATTTGTTGTTTAGGTGACAGAATGATAATTCTTAATAAAAACGGAAATTGGTGGGTTGCAAGGTTACTGCAACCCAATAGAATGAACTCTAACACAAAAGGTTACGTCCCATCAAACTTTATTAGAAGAGAGAGTCTTATAAATTCACAACCGTGAGTATGTAGACACACATAGTGAATGAATGAATGTAACTTGCTTTATTCTCGCATGGCAGAGCAAAGACAGCTGTTATAACACGGGTGTTCGGTTTCATACACCTCGTTCCCGCTTACGAATTACCATGTATGTGACTTTGTGAATGATTGGTGTTTTTTGGAGGGGGCAATAGTTAAGTGGATTTATTTTCATCCGCATTTTGGATTAAATTACATAGTAATATGTTTAAACTTGTGAACAAGTATTTCGACATCCTGACTGCTTATTGAATTATTAATTAATCACATATGTAAATGTTATTAGCATAAGGTTAAATAATCACAACTTGTTTACTCATGCCATGGCAACACGGTCGTTATAACAGCTGTTCTGTTTTCATAGAATGTGATTGTTAACAAGTAACCACATATGTAACTTGAACAGCAGCTTTTCCAACCCAGTGGTTAATAGTGTTTTTTTCTTAATGGTCAGCCATACAGAACAAACAATTACCAACAAAGTTACATATGTGGTAACTCTAAGTTGGCATGACGGTTTGAAACAAAACATATATGTTATAACGACGGTCGTTTTCCTGTCGCTCAGAATTAAACTTTTCTTTTATTCATTTATTAATTCAAACCCAGTATTTTTTGCTTTTGATGCCGGTGCTATAACCGTAAGACACCGGTGCCATAGCACAGTTGGTTAGTGCGCCTTTCTGTAACCCAGAGGTAATGAGTTCAAGGCTTGTCGGTGCTACCATTGTGGATGTATGTGTCCTTAGGCAAGACACTTAACGGCAATTGCTCCAACCCAGTGGTCACTAATGGGTTGTCCAAATTATCAGCCACACATAAAAAAAATCCACAAAAAAATATTCACCCACAAAGTAACATACAAGGTAACTCGTAAGCTGGCACGAGGTGTTAAACCCGTGTGATAACGACTTTCGTTTTCCAGCAACGCGAGAATAAAGTAAGTTACATTCATTTATTCACCTTCACAAGGTAATAAACCTTCTTGTTTTACCAGGCCTTGGATGTTTGATACAGCAGTTCGTTCCGAAGCAATAACCTTACTGATGCAGCCGTGCAATCAACAAGGTGCTTTTATGGTTAGAAGGAGGGCAGACGATCGCAATGAATATGCCTTGAGTGGTAAGATGTGTTGTATGCATTTGTAACATTGTCAAGGCCGAATATTTGACAATTGTTATAACACGGGTGTTCTGTTTCATACACCTCGTGTCTGCTTACAAGTTACCATGTATGTAATCTTCGTGGGTAATATATATATATTTTTTTTATCTCAAAATTTTATTTTGAATGACAAACGTTCTAACACGGGTGTTCTGTTTGAGACGTCTCCTGTCCGATTACGTGTTGTGATAACTTTGTGGGTGGTTATTCTTAGGATTATTTTAGGTACCAATATTAAAATAAATATATAATAGGACGGGACACATTTAGCACATAATATTCAAATATCCTGATCGTATTTTAAACAATTAACAACGGTCTATGGGAGTCTTGAGGATACGGTTTATAATTCAGTGAATGTTTTTTGTTTACTACCAAATAGGACAAAAAAATAGAATGAAAAAGTGTCCTATTTTCCTCCACCCTACTATACAAACCCCCCAAAAATTATTTTTTTTTACAGTAAAAGTTGAAGTGATGAATAAAGCAAAAGTTCACCATTTCAAGATAAACAAAAGTAGTCAGGGATATTTAATGGGTGGTATTGAGTTCATAACCTTGGATGAGTTGGTTGCTTTTTATAAGAAAAACTTGGTTGGAGATATCGCCAGATTAGGATCACCTTGCAAACAAGTATGTGTCTTTTCTATTATTCCATTCTATTTGGATGAGACCCCACGGCGTGGAATGCTATGGGTCTTTGGATTTAGGGCAATTATATGTCTTACTGAGATTGACAGTTAACTTTTTCTTAACAATTTTAGTTTCATATATTCTCAATATTGTTAGTAGCTGTTTTTCACCTGTAATGAAAGGCTCTTATTTGTTTGTTGGTTACTGCAGTAAAGATTAGGAAGAAATGCAAAATAACAAAACAACAGTTGTTTAAACATGCTTGGCACAAAATGTATCTATAAATCAATTGTAAAAGGGTGGTCGCTATACTGAGACGACAAATTATGTTGTGCCATTAAAACTTAATTAGTTCAAAACTACATAACATAATTTTTATTTATATCTTCAAAAAAACGATAACAACAATTGTTAAAACACGCTATTGATAAAAAGTGTTGGAAAGAATGTCAGTTAGAAAGCATCGCTGTTGCACCCAACGGAACTTCTAATATATATAATTAATTTTACATACAGTCTCAAATGGTGGTGGAATCCCCACAAACTATAGGTTTATCTCATGACATTGTGGATGAATGGGAAATAGATCGAAATTCAATTCAATTGGGGAAAAAGCTTGGCAGCGGTCAGTTCGGTGAAGTACATAAAGGATTGTGGAACAAAACCACCACAGTTGCAGTTAAAACAATGAAATCGTCAGGTTGGAGATATTTTAAGATATTATATGTTCACATTGTATTGAGTTGTGTCTTTACGCACACCTTTTCTTCGCATTCGAACTTTAATATTTTATAATTGGTATTTATTACTCTATAATATTGTTTATACTTACCTTATGTGTGTTACAATGATTGTCGTTTTACCTTCACTTGGGCTCAAGGCTCGTCGCTGCTACCAATGTATGCTGGTGTTCTTGGCTAAGACACTTGATGGCAGTTTCTTTAACTCAGTGGTCACTAATGAGTTGTCCAAATTTATCAGCCATAGAATATAAAAAAAACATCTTCCACAAAGTTACTTACATGGTAACTAGTAAGCGGACACGAGATGTATAAAACAGAACACCTTACCTGAAGCCCCAATGCCGTCTTACATAAAGCCTTAAACCCTAGAGCCTTAAACCCTAGAGGCAGACACAGTGTATGAAACAAAAAACCTGTGTTATAACGTCTGCCATTGCTTCACCACATAAAGATAAATAACTTACATACGTGGTAACTCTTAAGCAGGCATGAGGTGTAATAATGTATGAAACAGAACACCTGTGTTATAACGACTGTCATTGCTCTGGCACGCAAGGATACATAAGTTACATTCATTCACTTTCCGTCTTTTTACAATGTTGTGTAATACTCGGACCTTCATTACTGAAAAATCAAAATAAAGTCAAATGTTTATTTTCTTACAACTGACATTTTAAATTTCCTGCAAATTTTTCAGATTCACTGAATAAAGAAGAATTCCTTAAAGAAGCTCGGCTGATGAAAAAACTTCACCACCCAAAACTTGTTCAACTTTTTGCTGTATGCACTCAATCTGAGCCATTTTACATCGTCACTGAACTAATGTGCAATGGAGCCCTGCTAGATTATTTAAGTAAATTTATTTATAAATGGTTTTAACGTTTTCCCTTTTAAAATATATAAAACCTAAATTTGTTTATAAATGATTCGAACTTAAACGAGCATACCAACGCAAAATGAAAATTTGTTTATGGATAAAGATGCTCAAATGGGACATAAAGGTACCATTAAAGTTTCCCAAAACGATACAGCTTCTAAAAAAATCGTGTGAATAAAAAGACTTGAGAAATTCGGGTGTTTCCCCAATGCATGGGATTTCGTTAAAAAGACTTGAAAAAAGACCTGCCTGTAACCCAGAGGTAATGGGTTCAAGGCTCGAGCTGCTACCTTTGTGGGCGTATGTGTCCTTGGGCAAAATACTTAACGGCAATTGCTCCAACCCAGTGGTTTCTAATAGGTTGTCTAAATTATCAGAAATACATAAAAAAAAGAAAAAATCCCCCCCAAAAAATAATTACCCACAAAGTAACATACATGGTAACTCGTAAGCTGGCACGAGGTGTTAAACCTGTGTGATAACGACTGTCGTTTTCCAGCCACGCGAGGATAAAGTAAGTTACATTCACATTCACATTTATGCTTATTTTAAGATCAAATAAATGATGCTTGGTTTTTTTAACAGGAGAAAATTTAAATCTTGAAGAAGAGGTCTTGATTGACATGGCAACACAAGTTGCCACTGGAATGGCTTATCTGGAAGTAAAAAATTACATTCACCGCGATTTGGCAGCCAGAAATATCCTTGTTGGAAAAAACAATAATTGTAAAGTTGCAGACTTTGGATTAGCAAGATTAACACAGGTAGGTTAAAGAGGCAATGGGTTCAAGGCTCGACGCTGCTACCATTGAGAGATTATTCGTCCTTGAGAAAGACCCTTAAGAGCCATTTCTCCAACCCAGATATTCCCAATGGGTTATCTAAATTGTCAGCCATACAGAAAAAATCACCCACAAAGTTACATACGTGATAACTCGTAAGCGGGCACAAGGTATATAAAACAGAACACCCGTGTTAAAACAACTGTCATTGCCCCGCCACGCAAGGATGAATGTGAATGAATGAATGTAACTTACTTTATCCTCGCGTGGCCGGAAAACGACAGTCGTTATTACACGGGTTTAACACCTCGTGCCAGCTTACGAGTTACCATGTATGTTACATTGTGGGTGATTATTTTTTTGGATTTTTTTATTTTTTTTATGTATGGCTGATAATTTGGACAACCCATTAGTGACCACTGGGTTGGAGCAATTGTCGTTAAGAGTCTTGCCCAAGAACACATACGCGCACAATGGAAGCAGCGAGGAGCCTTGAATCCATTACTATGGTTACAGGCAGGCGCGCTAACCACTACGCCACGGCGCCGGACGGATAAATAAGTTGCATTCTTTTCTCAATTTAAACTTCCATGATTAAAAGATAAATGAGCTTACTATTTTGATAGGACGATGAAATATACCAAGCAAAAGTAAAAGCGAAAATACCAATCAGATGGACGGCACCGGAAGCTATTACCAAGCAACAGTTTAGCATTAAGTCAGATGTTTGGTCATTTGGAATTTTACTAACTGAAATAATTGGAAAAGGAAGGGTTCCCTATCCAGGTATTTTTTTGTACAATAAAAGAGATATTCTTTGTTATGGCACTCATGTTGGTGCCAGCGAATAAATGTAACTTTTTTGTCTTGGTAATTATACCACAGGGGTTCTGTTTCGCACACCGCATGCCTGCTTGCGAGTTTTCTAAATTTGTAACTGTGGGGGAATATTTTTAGTGTTTATTTTTGTAGTAGGCTATACGGTGCCCAACTTAAACAATCCATTAGTTATCATTGGGTTGGAGCAGTTCACGATGTGTCTTGCCAAAACCTTTGGGTTAGAGGCAGGCGCGCTAGCCACTGTCCTGGATGACTGTGTCATACTAATAGGTTGTCCAAATTAACAGCCATACATAAAAAAAAACTAAAAAAGCAATCAATGTCCGGCGTCGTGGTATAGTGGTTAGCGCGCCTGCTTGTAACCCAGAGGTAATGGGTTCAAGGCTCGATGCTGCTACCATTGTGGGCGTATGTGTCCTTGGGCAAGACACTTAACGGCAATTGCTCCAACCCAGTGGTTACTAATGGGTATGTCTAAATTATCAGAAATACATAAAAAAAGAGAAAAAATCCAAAAAAATAATTACCCACAAAGTAACATACATGGTAACTCGTAAGCTGGCACGAGGTGTTAAACCCGTGTGATAACGACTGTCGTTTTCCGGCCACGCGAGGATAAAGTAAGTTACATTCATTCATTCATTCATTCAATACAAAGTAACATAAATGGTAACTCGTAAGCTGGCACGAGGTGATAAACCCGTGTGATAACAACTGTTGTTGCCCTGCCATGCGAGAATAAAGCAAGTTACATTATAATTACCTAACAGGTATGAACAATAAGGAAGTATTGGAGCAATTGGAACGTGGCTATAGAATGGAGAGATTGGAAAAATGTTCAGAGGATATGTATAAAATCATGAGGGATTGTTGGAACATAGATCCGAACGAACGTCCTTCTTTTGAAATCCTGGAAATAGAACTTTCTGACTTTTTACAAGCATATGTTTAAATAGAAAAGTAGACTTTTTAATTTAAATACCCGTTTGACAGCTCATCTGGTATGAAAAAAAAAATTTTTTATACCAAATGAGCCGTCAAACGGGTATTTAACAATGTGCCTTGTAGCAGAAGTAACAGAATATTTTTAATGTAACTGAAAATTTAATGTAACTTGTGTACAAATTATAGACAATCTATGCAATCGATGGAGGATCACTGCTTAATATGTATTTTAACTTCTCCGTTATTTTTGATTTGTGTTGATCGAAATAAACACGTATTACTATGCATACAAAACTTGACTAGATTATTTGCCTACGATGTGGCCTAGTGGTTAAGTTTCTGCATCGTAACCAAAGGGTACCAGGTTCAATGCTCGATACTGCTACCATTTGCTTTAACCCAGTGGTCACTAATGGGTTGTAGCACCCTTGGTGTTAGAGTAATGTGTCAACTAAATCCAAAGTCCAATGACAACCCATGCTGTAGGACCTCACCCATGTAGAACAGAAGATAAATGTCTTTAACCCAGCATCTGTTTTTTTATTTTCATATATTTTCTGTCTTCACAAAATTAAATAAATGAATTATTGAACATAACTTACTTTATCCTCGCGTGGCCGGAAAACTACAGTCGTTATCACAAGGGTTTATCACCCTGTGCCAGTTTACGAGTTACCATGTATGTTAACTTGTGGGTGATTCTTTTTTTTTCTTTTTTTTTATGTATGGCTGATAATTTAGAAAACCCATTAGTGATCACTGGGTTGGAGCAATTGTCAGTAAGTGTCTTGCCCAAGGACACATACGCCCACAAAAAAGGCAGGCGTTAGATGTTCAATAAGCTCAGCATATTTTGTAAGATATCTTTAGTGTAATGAAAGTGGAAATAATTGATGCTCAATGTATTGCATATTTACTGTATCCTCATGGTGTATATACTTAGATGATTTATGTGAACTTAAAAGGTTAGGAGTTCTTCTGGCACTGTTGTACAGGCTACGGCCCGCGAGCTTATTTTGACCGGCCGGCGTTTCGTGAATCCCTCCAAGTAATTGGCAATTTTTGGAATACTTCTGAAAATCTTTGACCCACAACCAGCAGGTTATATATGCTTAGCTGAATGAATGAAAGTAACTTAGGCAGGCGCGCTAACCCCTTTTGCCATGGCAACGGAGCTGGTTTATGTTAACTTAAATGGTTAAGAGTTCTTTTGGCATCTGGGTTAGGAGTTGAGATTTTTTGGCTTTAGTTTAGCACAGTTCATCTTCTTTTTGAAGCGCTAAGGAGTTTTATACAAAATTCAAGCTTCATAGAAGCTAATGCAAGATATAGATAACACATAAAGAACAATGAAGTTGTATTGTATCAACATAAAAGAAGTTATTTGTACTAACTAAGATAGTGAAAATGGAAGGCAAAGAAACTAAAACAAAGAAAGGAAATTTTTCATTTGCAACTTAAATTAACCTCAGCTTTGAAAATGTTGAAAAGGGCTATATTATCCTATAACACATAAACATAGCAGTAGTAGGGAATAGAATTAGAAATTGCTTGCTATTTTTCCAGCGCTTTAAATCCAGGTGGTGGGCCAACTCTGATTGGTTTAAAACCAGGAGGTGTTTTAACATCTGAAAAATTTGACTTCTTAATTATTCCTGGCTGATTTTGGTGCTTTGTAGGATTGCTTGAATTGAAATTTGTTCGATGTTTGTTTGGTTTAGGTTGGTTGTTCCGTGGCGGAGATTTTGAATTTTCGACATTTCTTGGTTTTCTTGGTTCATGGTAAGTTCTTCTAGGTCTGTTATAATTTCTGTATTTTTCTGATGTATCTTTCGTGAATGGTTTTCGTCCAGGGACCATTCTATGATTGTGGTGACTTTGGTGGGGGTTGGGTTTGCTTGGATTTGGAAATACTTTGGTGGTTTTCCTGTCATCGCTATTTGAACTGTTCGTTCCAACTACTTTGGTTTGAGCATCTTGTTTTGATTTTGCAACAAGTGCTTCGGATTTTGCTTTCTGCTCAATCTGGAAAATATATATTTATGATTTTTTAGTAAATTTAAAGTATAGAAAGCGCGTAAAGAGAGAATTTGGAGAAACCAAACAGAGCTGAAAACATGAACAAAAGGGTTCTGGTAAAACAAAAACATAATAACTTTTATCCTAACAATAATCCCTAAAAGTATGCAGAGTATAACCATGGTTATAATACATAGGAGGAGAGTGTATCATGTAGGTGTAGCGACCACGCTTCTTTTAACTTATTAAATGTAAATAAGTTTTTAACTGTAAGCAAATTTTAACAACTGTTGTTTTGTTGATATATGAGTGAATGAATGTATCTTTATCCTCGCGTGGCCGGAAAACTAAAGTCGTTTTCACAGGGGTTTAGCACCTCATGCCAGCTTACGAGTTACCACGTATGTTACTTTGTGGGTAACTATATATATATCTTGTCTTCGTTTGAAATATTTTTCAATATTCTCTATCTTAATCAGCGAGACAAATCAAGGGTATTATTATAAGAGAACAAAATGTAACATACTGCTTCCATAAATAGACCTACACTACTTACAGTTGAGAGCAAGTGTTTCTTTTTTTCCGCATCTAGATTAATAATACCACCAACTTTAAGTTGTCGTTCATAAATTTCATTCATTTGCTTTACATTTCTTTTGTATTCTTCAAGATTCTCAACAGAAAGTTCCTGGTTAGAGTAATAGACTGTAAGAAAACTTATTAAAGCATAATAGTTTTTTTTTTGTTTACTACTGATATTAACCAATACTTTTTTGTTCCTGGTGTAAGAAAACTCAAAGTATCTATTACGTAATTGCTTGTGGTTATTTATCTGACAATTTAATGGTATACCATATACAGCTTTTCAAGTAAAACAGATTTTTACAACAGTATATTGCATAAATGAATGGATATAACTTATATATCCTTGCATGTCGTGGCAACTGGCAACAACAGTCATTATAACACGGGTGATCTGTTTCATACATCTCGTAAGTTAGTGTCAAAAGGAATTTGTGATTTAGGATTAGTCTTTTCTTAGTCTTTATCGATACTAAAATGAAATTAACAAAAGCAATATTAAAGATAGTATGGCACTGGTTCCTATTAAATCATTTTTTTTTACTTTTTGTTAAAATGAACTTAAAAAATACAGATTAAAGAAAGCATAGTTACTATGGTACTAGTTCCTATTAAGTCAGTCTTTTTACAACAACAATACCTGAGTTACTGGTTCCTTTGCTTTTTGTAATGCATCAATATCTACTTCAATCAACTCTCTACATATGGGGCAAGGAACTTGTCCGGGTGGAACTTCAGATTTCTTTTTTGGTGGACCATCGATAGGGTTTGTTGAGGTTTGAAAATACTCGATATTTGAATGGTAGTGGTTGTAGTATTGAAGTAAGCAGTGGTCATGGAAGTGGTGGAAACATGGAGACTTCAGGAAATCATCATCAGCCTGAATGAATGCAACTTATTTATTTTCTAATGATAGTGAGATAGACAGAGTCATTATTATGACATAGGTGTTCTGTTGTATACACCTCATGTTCACATTAGAACTTCTAAAAACCATCATCTGGATGAATGAATGCAACTTGTTTTACCCTCGCATGACAGGGCAACAACAGTCGTTATAACATTGGTGTTCTGTTTCACACAGCTCGTGCCAGCTTATGAGTAACGGCGTATGTAAGTTTACGGGTGGTTATTTTTAAATTCATACACTTCAGACCTGCTTATGAATGACCACTGAGTTGGAATAACAACCAAAAGTTTAGTAAATAAATTATAAGAGCAGAGTAGCAACGGAAAAATAATATACCAGTTAATGAAATTGTATCTAAATAAATGAAAAAGTTTTTATCTTTTCCTAATTTTCCACATGAAATTAAACCGAAAAGAAGTATTACAATCATAAGTACCCACGAAGTAACATACATGTTAACTCGTAAGTTGGCAAGAAGTGTATGAACACCTGTGTTATAACGACTGTCATATTTTCACGCGAGGATAAATAAATTACATTCATTCATTACATACGTGGTAACTCTTAAGAGGGCACAAAGTGTATGAAACAGAACACCCATGTTATAAAGACTGTTGTTGTCCCGTCATGTGAGTTAAAAAAAAGATGATAACTTTCTGAAGTTCTAATATGGGCATGAGATGATACAGTTACACCCATTCATTGAAATAAGTAAATGTACCTGGAAAGATAGCAGACACACTGGGCATGGGTCACATGGTATGTTATTTAAGGTTAAACTTTCTTTTGCGAGTTCAATGAGGTCAAACAAGTTCACATCCTCATCATGGCTGTCAATCAAATCCATCATCTGTTGTTTCAGTTTATTCAGATGTTCGTCAGATAATCCACGCGAAGATTTAAAAGTAAATTTCAGATGCTCTTCTGGGTACTGGAAATAAGTAAATTGATGGTGGCTTATTTATCTTTATTTGGGAGAGAAGTTATAATAATTAACAAAAAGGTTTTCATTCCGAATATGCGCCAAACTTTTATAAACTTCAGAAGTAAATGTCATAGGTACCTTTGAGTACTGGAAAATTAAACTAAAAAGGTATATATAATTCATTTACCTTAATAACTTTATTCTAAAGAAGAATTATAATATTTAACAAAGTATCTTATAGGGCTATAGGCAAAGGCACCAAACTTTTATGAACACATGAGAGGCAGAGATAGTAAAACATACAATTCTGTGAAAAAGTGTTAGGAAAGAGATCTTGCTAGAAAATGCCATACTCTGCTGAATGGCTACCATCTTGTTTAGCAAAGCAAGCACAATTGTATATACACACCTGATCTGGTATACTAAACACAAGTTCAAGCTTAAGATATTGTGAACTTGTATCATCAGCTGTAGCAGGATACAAACATATTCCAACTTCTTTCACTTTATTACTGTAAATTAGGAAAAAAATATTAAATTTAAACATAAAGAACAGGTATACTGCCAAAATTGAGCCAGTTGTTTATAATTTTATTCAAAACAATTTTCACAAAAGACAATTTTTTAAAAGGTTGATATTTTATTATTACTAAAACAGACTTACTCTAAATCTCTTTGGATTTTTATTTTATCTTCATAAATAGACTGAAGTACCATAATCTCGTCTTCCACGCAACTGTAGGAATAAAAACAATGAAATTAACATTTATTTGACCAATAAAATACAATACATACCTATTGCTAGCACCAGAGTCGTCCATGACCGCTAATTTTTACAAATTAACCCCAAAATTAAATATTAAGAAAATTTCCTAAAAAAGAAAATGAACTCGTCAGCTGTGGTCGTTCAACCGTAACGGCACATAGCCAATAGAAATCAAATACATTTATGTAAACATTGGCATAACGTTTTCAAAACATGAACCAAAGCTATTATTATACTTCCGCTTTGCTATTGCATTTTGCAGTAACAAGTTACTTCATACGCATTGAGAGGATTAAAGTTATATCACCCGTGGTATAAAAGCTATCGTTGCCCTATTACGTGAGGATAAATAAGTTACATTCATAAATTCGTTCATTACTACGTTTATTCTTTTATTTATTACATTCATACATTTATTCATATATATGCACATTTTTAGAAGCATGTTAAAGTATACATCAATTGCTTTATTCACTTATGTGGCGTTTGCTGCTGCATTTGAAGAAACATCTCTTCGTGAAATTTTAGTAGAGGAAAATATAGTAGAATTTACAAAAGAAGAAATACCACTGGTTAATGATGAAAAACAAAACACAAAAAGATACGAACCAACGTGGAAGTCAATAGACTCACGTCCACTACCGAGCTGGTTTGATGAAGCCAAGTTTGGCATTTTTATTCACTGGGGTGTTTTCTCTGTTCCAAGTTTTGGCAATGAGTGGTTTTGGTGGAATTGGAAAGTAGGTTGGCTTGGTTTAGTTATAACTTATATTTAAACATGGTTATATTTTGCATGGCATTTATTTACTTGCACTTTACAGGTATTAACTGGTGAAGAATCCCTCTACTTTATCTGCAAACTACTAACCCATATAACGAGTAACATCTCACTCCTAATCCCTTATAACTAATGACCCATATAACCACTAACTAACCTCCAACTAATAACTTCTAACTCCCAACACCAACAGCATAATATGTAAAGTAACAGAGGATTCTTCACTAGTGCCTACATGTCTAAAAGAGTAATACATAGGAACTTTAACGACTCTTGTTTCGTTGTTGATTTACTTCTCTTCATTGTTTCAATAATTCGATCTTTTTTATCGCTTCCAAAGAGCCAAATGAAAAGTTATGTTAACTTCAATCTATTTGTAGCAGTTTTTAAAAAAGAACTAAACACACCTTTATTTGGACCTTTACTTGTTTTTATTATTTGTGTTTTTAAAAGTTTAACTCTTGCTTTTAACACAGGGAACAAAAAATGCAGCAATCGTTAATTTCATGAAACGAAACTACCCCCCAGATTTTACATACCCAGATTTTGCGAAAGAATTTACAGCTGAGTTGTTTCAACCTAATGAATGGGCAGATTTGTTTAAAGGTATTTGCTGCCTTAAAGCTTTGCCATTAAAGTTTATTTCTTTTGTCATCAGTTGTACCAAGGGCTCTGCGAATAAAGTGTATATTACTAGTTGCATTTGCATCAAACAATCTATTACAGATGCCGTGGTTCAAGGTTATTGGTTTGATGCTGTTACCATTAATATGCTTGTGTGTCCTTGTGAAGACAGTTAATCAAATTACTACAATCCAGTGGTTTCTTATAGGTTGTTCAAATTGTTGTAAAAAGGAAAAAAAACGAACAAAATAATCACCCACAAAATTTTGTGCACCACAACAGTATGTGATGTTTAAACATCTGTTTAATATTGACTGTCATTGTCCCACCACACAAGAATAAATAGGTTTTAATAACTGTTGTTTTGTTGCTATATCCTGTCTTTTCATTTAAAGTATTTTTAAATTTCACTACCGTAATCGAAGAGACAAATGAAGTTATTATTTTTAACATTAATTACATAATCATTGGTTCAGATTCTGGGGCACAGTACATTGTCCTTACCAGCAAACACCACGAAGGCTACACCAACTGGCCTTCTAATGTTTCATGGAATTGGAACTCAATGGATGTCGGCCCACATCGTGATTTAGTTGGTGACCTAGCATCCTCCATAAGAAATCGCACAAATCTAAAGTTTGGGGTTTACCATTCGTTGTTTGAGTGGTTCAACCCACTCTATATACAGTAGGTTGAATAGTTTTGCATTCCAAAAATTGTAATATATCTTGAAATTTTTTTTACTTGTGATCCTAATGGACCAAAATGTTGTCTGTCATACCAACATTTTTAAAATCAAGTAAAATTGAATAAACGAATGCAACTTATTTGTCCTCGCATGGTGGGCAACAACAGTCATTATGTGCAGATGTTCTGTTTTGCCTGGTGCTGTTATAATCAAAATCAATTACTTAACTCATTCATTAAAGGGACAAAGCTGGCCATTTCAAAAGTCAAAGTTTCGTCGCAAGGAAGTCGATGCCTGAGTTGTACGAGCTTGTTAATAAATACAAGCCTGACATCGTGTGGTCCGATGGTGACTTTGCGCCCGATGTTTATTGGAATTCGACCGAATTTTTAGCCTGGTTGTATAATGATAGTCCTGTAAAGGTAAGAAGTTTTAAGGGATACGGGCTCAAGGTGTTTACCATTGTGGGTGTATGTGTCTATGTAGGAGAAACTTAACAGTAATTTCTTAAACCCAGGTTTTACTTATGGGTTGTCCATATTGTCTCCATATAAAAGACAATCACACACAGCGTTACATAATTGGTAACTGGTAAGCGGGCATGAGGTGTATGAAAAAGAACATCCGTGTTATAACGACTGTCGTTTTCTGGCCACGCAATGACAAAACATCACTTGAGGATAAATAAGTTCCATTTATTCACACAGGACCACGTGGTTACCAACGACAGATGGGGAACTGGCATCCGTTGTCATCATGGAGGATTCTACTCTTGTTCCGATAAATATAACCCTGGTGTTTTACAACATCATAAATGGGAGAACTGCATGACAATTGATCGTCATTCATGGGGATATAGAAGAAATGCTAACATACAGGATTACTTAACTATACATGAGATTATTTCAGTGAGTTGGGCATAATACTTTGTTTGTATTCATCAAGCATAATATATGTATAGATGCATTTCTGTTTTTATAAATGTATGCTGCCTATTCATAGGTACCAAACCCACTGCATTAATCAGTAAACATTACAACCAATAAGTTAGATTTTTTTCTTAGAAATGTGTGTCTAACTATCCTGTGTTTATAAAAGACAGCACCAAATTACAGTATATTTCCAACTGTACAAACTGCGTTGGCTAATTACATATTTTTTGTTTACTGTGTGAGCCAAAGTGGCTATAATTTGGCACCAAATTACCTATAATTTCAACCGTACAAATCAGGTTTCATTTTATCTTTCCAGACATTTGCTTCGACTATTAGTTGTGGTGGGAACATGCTTATGAATGTAGGGCCAACCAAGGCTGGTATGATTGCCCCTGCGTTTCAAGATAGACTGAGGGAGTTTGGAAGTTGGCTCAAAGTGAACGGTGAAGCTGTTTATTCAAGCAAACCTTGGTCGTCCCAGAATGATTCGGTTACCCCAAATATTTGGTACACTGAAAAATCTGGGGCAGTTTACGCCTTTATGCTATCATGGCCTAAGGATAATGCATTAGTTCTAGGAACACCTGTTGTCACTGAGTATTCTAAAGTTTCCATGCTTGGTTGGACAGGACCCACTATAACATGGCGTCAGTCATCTGTGGTGTCTAATAAAGGCATAGTTGTTAACCTACCAGTTGTTCCTGTATCTCAGCTACCATGCGAATGGGCATGGGTGATAAAACTTGAATATTTTGACTAGTAATATATATATAGTAGGATGGGACACCTTTTCATTCTATTTTTTAATACCATTTGGTAGTAAACAAAGAACTTTTAAAGAATTATGAAACCGTATCCTTTTCACTTCCATACACCGTTGTTAATTGTTTAAAACACGATCAGGATATTATGTGCCCACCCTACTATATATGACACTTGTTTTCTAAAATAGCTTCCTTGGCATTTATTTGCTTACTCATATATCAACGTCTTATACAGATCGTCTTTATCAGGGCGAAAATTTTGTGCTTATGAGTCTCATTCACCTTAATGTAGACAACCTGTTTTAGAACTTTAAAACCATTGTATGCAAAGAATGCCAGAGGGGGTATAGAAAACCAATGTAATAAACCGCAGTACTTTTGAGTATGTTACAAACTTACATTACAATCATCATTTTTAATAAATAGCAGTTCATTTCACTTGCATAATTTTTTTTTGCGTTCTATATTGACCATGTTTTGTAATTACTAAGCATATGCAGTTACAAACTTACATTACAATCATCATTTTTAATAAATAGCAGTTCATTTCACTTGCATAATTTTTTTTTGCGTTCTATATTGACCATGTTTTGTAATTACTAAGCATATGCAGATCCTAAATACACATTTCTGTTAAAATTCTCTCATTCACGCAATATGTATGACTAAAAGGTGCAAGGTTCAAGTCTCGGTGCTGCTGAAAAAAAAGTTTTTTTATACGCAGAATAACTTTCATTTATTGCCATGAAAGTTATACAGAAGGCAGTGGTTATTACGATAATGAATTTTCAAAATTGTTTTACATTCATTCAAACATCATCTATTTATGGACTCTCAGTTTAGCGGTTCTTCTCGTTCGAATTGGTATTGATGGTTTCGCAGCTTTCTCCTGAGAAACAATATTTTAAAAACAGGTTAAACAGCTATTTTGACTGCAATAATGCGGCATCGGTCGCATGGAAGACTTAAATGGGCTTTCCGGGTATCTGGCCTAAATCCCAGGTCCTTGACAAGGACCTCACCCACAAAGAATAAAAAAAAGGTTAAAGAGAAATGGATATAAGTGTCTCTAAACCTGTAATACTTGCCGTTCAATTAAAGACAACCAATTTTTGAGGCATCACATTTTAAAATTTGGGGTAACTTTAAACGCAGTTAAACCCTAGTCGTGGTTAAAGTATAATATAGTGAATATATATTATGTGTGAGCCCGGTTTTAGAGTGACATGCCACCCCTGGCACCTCTTGATGTTACACATATGCCCTGTACCAAAACCAGGCTTGGTTGAATTTAATCTTATGATCATTACCCCATTTTAAACAAGCCTACAGGTACAGGTCTTGGGGTGGGGGCCATTGTACCACAGTTAAAAAACTCTACAATAATCTTCAACACAAACAAACCTTTTTCGATTTCTGACTACTTTGAGCTGGAGTCTTTGGTTTTTCCGGCAACTCAAAAAGATGAATTTCCTCATCTTTTGGTGAAACTCTTGGCTTCGATGTCTTATCCACCACCTCACTCTCATCTGATGACGCTCCCTTTTTTCTCCGAGATCGCGACACGGATGCGGGCTCCTCCCCTGGAAAGTCGACGACTCTCATGTGCCTCCTTCGAGACGAAGTCCTCGCAACTGTAGGCACTTCATCCGAGGAATCTTTTGAAACCGTCGTCCGCCTCCGTGAAGAAGTTCTCGTCACCAAAGGAGGCTCAGAATGTGCCGGGATTTTTTCGGGAATAACGCTCTCCCGTTTTCGGCGAGAAGAAGTGTTTTTAACGACAGGTTGATCTTCATCTGGAGGTTGAATGTCGGTGGTTTGACTCTTTGCTCCTCTTCTGGATGGAGTCTTCGAAACTGATATAGGATTTTCTTCCAGGATTTCTCTGTCAAAAAGATAAACTCATCGTTATATTCCTGTTGCTACAAGGCATAATAGAACAACAGACACACGAGACACTAACTTCTATTCTATGTGGGAAAAATCGCGCAACACACCATGTGTCCTAGGATTTAGGCCAAGATTGGCCCAATACCCAACACCCAGGGTGCTACTGCATGGACCTCACCAGGTGTTGAAGCCTGTCGCTTCCCCGAAGGTAGGCAACACTTTAATAGTAATAGATGGGAGGTCTTGACAGCTCGGCCAAGGTTAGATCCACTTACATTTGTTGGGCACAGTCGATAGCACTGTCTAGAGTCTAGCACCATGGCCCATTGTTTAGGAGCTTGTATTGTAACCAAGTTTGATTCAAATAGGCAAAACACACACAACCGTCAAGATACTTACTTGCTAGGTTTCCTTCCTCTTAGAATTCTACTTGGAGTCAACACGGGTGATTTCTTACTTTGTGGAGGAGATCCTTCATGTAATTCTTCATCCTCACTTGTGGTGACTTTTAACAACTGTGGAATTGAGAGGAAAACATGTCTAGTACTGTGGGGCAAGATGGACACTGTACGAATATAATATCCCATATTTCCTGTGTTTAATAGTTAATATTGCAACTCAAGTTTTAACGCTACGGTTATAATTCTGTAAATATTCTGTGTTTACTACCAAATGAAGGGTAAAAGAGAATGATAAAGCATAGCTCTGCATAAAATAGTGTTAAGATTAATAAATAAGACGGTATTACCGACTGTCGTTAACACATAAATAAGTTACAATCATTCGTTCATTCATTTGTAATAAACAACTTTAAGATCTACCTTAACCCTAGCGCTTGATCTTGTTGGAGTTTTAGAATTTCTTCCGTTTGATTTTCTTACTTTCCTCGACGAAGTTGGAATTGGGGGTTTGGTTTTGATCTTTTCATCACCAGGAGGACTCTCAACTCTGTGAAAAATAAGATGCTTGGATTTAAAATAGAGTTTCTATTATATATGACACGACCTAGGACTTTCGCTGAGGGCACAGGTGTCTTTGGGTAATTTTGGGTGTATTTGCAAGGCACCAAATGGAAATTGCCTCAACCCAGTGCCAGTGGTTACTAATGGTTGTCCAAGTTATCAACCTTTCAAAAACAAGAAAAATTAAGACAGATGACCAACACAGAACACCAAAACAGATACACTGACACACAAAGTAAAATACTTTTTACCTTCTCGTTTTACTGGGAGTGGTTTCTTGATCCTCCAGATGGATTCTCTTCCTCCGCGATTTTCCTCTTGTAGTTGGAGGAGAGAAGACAAAAGGAAGATCGTTTTGGTGAGGAGTTTTTGCTTCTGGAATATTTTCAATGTTAATATTAAATCAGCGTGTAGAACGACATAGAGTAAAACAGAAAATTACTTTTTTCTAAATGTTGGTAATTTAAAAGTTAGTTTTGCTATTGGAATATTTTAAATGTTGATTTTGTGCTTTCAATGTTTTTAAATGGTTGAAATTTTACCATAAATCAATTTACCACAGCTATAACACACAAACGGGAAAAAGAACACTTAAATTCAATTTACTAATGTATCTCTGTAAGTATGAGCTTGCTTCAGCAACATAGCAAGCTATACTAGGTTAAACGATTTTTTTTTCTTTTGAAATATTCTACATGAAAAAACTGGGTTCAAAAATAGAACTCACGCGAAGTATTACGCAGCGACATGGGCGACGTGCTCGGTTTCTTCACAGATTTTGGAGTTTCTACAAAAACAATTTATTAAGAAAATAAGATTTTTTAAAGGTAACAACAATAATATACATAAATACTTGAACAGAAACATATTAGTTTTATCGAAGAGCATTCCATGTTATTACCGAAAAAAAAAAATTATAACAAAAAATTAGAAACAATTTCAAGCCTCTAATTTAAACCACTTAAAACCAGTTCAAACCTGTTTGCCTTTGTCTTCTGCTTCTTGTAGTTGGGGGTGATAGAATGAAAACGGGTTCTTTTAATATTTTGGGGGTTTTTGGGGCTGGCTTGGGTTCAAGGTTGGGCTTCGGCAAAACCGACTTTACACAGGGTATGGTTCGTTCTGTTGGGAGTAAAATATGTTTTCTCTGTTTTATACTGGAAAGTACTACAGCAATTTTTCTATTCTATATGGGTGAGGTCATTGTTAAGGACCTAGGATTTAGGCCAGAGATTAACCCAACACCCGAAGCCCATCTTATACGACCGGTGTAACTCCGTCTACTACAACCCAGTAATACATATGCTGTAGCTGAGACATTTACCCTTAATTTTTGTAGTGAATGTCCCATAAGTACACGGCAAAAAAAAACTTTTGTTGGAATTCAAAAATGTTTAAAATGAAAATTGTTTTACCTGATTAACCTATATACTTACCTTGACTTAAAACAACAACTTCTATTTTCTCATCTTTCCCACCGACCCCAGGATCGGAGAGGGTCGTTTCTTTTGCTCCGAACCCTTCCGATGAGGATTCCACCTTGGCATAACTATGATCTGCATCAGAGATCATCTGCTGATCCTCATCTGAAGTGATGTTGGTTTCCTCAGTGGATTTGACATCCAGAGAAATTGAGGGGTGAGATGAAGTCCCAGAAACTGTACGTTCTGATAAAACCCTGGATATTGAAATCTTGGATGAAGTCACAGAAATCGGATTTTTGGATGAAGTTTTAGAAATTTCAGTTTCGGATGAAATATTGGTAATTGGTTCTAATGGAGTCTCGGAATCTTTTCCTCCTGGATAAGGAGGTTGCATGGAGAAGATGAGAGAAGTTTCGCCGATGATGTCCGTCTCTTTCCAAGTCTCAGAGCTCGGTAAGATGACTTCTTCCGATCTTTCTTCATCATCTGGAGGATTGGACACAATTTCCTCTTCAATCATGTCGTGTATCTCTACATGCTCCGCTTGTGTGTCCTCTTCTTGAGGAGCAAGGAAGACATGATGAAGATCACCATCATCAGCAGAAGGAGGGTCTCCTGTCTCCTCCTTAGGAGGCTCCTCATCTTTTAATTGATGTGGGGGAAGATGGTCATTAGAGGATTGGATGTTGCTCTCTTCGTTATTCAATCGGATCAATGAGCTCTGGAACAGAGGATCCTCATCTTCTGAGATCTGGAGGCTCGCATCCGAGAAATTGCTCTCATTATCAGAGGAAACAAAGAGTTTAATATCATCTTCTTTCTCTTCTTCTTTTTCATCTGAAACAGGTTTGCTTAAGTCACTGGAAGACTCACTAAGACGAAGAGTGAACGGAGAACTTGTCTCATCAAGATTTTGTTCCTCCTGATCTCTTGCAACTTTGTCTGTACCAACATCTTCTTGCTCTGGAGCAGGAGGAGCAGCAGGATGATCTTCAGGGATTACAATATTGACATCTTCTTGAGAGCTTTGAGCATCAGAAGCAGGAGCATTAAGAGGGACAGGGACATCCGGAGCAAGATGTGGAGGACCAGGGATCACAATATTTACATCTTCATCCAGAGAAACGACATCATCAGATGAGACGTAGAGTACATCGCTTGTATCGCTGTCTTCGTTCATCGGAACATCATCCTCCATGGGGGTTTCTTTATCTAAGGATCATCAAGATAATGTTTCAATGCAAATTCAAACCAAGCATTTTGACGTCTGTTACCATGCATAATGTAAATCATCTGTTACCAGCACATCTGGTATGAAAAATGTATTGTGTTTTTAACTTTTAGCCTGCAGTTCAGCAAGGCTTCATTCGGAAATATGTATTTACTAACACAAGTCACATTTCCTGACAAAATGGCAGTCGAAACGTCAGAAAAACATTCTTTTCTTACTGTTAAAAGATAAAACGCAGCAGTTAAAGTAAAGCATTTTCACACCTCATATGCGGCGTACATAACAGTTGAAACTTTTTGATTCTGGTATAAATTTTAGATAAATGTTGGTATATTTAAGTCTCGAGGTATGGCTTGCCAATCTTTAATATAATAAAATTAACTTAAAATGTTTTATACCAGAAGATCCAGTGGCACAGCCACGGGGCACTTTAAAAAAAGTTTTGTAAATTAAAACCCCTTTTTTTAGATTGAAAGTCACCTTCATATTTTTCTGGCTACGACACCCAATCTATGTATTCACAATAATACCTTGATCTTTAGCACAATATGAATCGGTGAAAACTCCGGTAACATCGACGTCAATATCTTCATCACCTGGACTTATCACGACCATGTTTGTTGTTTCTTCATCCGCCATCTTTATGTCATCGCTGGTGATTCAATGTTGTTGTTATTATTAGTATGTGCCGTGGCTCTTGTTTGGTGCCGTGGCGCATGTTTGGTGCCATGGCTAGTGTTTGGTGCCGTGGCTCTTGTTTGGTGCCATGGCTTATGTTTGGTGCCATGGCTAGTGTTTGGTGCCGTGGCTCTTGTTTGGTGCCATGTCTAGTGTTTGGTGCCATGGCTACTGTTTGGTGCCATGGTTCATGTTTAGTGCCACGGCTACTGTTTGGTGCCATGGCTTATGTGCCGTGGTGCTGTGGTTAAGCGTTTGCATCGTAACCAAGGCACAGACACTTCGCAGACATCGCTCTACGTGGTCGTAACGATAAAGATTCGTCTAAAAATTGTCAGCCATTTAGAAGTAGTGGCTCAAAGGCAGACGCCTGTGTTGTTTTGCTACACAAGGATAAATAAGTTACATTCATTTATTATAAATAGCCTTGAAGACTACAGAGTATTATAATCACACTTAACTACCCCCTAACTACCCAATACATACATAACTACCCACCTCTGCTCGTTATCGCTTGTATTTAGACACGAAAATCTCAACCTCTTTGGAGTAAATGAAGCTCTGTGTATTTAAAAAGGAAATTTAGAAATAATTCAAAATAAAATATATAATATATATAGATATTTATTAAACAAAAATAATTTCTTGTTAAACTTGCTAAGAAAATTGTTAAGGGATTAATTTGTTACATATGCAAAAAAAATATATAAATTTTATTTGTAAGCTAAAATGTTAAATTTACCAAACAATGGTTTTGTATAATTTGTTAAATAGAAAATTTATAAAAATTTTATTAAATAATCAAACATCATTTTCTCACGGTGGTTTTTCTTCTGCTGTTCCAATTTTTGGAATCCCTTTAAAGTTTTTCACCAGTTCTTTAGCAGGGGGCGTGGCAATAGTGAACATGCTCCTTTATTGTATATTTATGTTAATTTTAATTATTAGAAAAAAATTGTTTTTATAAATTTAAACATGTTTAGTACTTTTTTAGTTTTGAAAAATAATTTTTATTTTTGAAAAAAAGTTTTCAAATTTATAAATTTTTCTATAATTTTATAATTTTTTTACATGTTAAACTGTGGCTTCTGCTGCTCTACTGTGATTGGCTGAGAGCTGAATTGTCTCTGTGAAGTCATAGCTGATGAGAGCCACTGAGGTAAATCACCTTCCGAACCTGAGCTATCCAACGTACTGTACCTGTGCCGGATTATGTTAACAACTTCATTTCTACATTGAATGTGTTTTTAAGCTGCTACAACTTAGAATATATGATGCTAGTAAAGATTTCCCCCTACGTATCTGACCACTAACTAACCTATATATATAACAACTCAACGTACTATAACTGGTACATCAGTATTATGTTAACAACTTCATTTCTAAGCGTTAATTTTAAGCTGCTAAAACCTGTATAAATCTTAGTTGCCAATAAAAAATCATCGAAAACGTTATCGCCGACCACTAACCCAAATGCTATAACGGTATGTGCTAACCACTAAACAAAACTACTAACCCATACAACCTATTAGCATTAGCATTAGTCCCTGTCTCTCAACCATCAACCCCTAACTACCAACCTCTAACACTTTCTACCAGCCTAATCGATATTGTACCAAAGGATTTAAAATGAAATTTCCCGCTGAAAAACCTATTCAAATCTTTCACAAGCGTATTAACTGTTTAATGTCTAAATAAAATTTAAAGTAAAAAACTGACATCATATTTGCAAAAAAAAATGCACAAAAAGTAAACAATTTGTTTCATAATAAATAAAATCTTTGGTAAAAAACTGACCTAATATTTGGTAAATAAACTGCACAAAAAAGTAAACAATTTCTTTCATATTAGATCACCATATTTTACTAATTTTATCTGTTTTGCTGAACTTTACTTTCTAAGCAACATTGTGTATAATTTATACAACAACGTAATCCAACATGCAAGTTTATGTACGTATACATTAATACGCATGTTAATTCTATGTTCTAGGTGTTGGGGTTAATGGGCTAAATCTTAGGTCCTCTACAAAGACCCAAGGTTAATTGTCACACACAAAGAAAAAAAAAAAATCTTTAAAAATAAATATAGTTAGCATAAGTTACATTCATTCTTTCATTTTTATGTAAGTGAAAACTCGTAACATCGTAAGCAATTACAAAGTATATCAAACAGAAAACCTGTGTTATAGCATCTGTCATTGCCCACCATGTAAAGCTAAATTTATACATTCATTCATACACTCGCCCAAAATTACCAACAAAGCAACACAACTCGTAAGCTGGCAAGAGGCGTGTTAAACAGAACAAACGACTGCCCCGCTACAAGAGGATAAATTTCATACATACATCATACAGTCGCACCCACAATTGGATGTTAAAGCATTGCCCATCATGTAAATATAAATAAGTTCCATGCGATGATAAATAAGTTCCATGCGTTGATACATAAGATAAATAGGTTCCATGCGTTGATACATAAAATAAGCTACATCAGCCGATAAAACATCCACAAAGCGAACCCACCTTGGAACGCCAGCTTCCGATTCAATTAACGAAGTCAAACTCCCGGATGTGGAATCACCTCGTATACTTTTATTCGATACGCAGGGCAATGATGGAGACTTTTCCCTGCATGATGTTAATGTTTGTTATTATGGGCTATTCCTTTCTAGGGAGAGTTTTATGTATAGCAGGTGTATGGCGTAGCACCCCTCTTTGAAAAAAAAAAAACTATAAAATATATAAATACATATTTTTTACAAATATAAACGGCTGTTAACTTGCAGCTCAGTATTCTACATGGGTGAGGTCTAGGGCTGTGGATTTTCCCATTTTTTGGCGACTTTTCCAACAGCCCTAGTGAGGCCCTTACCTGAGGCTTGTCAGAAAACTTGTGATTTCGACCAAATTGGCATTTTTACACTAACACTAAATAAATGATAGCACAAGACATTTATAAAGTGTTATAGGATGTGTTTATAATTTGTATACCAAAAATTAAGTGTAGCAACTGTTCCACGTATTTCTTTACACAAGAATCTATAAACCATATGAGACTTAAATCAGGGTAAGATTCACAAAATTTAATACAAGTCACCCAACACTGTGTATGATACCTAAAAATACGTGCAAGTGTTTATGGTGGCCATGACCAACCAAATACTTACTGTTAATGCTTGGTACAGTCCGTAAAATTCACCAGTATGGTAGACGGTAGTTATTGTTTAATGTTTTATGGTGGCAATGAAATACTTACTTGCAGTAACTTTCTATATTTAATCCAAACTCACTTAAACTGTACATAATTCCTAAACCATTATTATATATCTTCATTATATGTTATGTCGTGTTTTACTTTTAACTTGTCCTTTTGAAATTTTGTTAAATTTGAATCCAAATACTCACTTGAGCAACTTGACCTTAAGTATCGACTGCGGGGTCATAAGGTCAAAGTTCATGACACCGCCAGTGGTTGGGGTTCGCATCTTGCTTCGTCTTTTTATCGGGGGGGTTTGTAGAAGAAGGTTGGCTACTTGGGTGGTGGGACTGTAAGTAATTCAAACCAAATTTTAAAATTAGGACAAATCTGAAAAATCAGAAAAAATCTTGAAAAAATAAATCTTAAAAAAATACTTAAAATCATATTATTACGACTCCCATACAGTGTTGTTAATTGTTTAAAACACGATCAGGATATTGGGATATTATGTGCTTAAGGCGTCCCATCTTCCCCCACCCTACTATGCATGAATAACAAATACTTATGATTAGGTAAAGTATTCTTACTTGTTGCCCTGCGTATTAGTTTTCTTAACACTTGTAGTCACATCATTTGGGAAAAACAATTTACTTTCTCTTCTTTCTGGCTTGGTGGCTTTTTGTGATTTCAACCTGACAGTAAAATATAACTTTAAAATTAAACTTTTGCAAAACTAAATTTTGTAAAATATTCTTTTGTAAAAATAAAGTTTTATAAAAAAAACTTTTGTCAATGTAAACTTAAAAAAAACTTATGTAAAAAATTGTTTTATTTTTTTATATTAACTTACTTAGTTCTGAACGGCGAATCTGAAGTTTGGGATTCCTTTGGTTTTGAGTTTTCCATGACCAACCTCATCAATGCAGCGTGGGATAGTGGGGTATTGGGTTTACGGGAGTTTAATATTGCTGATAATGGGAGGCCATGGAAGGCTGTGGGGTAGAAGGGTTAGATCGGTGGGTCTTGGTATACAGGGTTTTGGAAAGTCACTACGCACTGTTCTTATTTATTAACAGACGTTTTACTGCGGCGGTTAATATAATCTTGGTTATACAATCATATTGCTCAGCTTGCATGCTAAAATGGGTGGATTCCGGGTGTTCGGAAAGTAACTGTGCGAATAATTTCCAGGAGCTGATTGAGGTGTTTAGAAACAAAATAAGAAGGGTCAAAGCCTATATTGATGCTAATGGGGGTCACTTTCAACACCATTTAAAATTGTCATTCATATTTACCTCCTGGATTCTATACTGAAACAAATATGCAGGTGCACAGTGACTTTCACAACACTTTCAACCAGGTATAATTTAGTTGGACTTCGCAAGAATTATAAAATAATCCCCAACAAAGTTACATACGTGGTAACTTGTAAGCGTGCATGGGGTGTATGAAACAGAATACCCGTGTTGTAACGACTGTCGTTGCCCCGCCATCATGCGAGGATAAATAAGTTACATACATGGTAACTTGTGAGCGTGTACGAGGTGTATGAAACAGAACACCCATTACCCCACTATAATAATAAAAGAGAACTTACCTTCTTTCTTTGCCATCACATTTCTCTCATATGGTTTCTCTTTTCCCATCGCTATATCTCTATACATCTCAGGGATAACGTTCATGTAACCTTGTATGATCTGGTTCATTTTAGAATGTCTCTTCTTAGTAGATTCATTGTGTTCGGTCTGTACACAAGCGCTGGTTAGGTAATGTCAGTGCTTTTAACCCTACGGCAAGCCCTAATGCTGTCTTACATTAAGCCTTAAACCCTATAGGCGGACACAGTGTATGAAACAAAACATGCGTGTTATAATAACTGCTGTTGCTCCACCACATAACGCATTACATACGTGGTAACTCTTAAGCAGGCACGAGGTGTATAAAACAAAATACCCATGTTATACCGACTGTTGTTGCCCTACCATGCTAGGATAAAAAAGTTACAAACGCGGCAACTTGTAAGCAAGCACGAAATGTATGAAACAGAACACTCAGGTTATAACGAGTAACGACTGTCATTGCCCTACATGCGTGGATAAAAAAGTTACATACGTCGTAACTTGTAAGCGAGCACGAAGTGTATGGTACAGAATACCCGTATTATAACGATTGCCCTACACGCCAGAATAAATAAGTTACATTAATCTAAATACAGTGATCATACCATCATATATCTATGTTTGTTGGTGTGGTAGGCCTTGATAGCTTCAACATGGCGAGACTTATGTAGATGGTAGAACACCAACATTTCATGGGAGTTCGGGATGACGTTGGATTGTAGAACCTTCAGTACAAGATCCTGCAAGAGTTGGAACATTGGTGATTAATGTTTGATATTGAGTGATAACAACATGGGTGTGCAAGGTATGCATGCAACCAGGATAGGTATCCAGTATAAACGCATAAACAATTTAATATCTCACAAACAAGTTTAAAAATAAACAAGAAAAAGACTGTTTCACAATTAAATGTTAATAATGTGACAAATAGCAAATAACTATAATGAAGTTATTGCATAAAAAAAAAGTTCATGTTCCAAACACCTGTTGCAGAAATACTTGTGAAACACTGCTCTAAAATGGAAAAAAAATATATTGGCAAAATTGTATAAAAATAATTGTGAAACACTGCTGCCAAAAAAACAAAAATGATTGTAAAACACTGTTGCCGAAGTGACAAAAATAATTGTGAAACACTGCTGCCAAAATGACAACAATTGTGAAACACTGCTGCCAAAATGACAACAATTGTGAAACACTGCTCCCTACAAGCAATCATGAAATAAAACTCACATTCTAAAATCGCAAAAATAATTGTGAAACACTGCTGCAAAAAAAAAACAATTGTGAAATACTGTTCTAAAACCAACCAACCATGAAATACTCACATCTTCCTCCTTGGACACAGATAGGTTGATGAGATCCTTGAGTAGGTGTTGTTCATGACATGAAGTGAAGAGATGGGAGAATAATGTGAACTGGTTGTCGGGTTCAGAATTGATTTTTACCGTTTCAAGTCCAAGTAAAGGAAGACTGTTGGGAAATTTAATATGTAAGAGGATGGGGAAGATGGGACACCTTTTCATTCTACTTTCTCATTTCATTTGATAGTAAACAAAGAACATTCAACAAATTACAAAACTATATCCTCACGACTTACATAGACCGTTGTTAATTGTTTAAAACACAATCAGGATATTTGGATATTAAGTGCTAAAGGTGTCTCGTCTTCCCCCAAACCACTATATTTAATGTTGGGGAATATTTAAAGTAAGTTTAGGGGATACTTATGTGTTAAAATACTGAAGGTTAAATAGCATGTAGTGAGTTCCTTCTCTCTTATTATTGTTACGCGCCGCTTTAAGTGCGTTGCTCCTAATTAACATTCCTACGTTTCTCCCGTATTTCCTAATTTTCCACGTTACTCAGTTTGCATGTGTTACTTGCCATTTGTACTGCAGTTAAGTTAGAGTGCGCGTTAAGTTGTCTTTATAGCTACTTTAACTCTTTGTTTCTTTTAGGTTGCTATGAAACGTTTTAAGTTTGTTTAAACCTTATTTAATAAACAACTAATGAATCGTTCCATGGCCTTGCACAAATGCAAGAGTGGTGGGGCTAGGTTCAGAAAGGAGTCACCCTGTGTGTATATAAGGGTGCCTGGGTGTTGGGGCTAAATCTGGCTTGAACCCATGGGCCCAAGAATCTTATCAATATTGACTAAAGATTAGATTACAGTACATGATATCTGGCAAGCTGGTTAGAGAATATAAACTATGGGGCAGCTCGTAAGCGGGCACAAGGTGTGTTAAAAAGAACACCCGTGGCCCGTGTTATACGACTAACGTTATCCCACCATCCGAGGTTAAAAAATATACATTCATTCATTCACTACTAACTTGTTCTTGAAACAAACATCAAACTTTATCAAAATAACATGGTATAACATTACCCTAATAATAAAAAAGGAAAAATATGCATTCCTTCATTTAAGTTCTTTTATTGCATTCATTACATTTACTACTAACTTGTTCTTGACATAAATATCGATCTTAAGTTTCACGTCTTCCTCCGACAGTGTTGGAGGTTGGCAAGTGAGGAGGTAACGTAACGCCAAGTCATGATGACCTTGCAATAAATATGCGAGTAATATACGACGGTGTTGCCATGATAGCGACGGACAGCTCGACCCCGCCTCACAGAACATACGGATGGAATCCTGGAAACAAAAAATGTTGGGAAAAATTTAAAATAAATAATTTAGAAAATAAATTTGGCGAAGATATGTTTGAAATACAATTTGGCAGCTGACATTTTAGCATAAAATACAACATAAAATACCATTTTTTCCATGCAGCAGTTTTGGTGTTAAATGTTACTACCAGTAACACTTTCTAGACCAAGCTTTATGAATCAATATTAACTTAATTTAGAATTAAAAGTGAACCCGAAACATTGCTTACTAAAACTTTTGAAAAAGCTTAAAAAACAAGTATATTATACTTGGCAGCAATATATATATAGGTCTGCCTTAGGTTACTTGTATTTATTGTAGTAGGAAAATTTTTAAACTAACATATGTGTTTTTTTATTCCTTAACATAAACAAAATATTTGTTTTGCTTTATATTGCAGAAGGTTTTACAATATTTTTCATCCTGCTGACCCAGTTGCTTACAGAAACTGTGAATATACTTTTCTTACTAAACAGATTATTATTTTCCGTTTTATTGAGTGCCGTTCACCCTGATAAAGGCAACTTGAAGGACGTCAGTCAGCAAACTTCGAGCCGGAAGAGCTTAATTTACAAGTATAACATTCCTGGCAGCTACATTAGATATTATAACCAATTGCTGGTAAATGTTATACAAAACTATACATCTTACCCCAAAGTTACAGAAATTAGAAAAAAGTAAAATTTAATATCCTAGTCTAAATGTAAAATTTAATATTCCAGTCTAAAAGAAAAATTAAATATTCCAGTTCCAAAAAACTTTAATATTCCAGTCTAACCTTTATATATTCCAATCATCCAGTGTAAAATAAAAATTAAATATTCCAGTCTGGCAAGAAAATTTTTAAACTAACATGAAACTCCTTGTGGTCTAGCAGCCAGAATGCTTTGATAAGTTTAGTGGTTGGGTGTTGAAGTTGGAATCTTTCCGGGAATAAACCGACAGTTTGTAGATGTTCGTTTTTCATCGCTATGAACTCCTCACTTCGCTCCGATTCCTATGATGTGTATGGGGGGAATTTAACTTCTGCTTTTTACAGTGGTATTTAACCAAATAGATGTATATGTTCTTGTGCAAGGAACGTAACAGTAATTGCTCCAACCTAGTGATTACTATGGATTGGTCAAAATCTGACTTGTTTCATATATTTTTTTGTGTGTATTGGTTGCAATGTTTTATTAGTTTCACTTTAACATTCCCACCTGGTCTTCCATAGTTTCATGCATGGCCAACATATCGAGCAGAAAGTAAGTTACGATACAATGCTTGCTAGTATCGGACATGCTATCCAAGTAATACATATCCAGCAACGCCTGTGGATTGCAATGTGTTAAAACCAAATCTGTACAGATATATACAGTAGGAGTCACAGGGATTTCAGGGGACCAGGGCCCGCTTAAGTGGCTGTTTGACAACTATGGTTGACTGATTGTAATAATATCAGTAGGGTGGGGGAAGATATGACACCTTTAGCATTAAAACTAACTTTTACAGCTGCATACAAAGGATGCTACTAGAGGGTTTCAGAAGTCCAGGGCTGCTTTTTTATAAATAAAAATTCACCAAAAAGTATTCAACAAAAAAAGTTATTTAAAAACCCCCTTATTTTTCCTAGCTGGGCCACTGGCTGTATATATATTTATATATATATATATATATATATTAGTATAAGCAGCAACTATGGTTAACTGCATTGTAACAACGTCGCTACAAATTTTACTAAAAATTTATAAAAAATATTTAAAATTTTTTTTTTTGAATATCTCCCTTATTTTTTTCCTGGCTGTATATTTATTTGAGTATAAGAGGCTGATGGCAACTATGGTTGACTGCATTGTAATAATATCACCAGAAATTTTACTCAAAATTAAAAAAAAAATTAAAAAAAAAATTTAAATTAATAATGATATTCCACATGACCCACACTTCATAATTTGAAAATAATTCAAAAATTTGTAAAATATTATTTAACCATTAAACTTGGTGGTGGGTAACAGCAGGAGTCGTCACTTTCACTTAATTTCTTCCAGCGACTCAGCAACCCTTCCCCTGCATCTTCAATAAGTCCATCAATCATAAGAAGACTGGATGATTCAGATGATCCAGATGACTGGGCCCTGAATAAATTCATATATTAGTCAATTATTATTGGTGTTTTTTATTTTTTTATTTGATAATCTGATCACAAAGAAAAGGTTTAAACATTTTGTTCTTTAATCCTGTCCAAAAAATTTGTTTTTTAGAGTTGAACTGTTTTTAAATGAAGTTATATCCCCTGATGATGTCCTGAAGGAATGTTCATATATATATATATATATATATATATATATTGGTCTATTTTTGGAGCTGACAATTTTTTAATACTCTTTCCCAAAAAAATTGGTGTCTTTTTATTTAAATTATTCTTTTCAACAACAAATTATATATATATTTATTTTTTTAATGTTAACAACATAATTTAACTGTAAAAAGATCCCAATCACCTTTGCAACTTTCCAAGTTCACTTCTTCTTTCCTTGAATATGGAACCCAGTTCATCATGTTTATATATGAAGGCAAAGTCATCCGATGTAACGACATCCTGAGGAACCTCCCATTGCTCTGGAAGGAGACGAGCGCTTATAAACCATCGCAACACCTGTGGAAATATAACAGGGTTAACATCTGTACTAACATATACCATGCAAGTAGACATATTCTACCTAATACTGTGGGGAAGAATAAATACCATGATGAGACGAGCTGCTAAACCACCTCATTAAGTGTTCTACATCACAGTTAAACAATGATCTTCCATCCATTACGATCAAAACCCTTGTCACCTACCACCAGAGAAACGACAGGCTTTAACATCTGGTGAGGTCCATGGAGTAGCACCCTGGGTGTTAGGGTAATGGGCCAACTCTGGCCTAAATCATAAAAACCCATGGCATGCCATTCTATGGGCCTTCACCCACATAAAATAGAACCACATGTTTTGTGTGCCAAACAGCGAATTCTTGATAAAGTCATGCCGACAGGCAGACAAATGTTGCAAATACACTATGTTTTAATAACAGATGAGCCATTAAAAGATTATGTACAATTTTTAAATTTTCCATGATGCCTGGTAGTGACAGAATACTAATACACTGTGTGTTTTACCTTTAAGTAATCCCGGATAAGCTGAACCACGTTGACTTTAGTTTCCATTTCCAATTTACTTTGTTCTGATGAGGATATGGCTTGTCGCAACAATTTCTGGCGAAGAATAAAAACACTTAATATAGGTTTGACCACTTACATATTGTAACAGACTACAATATGACTTGTATTTCTCTGTCGCCGGTAAGAATAATTCTGCGATATTGCACTAGATCGGACACTTTCGTACATTCATTATACAGACTACTAAAATAGGCAGAATATAAAATAGATGTTATTATGTATTATTTTGATGTTGTTTAAAAATATGTCTCATTATTTATGCCATAATTTGCTTTTGCTTGTTATATGTATTAGCAAAATCTGTCCTACATCGCCTGAAACTGTCTGTCTTCCATAAACTCATATAAATTGTATGAAATGAAAAAAGATAAAAACTCCTATATAATATGTTAAACACCTTAAACACGAGACCAATATCAGATAGTTGCGAGTTATGGAACGCAAGTAGATTATGAACTGAAACATCTAATGGGACTCCACCGCAGTCAAATATGGGGACACCTGGAAAAACATTAAAAAAAGTAAAAACCAAAACTAACCCATATAGAATAGAAACTTGGCAAGTATACGTAACGTATAGTAGGGTGGGGTAAAACGAAACACTTTTAGCACATAATATCCAAATATATCTTGATCATGTTTTAAACAATAACAACGATCTATGGGAGTCGTGAAGATATGTTTTTTAGTACTTTAAATGTTCTTTGTTTACTACCTAGTGGGACAGGAAAATAGAATGAAAAGGTGTCCCATCTTCCTCACCCTACTATATAAGAAAACCCATATAGAATAAAATGTATAATTAACCTATATAAAAATAGACATTATACTTCAACCATATAGAATACAACGCCCACTAACATAAATTATCGATTGAATCCTTGATGATGGCCACAGTCTTCCAAGCCCATTCCATGATGAATCTTAACGAACATCCTGACCCTGCGTGTTCTCCTGATGATAAGTCACTGATCACACGAGATAAGAAGCCAAATAATCCGTGATCCAACGCTGGGGAGGAAAATGTAAGCTTAATATATTCTATATTGGTGGGTTCCTACAGTGAGGCATGCCATGGGATCTGGGATTTAGACCAGAGTTGGCCCATTACCCCAACATTGTAAATGCACATTCTATTCTATATGGGTGAGGTCCTACAGTGAGGCACGCTATGGGACCTGAGATTTAAACCAGAGTTGGCCCAATACCCCAACATTGTATATGCACATTCTATTCTATATGGGTGAGGTCATACAGTGAGTCATGCCATGGGGCCTATGATTTAGGCCGGAGTTAGCCCATTATGTACATGCACATTCTATATGCATTCATACACCTCATGCTTACTGTCAAGTTATAACATTGGTGTCTTCTTATACACCAGACACACATGGTGTATTCATACACCTCATGCTCACTGTCCAGTTATAACATTGGTGTCTTCTTATACACCAGAGACCAGACACACTTGACGATTTACCTGCTGATAAAATCATTTCCCGTTTTCTATCAACCGTCATTGCCACAATGTTGGTCTGTTCAATGAGGCCAACCAACATCATTTGTTGGAATGTTTCATCCGGTTCAAGTAAACAGTGCAATCTTCCGTTTGAAAGGAACTGCATTACCTGTGAGGAAAAAATGGGTGTCAAGTTTTAGAATATTAAAATAAATCTGGGAAGACATTAGTAAAATGCAATAAACCTTGTAGATGAAATTAGAAAACTTGTGTATTATTGTGAAAATGTGGTAAATAATATTCTATATGGGAGAGGTCCTACGGCAGGCACGCGATGAGCCCTAAAATTTAGGCTAGCATTGGCCCATCAATGTGTGCATATGCTTTGCTTTGGCAGATAAAACTGGTTGTCTGTATATGCTTGTATAACACATGACATATTAGCCTATTTAAGTAGTGAAACATATGATTTCACTCCTGTTTCCAATGTTGTTGCAGGTACCCAGGAGTAGGTCTGAAGTTGTTGTGATAAAGTGAAGCAACTGGTATTTTTTAAGTAGGTAAACGTATGATAACACTTACCTTTTAATGCCACCCCGGGTACCACAAATGCTAATGGTATGTCTATGAGCAGATCTAAAGTAAAAATTGATTTTGACAAAGCAAAGCAACTGACTTGTTTTTGTATCCCAGGCATTTTACAAGTGATGGTTTGATCCGATAGTAAGATGTTGGTTGTGAGGCTGAGGGACGATGGGAGAAGGAAAAGCTCCGGACACGGGTGTTGCTTGGATTTGAATCTTGTCAATGAGGATGTGGGTGTGTGGATGCACTGCGGGGGGGGGGGAGATTATAAGATTTTAATAAAAATGTACTTTTAGCAACGAAATGTAAAAAAGAGATTTTTAGAAAAAGCAAAATGAAATAGTTAGTTTTTTAAAACAAACATGCGGTAAATGATGTTCCTTTTAAATTTGTTTCTAAGAAAAATAGCTAAGAAAACATGTCTTTTATGAACCAGTTTATATGTTAGTGTCAGGCAAATTTGAACTGTATAAATATGGAAACATAGAAATCCTAATACCATGATTATTCATCTTACCAACAAATCGCTGTTACAAGTCGGAAGAACAGAATCAAGTTCCCAAAACACGAGGTAATTTGCTTCATCATCGTAAACTCTGGATAATAAAGTTATGGCAAAATTTATTTAGGTTAAAAAAACAATAATTGAAAAAGTTATGTGTTAACAAAAAAAGCTTGTAAAAACAGTAAAAAAAAGATTATTAAAGTAAAAGTTAAATTGTTTTTGTTACAATAATGGTTACTCAAACAGACACCAATTTTGTGCTGAACAAATATTTTCTGCCTCAAAAATTAAGCTCAATAAGCCGTAACAAAACTTGAACAGTAACAGCAAAGTTGACATACTCTGATTGCAGAGCGCATAACTTTTACCTGGAACTAGCATCAAAAATCTGACCAAAACAAGATTTTTCGCTCTAAAAATGATGCACCAAACTATGTTAAAATCTGTGCCCAACTAGACTTTATATCATTCAAAAATCATACACTACATATATTAACAAACTACAATATAGAATATATAACATCATACACACCTGTAACAACTTGGCATGTGGCAGACATACCATCTGTTAATATCAAACACAATGACCTGCACATTACGACTTTCCCCTCCAGTAATCGTGCCCCATCCAAGTATTAGGAGGCTTGTGTCCGGCGTCGAGTTCTCTTCCTTGTCTTCCTCGTCTAATATTCGGTTCATCGGACAATAATGTTCTGCGGGAATGTTGTTTTATTGTATATGCTTGATGGAAAAAAGTAACATGGGTGTCTTTACATCAGGAATCAGGGATTCCCAAACCGCGACCCGCGGGCCACCTGTGGCGTGCAGGAGCAAAATAAATGCCCCTCGGACAATTTTAAAACTACTGATTACATACATTCACAATTAAACATATTACTTTAAAAAAATCTTCCAAAAATGTTTTATTGATTTCTGTAATAATTTACATTGCCTTTGTAACGTCATAAAAAATAGTTATGACTGTCACAGCATCAGTCAACCTGCCATGCTTGTTACTCTGGTATAGGGGGCCATACCGCGACATTTTTGCCAATACAATTAGCGAGGCAAATAGATCGAGGAAAACCTTGCCCGACGACCCGTCGCATAATTACGATTTCACATATTTTAGCCCACGATTTTATAAGTTTGGGAACCCATGTTTTACATACACAGCGTGTTCATACACCTCATGCTTATTAATATAGACCAGCCACACCGCCTTTAGTTAATTGATCTAATGATTTTTTAACTAAATTTAAAATAATAACAATAATTTAAACTTAATTCATGTACATTTAAACATAATTACACAATTAAGAAAAAAACAAAACCCATCTACATTTAAATAGAGGTATACACCTCGCGCTTAATGCCAAAATATAAGTTTTATACTGTATGTGTCTTCTTAATTTGTTATACACCAGACACGCATAAAATACAATATGAATACACGAAAGCAAACACATACTCACCCACACTGGTACATTGCAACAGGTGTGACCTCCCAGGCATTGGTTTTACACCAAGTGTTGCGTCTAATATCAGTTCAAACCTGGCCGAGCAACACTCAAGATTACTGTATAGTGATGTGATGGAGTTTGGTGTATGGACAACTTCTTTATGTTGAAACATTAGTTGGTACATGGTGGCGTTCATTGTGTTCTCATTTCTGGGGAACAAATATCTTGTTAATGTCTAAAATAAACCATTGAAATATAATAATTGTTTAAAACCTGATTTTTTAAATATAAAATATGTGACACCTGCAATATACAAACCAACAACAACTAGAGAAATTATGGGGTAAGACGGGACACCTTTAGCACATAATATCCAAATACCCTGATCGTGTTTTAAACAACTAAGAACGGTCTACAGGACTCGTAGGAATATGGTTTTATAATTCTTTGAATGTTCCATGTTAACTACCAAATGTGATGAGAAAATAGAATGAAAAGGTTACCCATCTTCCCCCGCCCTACTATATATTTTGACTTACGTTTCTTCATCCACCATTGATTGCTTAACAAGCCATAAATAACAGAAATTCCGAGGATCGTTTTCAGGTTCTTGGAAAGCGAATTTCACCACAGCTGATGCATATTGTTGAGTGTCGCTGCTGAATCTGTACGGTTGTCGGTTAATAATAACTTTATTTGTCCTTCCATTACGGTAGCGAAGATTTAGAAATATTTTGGACGAAAAGACAGGATATAGTGACAAATCATCAGTTGTTATATTTATATATAAATAAAAAAAATGGTTATCGGTATTTATTTATTTTAGAGATATTTAAACATTATTGTAATAAGATATCTATGTTTATCACAACATTTTATATAGTTAAGTAAAACCTGAAAAAGACATAATAAATAGACCACAGTACTTTATAAAATTTGTCTTGCAAATAAACCATTACTGTAAGGCCTCTCCAAAAAATACTACTTAATGCATTATACACTAAACAACCTTGTTAGAATACATTATATTACAATACATAACTTACACAAGTGATAAACTTTTGAGGCAGAATATATGGAATTGCCCGAATGAAAAGCCGACAAAAAGCGAAGTGGCGCGTGGTTCAAAATACATGGAGGAGACTGAGATATCGTTCGAATCAAAAGTTTCAATAATTTGATCATCCATTGTTATGTAATGAAAGCTACCGTTCTCATGAGACGATTCTAAAAGATAGGTTTTAAGATGATGTTTGAAATGTATTTTCAACAAATGAATGTATGTAATTAACTTATATATCGTTAAATAACAGTCTGTATAAGCAGGGTGTTCATATATTAATATATGAGCACCTATATGTATGTATTTAACTTATTTACCCTCGCGTGGGCGGAAAACGGTGGTGATTACGGGTGTTCTGTTTCATAGACCTCGTGGCCGTTTATGAATGAATTTATAAGTAAGTATACCTATAAACTCAAAGGCGAGGTGGGATTTCTGTTGATTTACTTCATCTCTTAAGCGTGGTACATCACGTACCACAGTTGGCACGGCTTCTACACTAGAGATGTGACATTTATGTCTAAGGATGTCAATTTCTTCATCAAGCCTATTAAAGCAATGGAGAACATAATGTTAAAATTATACATAATGTTAAAGGTGTAAAACAAGGGTGACAGGACAGAATATGTTTTAGAACCCTAATATTTTTGCCTATAACAGCTTTTACCTTGCTGTTAGGTGTCTTTATACAAACAAGTAGAGCTAAAGTATATTGCATCACCACATTAATCAATGAGATTCCGTATGTTTGACAACTATGAGTGTAACTGTATTTAACAATGTCACCCCAGCTTTTACCTTGCTGTTAGGTGTCTATACAAACAAGCAGAGCCAAAGTATATTGCATTCACCACATTAATCAATGAGATTCCATATGTTTGACAACTATGAGTGTAACTGTATTTAACAATGTCACCCCAGCTTTTACCCTGCTGTTAGGTGTCTAAACAAACAAGCAGAGTCAAACTGTCAAAGTATATTGCCTTCACCACATTATTCAGTGAGGTTTATTTTTTAAAGTTAGATCCTAACAATAATACTTTTAAAACCAACGTTTCTGCATTAAAGTCACCATCATCAGGTTAAAAATATTTTGAAACTTTGATGACCTTAGATCAAGTAGATATATATGTCCTCCTTCAGTACCAACAGCAACAACTCCAAACAACCATCGTAACTTCTGTGAGAAACCCACAGATGAAGTATTTGCTCCACCCTCAGTGAGGATTACTTCTAGCGATGTAACCTGGATGAGATACAAGGAACAAAGTAAGAGCTTGTAGTCGGAGACGGCAAAAGATGGGACAGAAAACACGTCTCGGTTGGGGTGCTGAAGTTGTAACAAAAAAAAGTACATAATGTGCTTCAGCACCCCAGTTTTACTGCTTAAGGCATTGCAGAAAGAAAATAGGTCACCTGACCTATAGGCGTAAGCCGCGTAACATTATGGGATCGGATAGAATCGGCCTTGGTTGAGACGTTGGAGTGGGCACAAGAGTAAAGAACTTCACTATTGCAAGCTTATCACTTTTGAATGCACACAGGTGTTCGCGAATGGAGCCAAATCTGGCCAAAACATTTGCCTACAGGGAGCCACCCATATAGAATAGAAACATAAGTGGTGCCTGGGTTGACATTTGAAACCCAAACTTTTGAAACAGGGGCGACATAATGTTTAGCATACCAGTTTTACTGCTGAATGCAGTGCAAAAAACTCTTAGAGTTAAGCCTGCCCACTCTGCCACCCCAGGATTGGCACCTTTGGGTACAAACATGCAACAGCCTACTTCATGAAATTATTTGCATGAAATGACTTACAGGATATGGGAATTCAATTGTTTTGAGGTTCCTTCCAATGTTGGGATAGTGAAGACAAACGTATCCTTTCTCATCACTTGTTTTCAAACCGACCAAAAGATAGTTTTTGTATTTCTGCAACGAAGAGATAAATTAAGTTGTGATTATAAATAAACGTTGATTGTAAAACACAGCTTAAATTTTTAAATATTAAAAGTACCATTGAAGGTTTTATGAGAAAGAATTTACTCCGCAATTCTTTACCCTTACTTTAAAGGTGATATTCGATCAGACTGTGGGCCAACCTGATCAATATATCAAGTCCCATGACATATCAGACTATAGAACCTCATCTATATAAAGTAAAATATGCCTATACAATGTTGGTTTAATGGCTAATTGTGGCCATATTCTAGGGCCCATTGCGCGTCACATCATAGGACCTCTCCCATATAGAATTATCAAGAAACGTATAAGTAAAGGTAAACCTTGCAGCAAGTTATTTTGACGTTGAATCCTTTGAAATATCGTTCAAAGTTACTATATGACTCTATATATGAAGATCCATGCTTAAGGATTGTTAATGTAGATCCATCGCTTATCCAACAATGTTTTCCATCTGGAAATATAAATAAATAAATGTAACTTCTTTATCCTGGCACGGGGCAACAAAAGTCATTATAACACGGGTGTTTGATTCATACACCTCGTGCCCACTTATGAATTACCACGTACGTAACTTACTTTTCAAACAAACTATATTTTTATCATGTATAATGTATGGGAAGGATTCTTCACTAGCACCATTACACAACAACAAACAAAGCTTCTAAACAACAACAACAATAACCTACCTTTAAAATATTCTGCATTCACATCATTGCAAGGTTTATACGTTTTACTACTGGCATCATATAGAACCTGGTGTGGGGAGCTTAGGGCTGTGTCGACTTTGCCATGTAACACCGTCTCCATGGTGAAAGGAAGGCGATATCAAAAATATCTATATTAAATTCTCCATGCACTATAATTGCTATGAAATCTTTATTGAATATGGCAAAATCAATTGATTAAGCAGGTTATTTAAAGTATGCTACCGTATGAAGAATAAGCTTTGAAAATAAATAATAATATATCGACTATTAACGCCAAATAAAAGGTTACAAACATAATAAAACGCACGAAACTCCTACATTGCAAAACGCGCGCCATGAACGAATGCACAAACGATCTCTATGTTTTTTTACAATATCCGCGGGGTGGTGCTTTATTAAATTTACATAGAAATAACATAAATAAATGTTTTTCTTAATTGTAGTCGCAGTAAAATATTTATTTAAGTTATAACTTTATTTATTGAAGTTATAAAGTTGGTTACTCCGTTTGATTTTTATTTTTTAATTAAAAATTGGGGGTTGCGAAAATATTAATAAAGTGAAAACTAGTGGCGGTATTACCCCAATTTTTTAATATGTTCTGCATGTTGCTATACATCAACGTGTGTCAAAATTTTGTTAATTTTTATAAACGATTTTTGTATTTTATTGCGGGTCAACTTTGACGGCCCACCCAACTAAAAGTACTTTGATTATTTAATATATTTTTTGATACGTAAATGAAGTGTCGCTTCTTCGTTCTAACGACACCAAGATTGCTATTTTAGCCTTACTATAACTTGAGATAATAAATTTCAAAGAGAAGTAGTTTCATTTATTCGGCGGGGGGGAGTCGACTTCACTAGGTGCGGCGTCTATGAATAATACGTTAAAAGTAGGTGTTGCGAAAGTATTAATAAATCAAAAACTAGAGGCGGTATTACCCCAATTTTTTAATATGTTTTGCATGTTGCTATACATCAACGTGTGTCAAAATTTTGTTAATTTTTATGAACGATTTTTGTATTTTATCGCGGGTCAAACTTTGATAAACTTTGACGGCCCACCCAACTAAAAGTACTTTGATTATTTAATATATTTTTTGATACGTAATTGAAGTGTCGCTTCTTCTTTCCAACGACACCAAGATTGCTGCTCCAGGGGTACCATAACCCGGGATATTTAATAATATATGATATATTTACTAATATATGATTTTTATGGGGAAATACCGTTACGGTCCAATGATTTTCTTTTTTCCTTTTTTAGTCTCTCGTTTTTTCTATAGGCAAGGGGGGGAGGATTCCTCACTAGCACCAAAAATTTATTAATTGTGCCGATAAACGTGAGCTTTTATTCCTAATAGTAATCCTGCGAAAGTAATTGAGCCGCCTGGATTAATTGCGAAAAAAAAAGTTAAATTATTTTTACAGAATTCATAAATTACTTCAAACGCAACATGACGTTGGGCGACAGAGTTAAGTGGTTCTTGGAAGACACAATTACCATCGACGACCCCAGAAAACCACGTCGTAAACCAAAAGCTTGCCGGGAGTGTGAAATAGTTGCGAGCGCTTCTTTTTTAAGTGGATCAATATATATCGGACATCTTACTAGATTGGGAAAGATAACGCCAACTTCTGGCATCACTATTGCTTCTTGTGAGTTCGGTTTTGTCATTTTAATTAATTAATAACTTCATTCATGTAATTTTTTGGTTTAATCAAGTTTTAGTGCCTGCGAAGCCCTCTACATTATCTGCTATACTGCGCCCAATGTTATCTGCTGCTGTGAAGCCCCCTATGTTACCTCTAAACAAATAACCTGTAACTAAGAACCCCTAACTTAAACTACCAACTTTTTAACACACCAGCAAAAAAATCGTTTTAAATAAATCTCTTTTTTTTAAAAGTTTGAGGTGAAATGAAACATCATTTTTTTCACCTATTTTTGGTCCAAAGCGCCTAACATCTATGGTGTAGATTTGTTTTAAACAATCCCCTTTATTTTGCCCGCAGTGCTTGGTATTGCATCATTAGCCATGATTATGAGGTCACCTCAAGATGAAAACCTGAATAAGTTGGTTGATAAATATGAAAACCAAACATCAGGTAAAGGAATAAGCTATATATATATATATTTTCTTTTAAATTAACTGTTGTTGCCAGACATTATGAATACAAATCTCCTCTGGCGAGCTTATTTTGCATAGCAGTGTTTCAAGTTAACGTCTTATTAAATTAAAATTGCCTACATAGGGGTTTATTAACATGATAAAAGAGAGACATCGAGCGTAATGTTCGTACCCACAATAAATTTTCCTGATGATCGTAGTTTGTTATTATGTACAGACTGCTGATGCCTTGTAAATTGTGATTATAAAACAGCTGTTCTGGCATTTAGGGTGAACGAATGAAGACTATCTGTATAGGATGTCTAAACTTCAATATTGTTTAACTGCTTTTAATTGACTTCTTTTATTTGTTTTTCCTGATCGTTTTTTTTCTTTTCTTTGTGGTTTCATTTTCATTAGATTTGTTTTATCTGTAGTTTATACTAGTTCTATCTATTAAACTTCTATATTATTTTTGATCTTACTTTATTTTTATTCCAGATATTTCATTAGATGGCGATGAAAGAAAAAGATGATTTTCACTAAATTATCTCTACTTTCTTATTTTACTTTGATTTTGTATAAAAATCATCTTTTCCATTATTATAAAAGAATGGCAACAGCTTTAAAGTAAATGAAAAAGTTTTAAGAAACTGTTCGTTTTATTTTCTCTGTCTTTCTTCGCCAACTTGTGCCCCAAAGTTTCAATTTGTAAATTTTACATTTTTACAAAATTCTACAAACATGAAGCAGAGTTGAGGTCTAATCATAAGTTTCAATTCTTCTAGATCTGTTATAGGAAAATAAATAATTTGATTCTTACTTTTTGTTTAAAATTGATGATGTTTCGCTCAATGTTCGAAGATGATCCGTTTTTTGGGTGAGTGGAAATTCTATTTAAAGCAACCCATTTCTTTTAAGCTATTCTATATGAGTGAGGTCCTACAGTGCGGCATGCCATGTAACCTGGAATTTAGGCCAGAGTTGCCCATTACCCCAACATTGTGGAAATTTTATTTTTAGTATTTTATTGCCTACAACTCCTTTGATGGCAGGCCATGGTAAACTATAGTTATATTTATTCTATGTGAGTGTGTTCCTTGTTGCAGACCTGGAAACTATATTTCACGTAACTTTTTACCTATGAAGCTATTTTATGTGGTTGAGGTGCTTGTCTAAGACCTCGGATTTATGCCAGAGTTGGCCCATTATCCGACACCCACGCTGCTTATGTACGCGTTCATGCTACTGGTGCAACTTCGTACTTTTTTATGCAACTCAGCAAGACTTATTGTAAAGTTAAAACTTAGACATTCACTATGTTCATATAGAAGCTGGTTTGAATTTTTACTTTGATTAAAACTGAAAATAATCTCATTTATGTAATAAAGAAGAGGTTAAAGTAAAAAAAAAATCGATCAAAAAATTTTGTAATATGTTGTTACAGGACTAACAGCAGTACAATCGTGTTTTGTGTGTTTTTAGTAAGCTCAAAACATAACTACACTACTGGTGTTGTTAAGTCACTACTATTTTCTTCAAATTAGAACTTTAATATGTTTAATTAAATGTTATTTATTTAATTTTCACATTGTATTGTCTGTAGGGTGTAACGGTCACGCCTTTTATCCAAAACAATATTTCTTTCTTTTTTATCAATAAGCGTGTTTTAACAACTGTTGTTTTACCGTTACTACCTGTCTTTTCGCTTTTGTCAACTCTCTTGTTCTTCGCTATCGTGACCGAAGAGACAAAATAAATTTCATTCATTCATTCATTCACTAGTCATTACTATGTGATGTAGAAGTGGTCAAAGTAAAAAAAATCTCTCCAAAAATTATGTAATATGTTGTTACAGCACTAACAACAGTGTTTTTATGTAGATATTTTAATTAAGCTTCAAAACATAACTATACTGCTGATGTTGTTAAGTCGCCATAATATCACTACTACTATGTATATTTATCCTAATGTATCAACACAGTGATCCCTTTGCTGACATGCATCGTATGATGAATGCATCTATGATGGGGAATCCATTGCATTCAAGATATACAGCTGGTGGGAGAAGGCATACTGAGGTATGTGATGTGCAAATTCTTTAAACTAAACATGTTTGTGTCTTTGGGTACTTAACAGCTCCAACCTAATGGTTACTAATGTCAATGGGTTGTCTAAATTATCGGCTATATATAAAAAGTAATTGAAAAAAGACACTCCCAGAGAACACCCATGTTATAACGACTGTCGTTTCCTTGTCATTCCACGATAAATAAGTTACATACGAGGTAACTCGTAAGCGGCTCGAGGTGTATGAAACAGAACACCTGTGTTATAACTACTGTCGTTGTTCCACCAAGCGAGAATAAATAACTAAATAAGTTCATATAAGCAAAGCATGTGTTATGAGCAATTTGAAAATACTTTACACTAAACAGGTTTTATTTATGCAATGATAATACAACTGGTACAAAATTAAAAATATTATGACAACTGAAGTTTTAATGCAACTTGTTTACCATTCTAGCCGACTATGATGATGAGTCCCTTCCGTGGAGACATGTTTGGCATGAGGAGTATGTTCCCTAGCATGGGGATGGGTATGGGTATGGGGATGGGTGGTATGGGAAATATGATGAGAAATATGGAACTCATGTCATCAGACCAGGTCAGTGTTACTATATATTGCAACTTCAGTAGTTTTTCTTCAAGCAGCTTTTTTTGCTTGCGTGTTTTTAACAACTATCGTTTGGTGCTATTTTCCTTCTCTTCATTTTTTTAAAATAATTTTTTCTTTGCTATTGTAGCCTACTTAAAGAGATAACAATTTAAATTCATGTTATGTTTTGTATAGATCAGTGACTGTCATTGTGGTGTGTTCAGATACATTAAGACATATCTAATGGATAATGTCTAATAAAAACAAATGCTCACAACTGACACAACATAACATAGTGGTGTTGTGTTGTGCAGTTATTGCAGTCCAAGCAAAACTATAGAGTCAATTAGAGTGTTAAATATAATTAATATTTGAACGGACTTGTTGGTTTAACATGCTTGAGTATTTAGGATTCATATCACAAAGTAAGCAATATAGAATATACTGACTTGGGTAAATTAAACCATAGTCTTTTGTATAAGAAGTAGGACATTTAGTGGGGTAATGGGTAAAATCTGGTTCCAATCCAAGGTCCTTGACAAGGACCTCACCCACAAAGAATAACATAACTTATTATATAGTTGTTATAGAAGTATCTAAATTATAATGCACATTCTCGCACTCTGGTATAAATATAATCAGTTTATTGCCAGTACTATGTGTGTTAGGACACTGTAGACATTAGACCCACTGTAATAGATTGCGACCTAATTAATAATTACTTTCACATCAGATCAAGCGTTAAATTACTATTTTCCAAATTAGATTAAATCTCTTTGGTTCGTTGCCCTCGTGGTAAACTAATAATATGCTGACAGAGACAAACGTAATGTTGGCCCGTTATTGTTGAATGGGTGACATTAGAAACCCAAGCTTTTGTAACATGTTGACAATGTATGTTTTATCTTAGCACCCTAGTTTTAGGTCTATAATATCTGCTTTTACCCATTAATCAATGAGTTTCCCTATGTTTGACTACTATTAGTGTAAGTACGTTTTAACAATGTTACCCCAGCTTTTACCTTGCTGTTCAGTGTCACTACAATGACTACATTAATCAATGAGGTTCCCTATGTTTGACAACTGTTAGTGTAACTGCATTTTAACAATGTCACCCAAGCTTTTACTTTGCTGTTAGGTGTCACCACATTTATCAATGATGTTTACCACATTAATCAACGAGTTTCCCTATGTTGGACTACTATGAGCGTAACTGCCATTTACCAATGTTACCCCAGCTTTTACCTTGCTGTTCGGTGTCACCACTCACCACATTAATCAATGAGGTTCCTTATGTTTGACAACTATGAGTGTAATTATAATCATGCCCTCTTTCCCTCCCCCAGATGCCGGGTTCATCTTTCCAATCGTCATTCACGTCAATAAGTTACGGAGGCGGGGAACCGAAAGTTTATCAATCTTCTTCATCTACAAGAGTTGGACCAAACGGGGTGTGTATGTGTTTCTTGAATTTTTTGAGCCTAGATTTAAGGGGGAGTGGTAAAAGCTTCTAGTTTGGTCTAAGTATTCTATATATACGGGTGAGGTCCTTGAATTTAAGCAAAATTTGATCCATTACACCAAGTAATAGCAAGATGGTCTTTGAGTGTTTGCAAAAGAGGTCGACTCTTGCCTAAATTTAAGGACCTTACTCGTATAGACCATAGACAAATAACAAAAAGTATAAATAGTTTGGTTAATCCGTCAAAAGAGACGTGTTGTCTCTTTATTTAAAAAGGAATCTGACCTAACAGTGTGTCTGCTTCCATGCCAAACTATGAATCATAGTTTGTCACCAGTTAAAATTAAACTAAGTTTCAATACACAGTATATTGCACTAGATACTTCTGTATAACGCAAATTATAGTCTTTGATCAAACTTTTGTAATGAACTGATTCTGGAACTGGAAATGACTTCTGTGGTTAAATAAGTAGGCGCACTGAATAACCAGACACTGATAGTGTTGTTCCTTTCAGGCATAGCGTAACACATACGTCAATATCTCATCTGTTTGACGTTTTTTAACCCCCAAAACAATTTACCTTTATATATATATATATATGTATAGCTTAAAAGTAAAAATGTTCCTCTTTCAAAAACTTCTGCATGTTTCAGATTAAAGAAACGCGCAAGACAGAAAGAAATTCTGAAACTGGTCACCAAAAAATGGCCATCGGTCACCATATTGGTAAGCACTTGTGTAATGTGTTTTAACGATTCAAAGTTACAACTAATATTTTGAAATATGTTTCTTAAGTCTGTTGACATCACTGAAATTGTTTTTTTAACCGAAGTGTTTGAAATAAAAACAATCACATTATTACGCTGGCTGTAATGTTTGTATTAATGTGTTTTAATGATTTAAAGTTACAACTAATATTTTGAAATATGTTTCCTAAGTCTGTTGACATCACTGAAATTGTTTTTTTAACCGGAGTGTTTGAACACTGAAATAAAAACAATCACATTATTACGCTGGCTGTAATGTTTGTATTAATGTGTTTTAAGGATTCAAAGTTACAACTAATATTTTGAAATATGTTTCTTAAGTCTGTTGACATCACTGAAATTGTTTTTTTTAACCGAAGTGTTTGAAATAAAAACAATCACATTATTACGCTGGCTGTAATGTTTGTATTAATGTGTTTTAATAATTCAAAGCTACAACTAATATTTTGAAATATGTTTCTTAAGTCTGTTGACATCACTGAAATTGTTTTTTTAACCGGAGTGTTTGAACACTGAAATAAAAAAAATCACATTATTACGCTGGCTGTAATGTTTGTATTAATGTGTTTTAATGATTCAAAGCTACAACTAATATTTAGAAATATGTTTCTTTTTATAATTTTAGCAATAAGTTCCTTTACTTTTGAAGAATGATTTTTGGTTTTTGAACTTTAGTTTTAAATGATTTAGTTTCTAAACTGTTATGACCTTCGGTCGTTTATTAAATGAGAAACAAGTTTATGAGACAAAACAGATCTTAAAAAGTAGTTCAAACGTCACGATGTAATATGTAATTACCTTAAAAACAAAAACCTTAGTCAATGTCGTTCAATGTCGTAACGTAACACGTGACTCACCAAATACCGCATGGTGGCGCTATAACAAAGAGTATTGGGGACCTAACGTAATATCATAACATAAACCATGAAAATGAAGACAAAGGTGTCATATGATATATACATATTTCTTCATCATTTATATATATGTTTCAATTATTATAATATATATATATGTTTGTATTAAAAATCTGTGTTTTATGTGCTAAGTTTCTCAAGCATTTTGGCATTCAATTTAAGTCCAATTCCCAAATACAGTCATTGTTTTTATTTTATTAATATTAGAACTGATTTAAAGCGATTTTGTGTTTTTAATTGTTCAGTTTTATATTTTAGTTATTTTTCGATATCGTCTATGACGTAACACATAGTCTATCCACGTCACAAGACATTAATAACGCAGATGTTAACCTTTAACAACAAAGTAGTTCGCGACATATTGTAGATTAAGTTTAAATTATATACAAGGGGTCACGGACTCACGGGCCGTCTCGACGTATTACTGTATCACGTTCATAGCTATTACGGCTACGCTAATGCTCCCTTGTGTATTGGCTGGCTATCCAAGTGTAGTCGTCCCCCATCAGCCACCATTTGCCCAACACTCTTGCTGTCACTAAACTGCGGTTGATTCCCCACACAGGAGAGAGAGGTCACATTATTGAGAAAACGCACAACTCAAAGACGGGCGATAAAGAAGAGTGTCAAGAGTTCATTAATTTAGAAGAAGGTAACATTTCATATTTTTAAACTTTTTAGTTTTTTTATGATTTCCCGAAAAAATATTCAAATATTACAAATTTCTTATTTTTAAATACGTTTTCTAGCATATTGTTAAGTAGTGTATAAACATTTTTTACAACACATAACAGCAGCCACGCTTTTATCTGATGCTTTTATTCAAATAGTTTCTACCTGCAGCGTGTGTATAACGGCTGGCGTTTTGTTGCTGATTTTTCTCTTTGTTGTTGTATTAGTTAACCACATATTCGCTACTGTATCCGAAGGGATAAATATAAATTGTCCTATGTTATTTTAAGCATTTTTTAATCAGTGCGCTTCAGCAGTATACCACGCATTTTAACCTTGTGGGTGATTGTTTTTTTGTTTCTTTTTAACCAGACGAAGCCGAGGAATTCGACCAAGATTGGCAGCAACGTTCTCGTTCTTCTGCCCCGCATTATCGAAGTCATTTATCAATTGGACGACACCAACCTTATAGTTCCCACCATAGACCTGCAGCTATTGAATACCACCAACCACAGGAGCATAGACCACGTTCACATCGTACACCACGTCATAGAGATGACGTTTGATTGACAGCTGTGATTTTGGACGCTGAGCAATTCATAATATAGTAGGGTGGGGGAAGATGGGACACCTTTAGCACATAATATCTAAATATCCTGATAGTGTTTTAAACAATTAACAACGGTCTATAGGAGCTGTGACGATAAGGTTTTATAATTATTTAAATGTTCTTGGTTTACTATCAAATTGGACAATAAAATAAAATGTGTCCCGTCTTCCCCCACCCTACTATACGCTACAGTACACCCACGATCAGGGGCGTATTTAGGGAACCAAGAGGGTTCTGGAACCCCCATTTTTTGGACAAAACTAAGGCATAAAATAGCCGTGCTTTATTGCGACAGATATCTGGTTTACATGCGTTAAGAAATGGTTTAAAAATATATAGTAGGGTGGGGGAAGATGGTACACTTTTAGCACATAATATCTAAATATCCTGATCGTGTTTTGAACAATTACTAACGGTCAATGGGAGTGGTGGGCATATAGATTTATAGTTTCTTGAATGTTTTTTGTTTACTACCAAACGGGTTGAGAAAATAGAGGTAAAAGGTGTCCCGTCTCCCCCCACCCTACTGTATTATATACTATTATCTTGTTAATTCCTGCATACTCCCCCTGTGTTGTGGCTTATGTTAAGTTTACCCTGTTATGAAGTATAAAGTACCCGCTTAAGTGGCCGTTACTGTTAAGACTAAGATTGTGCAATGTATCTTCGTTCGACTTGAACTTTCGCGCATGGTTATATATTGTCCTGTTCATTTCTGTGCGGTGTCATATATTACATGTATTCTATTTAACAATACCACGCAAACCATAATGAAGTATAGTAAACATACAACGCAAATCAAAGGCTAAACAACAGTTTTATTAATAGTGTTTTTTTGTTACTTTTCATCGAACGCAATAAACTGCGCGATTTGGGTGTTTTTGTTGCAAATTCAACTAGATATAGAAGGGGAAAGATGGCTAATGTTTTTAGACTTTTATCGGCTCATTTGGTGGTAAAAAAAATGTTTGGAAAAAGATATAGTAGGGTGGGGGAAGATGGGACACCTTTTAACTCTGTTTTCTCGTCCCATTTAGCAGTTAACAATGAACAATCAAACCTTTATAAATCTATATTTTCACGACTCCCATAGACCGTTGTTAATTGTTTAAAATACGATCAGGATATCTGGATATTATGTGCTAAAGATGTCCTATCTTCCCCCACCCTACTATATAACCATATCCTCACGACTCTAAAATAGCGGGAAGGTTACGTTTAATCTTGTTACTATTTGTCGCCAATAAGTTTTATTTTAAAATTTTATATACGCCTGTTTGGTTCGGTCGGAAAATGAAACTAAAAACTTAAACATCCGCATGAAAAATGTACTTTGTTAAATTAAATAGCGTTAATTACAAACAGCACGAATAAAACATATAGCGCGAAACGTTAACTTTTTCAAATGAACCAAAAAATGTTGTGATTTCAACCAGTCTCTGTATACAATTCATCATTAAACTGTATCTGACACTTTATAGTTATCCTTAAGACTAAGAAACATATGGCAACTGGTTTACAATTACGTCAAAGTCAGCCGAGTCGCTTTGGTTTCACCCATGCTTGAACTCCTATAAATAAACTGTGGACCTTTTCTCCCAATCCGAAAACATCGTTTCAAATGGTTAAGCACGCGGTTATAAATAGATCGTAACTTGCTTACGGTTGATTATCCGAAGTTCTTCCTCCCACGTAAAGGTTACACAAGGGAACAGGGGATAATGTTAAACTAAGAGTCATAAACTCGTAACCGAAGAGGGAAAGGTTTACAAATTAATTTATACCAACAGGAAACGGCCCCTTGAAATAAGGGGTTTGCTTTAGAACTTCGTATGTCCGCGCCACTTGGCTGAGATACAAGCATAAACATTACTGTTTCCCGAACGTTAAAACCGGGGTAAAAACTTCCAAATTAGGGTGAACACTTAACAATAAGATGTGACGTTCATGTTTATTGTTGTGGCTGCGATTTCCTTTCGATAGCTATAAATTTAAAGCAACTGAAAACGTTTAATCATTTGGTACAGTTTTGCCCCTAACTAATACTTGGTCAGTTTTTGCTTGTGTAGTTTACTATGGCTGGTGCAAAGGCCCTTAGGAATAGACTGAACGACGAGTTCCTGACGTGTCAGATATGTTTATCCACGTATACAGAGCCAGTGTTGTTAGACTGCCAGCATTCATTTTGCCGATCATGTGTGGGCCAGTGCCTCCCAGCAGTTTCTGGCACCCTGCATTGCCCAGTATGTAGACAGGCGACTTCTCTGCCTAAAAAGTTCGGGGTCGCCACGCTGAAAAGTAACTTTTTTCTACAGGTATGTGATAGTGGGGTAAGATGGGACACCTTTTTATTCTTTTTCTCGTCCCGTCTGTTAATAAACAACAACATTCAAAGAATTTTAAAACCGTAACTTCATGACTCCCATAGAATGTTGTTAATTGTTTAAAACATGGACAATCTTACCCCAACCTACTATATATTACAGAGTCTTATCGACGCTGTTAAAGAAAGAAGGTCCTCTGTGTCCTCTGTCGTCACGATGGGTGAAAATGAAGTAAACGGAAACGTAAACGGTGTATCTACTGTGAGGTAATTATAAGAACTTTATTCTGTTACTTCTGCTACCAGGAATAATGTAAATAATGTTTTAGCAGCTTATATTTGCTATTAAACGTGGTGTATTTCCGACGTTTCATCTGTCATATAAAGTTAAGCGTTCATTAAAATTCTGTTACTTCTGCTACATAATGTAAATGATCTCTAGCGGCTCATCGGGGGTATCAAAAGTAATGTCCAAGAAAAAATTACATTCCGACAAAGAGAAGCGAGAAAAACTTTCAAACGACTTTTCGTAATACACACGCATTAAGATAGAATAATTCTAATGAAAATAAGCTAAAATGCCTATATACGGTTACTTCTATCACGGCCTACTAGAGATATCTAGAGATAGCCGTGCTTCCATACAGTGACTACCTGGGTCAAAAATGTCATGTTTAGTCAATTTGTCTTCTTCTTCTAATTAGAAAAGTCCACGATTGCGACAACTGTGAAGGGGAAAATGGAAAAGCAGTTTCAAGGTGTCTTGACTGCACGGATTATTTGTGTCGAGATTGTCAACTCTGTCACTGCCAAACCAAGTTCACGAGAAAACATAAGGTAGATGGTTGGTTTTGGCCCTATTGGTGCTTGTCTGTAAACAGTTATATATATATAGTTGGTTAGGGGAAGATGGGAGACTTTTAGCACGTAATATTCAATTATCCTAATCTTTTATAAACAAAAACAAAAAAACAATTAACAACGGTATATGGGAGTCGTGAGGATACGATTTTATAATTCTTTGAATTTTCTTTGTTTATACCAAATGAGACGCGAAAACTGAAAGCGTAGATTTTCGTTGTATAATATTTACAACAGCAGCATCTATTAATCACTCATTACCCCTATAACCTCTACATAATCACCCGAACAAAGTTTTTATTGTTTAATCAATTCATCAGGTTGTCAGCCTCAAGGATTTACGGTCCGGGAAATATAGTCTTGAAATACAAACTCGTGCGAAAGTTTTTTGTCCGAATCACCCAGACGAGGTAAGACGACAAACGTGCGGCGCAGTGGCTTAGAAGCTTTAATTGTAACCAAAGGAGACTGGGTTCGATTCTCGAACCCGAACCTGATGCTAGTTCCTAATGCTTCCTGGCTGTTAGGGTAACGCGCCAAACTGACATCAATTAATGCATCACCCCAGAAGAGAACAAAACATGAATTTCTTTAATGCGATAACAAAAATAGTGGAGTTGAAATAATATTATGTAAACAAAACTAAAATATCAGTCTTTACATTAACTATATTCTTAAAAAATGGCGAATATGCAGCTAATATATTGGTTAAAAAAGTGGCCTATAATCTATTTTTACTAACAGATCTGTCGAGAGATTTGCGAGACTTGTTTCGTTCCAGCTTGCCACGAATGCCTTCATAATGTCCATAGCGATCATCAGAAAAAAGATCTAAAAGGTAGCTTATAGTCATGTAATGGACTACTCAATAGGCCTACACGGCATATATACACCTAAACTGCTCGGAAAAAAAGAGGCCCATTGACGCGAACAATGCCCATTATAATCCATTGTTTCATTAAGTTCCGGCAGTTTAGGTGTATTTCTGGGCCGTGTATTGGTAGGCCACGATTATTTATATCATCGGTAACTGTGGAATAATATAGGTTTGGGTGTAAGATTTACTTCAAGTTTTTATTCTCTTTTCTTTTCCCATTTGGTTATAACCACAGAATGTGTACAGATTTATAAAACCATAGCGTCACGTTGAAAATAGGATCGGGCATCATGGGATATTGATGATAACGGTATCCATCTTACCCCACAGTACTCTATATATAATAGGCCTATAGCATTGAAATAAGTTTTAATAAGGGTAAACTTAGACTTGACTTTGCTCTTTCCGCAAGACCACTTCACCCGTATATAAAGTATAAGAAATTGTTAACTTTAAAAACTAAACATAATCCAACGTGCACGTAGAAGCTGTAGCGAAACAGAAAGAACGAACAGAGCAATTGCTTCAGCGGTCAACAGAATCGCAACAAAATTTGATGAAAAACATTGAAGAAACAAAGAAACAAAAGAACAGCGTTAGCAGATCCAGCAAGATGTCTATTAACACAGTGCAACGACGCACGAAGATGATTGTGGACGCAGCGAAAATGCACGAAGAAAAAATAGTGAAAGTGAGTTTGCTTTTAATTGAAATTAATGTCAATATAGAGGCCACACAGGATGTTGAATTGGGCCATTTTTGACTTCGTGTGAAATATAGTACAAGCCTTGTAACTGGCGGCTATATAACGCGACCGTGGGACCATATATAGTGTCGCATATACGGTATAAAGTAAATTTATTCATTCCGACCATAATCCAAGTTATTCTTTTATAAAGGGTATAAAAGAGATGAACAAAAAGAGAAAGGCTTCTCTCGTTCGAATAGAAGAAGAAGGCAATCTGTGCAGTGAACGTTTGCAATCGGTCAGTGAAAACCTGAAGCAGTCCGCAGATGTGGTGTTGGTGTCTGGAACACCTGCAGATATATTGGGTCTAAAAGAGTTGTCAGATAAAGTGGAAAATGCACTTGAAGAATATGTTTGCCTCAGAAGGGCATCTAGTTGTATCGAAGGTAAGAACTTAATTGTACATAGCCTACTACTCTAAGAGTAATGTAACCTCGAATGGCGGGGCAATGAAGGTCGTTATAACACGGGTGTTCTGTTTCATACGCCTCGTGCCCGCTTACGAGTTACCACGTATATACCTTTGTGTGTGTTATTTTCGTTTATAATGTATTACTAACAATATAGACAACCCATAAGTGCTGACTTGTGCCGGTAAATGTCTTGCCCAAGGACACATGCGCGCACAACCGTAGCTGCGTGGAGCCGCGAACCTGTATCATATATCTAGGGGCAAGCGCTCTAAGCAGCAACCAAGTATTGTGCCACGGCACATCGAACAAAACTTGCTCGCAGAGATAAATAAATTTATGTTGTGTTTTTTTTCAGCGACCTGGAAATTGTCGTCGTCATGCGAGAGCGATGACGTGACAATATTGGACAAAATGAGCCCTTTCTTTAACGAACTCATCGGGATACTTCAATATGGGGGTACTTTAGTAATGTAAAGACTAGATAGTTCATAGTTGTTATTATAGCTGCCATGGCTAAGAGAATAGCGTGCCTACTTCTATGGCTTCGAGGCTCGACCTGCTACCATTTGGGTGTATGTGTGCTTCGGTAAAAGGCATTTTATTGCAATTGACCTAAACCAGTTATCCTTGTCTATAACAAAAGTTACGCAACTTGTAAGCAGGCACAAGGTGCATAAACAGAACACCCGTGTTATAACGACTGTCGTTTTCCAGCCATGCGAGGATAAACAAGTTAAATATGCGGTAACTCTCATATTTGGGCACGAGGTGGATGAAACAGAACTCCCGTGTTATTTTATAACGACTATCATTGCCCCGCCATGTGAGGATAAATACGTTGCAGGCAATAAGTAATAACCACTGACCCTCTCGCATAAAAATAAATTGGTTGCAACCATTTGGACAAATAGAAGACATCGCTGATTCCTCTTCGCACGAAGATCAAGCTGGAGCATCAAGTGTCGCAACATCCAAGCAAAGTTTATCATCGGAACCATCAACCTCCTCTTCAAATGATCAACCAACACCAACATCAGATGACGTCGGTAAAGGATTTCGTCCGCTAAGTATCGATGGTAGTAATAATACTTTCACAAGTGATGAGGACGACCTTCCACCAAAACCTCTTTATTATAAGCTAAACCCAGTTCAACGGAGGAAACGTTTCGGTAAGCTTCGTGTATTAGCTGGCTGTAATGTAACTTTTTATCCTCGTGTCACGAGAAAACGACAGTCATAATCATAATACCGCAGGCGTTAATGTTTCGCGCACCTCGTGCTAAAATGTTTTGCAGTTAAACTAAGCGCGTAAAAGGTTTCATTAACAATTTCTACATAGTTTAATCAGTTTAAGAACATATAGTTACAACGGCAGTGGCGTGTTTTGTTGTAGGTCTTCACAAGTGATCTTTTCGCACTTTTTGTAAATATGTAAACGATGACGATTGCTGCCAGAAAAATACCTTTCAGATTTATGTATGCCTTTTAGCAATGGCATGTATATGTACATGTGTTATGTGTTAATAATGTTCTTTTTGTGTTTTTTAGCGTTAAAACGTCCAAAACCTTATGTCTATATTACAACAGGCAACAACACAGACCAACCTTCACTTGAATCTCCAAGCCTAAACCTGATGAGGAAGTTCCCGCCAATTGAAGCACAAAGTTCCGATGCTAAAGCTGCCACCACAAGCCAGGATAATAAGTCTTCTTCAAATTCTTCCAATACGAGCGGCCAGTGTTGTTCCTACAGTAGGTCTGACGCATCCGGCACAAAACATAAAGTAAACAAGTGGAGAAGTAAAAGTGCCGATCGTGGTGAGAAATATGTTCCATTTTTTACACTTTTGTTTATAGAAAGAATAGGAGGGTGGGGAAGACGGGACACCTTTAGCACATAATACCTAAATATCCTGATCGTGTTTTAAACCTTTAACAACATTCTATGGGAGTCGCGAAGATACGATTTATAATTCTTTGAATGTTCTTTGTTTACTACGAAATGGGACGAGAAAATAGAAAATGTGTCCCATCTTACCTCCACCCTACTACACATTTTTTTTCATTATGACGTTTTTTATCATATAACCAATATAATTATATTGCAGTTCTGGAAAACGATTCTGGGCTTGCCAAAGCGAAAGTTAAGCCAACAGTGAGCACACCTGCCAATCATGTCCAAACAACTGGCAGGGGAAGAACAAGACGACGTAGCCTTCCAGGATGCGCGAATCCATCTCTCACATTACGTGCAATTCAGTCTCCAACTGGAAGCGCTGACTCCTTACTTTCGCTAACTACTTCGCCTGTCAAATCGTTAGCAGAAAACCCAGCGTTATTAGGCTTGTATGAAACACCAGACCCAACTTCGGACGCTGCTGTTGCGTGCTTAGCTAACAGCATAGCATCGGCACCTCCGCTTGAAACTTTAAATGAATCATCACAGAATTCAGTCAACCATGATGCACAAGCTGTCCCACCAACCGACAGAATCCTCATTCGTTCGTTCACAGTGTCTGGAAAACTTACGATATTTCGTTCAGCTCCGAAGTTGTCAGTTACACCATCTGGACAAATTGTTGCAACTGATTATAAAGTATGAAGTCAACCAGATACCAGCTTATAGATATAATTCCTTACAAAATTTAAACCTATTTGGATGTAGTTGTTTGTAACAAAATATAATAGAGTGGGGGAAAATGGGACACATTTTCTTTCTATTTTCTTGTCTCATTTGGTAGTAAACAAAGAACATTTAAAGAATTATAAAACCGTATCCTTACTCCTATAGACCGTTGTTTATTGTTTAAAACACGATCAGGATATTTAGACTTTATGTGCTAAAGGTGTTCCATAATTCCCCACTTTACTATAGCATAGCGTAACGTAAATAATATTTATCTTCTCGAATACGATAGTGAAGATTAATATAGTAGGGTGGGGTAAGATGGGACACCTTATCATTCCATTTTTTCGTCTTATTTGGTAGTAAACAAAAAACATTCAAAGAATTATTAAACCGTATGGTCACGGCTCCCATAGACCGTTGTTTATTGTTTAAAACACGATCAGGATATTTAGATATTATGTGCTAAAAGTGTCCCATAATCCCCCACATTACTATAACATAGCGTAACGTAAATAATATTTATTTTCTTGAATACGATAGTGAAGATTAATATAAAAAGTAACAAATTAAAGGGAAATAGTAGGGCGCAGGAGATGGGACACCTTTAGCACATAATAACCAAATATCCTGGTCGTGTTTTAAACAAATATCAACGGTCTATATGGTAGTTGTAAAGATACGATTTTATAATCATTTGAATTTTCTTTGTTTACTACTAATTTGAACGAGAAAATTGAATGAACATGTGTTCCATCTTCCCCTGCTCCACTATGCATATACTGCAGTATTTCGTAACTAACCATTTTAATTTTTTTATTAGGCACAAAAGCTTTTCGTGTTTTGTAAAAATGGGTCTTTCGTGAACTCGATAAAAATTAAATCAAGTGGTTCAAAATCCCTACACCCAATTAGTGCAACATCGACGAAAAAGAACAAGTTTTTGGTCGCATGCGGTGACGCTGTTTATAAATTCAGTCAAGGTGGAAAAATGACAAAGTACGTTGAATTGGTATCTGTAACATTCAAGACTTAACTAACTACAAACAAATAGTTACACTTTAAGTAACGTAACTAGTACGGCACTGAAGGTATATGAAACAGAACACTCGTGTTATAACGAATGTCGTTGCCAGAATGCCACGCGAGGATAAGCAAGTTACCTACATACGTGGTAAATTTGTAAGCGTGCACGAGGTATATGAAACAGAACACCTATGTTATAACGACTGTCGTTGCATCGCCATGCGAGGATAAATAAGTTACATGCGTGGTATATCAAAATTACATACAGAATATCAAAATGACATACATGTGTTAACTCATATTTAATCGGCATGGGGTGTATATAAAACATTACATCTGTGTGTTATAACGATTGTCGTTGCCCCGCAACGCGAGAATATATAAGTTACCTATACGCGGCAATTTGTAAGCGAGCCAAACGATGAAGTTTATGAAACAGAACACTCGTGTTATAACAACCTCGCCACGCGAGTACACCACATGCAGATAAACAAGTTATAGTAGGGTGGGGGAAGATGGGATACACTCAGCACATATTTTCCAAATATCCTGATCATGTTTTAAACAATTAACAACGGTCTATGGGAGTCGCGGGGAAAAAGTTTTATTATTCCTTTAATGATTTTTGTGTACTACCAAATAGGACAAAAAATAGATTGAAAAGGTGTCCCATCTCCCCCCCACCCTACTATATATCCATTCATTCATTAATCATATTTTCCTTCAGGAAATTTGGCAATGGTTACTTTTCTAAATGCTGTGGAATTGTGACGGACCAGAGAAACGGGAAAATTATCGTCACTGATATTGAAAAGAGGTATCGAACGGTTTTCAACTTATTATATAGACCCAAATTTGTGATGTAAATTCTTAGCACGAACAAAGTGTTTTCGTAGTTTCCATCTTTTAATTTATCTTGACTGAAATAGAAAAGAAGCGCGAACAAGTATATTCATCCGTATTAGCGTGATGTTATGCTGCGAATTTCGTTTTAGCGTTACTTCTCCTGTTTTCGATTTTGTACACCATCAGTACTTCGAGATAAATTCTTTTATTTGTTCATTTAAAATTGCATTCTTGGTTTAATTCATTTATTAATTTCTTTCCACAGTTTCAACCAAGCATTTATTTATTCGTTCATTAATTTATTTCATTACATTTAGATGTGTTTCAATTCATGCCGCGGACGGAGGTCTCGAACGAATATTCAGAGGCGGTGCTTCAGCAGCCGAGCTTGTCCATTCTAGAAGTGTAATGGGGGCAGCCGGAATAAGCAGCGATCACGACTTGAGGCTGCAGACGCCTTACTTTACATGTGTGGATCCGAGAAATGGGAATATTATTGTGTCCGATTGGGCTAGCAATGACGTTAAGGTAACCGGTTTAGAAATTCTCGTATAGAAAACTTCTGGTAGATTGGTTTTCGTAGCAACGAATTTCGACGTAAATTTTTGGATAGTGTCTTGGAGAATGGCACGTAAAACGATAATGAAATAATTAATACCTGATTTCGTAGTAAAAGTCTACTAAATTAATTTGACATGTCTATCCGCTTATATTTGCTCGGCGCCTTCGCGCAGCAGTAGTTGGGCGCTCATAACGGAAGGATGCGGTCTGTTCAATGGTTTTAATCTCTTTGATTCAAACCATTGACCACTGACACCTGGGTTTCGGGGTAATGAGCCAATCGGAGTCTAAATATCTATGTAATACCAAGTAATAGGACCTCAGCCGTAAATACTAAAATAGAATATGTATATACTTACGTTAAAAAGCATTTTTAAAACATTTACCAACTTTTCCAATATAACAGATTTTTGACCAAGATGGCGGATTTCTGGCTTGTATATTTTCTTGTTCTAAATCCCAGCAGTCGGTTCCCTTCTCTCCTGGCCCAGTGGACACATTCTGCAACCCAGCTGGTGTATGTTGCGATGGGGAGGGGAACATATTTGTGGCTGATCATGGGCGACACCGTGTGGTCATGTTCGACAACAACTGGCAATTTGAAAAGTAAGTTTTTCAACCTTGATTTTTCGAATAGTAAATAAAAAATCCAATTATTTTAGAAATGCCCATATAATCGTCAATTTTATCTCCGTACTAGAGTAGACTGACAAATCAACGCACAAAACGACGTTGTTTTCCCCCAAAAGCCCAAATACTTTAGCATGCTAGGATTAATTTTATGCATTTCTTCCAATTTTAAGCAATAGACGAACTAATGATAAGTTTTAATATGTTTTAACTTTTACAGATTCGTTGCAACTAGTTTGGACGGAATACAAAATCCCTGGTCTGTTGTGGTTGGCGAAAATCGGCAGTTATTTCTGTCAGAATACTGGAGTAGGACAATCAAACTTTTTGCGTATTAAACATATTCTGAATAAAATCACTTGCTTACTGTCGCTATTTATATTTTGTCGTATTTTTGGGCTAGTAAATAAAATGCACTAATTACATTTTGTATTTCAATATTTTCCTTTGTTTTTAATAAAATTAATGTTTTACGTACCAGAATGGCGGAAAAATACTATTTTACATTATAGCAAAAGTAAAAAGTATATATTTTTTGTTTGAAACTGTTTTTTTAATGTGTCACAAATTTATTACGTGCCCCATTGGCCCTTTTGGTTATTACGTCACAATGCCGCAATAATTCGCCAGGCATTTTGCATATTATTGTAATTTGCATTTAAACAGCGAAAATAACCGTTTTCTTACAGCAGTACATTTGTTTGGAGAAGCAAACTACAGGTAAAAGTCGGATATGTGAATTGATTCTTAAAAAAATCGAATAAGGTCGTTTTTGCGATGTTATTCTCGCAACTATGAAAACTGTTATTTTTTATTTTTTGGCATAGTTCATTTTAACCTAACTAGGAAATTTAAATCGAGTAAATCACTTGGTAGTTTTTAGACTTTTGAGTCAACGCATGTCCGTATTTTCTGTAAGATAATTTTAAATTCCATTTGACTTTTTCAACTTTGAATACTTTTTTCTATACATTTGATCAAAAGCGCCGGTTTAATTAAAAAATAACAACATCCGTAACAGAATCGCTCCAAAAAGTAATATCGCAAAAATGGAATGTATAAGCCAATGTTCAGAAATTGTGCCCCGCCTAAAATTTTTATGAGATCTCTGTGACAGACAGGTTGCGACGCTTGAGGACGCGCTTTTCGAACTTTTGTTCTGCAGTCGCTTTAACGAGAATTGGTCGCGGCGAAGATCAAAGGGTTTTGTTTCGTGAACACAGAGACAATACGCTGTCCAATTATCGAATATATATCAAATAACAGCTGTAGCAAGAATACATAAATCATGTGCATAACTTGACAGTAATTATTTGTTTAGAAAGATTTAAAAAAAAGAGAATGAAAATTTAAATTTCTGAACTTGATTTCGATGTGAACATGTTAGAATACATTATGCTTATTTAAAATATTAAATGCCTAATATAGTAGTCAAGTATGACTAAAAGTTGAAGGAATAAACACGTTCGGTTATTATAAGTAGTTTAAGAATTAGAATGATACAAATGTAAAGTTAGAAGGTCAATTATAATTTGAACATATGATTTAATATTCTGCTTATTTAGATTAGTTTGTGGCCGATATAGCTAATTTTTGAGTTTTTTTAAACTTTGCATCATATAGGAAGTACTTTTAATAAAACTGCGTTTGGAAATGTTTGTTAATTCTAATAGTTGCCTTAAAATATTCATTTTTGTTTTAAATTCGTTTCGTTCATGTATAAGTTATGTACACAGCTATATATAACATCCAATTACGTTTTGTGATTAGTAAGTATCTAAATTACAAATTTTCGGATTAGTATTAAAAGCTAGTTTATCAATTTACTTTCTATATTTTATTGAAAATTAGTTTTTAATTACAGATGGTTTCATTGTAGGTGTTTCTCCAAATAACAAATAAGATCGTACCACAGCCCAATTAATTGTTCGTATTATGAAAACGCTTTGCTGATTCCAGTTGTGCAAAGGAAAGTAACAAATTTGTTCGTTATTTAAACGATGCACGGAGCGCCCAAGACGACTCTAGGCAACATGAAAGGTAGCAGAGATAAAGAATCGAAAATCACGACAGTGGTCGCAACACACGGCCATGGACCCGACCGCCCCCAAGAAGTTGCCTATACCGACACCAAAGTCATTGGGAATGGCTCATTTGGTGTTGTATACCAAGCGAGGCTTATTGAAAGTAACGAGATGGTGGCCATTAAGAAAGTCCTACAGGACAAAAGATTTAAAAACCGCGAGTTGCAGATTATGAGGAAGTTAGACCACTGCAATATTGTGAGGTTGCGGTACTTTTTCTATTCCAGTGGAGACAAAAAAGATGAAATTTACTTAAATCTTGTGCTTGATTTCGTTCCGGAAACTGTATATCGTGTAGCAAGACAGTACAGCAAATCAAAGCAAACTATTCCTATTTTGTACGTCAAGCTTTACATGTACCAGCTTTTCCGTAGCCTTGCATACATTCATTCGCAGGGGACATGCCACAGGGACATTAAGCCTCAAAATCTCCTTCTAGACCCTGAGACAGCTGTTTTAAAGCTGTGCGACTTTGGAAGTGCCAAACAACTGGTTCGCGGCGAACCAAACGTCTCTTACATTTGTTCGCGGTACTACAGAGCACCTGAGCTCATATTTGGTGCCACGGATTACACCTCATCCATTGATGTTTGGTCTGCTGGATGTGTGCTCGCTGAGTTGCTGCTTGGACAACCCATCTTCCCAGGAGACAGTGGAGTTGACCAACTTGTGGAGATCATCAAAGTCCTCGGCACACCAACAAGGGACCAGATACGCGAGATGAACCCCAACTACACTGAGTTCAAGTTCCCGCAGATTAAAGCTCATCCTTGGTCCAAAGTCTTCAGACCTCGAACACCTCCAGAAGCGATAGCTCTTTGCAGTCGTCTCCTTGAATATTCTCCCGACAATCGCATTTCTCCCCTCGAGTCGTGTGCCCACAGTTTCTTTGACGAGTTGCGCTTACCCAACACCAAGCTACCAAACGGCCGGTCCCTTCCACCCCTGTTCAATTTCACGGACAAGGAGCTGTCAATCAAGTCACCGCTCAACAACATTCTTATTCCCCTCCACGCAAGGAACGCCAACTCTGCTGGATCCACAGGAGATTATAGCATGGGAAACAGCATCGAAAACAACGGCAGCACTTCAGCAATTGGGGCTGGTGGTGTAATCGCTACATCAGCGCCACAACCCTAACTTATGTTGTTCAGTACATTACGTTTGTTCATGTAATTAAACCTTCTTTGTGTTAGGGAATACATAGCCTTGACTTTGACCCTTTTGTGCCCGAATTCTTGTGTTTCTCAAAATTCACTACATTGCACTGTAAATTGAACCTTTATCTTTGCAAGTGTTACAAAATCCTCTATATTTATACAAAAGTAGTAAGTAAAAATTCACACTTATTTATTTCTATAAAATTACTTTATTTAAAAAGATATCTTCTATAAATCTAGCTTTGAAATAAACTTCTCTAAAGCAAGAAGGGTACTTAAGGGTTAAACTGCTATACCTCCACACATCTCATTTTCTGTAGTGTATTTTCCATGTACGAGCCAACACAAAGTTGTTACTTAGTTGGGATGAGGTCCATGTTGTACAAGTTGCTGGAGACTAACAAGCTTAACAGCATCTGCGTCGTATTATAAATATGTTTTTTCTTGTAATGTAAATAGATATGGAATTTCTTTGCTGGCTTAATACATTCTTGTTTTATGTGTGTACACCTTGATGATGTACCTTTCCATGTAACAAAGCATTTTAAACCTTTTTATCTTGTTTGATTTTATGTAGTGGAGTACACTTTTTAACACCCTCGCAAACACAACTGCACGCTTTCAAACCAAAGCAGTAGCATTTCAACAAAACAAACTTATTTTAAACCATTTCCTCTGCTTTATTTTAAAACCACATAAAAATAGGAGAATTTATTCAACGTGTTGTCAATGAATTATCTCTTAGTAAATTTGAATTGTGTTATTTAACTTAAAACCTAGCGGTCATGATGAGAATATCAACCAAACTATACCAGCTGTCTCTACTATTTCGCAAGTTTACATCCAAACGCATGTACATACCTGCATTCAATTTTGAAAAGTAAGCACCAGCGCATTTCTGGCCATTTTTGTGGCCACTACAAATTTTAAAATTTTCTACTATTAACTTGTTCTTTGTTCTTTTTTTAGTAAAATATTTGCGATGTTGTACGCAACACGTAATTGCTAATGTGCATGCCGTTGTAACGCTAGTTTTGTGGTGGTTTCCATGTCGACTGCGTATAAATGTCACAATGAAAACTGATGATGAAAGTAAACTTTGTACGAGACAAAACTGGTCATTTTCCACCTTAAAAAATGATTTATCTTTAGTATTAATCGACTTTTACTGTTTCTCAAGTGTTTGCTTCAATTGACACATAGTTTACCTGTTAAATTGCGTGGTTTCGTATTTGACAGATTAACATAGGCTGTGTAACATTAGAAATATAGCATGGCTGGTGTTATTACTACACAGACGTTTGGTTCTCAACCAGGGTGGGACAGTCAACCAATCATGGCTATTGAACTGGGATTGTCATGTAGGTAGGTCATAAGCCTCATAACATAGGCATAGTTTAAATATTTACAAGTGAAATCACTGGCTTTAAATGTAAGGACCTGAGATGGCATACCGACCAACGACTAAACTAGTCGGCGCAGAAATCGGCCAACTAGATTTTGACTGAATAACTTCCGTAATAAGCAATGCACAGAAATTTAGTATTTAATTGGCCGACTTAAAAACTGCGACCGACCGGCCGACCTAAAAACCGAAATGGTAACCGCGACCGACTAACTTTAGTCGGTATACGTGAATACCTTCCCTGGTCCCACCAAGTACAAACAAAAATCTTTACTGTATTTCTTAACACAATGCCATTTAGGCGAAATATATTTTTTATTATACAATTGGTTGGACTTGATTTTTGTTTGTTACCTATTTTTTCCTAGCACCAGATCCTAACTGTATTTTTTAAACAAGAGTCGTACTTTGTGAGCACCAGTTGAGGGTCAGATTCATGAATTTATTACTGTGACTTAAAATGCAAATATGTTTTTACTGGGCTGTCATTTGCCTCCAGGCAAAGTAAACTGTAGCCTGATTTTTAATAAAGTAATTTTGTTTCTTTGTTACTGAAATAATACTAAAGTAAAAATGTTTACACTATTTATTGCTTAGTATTTCAAATTCTATTGTGTTGTTTTTAATTAGATTTTCATTTTTGAATACATTATCTTATTACAGTATCACATAGTCCTGTATATGTATAGCCTATCCACATGTTAAAACCAGTGCCTTACACCCACACAATTATTTAAGTATTAGAAGGGTTTCAGTGACATGATTGACCATTAAACGACATATCTTTATTCTATGTGGGTGAGATCCTTATGATTTTGGCCAGATTTAACTCATTACACATATCTAATAAAATATCACTTAAATTTATGTCACTTTTTGGTGGAAAATGTATTGTTTTTTAACCATATTATTATTTATGTACTAAAACATTCAACTTTTGGTGTCGTATTAAATACAAAAAAAAGTTTTATATCTATATTTTATATATATTCTAAAATCGTGGTTTATGTTACTTTGTTTATTTTACTTTTTTTTTTACAAATTTTAAACGAAACAGCTTCCACGCAAATATTTTTCTGCTTCGATGATTATTTCGTGTTTAATTTGATTAATACAAGTGGTCAGAGGAACATATTTCACACCAGAAGCAACAAACCTAATTACTGACCATTAAGCCCATAATTAAATATGTTCCGTTACTTGGCAATTTCCTCGCTTCGGTTATCTTCAATCACATAGTAAGCTGCCTATATATAAGCCACGGGGATCACAAAGAACACCTGCTATGATATTATAGTTCTACCACATGTGTTGACACCCTGATTGATCAAATCAATTATAAACCCGCATATAAATTGACCAAAACAAAATTCCTACCTCATTTAGTGTTAGTACATTGTGGGATCAGCAATAATGTTTAAGTTATTTAGTTACTTTTAAATCTTGTAATGATGTAACTTATTATTTTGGGTTAGTTTTATAGCTTACTGTGTTTAACCCAAACAATACGAGTACAGTGTCAAGCTACTTTGGTAAAGATTTTTTAAAGTTTAAATTGTCTAGTTAGTGTCATTTATCGTTCGTTATAAATTAGGTTTTTTGGCTTTATTTTTAAGGTTTATTGATTAGTTTTACTTTTTATAGCTAATACGCATGAAGGTTATTTTTAAGTTTTATTTACTTTTTAAGTCTTTAACTTCATTGTGTGTTAGTTATTCCTAGGTGTGAGTTTCGGGATTGTTAAAAGCTTATTTATTAGTTTACCTGTGATTTAACATGTTTGGAACCATTGGGGTCGGATGATTTTAATTTTAAGTTGTCAGTGCTGTCCATTAAGTGTTTTAAACCTAGAACTTTATTTATTACAGTTACGCTTGTGATCTAGTATGAGTCATTAAAGTTTAATCTGTATGGTTACTTTTTAGGTTGAAATTTTCTGGTTAGCGTTTTAAGCATCATTGTGAATTTGTGTTATTTTTGTTGATAGCTGAATTTACCAGGATTTTTGAAGCTTAGTGGTTATATTTGTTGGTAGAATGTATCGAGGTGTTAAGACTGAAGGTCATTTTAAACCTTTATCTTCGTGTTCACCATGTTGTCAGTTAAGTTTAGATGTTACATGCAGGTACTTGCTCATTATATATCATTGTTAATCATATATATCATCCTTATATTTAATATTCTGATACTTCTGCTATTAGGCATAATGTGGTATAAAAACTTAGGCATAATGTGGTATAAAAACATAGTGTATTTCGTTTGCTATCCAGCAAGACTTTATTAGAGAATGTAACGCAATATCCATGAAGCAAGATCATGGGAATGGTGAAATGTTTCATCGGGATGGCAGACATAAGTTAGATAGGCGTATACACGATGTTTTTTATACCAGTTAAGCCACTAAAAGATTATTTACAATCGTTGTTTTAGTATTAACTGTTTATTTTTGCAGGAACCTCATTGATGCTGATGTGTTCTCGAAATCGGATCCAAGTAAGTTTATATTCACTGTTTAGTTTACAATGTCTATTTTACATGTATAGTTTACAATGTCTGGTTGCAGTTTACTGTATACTTGACCTAACAGTTCTAACTAGGGTGTAACAGTCCCACCTTTTATTTAAAGCATTATTTTATTTTCTGTTTTATCCATAGCATGTTTAAACAACAGTTGTTTTACCGTTACTCCCCGTTTTTTCAACTTTTTAAACTCTCCTGTTCTTCGTTATCGTGACCAAACTAGTTTAAAAACTCAATTTATTGTCATGGCTAAAAAGCTACTTTCATGTCAAGACTCGAAATATTTACATTTTTATGTTTAAATATTTTCCTACTTATAATAGAGTTGGAGAAGATGGGACACTTTTTTATTTTATTTTCTTGTCACATTTGGTAGTAAACAAAAAAATTCAAAGAATTATAAAACCATATCCTCACAACTCCCATAGACCGTTGTTAATTGTTTAAAACACGATCAGGATATTTGGATATTACATTTTAAAGGTGTCCCACCTTACCCCACCCTACTATATTTTTATTTTACTTCTACAGTGGTGGTAATGTACACGCAGGGACTTGGCTCTAAAGAATGGAGAGAGGTGAGACTCTTAATATATCAATATGTAATAATTAAGCCTTGTATCAAATATTATGATAAAATAATCAGTTTAGAATTGGTTTCGTGTAATTATTTTTGCTGTATATTTACCTAAACTTTTGGAAATTTAAAACCTGCCCTATTTTTTTGGGGATAGAAGCCTCCCACTGGCTGAGCCACATTATATTCGGTAAAAGTTAAAACATCTTATTTTAAGTTTGGTAGAACTGAAACCATCTGGAACAACCTGAATCCGGATTTTGTTAAAAAGTTTATCATTGATTATTTCTTTGAGGAGAGGCAAGCGATGAGATTTGACGTGTAAGTGGTGGGGTGGGGTAAGATGGGACATCTTTCGTACATAATATCCAAGTATTAAAACAATTTACAACGGGCTATGGGAGTCGTAAGCATTAAATGTATAGTAGTAGGGTGGGGGGAAGACGGAACACCTTTAGCACATAATATATAAATATCCAGATCGTGTTTTAAACAATTAACAACAATTTATGGGAGTCGAGAGGATACGGTTTTATAATACTTTGAATATTCTTTGTTTACTACTAAATGAAACGAGAAAGCAGTCTGAAAAAGTGTCCCACCCTACAGTATCAGGAAAAATGGCTCAATTTTTATGCTTGGATATTTATAGGTACGATGTGGATTCAAAAAGCCCGGACTTATCAAAACACGTAAGATGTTCCATAATATATTTATTTATGTGGGGTTTGGTATGATGTCATTCTGTATTGGCAAGGTACTATGGTGTGGCATACCATAGGGCCTGGGATTTATACCCCCAGTTGGCCTATTACCCCCATTGTGAATATTAGCTGTGTTTACTGTTTACCCATTTGGAAATCCCTAAAAAATATATTTAAAAAAATATATTTTATAGTATTGCTTGTTGGAAAAAACATATTTTAAAGGATTGTTCTATTTTTTTTGTAGCGTCTGCCTCCGTCTGGTGTTTGTTTTTAGTATATTCAGAAACGAAAGCAATGCTGGTTAAGAAACCAAGACATGTTGCTTAAATAACTCACACTCACTCTAGATGCTAAACCTGTGGTGTCAGGATAGGCAGGCCTACTCTAAACTTATCTGCACTGCATTAGTCAGTAAGCAGTACACCAATAAGTAAGAGTCGTTTCATATAAGTATGCGTTTCTACTTTAAACATGTGTATACAACCAAAAAGTAAGATTTGTTTCATAGAAACATGTGTCTGACTCCCCTGCATTTTTAGGAGTTCGGTGCCTATGTCTCATACTGCGATGTATCTCAAGCACTCTTTTTACAACGTGTATTGTATTTACAGGATTTTCTTGGCCAAGTATTTTGTTCTCTTGGAGAAGTAGTTGGAAGTCCAGGAAGCAAATATGAAGCTCCTTTAAGGTTGGTGATGAATGAATGAATGAATGTAACTTATTTATCCAAGCATGAGGGGCAACGACAGTCATTATAACACGGGTGTTCTGTTTTATACACCTTGTGCCCTCTTGCAAGCTACCACGTATGTAACTTATTTATTATCGCATGAAGGGCAATGTCAGTCATTATAACACGGGTGTTCTGTTTCATACACCTCTATTTTTTATGAGTTATATATATGCTGGTGCCATGCGTAACTTATATTAACTTAAACGCTTCATTTTCAAGTAGACAATTAAAACCAGCCACATGAAACCTATTCATTTTGTTAGTGACTTCAATTGCTTGTACTTTGGATTTTGAACTTATTTTATTTTATTTATTACTTTTATCTGTCTGTTGCTGTAGCACAGTGTTTAAGCTATGTTAGAGGTTATGGAATTGAGACTTGTTGCTGCCACCACTGTAGGTGTTTAGGTGTATACTATATGTGTCCTTGGGCAAGACACTTTCTGTTGCTCCAACTCAGTGGTATTATAAACTGTTAACCATACATTAAAATGATCCTTCAAAAATGTTTACCCCTGGTTAGTTACATGGTAACTTGCAAGCGGGACGAGATATATTAAACAGAACACCAGTGTTATATCGACTGTTGTTGCCCACCATGCGAGGATAAATAAGTTACAAACATGGTAACTTGCAAGTGGGCACGAGATATATAAACAGAACACCAGTGTTATAATGATTGTCCTTGCTCTACCACACAAGAACAAATAAGTTACTTTCACTTCATTTACTGTGTATTGCATTTGCATGCAGCAGTTCATTAACCACTGCATGTTTTGAATCAATACAGATGTCAGATAGCAATTGATTTTATTTCGTATTTGGTTATATTGGTATAGAGAATGTATCTCTTAGTAAAGCAAATTATAAAAAGTGAAGTGAGTGAAGTAGTGATACAACTGCTTATTTCAATACCTGGTGTTGTTGCACAGTGGTTACTAACAGCAGCATACATAACCAAAACCATAGGCGCCGATTTTTTTAAATTGCAGAAGAGGCCACGTTTATGATGACGTCATTCGTTTTGCAGAAATTAGGAAAATACGGTATACGCGAGTTTTTTTCACTCGCGCCAAAACACGATTTAGCTATACTTTTCATGGCAGCAGTAACAATAACGGCGACTATTAAAGTTTGCCAAAGCCGCTGCCTATCGTTCATGCGGGTATGAAACTGGCAAAATCACACAGTCAAACTCGTTCGTCGTTCTTTGAAGGACGTTGTTCCTACGATACGCACACGAACATTAATGACGCCTCAAGAAACATCAATGCTGTTGATTATTACATAGGTCTTAATTTTGTACAGATCTAGTGTTTGAGGGGTTTTTAAAGCATTAAAACTGTTTGTAGATCGTTTTTAAGCGATTCGCAACATAGGCTTTGCCTGTCAATCGTTACTTTCGATGACGTATTAATTTTACGAGCAGCTAAAGTTTGTTCCAAAATATGTAGCAAGCACCTATGTCTGCAGATGGCTGTTAAAGTACTTAATTGAATCCAAGGACATCCGCCACGCCAAAAGATTAAACCGTTAAGTTAAAGCTTTAATGTGTTTAATACAGACCAATGTATGTGTTATTTGTTTTATTTTAATACAGTCGTTGTATAACCGTATTTGCAAAGGCGCTAGCTATATACTTATAGCAAGCTGTTTTAAGTATAAAACTAACGTATGTTCACTTTTCGTTAAAGTTTTAATAAACAGTCTCCACCGTAAACGTACACTATTCAGTTTGCTTTCTCTTGGATTGCTAATAATGAACGCGTCAAACCGTATTATGACGTCAATAATCGACGCATGAAATAATAATATGACGCAAATAATCAGCGTGTGAATCGCTACTATGTCGTAACAAAGCATTATGCGTGGACGCGTGGTTGAGAAAAACATTACGAGAATGATCGTTATTACGCCAATCGATGGCGTAATAACTCAATACGTTTGAATATATAGTTCTTTAGCTATTTGCGGGCTTAAAACGACTAGTTCTTTTTAATTTTAAACGGGTTTTATTAATAAAATGCAGTTATACGCAGCAGGTGCTGCACCGTCTGCATAATATTCAGAGTAGGCCGGCCTCGTCTGCACCATATAAAACGGCGCCCATGACCAAAACAATCACCTACAAAGTTACTTACAAACGTGGTACCTAGCAAGCTTGCACGAGGCGTATGAAACTGAACACCCGTGTTATAACGGCTGTCGCTGTTCTGCCATGCAAGGATAAACAAGTTACATACATAGTAACTCGTAAGCGGGCATGAGGTGTTTAAAACCAAACACCTGTGTTAACAAAATGTCATTGCACGATGCCCTGCCATGTGTGGATAAAGCAAACTGCATTCAAATACCTATGAAAATCAGAGTATCACAAGGTTGAAAAATCCCACACAACTGCCATATCATGGTACATTATAATTTAAATTTAAACAATAAACAAATACTGTTTGTTAATTTGTTTTATTATTGCTACAAGGTGTTTTTCAGTTTTAATTATTACATTTCGAAGAATTTTTTTTTTTTTTATGATACATACATGGTACATGCAATAATCAACGAATCAATAAAATAACTTTTCCACACAGAGGAACTTCATCAAGAAACACAGGGAGGATAGTGATTATGGCGGAAGAGCTGGATTCTTCCAAAGACATCATAAGGATGAAGTTTAATGGAAGAAAACTCGATAAAAAAGATCTTTTCGGGAAATCTGACCCTTTCATGGTGTTTTGTCGATGCAATGAAAATAACAGGTTTGGAAATCTAATATTTTTGATTCTATTCTGTGGAGGTGAAGTTCGTGAGGAACTAGGATTTAGCCAGATTCGGCCCATTGCCCCAACACCCTTGTACGTCCGGAAGTGACTTGCTCGCGGTAGTGAAGTTTCTTTCTTCATGTTTCGACTCTAGTGTTCCGATCAAGTCCCGTTTTTTGTCCCGATTCTCGACCTGTAGGACTCCACCTGCGAACTATATTTGCAAACTAGTTCCACATGATTCACGAACATAATTCAAGGACTACACTTGTACTCGTAACGTCAAATATTTTTGATACAACTTGTGCTGTGTACTTATATAACAAACTGTAGGGTAATGGGCCAATCTTGGCCTAAATATTAGTTTCCACCGTGTGCTGTGCTGTGGGTCCTCACCCAAATAAAATAATTCATCAAACGTCCTTCCTTTAAGGTCGCAATTCGAGTAATTGCTAGAAGATCTCCATCAGTCTTATAATTTGCAACCATAAATGTAACCTTACATCATATTTTTATTAAAAAGGTGCCTAACTGTATATTATGTACAAAACCTTAAAAAACACATTAAAAACTGACTCTATTTAAAACTTGTTTTAACAACTGGTAATATTTAAACCGACACACATTGATTCCAATCCTAACTGTTACTATCATACTAATTGTAACCATTACTGCACAGTTTCACAGTCTGCCATAAAACGGAGGTAAAGAAGAACACCCTCAACCCAGAGTGGCAACTTATAGAGATACCTGTTCGTACTTTGTGCAATGGTGATCATGAGCGAACGATCAAAGTAGAAGTATATGATTGGGACAGGGACGGCGGGTGAGGTTTTTTATACTGATATAAGTGTTATAAAGGAGGGAGGAATAAATGTAATTTATTTATCTTCGCTTGGCGGGGCAACGACAGTTGTTATGACACGGGTGTTCTGTTTCATTAGGTATAGTAACTCGTAAATTAAGTAAAAAAAATCCCAAAAAATATCAACCACAAAGTAACATACGTGATAACTTGTGGGCAGGCATGAGGTGTATATAACAGAACACCTGTGTTGTGTTATAACGACTGTTGTTTTCCGGCCACGCGAGAATAAAAAAGTTACGTTCATTCTTTCGTTTAAATACGTTACCTACAAAAATGTATCCCAACAAATTGTATTTTATTAGATCTACATTTCGTCCGTTTCTTGTTTAACTAGAAATATATATCTAGCAGAATACAATTCGTTGGACTTAGTTTTTAAGTTGCGCATTTCTTAGCATTTAATTCTGAATGTTATTTCTTTACGAGAATCGTCCAAATGCATGAACGCTTATAGACCAGCGCCAGTTTCACGGAATTTATCACGGGGTTTAGTTTTCACGCTTAGTTGCTCTTCAGTGCGCTCACTTTCTTAACGTTGTAGTGGTATTACTGGTATACATGGTGTATTTATATGCATTTGTATTTATTACTGGTATATATGGTATATAGATATATATATATAAGTGTGAAATATATCTTTTACGAGTTGAACATTTAAAACGAAGAAATGTGTTGATTTAGATTCCTACCTATAGTGAATAACATGGTATATTTATATGTTTATATATATGTATGGGCGTTGCACATAAAGCTTACTGTAGTGACCAATAATGACAAATCGATTCGTTATGCTGTGTAGCTATGATGCAACAATGACACTGTAAGTCGTAACATGTCATAATCACCTGTTAACATTGCATTTTAAGCGTAATTATTGATTATAAACACCGCGTCGCTTTTAACGATGACCGAAAAGCGGTTGCTTGGCTGTTTATTGCGCCATCTTGACCATAAACATTATATTAGTAGTACTGTGTAACCATATAGTGTTGGGGCAAGAAAACGCTCTTTGTGGGGTAAAATGGGCGTGGATATCAGTTATCACATAATGTTCCATATTGCTAAATCATGTTTTAAACAAACAAATAAGAACGCTAATTTAGAGTCGTAAAGATACCGATATATAATTCTGTAAATATTCTTTGTTTATTTCCAAATGGGACGATAAAGGGAATAAATACAAAGACCATCTTGCCCCAACATACTGCGCCTCGTTTATATTAGTAGTAATATTTACTTTAAAAATAAATAACTTGTTGTTTGTCTGCTAGGTGTAGCGACCACGCTATTTTCTTCCAATTAAATTTAAATATGTTTTTAAATTTAAGTGTGTTTTAACAACTGTTACTTTATCGCTATTTCTTGTCCTTTCGTTTAAAATATTTCTAAATCTTCGTTACTGTATTTAAAGTTACGATAAAGTTATAAAGTTTATTACATTGTTTTTACAGGCATGACTTAATAGGAATTTTCACAACGTCGGTGAGCCGCCTGAGACGCGGAGCTGGTCCGGATAATATTTACGAGGTAACTATCTTGATTTTATTTTCATTCGTAACTTTAATAAAACTGAGAAATACGTGCAACAGCGACGCTTTATAACTGATACTTGCCCCACACTTTCCATAACGTGTTTTAACAACTGTTGTTTTGCTGTTGATTCCCTCTCTTCGTTGTTTTTGAAGAGATAAATAAAGATTACGTTAATTACATTCACTGTTAATAAATAGTAAAACATAAAATCACGTCCAACAAATTGTATAATATAAGAGATATATATTCCGTTACGTCTTTCGAAGCACTTTACCAAAGTTAATGATAAAACGACTTTTATTAAATGCGTTTTTCTGGGTTTTTGTTGAATTTTTCTTAAAAAGTTTTTTTTTTAAATTAATTAATAAATAATCCGAATATTGTTTTAATTAAAGTTTAAACAGCCTTTTATCTATCCAGCGGTTTGATTAAACCGCTGGAATAACACAATGCCGTCATAAAACAACATGGCCTACAAACCTATTCGTTTCGCTTTGTTAAACAGGATCACTAACGTTGTCCTAATTCAAGTTCATGTATTGGCACGGCAGTTATGACTTAACAGTGAATTAGGTTACGAATCAGCATGTGTTGTATGTTATAATATAAAGGCGTCAACTCGAACGATTCATCTCTTGTAACGGTCACGCCTAATTATAGTCATAAATTAAACTGCGTGTTACTGGTTTATCTATATGGGTTATTATGACACTTTATTAGTTTGGGCGGTAATGATTCAAACTTCTCGTTTGTGGGCTTTTTACGGTTGTTTATATTTATATTTCACGCTAGTTTCAACAGAGTAAGTAAGTTTATTTAATTCCGTAATAAAACTGGCCGTTATACAAAAATACAAAACATTGAATTTAGCGTTAATGTGTGTAATTTTTTGTAAACTACATATTATTGTTTCTTCCGTAACAATTAGGTTGGGCGTTATTCATTCAAACTGCTTGTTTGTATCTTGTTTATGCAACGTTGATTTTTAAAGGGGCTTTTACACTTGTTTTTATTTTTATTTTATGTTAGTTTTACTGAGCAAAACTAGTTTAAACAAATCGCTGGCAAATACGTTTCATAATATTTTCCGTTAAGTTTTATAAAAAAAACGCACGGCACTGCCTGCCATACAAAAATGTAAAACAACTTATCAATTGCAGTGCATCAACCCGAAGAAAAAGGCGAAAAAGAAAAGTTACAAACACTCTGGTCTCGTCAACTTGCTTTCTGTCGAAGTTAAGAAACAATTTACTTTCCTTGATTATCTTAGAGGGGGGTAAGTTGATGTGTCTCCATAGAGTTACTATTACTTATTGGGGAGGTCATTTTTAGGGGGCCCGGAATTGAGGCCACAGTTGGCCCACTACCCTGAGATCGTATATGCATATTCTATTCTATATGGGTGAGAATGAGATCCTACAGTGAGGCACGTCATTGGACCTAGGATTTAGGCCAGAGTTAGCCCATTACCCCAACATTGTACATGCACATTTTATTCTATATGGGTGAGGTTCTACAATGAGGCACGCCATAGGACCTGGGGTTTAGGCCAGAGTTGGCCCACCACCCTGAGACTGTATAAGCACATTCTATTCTATATGGGTGAGAATGAGATCCTACAGTGAGGCACGCCATAGGACCTGGGGTTTAGGCCAGAGTTGGCCCATTACCCCAATATTGTACATGCACATTTTATTCTATATGGGTGAGATCCTACAATGAGGCACGCCATAGAAACTGGGGTTTAGGCCAGAGTTGGCCCATTACCCCAATATTGTACATGCACATTCTATTCTATATGGGTGAGGTCCTACAGCAAGGCACGTCATGGAACCTGGGATTTAGGCCAGAGTTGGTCTATCACCTCAACGTTGTATTATTATATTCTATATGATTGAGATTTGACAAGGGCCTGGAATTTATGCCAGATTTGGCCCTTTTCCTCAAGTTAGAAAGAAATTTATGGAATTCATTACTGTCATCTAAGCAGTTTATTGTTTTCCATTGGTAAACTCCAAGTCAGAATCAATCTACAAAATTTCGTAAAAACGTTTCATGACACCGTCCCCTTTGCGTTGAGAAATCCTCTTCAGATTTTTTAAAATGTATCAGAAGAATCCCACAAAACACCGTCCACTGTGAAAACGTTGGCCGCTTTGCTTTAGCTCTCTCTCTTACGCTTCGTCTTTCTCCATTAAGGGGGTTCGTTCGCGTTGACAAATTAATTAAAACGGGCTCGTATAAATAATGCAGTACAACGCATGCAAGCGCGCACTTATTTAACCAACCCGCTTTTATGCTTAAATTTTACTCAACGCCCAAGCTACGAACAAAACCCAATGGTGGCCTTATTTTGTATTCGTTTGTGGTTTTTGTTAGCTTTTTTTTTATAAAAAAATGTAGTTAAAAGCTAGAACAGCTTTACGAAAAAACTACTTGATTAAAAAAGTACTTGATTTCTAATTCTGTATTACATTGGGGTTTCGTATTTGTTAACTTTTTTATAAAAATAATAAAAGCTAAAACAGCTTTACTGAAAGTACTTGCCTAAATCTGGGTTTTCTAAATCAAAACATACAGAAAAAAAATCAATCACTCGCAAAGTTACATACATGGTAACCCGTAAGCGGGCATGAGGTGTTTAAAACGGAACATTAGCGTTATAACGACTGTCGTTTCCCTGCTATGCAAAGATAAGTAAAATCCGTTTATTCATTTATTTAAGTTATGCAAAGTTACCTGGTAGATATAAGCAGTGTCTTCACACAACGATCCGAACGTATGAACATTAAAAAAAAACGTTTTACGCTTTATTACATCAGAGAATAAACTTATAATTTACCTTAAATAAACAACGTAAAAATTCATATTATCACAATATGACGCAATAACGCAAATTGTCACAATGAAACGTAATAATGCATATAAAGCTAGAGACAGGCGCGGTAACCACTTAGCCACAGCACGGTAAATAACAACGTATAGAATTTCATGTGCTTGTTTGTGCATATACAATGTTGGGGTGATTGGCCAACTCTGGCCTAAATCCCAGGTACCATGCGTGCCTCACTGTAGGACCTCACCCATATAGAATAGAATGTGCATATACAATGTTGGGGTGATTGGCCAACTCCAGCCTAAATCTCAGGTCCCATAGCGTGCCTCACTGTAGGACCTCACCCATATAGAATAGAATGTGCATATACAATGTTGAGGTAATGGGCAACTCTGGCTTAAACCCCAGGTCCCATGGCATGCCTCACTGTAGGACCTCACCCATATAGAATAGAATGTGCATATACAATGTTGAGGTAATGGGCAACTCTGGCTTGAATCCTAAAACCAATGGCATACCACGCTGCAGAACCTCACCCACATTGAATAGAATAGTGTAACTTATGGGGTAATGGGCCAACTGTAGTCTATATCCAAGGTCACATATGACCTCATCCATATATAATAAAATCATGTGTTTTTATCCACAGAACTGATATCAACTTAGTGATAGCTATCGACTTTACTGCGTCAAACGGGAATCCTAATCAACCGTCATCGCTCCACTATATTCACCCTCACCAACCTAACCAATATGCACTTGCTATCCAGGTATGTGTAGTGTGTAGCAGGATGGGGGTGAGATGGTGCATGTCATATAGTAGGGTGGGGTAAGATGGTACATGTCACATGTAAAATTATATTACCCACTTTAATAGCATAAAACATTGCACTTATAGTAGGGTGGGGAAAGGCGGGACACCTTTAGCACATAATATCGAAATATCTTGATCGTGTTTTAAACAATTAACAATGGTCTATTGGAGTCGTGAGGATACGGTTTCATAATTCTTTGAATTTTCTTTGTTTACTACCAAATTGGACAAGGGAAAAACATAAAAAGTGTCCCATCTTTCCCTACTCTTCTATATGTATTGTGTATGAGAATACCTTGTGATATGGCTGAGCTAACTTATTTACTCTTTAATATATAACAGGATACATTAACTTCAAACATTCTCTGTATGCAATAGTTAATTAAACAGATTAAAATGCACTCGTTGAATCGCACAGATCAATAAACAGGTGTCTGTCATCGCCTGCCTGCTTAACTGGTCACAACCGGTATTAACCGGTTTGTTTAACGACGCAGGCGGTTGGCGAAATAGTGCAAGACTACGACTCGGATAAACTATTCCCAACGTTCGGATTCGGCGCTCGACTGCCACCTGACGGAAGGGTTTCTCACGAGTTCGCGTTGGTAAGAACTGTTTCAATGATATTTTATTACGTATTATTTTACATAGTTTTTAATTTTTATCTCTTAAAATACTATAGCGAAGATCTGTTTATTTAAAATAACGTAGCCAAGAAAATAAGCTGCAAAACGGCCGTAAAAACGCGCTACGAGTAAAGACTACTTAATTAAAAGTGTCAAATAAAAGCGGGGCTGCTAAAATCAACGAAGAGAAAACAAGTGAATCAGCACGAGAAGAAGGCTAGTAGCAGCTAAACGACAGTCGTTAAACCACTTTATTCTAATGTTAAAATAGTTCCTATATCGTAGTTTCGGCATTGCCATGTAATATCATGTGTAATATCTTACGCAAGATCCTTGAAAGCATAAGCTTTGAATCCTACTAATCCTGGCAGGCAGCTTGTTTTCGGCTTAAAATAGCAGCTTTGATGTTACGAATATAGTTCTGTAAAAAAGACATCAAAGGACAAGCAATAACTGTGGACCAGTGTTGTCTTGTGGACGCGTATAGTTCCTTTGTAACACGAGCAAAGACGAAATGTAAATCCTGAATTAAAGTTTTGGTGTATATAGACACCAAAGGCTAAGCATTGGCTGTGGTTGGGCCAGTGTCGTCTCGCGGACGTATACACGTAGCGTTTGTAAATTTGCAATCCTGGTTAAAAGCGTAATGAATGTACTTTCCTATTCATTTACGTACATCGGAAAAAAAAGTTCTTGGTGTAAAATTAGCTTTAAAGCGGGAACTTCGTGTTATTTGATTTCATAATGGACACGTAATGTCGAAAACTGTTAAAAGAAAATAATATTAAAAGTTGAGAGCCGTATAGTGCGTTATATTGCTCACATATTGATATAATATGAATGTAACCGTTTTATCCTCGCATGGCAGGGCAACGATAGTCGTTATAACACGGGTGTTCTGTTCCATACACCTCATGCCAGCTTACAAGTTACCACTGATGTAACTTTGTGGGTGATTGTTTTTTCTTCTGTATGGCTGACAATTTTAACAACCCATTAGTGACCACTGGGTTGGAGCAATTGCCGTAAATTGTCTTGCCCAATGACACATACGCGCACAATGGTTATTTTCCAATACATTTTCATATACAGTTCGTATATTTGGCTGCTTTGTGTTCGGTTCTCACGTTCCCTATACTAATAAATAATGAAACTGATTGTCGTACATACATCATCGTTTGTATATTTGCCAACAAAAAAAGACAATTCTGAAAGTTAAAACGCTGTCAGCTATGCAGTATACAGTTATTATGAAACTCTCTATTTTCGGAGTTTATTTTGTGTAGTTTCAAAAATACAGTGACCGTTAGTAGCGTTTAAAGAGATTTTCCACAGAAATGCTTTACAACACTATCTATATTTATGCTTACATCATATTAAATATAAAAGACGCATTCAATAAGCTAATTACCTAACGACCGCTAACAACTATTGCACATAATTTTATGAATATCAAGTCCGGACGTACAATGTGGCTTGGTTGAGACGCTGGAGTTGAAACAAAAATAAGGGACTTCACTATCGCTAGCATGTCACATTATAGGACGCACAAGGTTATTGGGGTAATGAGCCAACTTTGGCTTTAATCTTAGGGCCCATGGTGTGGGTCCTGTGGGACCTCATCCATATAGAATTAAATTTGAGTAGAAAGTCCATATACAGTGTTTGGGTAACGAAGTTGGCTGGGTAATGAGCCAACTTCGGCTTTAATCTTAGGGCCCATGGTGTGGCCCCCTGTAGAACCTCATCCATATAGAATATAATGTTCATATGGCATATACAGTGTTGAGGTAATGGGTCGAATCTGGAATAAATCGCAGGTTCTCAGGGACCCCATAGTAAAGTAGAATGAATTACAATTCACATAAGACACAGCTACACTTGAACGAAAACACCATTGGAATGAAAAGTCCTTTCTGCCCAACTAGTTCTCCCTTCTTCTGGCATCATCTGTGTCCGATATTTCTCCCGCCTTCGGGTGGTTTCGGCGCACTTAGCGACCCGCACGGCGCCCCCGAGCATCCCCAGTAGCACAAACAACGCCCCAATTAGCACCATGGGCGCCGTGGCCACACCGGGCGCAAATAGACCGAGTGTAATAAGTGCAAGGCCTCCAAATGCACAAAACACGTCAATCAATCTCCGCATGAACTTCCCTATCCTATCCATAACGTTCCCCAATAAACTATGAATCCGCTGCAATTTTAAGATTGTCTTTCGTTGCTTCCGAGCTCTCTTTTTTGCTCTTTTTTCCAACTTCATCTGTTTCTTCTCTCTCTTCCTCGCCTTTTTTCTTTCCTTCATCTCTTTTTTCAGCTCCTTGAGAGCAGTCTTCTCACGACGTTTCAGCTTCTTTTTCATCTTCTTTTCGCTCTCTTTCTGTTTTTCCTTCTCCTTTTTTAATTCTTTCTTGTTTATTTTTTTCTCTTTCTTCAAGTCGGATTTCTTGCATTTCTTTTTTTTCTTTTTACTCTTCGTCTCTTCTTGAATAACCGAAATCCTACCTTCCAGAGTTGAACCGCCTAACTTGACAGGTAACTCCATCCCATGCGTTGAAACTTTTTCATGATCTATACCCTCTTGCGTCCTATCACACTCCACGCTTTTATCTTGGAAAGCTGTACGTGAGTTACAATGCCGCCTATTCCTCGGGGATTTAGACTTCTTATCCGCGGTTTTTTTGTCCTTGATTTCCCGCCGTTCTTCCTTCAAACGAGTCGATCCTCGCAGTAACTTCTTTCGCATAGCGTAAGGATGTCCCATAAACAGCATCGCCCTCTCTGCTTCCCTTTTTCTTCTAGCATGTTGTATGTCCCTCATGGTTTGCCCATATCTCCATTCTGCTGTACGTGGCAACCTGGCGTGGCAACCAAAACGTTTTTATTATTATTATTATTATTTATATTTAAACCGAAAGCGCAAGATGAAAAAAGATGTTACACAAATCTGCATAACTGTTAACAACCCATTTGCGACCACTGGGTTAGAGCAATGTCAACGGCTCAAAACTTTTCCGTCAAAAATGAAATATCACTAAAGTTGTTACGCAACACAAAACTTTATTATTGAAACGTCTTTACGCAACATATGATTGCATGAAACATTATTTCATTGCTTCAACCCAGTAATCCTTATGGGCTGGCCAAAATTTCAGCCATGCATTAAAAACATTAAAAATCCGAACAAAATAAATCATGAAATTACATACGCGGTTACTCGTAAGCGAGCACGAGGTGTATGAAACAGAACACCAGTGTTATAACGACAGGATAGACAAGTTACATCTATATTTTATTTGAACTGGTAAAAACGGTCTAAAACCACACACTATACACATTAAACTCGTATTTTTGTAGGTACCTCCCAATCATTAAACTTAAACTAGTTAAAGTTAAAATCTAAAATCACAACATTCCGGTACCAGCAGATTTACATACATACATGGTAACCTGTAAGCGGGCACGAAGTGTATGAAACAAAACACCCGTGTTATAACGACTTTAGTTGCCCTAACCTTTTGTACGTTAAAATGTCAACAAAACCACAAACTTACGCGGTTTCTTTCATTGCTGTTGAAACGCTTCACCCTTGAACGTCCAAACCAAACTTACCCTGTACAACTGCACCTAGTTACCACTGTCCGACGTAGCTTTTATAAAGCATTTAGCGTCTAATCGCCTCCCGTGTTCTCGCTCGTTTTGCATGCTAGTGCATAATGTATGGCGCCGATTGCCGCTTACCCGTTCAATGGACGCTCTGTTGCTAGCAGTTGACTCACGTTTGTGATTTACTCCATGAAATAAACGTTCAGAGGATAAATTATTCATACTTACAACCAGTTTCGAACGCGCGAAAATGCGTCAGCGTATAACTTGACTCCAGCAACTAATATACGGGGTTGGCGCATTTTTGTTTCAGGCAACACCCCATTTTTACAACGTTTTTTATTCGCAATTTTAGCAAAACGCTTTCCCCCGTTTTTGGAAACATTTTTGTTCCTTATTTTAACAACATTTTTGCGCTATTTTGGCAGCACTTTGTTTTTATTTTTTTGCAACATATTTTCACTTTTAGCAACGTCTTTGTTCTCTTTTTTTCCTACACATTTACCCATTTTTGAAACACTTTTTTTCCCAATTTTAGCACCTCTTTAGGAAAATTGCTATAGCACTTCTTTTCTTCTGAATTTTATAACAATACCATATCCCAGTATATTTAGAATTTCGCTGTTTTACGTCATTTAATATGCCAATGAAGCAACATATACGTCACACCTTCTATAAATACTACGAAAACAAAGTTATATTATTTTAAGAACGTACGAGAACTTCTGTTGTTACTGACTAGTAGTTATTAATAATAGCATATATACGACCGTGTTTTGACGACTGTTGTTTTTTTTCGTAGTTTTTACCGTATTGCGTGTTTTAACGATTGTTTTCTTGTAATTATAATTAATGTTATTGATATTATACAGAACTTTAACTTTAACTCTTTGTTGGTTCTTCATTTTTGCTACACATTTCCCATTTTTGAAACACTTTTTTCCACAATTTTAGCACCTCTTTAGGAAAATTGCTATAGCAGTTTTTTTCTTAGTCCTGCCAATTCCGTCTCTTCGCTATTTGTGATATAATTAATGTTATTAATATTATACAGAACTTTAATCCAGCGAATCCCAACTGCTTTGGAATCCAAGGCGTAATGGAAGCTTATCAATCCAGTATAAGATCTGTGCAGTTATATGGACCAACTAATTTCTCCCCTATTATAAACCAAGTTTCCAGGTATTTAAATATCTATGTTTAGTTAAAGTAAAGTTGGGTAAAATGGGACACTTTTATCACATAATATCCAAATATCCTGATCGTGTTTTAAACAATTAACAACGGTCTATGCGAGCGTGAGGATACGGTTTCTAGGTTTTATAATTCTTCGAATGTTCTTTGTTTGTTTTTTAATGGGACGAGAAAATAATTGAAAAATGCGTCTACTGGTGCAAAAACGACGTTGCTGCCTAAATTTGAAAAAAGATAGTAGTGAAAAATATGCATAGGCTGTTGTGCGTTTATGTTGAAACTCACTAAAAACTCTGTGTTTTTGTACAAACCCTTTTTTAAAGGCTGTTATATCCCTTTTTAAGGTGGCTGTACACAGTATCCGTAATTCGTCCGTTTTGTCTGTTTTGTCCGGATTTCGCTGCCGCATGCGGAACTCGGTAATGGGTTTGCATACGACTTCGCATGCGAATTCGCACGCCGGATACTGTGTACAGCCACCTTTTAAGTTTTTTTCGCACCAATTTTACAACTTAATCAGAATTTCATTTAATAATAACAGGATAGCGGCAGGAGACACCAGTGGTTCACAATATTATATTCTGCTTATGATAACGGACGGTGTGATATCAGATATGGAAGCCACCAAGGAAGCGATCGTCAACGCTGCAAGGCTCCCAATGTCTATTATTATAGTGGGCGTTGGACCTGCAGAGTTTGATGGTGGGTTTTTATTCAAACTTAAATAATTTAACTTAACTTATTTTATCCTCGCGTGGCCGAAAAACGACAGTCGTTAAACACAGGTGTTTTGTTTCATACACCTCGTGCCAGCTTACGAGTTACCAAGTCTGTTACTTTGTGGGTGATTGTTTTTTTTTGAAACTGTGTTTTTTTTTGCAACTTTGGCTTTAATGTTATGTTCTTTATTTTTTCCCGTTTATTTATAAACTGTATATTAGTTGGTGTTTAAAATTTGGTTTAGGTTGTATTAGTGAAACCACAGCCTACTAGAGATATAGTAGGGTGGGAAAAATGGGACACCTGTTTAAGGTGGCTGTACACAGTATCCGGCATGCGAATTCGCCTGCGAAGTCGTATGCAAACCCATTTCCGAGTTCCGCATGCGGCAGCGAAATCCGGTCAAAACGGACGAATTCCGGATACTGTGTACAGTCACCTTTATTCTATTTTTTCGTCCGATCCGGTATTAAAGAGAGAACATTCAAATAATTATAAAACCGCATTCTCAAGATTCTTATAGACCATTATAATTGTTTAAAACATGATCAGGATATTTAGATATTATGTGCAAACGATGACCCATCTTCCTCCACTCTACTAGTACTATATATATATGTGGCTAAAGAATAGGTATAGACACGGTAGTACCATTGTGTTCATAAATTAGCGACAGTTAGAATATCATAACTGTTAACTGGCTATGATTACTTTAGCTGCAGCATGTTAAAAAATAACCTTGACTTTGCTTATTTGCCGTCCATTTATTAACTGTGTGCTTCATCTCTCTGTTTCGTCATAGCAAAGTTTATTCATTATTCACTAACCCCATTGTTACGTCAGCAATGGAAGAACTTGACGGGGACACAGTTCGTCTTTCTTATCGAGGTATTGAAGCAGAGAGAGATATTGTACAAGTGAGTCTTTTGTTCTAAGTGTATTTAAACTAAAAATTGGTGAATAAATGAATGAATGTAACTTGCTTCATCCTCGCATGCCTGAGCAACGGCAGTCGTTATAACACGGTTGTTCTGTTTCATACACCTTGTGCCCGCTTACAAGTTACCACGTATGTAACTTATTTATCCTCGCATGGCGGGATAACGACAGTCGTCATAACACGGTTGTTCTGTTTCATACACCTCGTGCCCGCTTACAAGTTACCACGTATGTAACTTATTTATCCTCGCATGGCGGGATAACGACAGTCGTCATAACACGGTTGTTCTGTTTCATACACCTCGTGCCAGCTTATAAGTTACCATGTACGTAACTTGCTTAATCCTGACGTGGCCAAAAAACGACAGTGGTTGTAACATGGGTGTTCTGTTTTATACGTCTCGTTCCCGCTTACCACATTTGTAACTTTGTGATTGTTTTTTTCTGTTTTTTTTTATGTTGTACATCGTATACCATATTATTATTATGTCATATGTGGTAGGTTGGGGTAAGACGGTCATGTAGGCATTCTCATTTATCGGTAGTAAGTAGTAAGCAAAAACGTTACAAAATTATATGACCGTATACTCACGCCTCCCATAGACCGTTAATTATTAAAATACAATTAGTTTTTATAACGATAATTTCAAAAACCCTTTTAAACGTTTTTAAACCTACTTTGGTATTTAAAGATAAACCAACGTCTAAACCTTTTCATGCAGTTTGTTCCATTCCGTGATTATGTTGCGCAAGGAAAGAGTCAAATACTCAGCCAAGCCCGCCTTTCCAAAGATGTACTTGCTGAGATACCCGATCAGTTAGTGGGTTATATGAAATCACGTAACATACAACCAGGTCCTCCACCACCAACGTACACGCAACAGCCAGGCCCAAGCGCACCCAGATAGGCCTAGATGATGAACTGCTACTAAACTTGTGGGCCTGATTTTGAACAGCAATCAATGCCATATATCCTCTAGTTGCAGTAGCTCTTCAAGGGTAAACGAGTAATCCGAGTGAGCCTTTTTCTTTTTTTCCAGTTCAGTGTTTATTTTCTATGATCATTACCCTTTAATTCTTTGTGCACTAATCGTGTAATATATTCGTATGAACTTTGGAGTGCCATGCAACATGTGATATGTAAAATCAGGTTTCAAATCGATCTGCCCATTTTTTTTTGAGTTTGTTTTACCTGTAAAATTGAATTCGTTGGATCAAAGTTGTTTTTTTTTATTGAACTTATAATTACGTTTTTACGTTAGTACATGAGAAATATTTGGGTGGGGGAAGACGGAATACCTTTTTATTCTATTATTCTCCTCCCATTTGGTAGTAGACAGAGAGAACATTCAAAGAACTATAAAACGGTGTCCCATCTTACCCCACCCCACTATATATTACTCTTCCAAACGGAGAATAAGCACAATCAAACTGCGCAGTTTTGTTGCATCAATTTTCAATTTAAAGCCTTTTTACCATTAATATGTAGTCACATACATTGTATAGCATATAAGTTTCAATACCAATATCGTTTTAAGTAGTTATATATATTGCACTAATTGTGTTTTAGTTGTAAATTATTTTCCAAAATGTTTTTTTTAAGCTTTTTCATTCCTTTTGTTTTTTACCTAATCTCTGCAGTTGTATATGCAACGTGTGCGTGGATTATTGCGGGCATCGCTTTGTTTGGTACATGGTGTAACGTCCTTTGATATGAGTCTTCCAAATCGAAAGCAATCTTTTACTGTGTGTTTTACTTCATATTTAACCAAAAATTAAAAGCCCTTTTTGCAGGTATCATATTGCAGTGTTGTTCTTAACTTTTCCTAGCTATACCCGGCGTCGTGGCAAAGTGTTTAGCGCGCCGGCCTCTATAACCCAGAGGTCATGGCTTCAAGGCTCGTCGCTGCTACGATTTTGGGCGTGTGTGTCCTTGGGCAAGACACTTAACGTCGATTGCTCCAACCCAGTAGTCAGTAATAGGTTGTCCAAATTGTCTGCCACGTATATATGGAACTTATCCCCGCGTGGCTGGAAAACGACAGTCGTTATAACACGGGTGTTCGGTTTCATACCTGCTTACGTTGAGTGTCTTGCCCAACTATACATACTCATTATGGTAGTAGCATGCCTCTGGGTTAGCGACGGACTCTCAATGTGAATAAATCAATGGAATTTATGCTGTCTCTTTGGCCACGAAAACGAAAAACGGAAAGTTTACAAAAGCGAAAATGTTCAAAATAGTTCAACATTTAGTTAGACTAGAGTACTTATGGGTAAAATAATAGAATACTGTTCAGTTCAGTATTTTATGGTAAAATAGAAAAAAAAGTACGTTTTGGATAAAAGGCATTGAGCCCAAGCTGGTGAATGAACTCTAACACCTAAAAATGCGTACTATATAACCCGCTCACAGTCGTAATAAAATTTGCGCATCACAAAAAAATTTCCACTACTTTTCAACAACATCTGTTCAAGGTACTTTCCCTAAGTTGAACTACGTCACGGCCCTGGGAAAAAATAACCACGTGACCATTACGCCCTTGACTTTTGCTGGTAAAGAATGTCTTTATAAACCTTATGTGATAGTTTGCGTTTAATCCTTTATCGTATATTAAGTTAAGTTCCAGTATACCAGAGAATTAGTATTTCACAAAGTTTTTTATAACACGGCGGTTCAACAACCGTTCGGCGTATTCACAGGCAGACGATTTCTGCAAAATAAACTTTATTCGTATAATTTGGCTCAGATACACCAACGGATATTTTTTTAGTCAAAGCTTTCGCTCTATTTTACCAAACTGTATAAATTTCTAGCTTAGACATGATTAGGATTATTAAGTAAATGCGTTACGGTCGCTTATTTAGTCGTAAGTTTTTATCATCAAGTCTTAGAATGGCTGGAGAATTCAAAGCAAAAAGATCCCGTTTAAGTAACGGCGGGTCCGACAAGTCGTATTTTGAATCGTACGCCGATATTACCGTACACGAAGAAATGCTTGGTGATGACGTACGAACAAACACATACAAAAAAGCAATTTTTAATTGCTACCAATCCCTCAAAGATAAGGTATGCTGTTGATTTGCCTGTAACGTTAAAAACGTGATATACTTTTTGGATATTGACAGGCAAAAGTATTTAATAGCCTACATATATACACACATATATATATATGTATTCCATTTAGCCCGCTTTTAGCCAAAATTTCGGCCAGAAGAGTGAAAATACAAGCATTATATATTGTATAAATTCTGAGTAAATGTAATTTACTTTAACTTCGAATGGACATAAAATGACAGCGGTTAAACACGGGTGTTCTGTTTCAAACACCTCTTAGCAGCTTACAAGTTACCATGTATGAATATAAGCGACAGTTTGTCCTATATGGGCTTACATTTTGTTTTATATGTAGGGATGCACATTACAGAATAATTAGGTATTCTAGGATATCCTAGAATACTTTATTTCGAATCTAGAATTCCGAATCTAGAATTTCGAATCTTTTCATATTTATAGGAAAAAGAAATTTTACCCACATAAGTCAGTTTATTGACTCTTTCATAGCAGCCTTGTTGGGTCATGAGCTGTAAAATGATCAAAAATTGTACTATTGGGTAGTTTTTGCGTCATGAAACCTATAGCAGGCTATGAAAAAACGTTATGAAACGTTTACTCTCGAAAGTCCCACAAACACAAAAATATTTTTTATTTTTTGTATTACCAGGTTGTTCTTGATGTTGGGGCAGGAACTGGAATATTAAGTTGCTTTTGTGCTCAAGCGGGGGCGAAAAAAGTTTATGCAATCGAAGCAAGCAACATCGCCAAGCAAGCTAAGAAGGTGAAATAATTTATGTCTTTTGAGCGCTTATAGTTGTTGTTTGTACAGGTTAAATGCAGATAATGTTGATTGAATGAATGTAACTTATTTAACCTCACATGGCGGGGCAATAACAGTCGTTATAACATGGGTGTTCTGTTTTTGATTTGCGTATATTGTTGTATTGTCTGGAATCGTTTACTTGTATGGATTGCGGGTCTGGAATTATGTGCTAACTGAATGAATGAATGTAACTTTCTTTATCCTCGTGAGCCGGAAAACGACAGTCGTTATCACATGGGTTTAACACCTCGTGCCAGCTTACGAGTCACCATGTATGTTACTTTATGGGTGATTGTTTTTTTTTGTTTTTTTTATGTATGGCTGATAATTTGGACAACCCATTAGTGACCACTGGGTTGGAGCAATATTAGCGAAAACTCATTTCTTTACAGGTTGTTGAGTTGAATGGTTTATCCGATCAAATTGTTGTGATGCAATGTCTGCTTGAAGATGCGTTTCTTCCTGAAAAAGTTGACGTTATCGTCAGTGAATGGATGGGATATTGCTTGCTGTACGAATCCATGCTGTCATCTGTTATTACAGCAAGAGACAGGTAGACGTTTCTTTCTTTAATGTATGTCGCTATGTCCTGTTTTTCGTCTTAAATATTTTTTAATCTTCGCTATCGAAATCGAAGAGACAAATTGAGTTATTGTTATTAATAATATAAAATTTAAACATAATTGTTTGTATCTGTTTCCAAAGATAATATTTAAAAAAAGATTTGCATTTCAACAGTAATGATTTGATTGTTAATAAATTTTATTAAATTATGTCAACTTTTATGTTGGTCTATTCTAATACAACCGAATACGACATTTGTCTACTTCTGGAATATTCCTACTCATTTAACCAAAAGCTCTTAGCAAATATTAATATGAAGAAATTCAAAAAAATTAAAGAGTTTTCATAAAAAAGAATGAATTTTTATTCACAAATTATTGTTAAACAGCATTGAGACTTAATTTATGGTTGAATTTGTAAGTATATATATATATATATTTTATACATTATAGGGGTTTGATTTGTTTGAACAAAAATGTAAAATTGTTTGTTAAAATTTATATTTTATATTTTTATGCATTAGGTTTAAATTTTGGTTGAATTCTTACCGTTTACATGAACAGACGGCACGCCATTTGTCCCCAATGTGTCACCATGCTGATTCATTGTGTTATAATTTGCTTTGTGTATTGTGTCGAATCCACAGGTGGTTGAAACCAGGGGGACTTATGTTGCCTTCAGCTGCTGCGCTGTATTTTGCCCCGATCTGTGACGACGAGATTATGGTGGAAAAAGTAAATTTCTGGAACGACATGGAAGAAGTGTATGGTGTGGATATGTCTTGTATTCTACCATTTGCTAGAAGCTCTATTTCCAAAGATGTAAGCAGGTCATTTTTCTGTGATGAATTATGTGAATCTGGTCCTGATCCAGTGTCTATAAAGTTGGATGATTCTTGTAAAGATATAACATTTAGGATCACGTTCTACAATATACAAATACAATAATATTCATATAGAATATGATTCTGTTTAAACAAAAGAATTATGATGACAACTTTTTTAGTTTATAAGTTGTAACTGTATCAAGATTCATCTTTAGTTAAAATGACTGTATGTTTGAAATTCCATCATGTTTTGTATTTTTGTGCAAAATATTTGTTTAGTCATTATACATACACATTTGGTACCATTTCATCAAGTCAATTCTTCAAAGTACGTTCTTTTTAATTTTCATATAACAGCCTTCTTGCAATTACAGGTAATGGTAAAAACCATATCATGCGAAAACGTTTTATCTCACCCACAACTAGTGGTGCAGTTTGACTTGCTAAAAGTATCGCATGCGGACGTACAACTCGTCCAACACAAATTTAAATTCAACAGCTTTGGCATCGCAGATTTCCAGGTAAGTGGTCAGGTTCCAACAGTAATTAATTATTTATAGAAGGCAATGTCTCGCTGCTGTCTGCCAAAAATTTGCCTCGCGCGGCATATGATGCCTGGATGTCATATGGCAGAATAATTTAATCAAAATTGGGAATGACATATTTGAACTTGAATATAGGCTTCCCAATAGTACAATTTTTGATAATTTTACAGCTCATGACCCAACAAGGCTGCTATGAAAGAGTCAATAAACTGACTTTTGTGGGTAAAATGATTTTTTCCTATAAATATAAAAAGATTCGAAATTCTAGATTCGGAATTCTAGATTCGAAATAAAGTATTCTAGGATATCCTAGAATACCTAATTATTCTGTAATGTGCATCCCTAGCTTGAACATGATAAATATTGACTTCTGAAACTTTGATATAAATTTTATATTTTTAAGTTTACTTTTATAATGCATTTATTATGTTTGCCAGAAATTTGTCCAATTACCATATGGTGCCTGGGCTGTCGTATCTTAAAATTGTTTAATCAAAGTTTATAATAACATATTTAAACTTGAACACGGGATTACGCCATTAGCCAGGATATTTTTTAATTAATGGTTTAAAAAATTGGTATTTACATATTCATAAGTTTAAATTTATTTTTAGTGACAACAGTAATATTACAGAAATAAGTTTCTAATTTTACAATACATTTAATACTTTTAAAGATAAATTAATAACAAAAAAAAAACTATTTCATTCTGTAGCAAAATTATAACACGAATTTAATGTTAAATGAATTTCCCTTTTCAATCTACAGGGATTTGCCTTGTGGTTTGATGTCTTATTCCCAGCCCATGATGTTGCCATGAGTAATGGAAACACCACTGCCACTAATGTAAGCGATTTGTCACAAGAAAATGAAACTGGGCAAAATTCTGATCCAGTTTCCGATGAAATAAATGGTAGAGTTGCTGGAAGTGAGAATGAGATAGAAGAATTGCATGGCTGTGTGGAACAGAACAAACACTCAGAGATAAACGGAGTCATTCCTACTTTGCATGGTTCAAACATTGCCCAAAACACAGAGGATGATACACTTAATCATAAAGATGAACTGTCTAATGATAATATACTTAAACCAAGTGTAGCAAAGGCAGGTCTTGGGTATCCTGTCCTGCTTTCTACATCTCCCTACAAGCCTGAAACTCACTGGAAGCAATCTCTTCTCTATTTGAATAACGAAGTTCAAGTTGTACAGGACTCGCAACTAGAAGGAACGCTTGAGATGCGACCATGCAAGGATAACCATAGGTTTCTCAACATTAAGCTAACATGCAGTGTAGATGGGGGTGGTGAGGTAAACAAGTCTTATTTCATGGGGTATGAACTTCCCAAGAACAAAGATGAGGAAATTAAAACCTGTTAGGTTTTACGTAAAAACGGGCTGTAATAATTATATTGATTAAAAAATTAAACAATAATTATTAATTAAAAAATAAAAAAAATTTTAATCAAAAATAAAATAAATATTTTATGATTTGATGCAAAAATCTTGTGTACTTTAAAAGTACAAATCATTTTAAGAAATTTTTATGCCTAGCATATCTAAGGTCGAGCCCTCATTTTATATCATTGCAAATAACAATATTGTGATGTATGCATGAACATGTGCCTAAACTGCATGTATTGTATAGGAAACTTAGGTAAATTGGTTTTATAAGTTTTTAAAGTAGGAAATATTTGTATATGTCACCCAATGTCTGTGTTTACACATTTCACTGTTGCGTGGGGGTTCTGTTCTAAGAAATGTCATCTTTATTTGTTTTTGTACTGCCATTATTTTATGTTACACCACTGCTGCATTTTTTTGTGTATAAAATTTGTATTGAATTGATCATGAGAGTTTTCTGAGGGTTGGGGTAACGGCCAAATCTGACCCAGGACCCCACCCATAATAGACAAAGTTTAAAATTAGTACTTTGGGGTAACCAAATCCACCAAGTGTATGAAGTGTAGCTTTGGCCTAAGTTCCATGTAGTAACCTAAAGTACAGTAATTTTAAAATTTCCATAGATTTTTCAATTAACAGATTTAAATTAATAATACAGTTTTGTCCAAAAACGCGTAAGCAACCAAATAAAATATTTAAAACACTGACATTCATAAACATATTGCATAGCAAGTTTGTGGTGTTATTTAATTCTATGATGTCATCTCATGCAGTTGAGTTGCAGGTAGTCTCAATTTCTCTATTTCTTCTTGAAGAAAAGTGGTAAGTACTCTTCGAATCTCAGTTGCGTTCATGCCTTTCTCTCTACACCAGTTTAAATGCTGTTCCACGTTTAAAGGATCACCAATTAGAACTGTCACTTTCTTGCCTGCGTTAATGCAAATTGAAATAGTAAACTAATTTAAGGTTAAAAAAAACATGTTATACATAAAACTAGTCTTGAATCAAGGAATGTAACTTATTTTATTCTCGCATGACAGTCTTATAAGTTAACACAGGTGTCCTGTTTCACACCTCGTGCCCGCTTACCAGTTACCACATATGTAACAATTTTTATCTTTGCGTGGCAGTACAAAGGCAGTTGTTATACCACGGGTGTTCTGTTTCATACACTTCACGCATGTTACCGAATACCAATTAACTGTCTGTAAATACAGGGCCATGCATACCATTTTATTATTATTCACATACAAGGGATTAAAATTTTATTCAATATAAATTATGCAGAAGGAGGCATTGACTTACGTATATTTGGAACGTAAGGTTTCTCGTTGGGTAACACAGTGTCAGAACCTACATGATAGAATGGTAGCACGGTTGGAACGCGATGACAATCATTGATCAACCTTCCTACTCCCCATTTGAATCTAATTGAACATCACAAAGCTTGGTAATATGAATATTTAGTCGATGAATGTAGCCTAACTTATTTATCTTTTGGTGGGCAATGATCGCCGTTTTAATACAGGTGTTCTGTTTCACACAACTCGTGCTCGCTTACAAGTTGCCATGTATGTAACTTACTTATCCTTGCATGACGGGGCAATGACAGTTGTTACAACATGGGTGTTATCTGTTATGTTTCATAAACCTTGTGCCCACTTACAAGTTACCATGTATGTAACTTATTTATCCTCTCATGTAGGGGCAGGGCAATGACAGTCATTATAACACGGGTGTTATGTTTCATACACCTCGTGCTCGCTTACAAGTTACCTCGTATGTAACTTGCTTTATCCTCGCGTGGCGGGGCAATGACAGTTGTTACAACATGGGTGTTATGTTTCATACACCTTATGGCAGCTTACGAGTAACTATGTATGTAACTTAGTGGGTGCCTGTTTGTTTGCCTGACAGTTTAGATAACTCATAAAGGACAAAGGGTTGGAGCAATTATTAATAAGTGTCTTGTTAAAGGACCAATAAGCCAACAATGGTAGCAGCATCAGGTTTCAATACATGTATTAATGTATTGCTCTACATAACCATTGTGCGCGAGACAAAATGTTGCGAAAGTTTTATAAATGTTAAAACCTTATCCATGATTTGTCCATGTTGACCCGACCTTCTGGAAAAATATGAATCCACTCGTTGTTGTTCAGTCGATCGATCGCAAAGTCCATTCCACGTTGAAATACGCCCTCACCTCGGCCTAGTGGTATTATCTGTAATTAGAGTAGTGGTCATTATGGTGTTGCTATACAATTATTAAGATATTGGTTTGTGGCACTAGTGAATAAACCTCCCGTACGTTACACATTAATCTGGTGAAAAGTGTTAGAGGTTATATGTGTTGGAGGTGGGTGTTAGGAGTTACAGTGGTTATATGGGTTAGTAGTTATAGCAAATAACATATGAAAGGGTAATTGTGAAAGAGATCTTCTGGCAATTGTTTGTTTGTGGACAAGCATTTCATTTGGCATTCGGTTAGATATTGTAGGGTGAGGAAAATGGGACACTTTTTCGTTCTATATTCTATTCCCATTTGGTAGTAGTAATTTGTAGTAAACAAAGAACATTCAAAGAATTATAAAACCGCATTCTCACGACTCCCATATAGACCGTTGTTAATATTTTAAAACATGATCAGAATATTTGGATATTATGTGCTAAAGGTGTCCTGTCTTACCTCACCCGACTATACCATTAGATTTTCCTGCTAAGTGTCTTGTCATCTAACTCATTATGGAAATACAAACCTTTCCCATGCCAAAGAAATAGTTGTGCCAAGTCTTAGTGAAACAGATGTCTTTTGCACCAAGTGTCCATCGGAAACTATTTGTTTTAAAAGCTGCAGACCAAGGTAAAGCAGCGCATAGTAATGCATCATCCACGCAACAATGATGGTTTGATACTGTTGAGTAAAGTTGAATGCATGAATGTCACTTATAGTGTTAATCTGTTATATATTTATCATCATCTTTCAGGAAGAACACACCTGGTTCCTGCTATTATACACATATTATAATAATAACTTTATTTGTCTCTTTGATTACGATAGCAAAGATTTAGAACAAACGACATGATACAGCGACAAAACAACAGTTTTTAAAACACGCTTACAGTTAAAAACATTTACATTTAATTGAAAGAAAATAAGCGTGGTCGCTACATATGCAATGTATTTTAACCAGACTGCAGAGTATGGCAGGTGCACGCGCGATTTTTTACAGACTTTCAGTTATGCACGCCACAATTTGTCCTACGCACGCCAATTAATTAAACAAAGAAAAAAATACGTATTAAATTAAGTAAGATTTCCTAACGTGGCTTGAAAATGTACATGCTTTGCACGCAGATTTTTAATGATAGCACGCGCGAACGCGAAAAATAACCGTCTTGCACGCGCGAGATCTCGTCAGGAACTGCCATACTTTGCAGACTGGTATTTCAATGTGACTTTGTCTTATTTTTTTTCTTTGTCATTGTAGCAATTTACATATTTGTTGTAAAGCTATATATCATCTTAACAAGTTATAGTGTTTCAACTATATGTAAAGTTATAGCACAGGTGTTATATCTCATACACCTCGTGCCCACTTTTATATAATGTACCATATACTTAGTGTACCTTCGTGGGTGATTGTTTATGATTTTTTTCTTTGAAACTTTAGTTATATTTACTAACCTGTTATTAAGCTATTGGTCGCTGGTCGATTGAAAACTGCTTTGTGTAACTTTTCCGCCCCATGTATTTTAAGTGTGTTCATATAAGAAAACCAAAACTTGCTCATGAGTGAAACTGAAGCGACCACGGAAAAGCTGGACCACCGCCACCAAACAGGGACAGGGTGAGCAGGGAATGGCCACTTTAAATCTTTAGGCATTGGTTTCGGTTTTAACTGCAAAACTTTACATTATAACTTCTCCATACTGAAAAAACAACAATATTACAGTCGTATATATATTTTATATAGTAAACGAAAATAATAGCGTAGGGGACTTCCCCTTGAAACTTTAGAAACATAGATGTCCAAACATTTAGCGTTTTGTACACGATATCTTAATAATTCAACAAAGAAAAGCTTAATTATGTATACCTATCATACATATAGGTATAATGTATCAGTTTATCGTTGTACGAGTACACACTATACAGAAAAGGCAAAGCGTATTTATTGCCACGGGTACGCTCACGTCGTCACGTGGTTTTGTCCCCCAAAAAACTTTTTTCTTTTCCGTGGTCAGCTGTATAAAAGCTTTGTAGTTCCTTCGTTCTTGGCTTCATCTTTCTGCTTCGCGTTTATTGTATAGCATAATACGAACTATCTGATTCAAGCACAAAACATAGTAACCAGATAACACAACATTTTTAAGGCGTACAAATCAGCAAAGGTTTAAGTTATGGCCCACGTCGACGAATACATGGTACGGGTTCCAAAACATGTTCCTAAGAAATACAACGTCATGAGGTTTAATGCTAGCGATAAAGTCGATATTCGGGTGCGTATTTAACATTATGCTAATACATTACACCTCTTTACTGAACTTAAAACTACTAATAATAACAGCCAGTTATATTTATAAGTTTAGGGGCCCTGCTTCTATCTTTCAATTAAATGTATATATGTTTGTAACCTTCGTGTATTTGTCATTTTATACCTAATTTTTTCTGTTTATTGTTTTGTTTAATTTGATCTTCGCTACTGAATTTAAAAAGATAAATAAAATTTTTGGTAAGTCAAATTTAAACCTGACAAATATGCCAAACTTTTTAAAACACAGGGTAGGCAGTGTGTGTGTGCCTACCCTGCCACCCTAGGTTGGTGCCTACGTTTACTCTTGTACACAAATATATTTACTAAATTTCAATCTGTAATATATTCACATTATTTAGAAATGGGCTGAAGCAACATTGGTTCGTGATATGCGGGGAAAGAAGACGTACGAAGAAGAAGAAGTTTATCCGGAGTTTGGGGCTGGGAGTGAATATGGAAGGAAACAGAGAGAAGAGGTATTTATAGGATAGCCTACTTGGCACAAATTTATATTACTTGATAATATTTTTGTTTATATTACTTGAGGATTTAGGTCAAATCCAGACTGCAGAGTATGGCAGGTGCACGCGCGATTTTTTTACAGACTTTTGGTGATGCACGCCACAATTTGTCCCACGCACGCCAATTAATTAAACGAAGAAAGAAATACGTATTAAATTAAGTAAAATTTCCTAACGTGGCTTGAAAATGTACGTGCTTTGCACGCAGACCCAGCTTATTTTTAAAGTTTCTATTCTATATGGGTGAGATCCTTAAGGCCTGAAGATTTAGGCCAGGTTTGGCCCATTACTCCAGAAGAGGTATAGGCCACCTTCAAGTTTCTTGCCCTTTTCTTTAATGTTTTTGCTCCCATGTATGTTGTGTTACATTCCCTGATGAAGTCTTGCTAGATGGCGGATGAAACATCGGAAATACACTACGATTTTTATACCAAATATAAAATTGTTTTATATTTACATTGTTTTAAATGAATATATATATCTATGGATGTTTGTTCATGTTTTGATATACAAGAATAAATATATTTGAAAGTATCTAAACGTTTAACATGAATATTATATTTCTTTTTAGGCAAGGAAATTAAAATATGGAATGAAAAGAAAGAAATTTGTCGTCGAAAACCAACCCTGGAATCTTTCAGCAGTTACACCAGAGGTGGACAAAAATGATAAGAAAAAGTTCAATAAATCAGGGGATATTAAACCAAAGCTCGTTACCAAGGATTACACTGGAAAGAAAGAAGGGGGGATTGGGGAGGGGTCGATGTACTTTGTGTTCACACAGAGACCGGATTTTACTTTTGAAGCGTACCCAGTTGAAGATTGGCATAATTTTAATCGCAAGATCCAACATCGAACGTTGACTGATGAAGAAGCTGAAGCAGCTTGGGATAAAAGGGATAAAATCGTGAATCATTTAAACTACATGGCAAGAAAGAGACTTCATATAAATGATGAGGAGGCCGGAGTTAATGAGGATGAGACAGGAAAGGGGAACATTAAGATCCTTAAGAAGATTAAAAAGGAAGAAAATGATCTTGTAATTCACGATGATGAGGATCTGGATATGTATATGAGTGGGAGCAGTAGTGACAGCGATGGTGGAAGTGATAGCGGGAAAAAGAAGAAGAAGAGTAAAACTGTTAAGAAGAAAAAAGAAGATTCTGAGAATGAGCAGGAGGAAGCGTTGGAAGATTCAGATGATGGAGAGCACGAAGGGACGGAGGTTGCGTATGCAAGTGATGTTAGTAGTGATCAAGATGAAGAGGAGAATGACTCCCGTGTTGCTCCTCACGGAGTTGATGAGTTGGAAGAATCCTCAAGCAGTGACGAGGAAGAAGCGGCGAAGAATGAGAAGGAAAACGATAAAAGTGCGGGAACAACAAAGCAGCCAAAGGGGAGCGATAACAGTGGTTCGTCGGAAGATTCAGCGAGTGATATTGACGAGGAAGAATCCCTCTCAAAGAGTGCGCTGTTCATGCAAAGAAGGAAAACACCTCCTAAAGATAAAGGGAGTAAAGGAAGCAAAAGTAACAGCAGGTCTTCTACTCCAACTGCAGAACTTACAGGTAAAGGTTTGATGGTTATTATTAGTGATTGTGTTTGGTGATACATTGGGGGTCTGAACAAATTGGGGTTTTGTATAGTTAACTTATAGTTTATTGTTTTAACATAATTTACTGTTGTGTTAGCACCTTTGGGTAATGAGCTAACTGTGGCCTTAATCTCAGTCACATGACATGCGACACTGCACAACATCCACAGTCAAAGAACAAAATATGCTTGGCACCTGTAATTAGGAAACTGTATTAAGAAAACACAATTACAATGGTGTCTGGCAATACTGCTGTTGTTTAAGCTTACATTTTGTATGGTTTTATGGCCCCAGAAGGAGAAACATCTTACTGATTTTCAACAATAAATATAAACATATTTATTCAGGTGCTCATAGCTCAAAATCTGATTTGCAAAATGTGAAAAGGAAGTTAGAGACTGGTCGTCAATCTCCTCTCGCGTCTTCCATGCTTGGTAAGCGAGGTGCTTCTACTAGCAAGCAGGAGGGGGTGTCGGTGAAACGACAGAAAACCTCACAAGCCAGTTCTGGCAAGACAACACCAAGCAAAGATGCCTCACCACATGGTATAACTGAGGAGACAGTGAAGAAGTATCTCACCCATAAACCAATCACCACCAAGGACTTACTTAAAAAGTTTAAGAAGAAGAATGTCGGGTTAAGTAGCGAACAGATTGTCGAGAAAGTAGCAATGATTTTACGGAAGTTAAACCCACAGAAAATACAAACCAATGGAAAAATGCATTTATTCTTACGTGAAACTTAAACTAATTATGAACCTCTGTAATTACTTTTGCTATGTTTTATTTGTAGGCTCATTGAATTTATCCTGATTTTAATTAGACAAGATATTTAGGATAAAGTACATTTAGAAACTGCCCTAAACTACTCTGTACTGCCTACATTTTGTATTTAAACATCTTACAAAATATATCCATGTTCACAATTTCTTTTTTGAGAAATAATGACTTTAAATTTATAGACCAAAGATTCAAAAATTTTAATGCGAATACTAATAATGTCTTTGTGGTAACTGTAATCTAATATTCCGCATTTTTTCTTTATTTCTAGTTCAACAGGTTGTGTTTAATATTTTAGTAAATACTGAAAAAATGTCAAAATCAAACAAGGATATAAACACTGTTTTGGCAAGTGCGTCAAAACTGGCATCTTACAACATGTTATTACAGGTAAAGGGTTTATCACTGTATAGTTATATAGAAACTAAAATATAGTTAAACTTGTTCACAAGTCTTTGATTTTGTTTAAGTATTTTTCTAAAAATCTGGAAATGAAAAATGGGGACCAGCCTTCTGTCAAACGAAGAAAATATGAAGAAGTTATCGCTTCGTCGTGTAATTTGATGGAAAAAGTTGATTCTCAATCTAACTCTGATGATACAAAGACTGTCTTGCCCAAGCAAAGAAGTTGGAATCTTACAGCTGTTTTAGGGGACGAGTACAAGCCTTGTGTTGGTGCTTTAAAACTTGTTGATTCAGTAGCGTGTGTTTTAGTTGATAAGAAGCATGCCTCAGCTGTGTTAAAGTTCCTCCATGAAAATTACCCATTTACTGGTTTGCAGCATGTTAAAAGAATGCGGAAAGTTAAAACGCAAAGTGGATGCTACTTGCAGGTTTTAGTGTTCGTTTCTGCTCGACACGCTCATGAGGTTGAGCTTGTTAAGTCTTGTACACATGATAATAAGAGCCCACTGCTTGACCTTGATGCTTTTAAGATGGTGAAAAGTTATTTATCGAAAGTTGAAATTGTTCAAGTCCCGTCTGCTGTACCTTTGACGAGGGAGCAGTTTAATTTAGGAAAACAGTATTGGCCGATTTCGTTCCATGAAAATAAATCAATTACTCAGTTGGTTGACTGTTCGTTATTCACAGAAGCTGATTATCGAGTTATTGAATGTCATATGGAAACTGCAATACAGACTGCTAAGTCAGCAAACAACTTGCAACCTGCAGAGAACGTTGGGGTTGTTGTAGTGGATTCAAAGACAAACACAGTAATTGCAACCACGTTTGACTTGAGAAACATACCGTGTGAAATTACGACGGGTGTAAATGTTGCTCATCCTTTGAACCATGCGGTTATGGTTGCGATAGACTTGGTGGCTCACACGCAAGGTGGAGGGTGTTATACTTATAGCAATCTTTTAAAGGAAAAACCTGGAGAGGGCTTGTATTTTGAGTTATTTTCATCAAAAAACACTGAAAAGGACAAGCCAAGTTATATTTGCACTGATTTAACTTTGTATGTTACGAGAGAGCCGTGTGTTATGTGTTGTATGGCGCTGCTTCATTCTCGTATAAAGCGAGTGTTTTATGGAGTTGAATGCCAGGGAGGGGGTTTTGGTAGCGCTTACAAGTTAAACGCTATGAAAGAATTAAACCATAGGTTTGAAGTATTTAAAGGGGTTTTAAAGAACGAATGTGCAAAGTTGTAACTTGTAGCACAGGCACCAATCTTTTTAAAACACAGGGGTGGCAGGGGTAGGTAGGCACACAGTTATATAAAACCAATTTAACTTATTGGTTGTAAACTTGTAATGTTTACCAGTTAATGCAGTGTAGAACATTTCAGGGTTGGCCTGTCTACCCTGCCTCCCTAGGTTTGGCGCCTATGGCCTACAGTGTATTTACATTCTATTTCATTAAGATTTTTAACGACAATTTATAATGTGAATTTTATTGTTTTGGTTTATTGAAGATTTTAAAAAATTCTAATAATAATGAATAATGATGGTTTATCTTTTTGAATACGGTTGCAAAAATCATGTTATTTAAAAAATCAAAGAGAAGGAAACGATGATATAATTAAACTTTTAATGTTTTAGTTGTCGTTTCGGGTTCTAACATTCATATTGAATGCATTTGTTCTGAGACATGTCACCAAGGAAACACTGGGTGTTGTCAACGTACGGTTACTACTTCTCTACTCCACGATATTGTTTATGTCAAGGGAAGCATTTCGAAGGTAAGTTGTTTAAACTTGTTGAAGGTTTTATGGTAACATTCATGGTAACTCATAAGCGGGCACGAAATGTATGAACACCGTGTTATAACAACTGTCGTTTTCCAGCAACGCAAAGATAAATCGAGTGAGCGAGCACTGAATTAAAAGTATAGGGCTAATATAATTATCCTGTATTTTAACAACTGCCATTTTTGCTGTTGGTTTCCTTCCCTTCTCTTCGTTCTTTCAACAACATGATCTTCAATATTGTTTACGAAAAATAAATAAAAATTATGTCACATATGTTAAAAACTTTCTTCAATATATCATACAGAGCTTGTTTAAGTTCAAGAAATGATGGAGCTGTTGGTGAGAAAGATATTAAAAAGAAAGTTAAATGGAAGCAAACAATAAATCTACTCTGGTGCATGTAAGTAGCAAATATATATACAACATCTTTTTTTTCCTTGGGCCAGGTAAAGCAATTGCTCCAACCCAGTAGTTGCTTATGGCTTGTGTAATTGATCGGCCATACATAAAAAAAACTATAAAGTAAAACTTACAAATGTGGTAACTTGTAAGCGGGCACGAGGTGTATGAAACAATACCCGTGTTATAACGACTGTCGTTGCCCCGCCATACGAGGATAAATAAGTTACATTTATTCATTTATTCATTCATTCTCCTGAGGTTTCAAAGCTCGTCGCTGCTCCAATTGCGGGCAAATGTGTCCTTGGGCAAGACAATTAACAACATAAATAAGTTTCATCCATTTATTCCCAGGGTTCCTGTAGGCATAGTATGGACAATAATCTTGGTATACTGTTGGCGCAACTTGTTTGAAAATCCTGACCCAGCAGAGATACCTCACTACCCATTGGCAGTCGTTATATTTGGGTGTTGCGCATGTGTTGAACTCATAGCTGAACCACTATGGGTGCTCGCACAAGTATTTCTATTTGTTAAGTTAAAAGTTGTGGCTGAGGGACTTGCTATTCTTATCAAGTGTTTGGTTGTGGTGTCTCTGGTTGTTGCTTTTCCACAGTGGGGGCTTGTTTCCTTCTGTATTGCACAGGTGTGTAATGTTTTTTATGGTAAATTTAAATCAAGTATCATACGTGGTAACTTGTAAGCGGGCATGAGGTGTATGAAACAGAACACCTGTGTTATAACGGCTTACGTTTCCATACTGCACAATTATAAATAAATACATAAATGAAACAAGCTCTATAAATTATTGTTTAGGTTTCATTCTCGATCACGTACATCTGTGCATATTATGGATATTTCATCTGGCTCATAAAGTCAAAGAAATCCAAACAATCTGATGATTTTCCTCTTCATAATGTGGATCAGCTGTTTCCGCAGTTCGATTCAAACGAAGGAGAAAACTTAATTGATTCTTCAACTGCAAAGCTTTCATTGAGCTTTTTTAAGCAGTCTGTCATGAAACAAATTTTAACAGAAGGTAATAGTAACTAAAGATTGTTTAAAATAGTCGAACTCAGAATTTTTGGTTGTTATACAAAACAGTTTTCATTTTTTTAAGCGCACGCAAAATTTGGTAAACTACCTTTGCCAAAAAGTCCATACACATTGGAAATACAAAATAGTAAGATTGTGTACAGCAAAAAGCTTTCATTGCTACGCAGGCACAAAGGGATTTTACATTCTTTTGTGTATGTCAAAATTCACATACAGTAAAAGTATAAAACTTATATATATATAGCCTATAGAAAAAACAAAAAAAATTAATTTCAGACAAAAGTGAATATAACTAATGTTACAATGTTTGTTTTCTATTTCAGGTGAAAGATACGTCATGACAATTCTCAATGTGCTTTCTTTTGCTGACCAAGGGGTTTATGATGTCATAAATAACCTTGGATCACTTGTAGCAAGGTATTTCAACTCAAAATATGGGGTTTAATTAGGAAGCACTGGTTTGAGTGAATGTAACTTTATGAGTTACCACGTATGTAACTTATTTATCCTCGCAGGGCAACGAACATCGGTGTTCTGTTTCATACACCCCGTGGCAGCTTATGAGTCACCATGTAATAAATAAATAACTTATTTATCCTCGCATGGGGAAAAATGACCGTCGTTATAACACGGTTGTTCTGTTTCATACACCTCGTGCCAGCTTACAAATTACCAAGTATATTACTTTGTGGGTGATTATATTTTTGGAATTTTTTTTTCGATTTGGATGGCTTAATTGTCCACATGTCATACATATTTCATAAATTTTTCAGGTTCATTTTCCTTCCGATAGAAGAAAGTTTTTATTTATTTTTTGCCAAAACTTTAAAGAGAGGAGCTGAATCTAAACAGCAACCATTGGTAAACAGAGGTGTCTCGTATTCCTTGAAATGTCTAAAAGTTGATTTTTTAAGCACAGGAGGAAATTGTCGCCGTCACAAAAGTTTTTAGTTGTTTGCTTAGGCTAGTAGTGATTGTTGGAGCTGTTATTCTTTCGTTTGGTGTCCCTTATTCTCATTTACTGCTTGATCTGTATGGAGGATCCACCCTCAGCTCAGGTAATTGTTGAAATTGGTGTATAGTAGGGTGGGGGAAGACGGGACACCTTTACCACATAATATCCAAATATTCCGATCATGATTTAAACAATTAACAGCGGTCTATATGGGAGTCGTGAGGATACGGTTTTATAATTCCTTGAATGTTCTTTGTTTACTACCAAATGGGACGAGTAAATAGAATGTAAAGGTGTCCCATCTTTCCCCACCCTACTTCATATTATAATGGATAATGCAATCTGTATAACACAGGACCCGGGCCAATGCTGTTGAACTGGTATTGCCTTTATGTGCTAGCCATTGCGATTAATGGAACAACAGAATGTTTTGTGTTTGCTGTTATGGACCAGAGTGATTTGGAAAGGTGGGCTAAAATATATTCAATTCATGTCATGCTGGTGTTTATGTTGTTTATAAAATAGCAAAAGTTTCCATGTGGGTGAAGTCTTAAAGTGGCTGTACACAGTATCCGGAATTCGTTTGTTTTGTCCGGATTTCGCTGCCGCATGCGGAACTCGGTAATGGGTTTGCATACGACTTCGCAAGCGAATTCGCATGTTGGATACTGTGTACAGCCACCTTAAAGATAATTTTCATTTATTTATTTGAAAACGATTGCGAAGATCATATTAAAGAACCAAGAGAAAGAAATCAACAGCAAACCAAAAACATGAAAAAAAACATGGATGAAGTGTGGAAAAGATTGTCAGTAAAAAGTAGAAACAGTGTAGTATGGCATAGGACTTGAGATATAAGCCAGATTTGGCCCATTACCATCACACCCCGGGTGCTACAACACATTAGTGACAACTGGGCTGGAGCAATGTCCATTTAGTGTCTTGCAAGTACACATATACATGTCAGTTTTAACTTAAGCGTCGAACCTGGTTTGCTTTAGTTACATTCAAGCACTAAACCACAGGGCTGTTGGGTCTACAAATTCGAAGTCCTGGTTTTGAAAGATTGTGATTACTTAGTTATCCAATTAGGTATTTTAAAAGTATTGCTTTTGTAAAGTCAATTGTTTTGTAAAGGTATTGCAATCTCGTTAAAACACATAATTATTTATTTTAATTTACAGGTACAATAAGAAGATGTTATTGTTTTCAATTCTCTTCCTTTCATGTTCGTATTATCTGACTGAAGCAATTGGCTCGATTGGTTTTATCATCGCAAACTGCCTTAATATGTTGGCAAGGATTCTTCATAGTGTGGTTTACATTAATCGGTTTGTGTTAAAGGTTTTATAAATATATCCATATTCTGATGAAATTAAATGGTCCTCCCGTTGCAATTTGGGCAATGTAAATTTCCTATCATTCAGTCGCCCTATTAGATAAAGAATAAATATTACTTGTTTTATTTTCTTGTGGCCGGAAAACCACAGTTGTTATAACAGGAGTCAAACTTCGTGTCAGCTTACGGGTGCATTTTTTGTATGAATTTATTTTATTAATTTATACATGGAAGAACAACTTCCGAAGTTATAAGGTGGCATATTCATACACCTCGCTTATAAGTTAATGCTTATGCAACTTTATCGGTCGTTGTTTTTTTGTATAGCTGACAATTTCAGAATTATTGGTTTGAAGCAAGGATTATTAAGAATTTAATTTTACTTAACAGCAATTGCTTTGGGTCAATGGAACCTTCTGGGTTGTCTGATTTGTCAGCCATACATTATGTTAAAAAACACAAACACGCAAAAAAGTTGCATATGTGGCAACTTGTAAGTGAGCACGAGGTATATGAAATAAAAAACCCATGCTATAATGACTGTCTTTGCCCACCATACAAAGATAAATAAGTTACATTCATTCACATAAAAGTAAAATATAAATATTAAACTTTTTTGCAGATATTATTCAAACTTCCAATCCATTGCTTCACCATTGCTTGGATTAATTCCTGGGATTCATGTTATTTTGACACTTTGTTTAAGCAGCATAATATGTATGATGTCACAATCTTTCTTCTGTTGTAACAAGGGATTACTTTTGCGTGTTTTTCATGTTATTACTGGTGCAGTATGCTGCATATTTACTGCAGTAATGATTTGGTTCACTGAAACAGACATGGTACAATTTTTAAAGGATCAGTTTTTGTCGAAGTATTTTCAAAAGAAGAAAGCAGAATGAAGATTTTTTATTTGGTGGCTATTTATTAAATTCGTGCAATTTTACCTATGCAGCACTTTTTCTTACGCAGTTAAACATATGAAACAAATATACATCGTTTGGTGATTTGCGCATATTGTTGCATTGTCTGGAATCTTTTACTTGTATGGAGTGGGGATCTGGAATTATGTGCTAACTGAATGAATGAATGTAACTTACTTTATCCTCGCGTGGCCGGAAAACGACAGTCGTTATCACATGGGTTTAACACCTCGTGCCAGCTTACGAGTTACCATGTATGTTACTTTATGGGTGATTGTTTTTTTGGATTTTTTCATGCATGGCTGATAATTTGGACAACCCATTAGTGACCACTGGTTTGGAGCAATTGCCGTTAAGTGTCTTGCCCAAGGACACATACGCCCACAATGGTAGCAGCGTCGAGCCTCGAACCTCAACTCTGGATTAAATCCTAGATCTCCTGGCGCGCCTCGCCGCAATAGCACTTAAAATATTTATAAATAAAATCTAGTTTTCTGTTTCATACACCTCATGTCCGCTTTCGATTTACCGCGGGTGCAACTTTGTAGAATGTAGGTGATTGTTTTGATATTTTTAGGTATTGCTGAGAATTTGGACAACCAATTAATGACCACTGGATTGGAGAAATTCCAGTAAGTCTCTTGCAAGGACACATACGCCCATTAGTATCGAACCGTGTATCTTTTGGTTGGGATGCAAGCACCACTAATAAAGCGATGACGCCAAATGTCCGTCAACTATTTCCAAATATTTACTAATAAAAAAACATCGATAAAATATTACATTTATTATCATACAAAAACGCGAAATAAAACGTACAAATACAGAGGAATTTTACTGCGGCGGTTAATATAATCTTGGTTAAACATATTGATCAACTTGCATGCTAAAATGGGTGGATTCCGGGTGTTCGGAAAGTAACTGTGCTAATAATTTCCAGGAGCTGATTGAGGTGTTTAGAAACAAAATAAGAAGGGTCCCAGCCTGTATTGATGCTAACGTGGGTCACTTTCTTTTAATTCTATTTTCTCGTCCCATTTGGTAGTTAACAAGGACATTCAATTAATTATAAAATCGTATCCTCACGACTCCCATAGACTGATGTTAATTGTTTGAAATACGATCAGGATATTTGGATATTATGTGATCAAGGTGTCCCATCTTCCCCCACAGTACTATATGTAAGTTCGCAGTTGCTTTCCGAGCACCCCGTAGTCGTGTAGTGACATGTTTATATACGGACCTCTACTGTGCAGTTTTTGTTATATATCGGTTTCGCCGTAACCTGGTAGCGTGTCTTGCTTGTCCAATCTTTCTTGGCTACCAATATCAAACATCTGAGGACCAAGACTTGGCATCCAACCTTTCCTAGCAGCGATATCGATCTTGCCTAATTTATTGCCTCCCGCTTTTGGGGGAGATTTTTCCGTTTCCAACCAACGAATTGGGGAATTGCCAGCGTCTTGAACGTCCACGTTTGCTGAATCGTGTGAAGTCGAACTGGACGTCGAAGATGGTGCTCGGTGGGCTGTAATTTAAACATAATATAACTTTATTTATAGAAGGGTGGGGGAAGATGGAACAACTTTTCATTCTATTTTCTCGTCCCATTTAATAGTTAACAAAGAACATTCAAAGGAAATATTAAACCGTATCCTCACAACTCCCATAGGCCGTTGTTAATTGTTTCAAACGCGATTAGGATATTTAGATATGATGTGCTAAAAATGTCCCACCTTTCCCCACCCTACTATATGTCTTCGGACACAATATAGCAAAGAGACTAGCAACAAAACGCCAGTCGTTAAACACACGCTGCAGGTAAAAATCAACGTCTGTACTAACTTAAAACTATGCCTAAATAAAATTAACAGATAAAACCGTAAATCTATACCTGTGGAAGTGGCTGGGGTCGCGTTAGTAATTGTATTTTCCTCGTCGCTGCTGTCAGAACTTTCGAAACTGTTGTAGCTGCTGACACTGCTGTTGCTTCTTCTGTAACGTCGGCGGCTTGATTCGTCGTCATAGTAACGGTGACGTCGATGGCGACTGCTGTCGTCACTTCGTCTTCTTTCCCTTCTTCGATGGCGATCCCTGGACGTTGAACGAGAACGCGATCGACGTCTTCTCGTGATGTAAGCGTCCACATTTCTTTCCTTTATAAATGCAGAGTTGGAAATTGCGTTTGATGAATGAAAGAATTAAGTTATTGAACCTTGTGTGGCGGGGCAACAATGGTCGTTACACGGGTGTTCTGTTTCATAAACCTCGTACCTGCTTAAGAATTACCCCCTTATGTATCTTGTTTATTATTTTTAGAGATTTTTTAATGTATGACTGGACAATTTAAACAACCCATTAGTTACCACTAGGTTGGAGTAATTGCCGTTAAGTGTCTTGCCCAAGAATACATACCAACAATGGTATAGCAACATTGAGCTTGGGTGCAGGAGCACCACTGTTCTACGGCACCGATGGATGATTGTAACATAATTACCTCATATCTCGGCATAGCTTCGACTTTAACAGGCTTCACAACAGCTTCGTTGTTCAGATAAGCTTTGTTGGTGTAGAATTGATCTTTACCGTTCACCAAGAACGTATCCGCTCTGTTTTGATAAATAAATGTGATTTATTTTGTTATAACAGTCGGTATATAACGGGTGATGTTCTGTTTCATACAACTCGTGCCAGCCTACAAGTTACCACGTATGTTACTTTGTGGGTGATTGTTTTTGTTAGTGCATGTCAGTTTGGACAATATTTCAGTGACCACTAGGTTGGAGCGTTGACCGTTAAGTGTCTCGCTTAAGTACAAACACGCCCACAATGTAGCAGCATCGAGCTTCGAATCCAGTGTTTTCACGTTAAAGAGTCAAGTTAACTATAAGGGTTCAACAAGTGTGTGAATATAGAATGTAACTTATTTATCCTCGCATGGCGGGGCAACGGAAGTCGTTCTAACACAGGTGTTCTGTTACATACACCTCATGCCCGTTAGGAGTTACCGCGTAATTAACTTTGTGGTTAAGATATATTTTAGCTAATAGTTTTCAAACTCTTACTCTTTTTCCTTCTTTCGTCGCTTTGTAGCATAGCAGCAACACGCCAGTAAGATGGCAGCAATGATGAGAAGAAACGCAAGAACAGCGGCCACAATCACCATCCACAGTTCAACTCGTGTTTGGCATGTGGAGCCAAGAAACCAGACATCGGCTTTGGAAAGGCAACTGAAAAATAGGGGTTTACTTCATTAAAAAAATGTATAAAAAAAAACAAAAAAAGGTTTGTGAGGATATGGTTTTATAATTCTCGTGCTCTTTGTTACTGCCCAGTGGGACGAGAAAATAGAATGTAAAGGTGTCCTATCTTCCCCCACCCTTCTATATAACAGTATGCGCAACCGAAAAGTTAAAACATAAAAAAAAAACAGTAGACCAACAAAGAAAGTGCTTTACTTCCAACTTACGTGCAAGTTGGGGCTACGGAAACGCTCGCCTGCTCACAAGTTCCGTTGTTCTGGCAATATCCCATCTTGCAACCAGAGACACAAATAACAGTTACACCAGCAAGCGTTTCATTACAAACTGTATTCGCTGTACAATTCGTTCCAGCAGCATTGCAAATACTAGAACCTGAAAAGCAGCTGGATTATAAATAGCCCATATCAGGATACGTTTGCAATCGCCTTTAGAAAAAACAAGAGTATTAGTAAATGTCAGTTAGGTTTACAGTGGTACAAAACGTCTTTATTTTCGCGTGACGGGGCAACGACAACCGTTTTAATGCGGGTGAGGGGACCACTGGGTTGAAAAAATTGCCGTTAGGGGTCTTGCCCAAGAACACATGTATGCCCACAATGGTAGCAGCGTGGAGTCTGAGCGTTTAGAGTATTGTGTGTCAGAACGTAGGGTTCTTCTGTATAGGGTGAGGGGAGATGGATATCTTGATCGTGTTTTAACAAATTAACAACAGTCTATGGGAGCCGTAAGGATACGTTTTTAAAATTCTTTGAATGTTCTTTGTTTACTATTAAATGGGACGAGAAAATAGAGTCAAAAGGTGTTCCATATTCCCCCACCTTACTGTATATTGTTGCTGTATTGAAATGATAAACGAACAATCCCTTACCGGTGAATGTAAACACACTAGGATTTATATCAAAGACGTAGAAGTTATTCAAAGAGCTCCCAGGTACATTAGTAATCCCGTTTATCACAGCTTGGTAGGTTCCTATCTCAGTCGTAACGTCTTGGTCCGTAACAACAGGAGGACTTTGTAAAACGGAAAACGAGTAAGCGACGTTGTATGTTACCTGTAAATTAAAGTAAGACATATTTTAATATTTTTCAAAAACAAACCTTCTGGTATAAGGAACATTTTTGTAGATTTTATTTAAAACAACAACAATAAATAAGTAATTTAAATCGAGAAATCGTTTATATTGTCGACATATTTTGTTAAAGAAATATTTCTTTTGCTTTATTTAAATAAATGTCATATTTTCTATACCAAGTGAAATTATATTTTTTGATATCATTTTCACATGCTTTACTTTTAAGTTAATTTACAAAACAGCGTTAAAAATAACAGGCTCATACCAAGAGATATAATAACTTACGTCAAACGTTGGCAACCCAGCAGTGCTTGATGGACCTGCTACCCCTACTATGTTCCTCACCACAGCGAACGCCCCTCCCAGTGTAGTGGAGTAAAACGCGGTTGCCTGAAATAAGCAAAGTCAATGCACGGTAGGGTAGGGAATTTTGGGAGAGCACATAACCTCCCGTATTTTAACATCGATTTTTTTAATAGTTCAATCGACTTTGCCGCGCGCTTTAACACTTGTAAGAATACTGACGAATAACTCTGTAAAAATAGTTTATCATCAATGAAAGCCAAAAAAATAAAATTAAAAAAATTGACCAACGTTACCCTAACTATAGTAGAGTGGGGGAAGATGGGACATCTTTAATACATAATATCCAAATATCCTGATCGTGTTTTAAAGAAATAACAACGGTCTGTGGAAGTCGTGAGGATACGGTTTTATAATTCATTGAATGTTCTTTGTTTACTACCAAATGGAAAGAGAAAACTAAACAAAAAGGTGTCCCAACTTACCCTACCCTACTATATATATTTGTGCTTGTGTATGTTTTTACTTCTGTGTCAATTGTTTTTGCAAGGATACGGTTATATGTTTATATAAACGTTCTTTGTTTACTACCAAATGGGACGAGGAATGATAACGAAAACATATCCCATCTTACCCCACCCTAGTATATATTACAGCTGTATGTTTTTACGTACCGCTGTTTGAAATGCTGCAGGTGAAAACGCAGTAATTGTAGTGGTTGTTGCGATGAGGCGAACCTTGGTCGCGTAAGTTTTCTGTGTGGTTGACGCTGTAATGACAATCGTGGTTTAACATATATGTGTATAGTACTGTGGAGTAAGATTGAAACTGTTAGCATATAATGTCCCATTTTTTACAATTATATTTTAAACAATTAACAACGTTAACAACGTTTTATTTATTAACAAGGTTATTTTTAGTCCTAAGGATACGGTTATGTAATTATGTAAATAATCTTTGTGTACTATTAAATGGGACAATAAATAAAATAAAACACCCCTGCCCTAATCTAATTCATTAAAATCAAAGTGACAAACTTAATTACACACCTCCAGGCCATCTCACCCAAACCTACTATATATTGGCATACGTATTATGTTATTAACTTACCCACTCCAGCGACGCTATCGTTCACGTTAACCAACGGAAATGTATTTGTATTTTGGCAACCTGGAATATAATTATGATGTTATAACATTTGATGTTGGAACTGTTTGGAATATTCCTCTGTTACATTGTCGCACACAGTGGCGCAGCCAGGGGGGTTTACGGGGTCGCGAATCCCCCCCCCCCATTTTAAACCAAAAAAAAATAAAAAAATAAATTAAAAAAAAACAAACTTAAAAAAAACAAACGTTCTTGTGCAACATACAAACAAATAATTATGTATATAGTACTGTGGGGGAAGATGGGACACATTTAGCACATAATATCCAAATATCCTGATCGTGTTTCAAACAATTATCAACAGTCTATGGAAGTCGTAAGGATACAGTTTTAAAATTCATTGAATGTTCTTTGTTTGCTACTAAATTAAACGAAAAAATAGAATAAAACGGTGTCCCATCTTCCCTTACCCTACTACACGATTTTTTAAAATATTAAATGGAAACACATCTTAAAATGATGACATTTTATGAGAAAATAGCTTATTCATAAACAATAAACATATAGGCCAAGTGTGGTCGCCAATGCAGTGTAATTTTACAATGCCAAATACAACCTATCGTACTGTGGGGTTAGATGGGATACCATTAGCGCATATATCTCATGTTTCCTAATCGTGTTTTCAATAATTAACAACGGTATTTAGAGTTGTAAGAATACCGTTATACAATTATGTAAACATTTCCTAATTACTAATAAATGGGACGATAAAAAAAAATGAAAACAGGAACCATTTTACCCCAACCTAACAAGGCTCATATAGGCTAATAAACTCTAAAACATAAATACAAACGTATAGTTTACTTACGAGCTATTTCAACGCTGCATAGAATCAATACGACAGATTGCCAACCCATTTTCGATTCGTTGATATCATTAGTAGATGTAATACTAACGGTGTCTCTTCTTGTGTTGATAATAACGGCTTGTTTTTATCGATCCGAATATTTGAAACGCTCTTGAGTGATAGCAACTTAACAGAGCTGTAAAGCTGTTGCGCAAACCGATTAATATTTGATGGAAATCGAGTATACAGTGGTATTCTGAAAACAGACTCGTGAAATACGAATTGTCAACGAACTGGTTTCGTAATATTTTGACACCAAACTGTTAGTTGCTGGAAATAGATTTAACTGTCTAGCGTCTAAGCTTAACAGACATTGTATAGACTCTTATCTCCTTCCATAAGAAGTATAACAACGTTGGAAATATTACTTGTGTACTTGAACTGACAAGTGCTTTAGTCCACAGACCAACATTCTACGTCAATGTCACGGTATGGGATCTCCATACATCACGAGTAATTGAACAAAACCCTTTTCGCCTCACTGGTTTCCATCCACCTACGTATCTAGGTATGTAGAGAACCACAGACCGACCCACCTAAATATATGCACGGGCAACGAAGCGTATAACGGCTAGAACACTATTGTTACCTACCGCCCTAAATGTACACCGTAAGTGTAGGACTACTGGTTTCCCTCCCGTTATCTCAACACTGCGATTTACTACTCGCTCCTATAACCATTAATTGCGCCCTGCTATAGGCAGGGTAGTGAAAACCTTATCTATGCTTTGAAAGCAAGCGCTTTGCTCGTGCGAGATATGCGGAGCTACAAAGCAAACATACCCGTCACGTGGTATGACGTCACACACTATTTAAACATGACGTTACGAGTAAAAGAAAAATCGTTTTCCACCAAGTTTTGTTTGCTGAGGACCAACACCGCTCTTGCGTTTAAATACAAAGGCGAAAATGCGACAGCTAATATTCCGTGTCTCATCTTTGTCAAGAGGTTTTATTTACTTTTACAGCGCAATATTCTATAAATAAAAGCTTCTTTTCGCTTTTGTAAAATTACCGTTCTTCTTTATCTTGATGGTGGATCCAAAAGAAATTTCATTCATTTAATCAGTTTCTATTACCAAGTTATAAAAATGTTTTAAGAAAGTATAAGTTTGAAACAAAATTGTCGTTTTATTCACGGCAGAAGTAGATAAATGTGAAGTGTAATAATGAATATGTAATAAACAAAATGTATCAGAATGAATAAACAGCGGAATATGCATTAATATAGTAGGGTGGGGGAAGATGGGACACCTTTTCATTCTATTTTCCCGTCCCATTTAATTACTTAGTTTAATACAGTCCCCCCCCCCTCTCGATACTTAATGATAAACAATGCAGTTATGCAGCTGCATAATGTACAGCAATTAATATAGTAGGGTGGGATAAGACGGAACACCTTTAGCACATATTATCCAAATATCTGATCGTGTTTTAGACAATTAACAACGGTCAATGGGAGTCGTGAGGATAAGGTTTTATATTTCTTTGATTGTTTTTTGTTTACTACCGAATGGGACAAGAAAATAGAATAAAAAAGTGTCCCATCTTCCCCACCCTACTATATAGCAAGTGTAATAATATAAACATATATGTCCACATTCAAAACACGCATTAAGATACGAACAACAACAAAAACAATCCCTCTTAAACTTACATCAGTGGTAATTCGTAAGCGGGCACGAGGTGTATGAAACAGAACACCTGTGTTATAACAACTGTCGTTGCCCCACCTTGCGAGGATAAATAAGTTACATATGTGGTAACTCGTAAGCGCGCACGAGGTGTATGAAACATAACACCCGTGTTATAACAACTGTCGTTGCCCCACCTTGCGAGGATAAATAAGTTACATATGTGGTAACTCATAAGCGCGCACGAGGTGTATGAAACATAACACCCGTGTTACAACAACTGTCGTTGCCCCAACTTGCGAGGATAAATAAGTTACATATGTGGTAACTCGTAAGCGCGCACGAGGTGTATAAAACAGAACATCCATGTTATAACGACCGTCGTTTTCCGACCACGCGAAGATAAAGCAAGTTACATTCATTGCCGCATATATGCAATATATATAGATATTGAATATACATATTTAAGCTTGATGTAGATATGGTATTGAAGAAACTTTCGTGATATTCTACATATTTGGTTTGGTTTCGTTTCCACCAATACATCATACAGTTGTTATCTGAAATAACGTCGCATTGTTACAATATTCAATCTCGTGGCATCAAATGCTATTTGGTGACATCGAAAAGTTGAAAACAACAGTTAATAATAAACCGCAATACGATTTTAAAATATCGCCTTTCAGGTTGCATATTTGTTTGTAAACATCACAAAAACTATGGATGCATAAAAAGTTCTGAACTGTTTGCTATCGTACTCAAGGAAAGAAGTAAAACTTGTTATGTCATATATAGTAGGATAGAGGAAGATGGGACAACTTTTCGTTTAGTTTTCTTTTTTTTATAGGGGTAATGAGTGATTAATAGAAGCTGCTGTTGTAAATATTATACAACGAAAATCTACGCTTTTAATTTTCTCGTCTCATTTGGTACTAAACAAAGAACATTCAAAGAATTATAAAATCGTATCCTCACGACTTCCATAGATCGTTGTTAATTGTTTAAAACACGATCAGAATATTTAGATATTATGTGCTAAAGGTGGCCCATCTTCCCCCACCCTACTATATTATTATTGTATTTATCTCACCTTAGGAACAGTTGGATCTTCCACAGCTACAGTGCGTGCTTTAGGTTTCGGTTTATTCACAGTTGCGTACAAATGCGCACCGGCACCTGGGCTTGGACTGTAGTTCTCTATAACAGACGGCTCGTCACCTGAACTGAAACTACTGTCCGATGATGATGGTAGCCGGGTCGCTACAACTGCAACTTGACCAACAGGTTGATTTTCGTCGCTACTGCTCTCATCGTTTTCGTTTCCTTGACTGCGACCTGAGAAATACCTTGTCATAAATTTGTGAATCTGACCCTGATCTGGTGCTCATACAGTTGTGTACATGTAAAAAATACAGACTTACGTAGCAGATAATAAAAAACAAGTCCAACCAATTGATAATAAATATATTTATTTTTCCTAAATGGCATCGTCAGTTTCTTCTTCAGATAGAACGACCAGAACAGTAAGCATTTCACCTTTATTATACACTTGGCTGGGTTGATTTTATCTGTTACGTTTTTGCAGCACTTATCCTTACTCTGTACTGAAGTGTTGTCATCGGAAGAATCACTGCTGCTGCTGGAATCGTGTCCATCACGAGCGGATGGGGGAGGTGGGGTTTCAGTATTATCTCTTGTTGAAGATTCATCTTGAGGCGGTCGCTCTTCTTCTCCGCTGCTCTCGCTTCGTCGGAGATTTTCACGTGGTACCTGTTGTCACAAATGTGTTTTTGGGCAAGATATATTAAGTTGGGATAAGATGGGACACATTTTTATTCTAAATTGTCGTCTTGTTTGGTATTGAACAAAAAACATTCAAAGAATTAATAACCCGTATCCTCACGACCACTACTGACCGTTGTTAATTGTTTAAAACACGATAAGGATTGTTGAATAAAAAGTGTTAAAGGTGTCCCACCTTTCCCCACAGTACTGTACATGACGGAAATTGCTTCAACTCAGTAGTACCCTGTGCGCTGTTTACATTTTTACCCAAATTATACAAAAATGAACAATCATTCCCAAAGTTACGTGTGTGGTAACTTGTAAGCAGGCACGAGGTGTATAAAACAGAATATTCGTTTTAAACCGACTATCGTTGCTCCGCCATGCATAAGGATAAATAAGTTACATTAGTGGTAATTCGTAAACGAGCACGAAGTGTATGAAACAGGACACCCTAGCTATAACGATAAAAAAGTTACATTCATTCAATCATCAAGAGTGCAAACCTCATGGTCAGAAGTCGAATTATGTTTCGCTTGAGGCGCAAGTTTGTGTTTGATGTCTTCCGTCTTTTTCTTGAAAAACGGTTTCTTATCTTTCACTTTTGGTTCGTTAAATTTCCTGTTAAACAACGAATGTCAGAACATCAAAGTAGCAGTTTTACTGTAGGGGTAAGATGGATACCGTTATCACATAATATTCTATTAATCCATAATCGTTTATTAACAACTAATAATGCTATTTAAGAGATATACGAATATTACGAATATACATCTGTAAGTATTTTTTGGTACTACCAAATGGGATGATAAACGACCATAAAAACATGTACCATCTTACCCCAACCTACAAAATACCACGTGTACTATCTTACCCCAACCTACTAAATACCACGTGTACCATCTTACCCCAACCTATTATATACCACGTGTACCATCTTACCCCAACCTACTAAAGACCACATGCACCATCTTACCCCAACCTATTATATACCACGTGTACCATCTTACCCCAACCTATTATATACCACGTGTACCATCTTACCCCAACCTATTATATACCACGTGTACTATCTTACCCCAACCTACTAAATACCACGTGTACCATCTTACCCCAACCTATTATATACCACGTGTACCATCTTACCCCAACCTATTATATACCACGTGTACCATCTTACCCCAACCTACTAAAGACCACGTGCACCATCTTACCCCAACCTATTATATACCACGTGTACCATCTTACCCCAACCTATTATATACCACGTGTACCATCTTACCCCAACCTATTATATACCACGTGTACCATCTTACCCCAACCTACTAAGGACCACATGCACCATCTTACCCCAACCTATTATATACCACGTGTACCATCTTACCCCAACCTACTAAAGACCACGTGCACCATCTTACCCCAACCTATTATATACCACGTGTACCATCTTACCCCAACCTACTAAAGACCACGTGTACTATCTTACCCCAACCTATTATATACCACGTGTACCATCTTACCCCAACCTACTAAAGACCACGTGTACTATCTTACCCCAACCTATTATATACCACGTGTACCATCTTATCCCAACCTATTATATACCACATGCACCATCTTACCCCAACCTATTATATACCACGTGTACCATCTTACCCCAACCTACAAAATACCACATGAACCATCTTACCCCAACCTACAAAATACCACATGAACCATCTTACCCCAACCTACAAAACACAGTACAGTTATTACTTGTTCTTTAAATTCCTGATACGAACGATGGTGATAATAAGAATGAGAATAAGCACAGCTGCAACGAAGAGAACCAACAGAACCAACATCCAGATGTGAAGCAAAGTTTCGCATCTGCCGCCCACATACCACCATACAGTACTACCACGGCAACTGGACATAAAAAGTAAACATAACATAATTTTTATACAGAAGGGTAGGGGAAGACGGGACACCTTTAGCACATAATAACCAAATATCCTGATCGTGTTTTAAACAAATAACAACGGTCATTGGGGGTCGTGAGGATACTATTATATAATTCTTTAAATAACTGGACATAAAAAGTAATAGGTTTTTAAAATTAGTTGCATCATATATGATGCGGTCCGGAAATATCCCTAATATATATGCATTCATGAGTTCTCTATAGTATTGCGGTGAATGAAGAATCTTCATACACTTAATGGCGGTGTCGCGGAAATCTGGTTTCCTGGAAACCTGCTTCCCATCGGCTACTGCGCATGCGCAGACACGGGACATTTTTATCAGAAATCTTTAAATCTGGTTTCGAACGAAGATTACTTGAATATATACATGTTTTTAGATAGTTTATTTTATCTAATGTGGAAATTTATGTTTTATCGCCATTTTTCGTTATTGATGACGTGTTAACGGTAGAGGTCACTGATGGTCATACGTCATAATGTACAATTTAAGGTAAAATACAGCATCATTTTTTTATCAAGAAGACAAATCTTTAAAAAGAAATGCACAAAATATGTTGCATCCAACAATTAACTGTTATTTTTAGTCGGAACCAGAGTTTTAGATCTCTTAAAAAATAAGTTATAAGTATAGCCAATGGGAACCAGATTTCCGCGACAGCAGCGGCTTGAGAGTTACCCAAATATAACTTTGTGGGTGATTTTTGTTTTAACCAACCAATAAGCCACCACTGGGTTGGGCAATTAGCTTCAAATTGCCTTGCCCAACGACACATGCGCCCATAGCGGTAGCAGCAAGTAAGATTGATACCATTTGCACGTATTCTCCTATATTTCCTAATCGTGTTTTTAACAAATAACAATGCTTTTTACAATCGTGAGAATACGATTTTATAAATTTTTAGTGTTTAGCCTCCGTTCCATTACAGTGTATCGTTTAGATTTTTCGTAGTAAAGACACAAGTTTTAGTAGAAGTTTATCAAAAACCTGCAAATCGGTTGTGTGTTCGGATCCCCTTGTATGCACCACGCATCATTGAGACATATGCCAGTGTAACAGTTGGGAAGACAGTTGATACTGACGCCATTAATGGTCTCATTGCAATACTCGTATGTCCCACCACATACAGTATTAACAATACATAATGAGTTGCCTGCACAAAGTTAAGTCAGTAAAAGTTAGACCGAACGCCACTATTTATCCTGGCGTGACGGGGCAATAACAGTCATTATAACACGGGTGTTCTGTTTCACACACCTAGTGCCCGCTAACAAGTTACCACGTATGTAACTTATATATACTTGCATGGCGGGGCAATAACAGTCATTATAACATGGGTGTTCTGTTCCATACACCTCGTGCCCGCTTACGAGTTACCACGTATGTAACTTATATATACTTGCATGGCGGGACAACGACAGTCGTTATAACACGGGTGTTCTGTTTCATACACCTTGTGCCCGCTAACAAGTTATCATTTATGTAACCTATTTACCCTCGCATGGCGGGACAACGACAGTCGTTATAACACGCATGTTCTGATAAATTGTATGAAGGCTACCACACACATAGTACCAACAAGTTACCATTAATACAGTAGGGTGGGGGAAGACGGGACTCCTTTCACACATAATAACGAAATATCCTGATCGTGTTTTAAACAATTAACAACGATCTATGGGAGCTGTGAGGATAAAGTTTTATAAAAAATCGTTGAATGTTTGTTTACTACCAAATTGGAGGAGAAAATAGATTGAAAAGGTGTCCCATCTTCCCCCATTCTACTATACAATATATTGACCTTGAAACTCGATGCTTGAATTATCAACAGTATACAGAGAACTGAAAGCGTTATCGTTTTCCAGTCCTGTCTTGACAGCATTAGCATTGCCTATAGTTAGCGTGATGGCAACATCGGAGCCGACAACGCTTTCGTTTAACCTTGTATAGTTGTAAGTCACATCGTAAACAACCTATGAATAATTGATGATTATATAATTGACCACTATATCAGTCAAGGAAATTTTGCTATAGATGTATAAAAGAATGAATGTAACTTATTTATCCTCGCGTGGCTGGAAAACCACAGTCGTTATAACGCGGGTGTTCTGTTTCATACACCTTGTGCCCGCTTACAAGTTACCACGTATGTAACTGGTTTATCCTGGCATGGCTGGTCAACGACAATCATTATAACATGGGTGTTTTGTTTTTATACACCTTGTGCCCACTTACGAGTTACCACACATATAACTTTGGTGATGGTAATTTTTGTAGTGTATGGCTGACAATATAGACAACCCATAAGTGACCATTGGGTTGGAGCAAATCGCCGATAACTGTTTTGCCCAAGGACATTCACGTCCACAATGGTAGCAGCGACGAGCCTCGAACCCTCCATTTATGTACCAGAGGCAGCCTGTATGCCACAACACCGACACATTTGTGAATATATGTAATATTTAAAATATAGTATAAATACCGTTTGGCCGTCCACGCGAGGAACACTGGATTTGATGACAACACTAATGAAACCCGACAAGCTCGGCGTTCCTCCATAAAAATTATTTGCCTGTATAGTAATAACTGTATAACCTGCTAATCCTGGCGTGGTCGGAAAATGACAGTCGCTTTTACACGGGTGTTCTGTTTCATACACCTCGTGCCCATTTACGAGTTACAACGTATCAAACTTTAGTGATTTTTTTATGTATGGCTGACAATTTAGACAACCAACTAGTGACCACTATGTTATATGGACGAAATAATATTTAGGGCAAAATAAAATAATATGTCGTAGGGTGGGGAAAGATGGGACACCTTTAGCACATAATATCCAAATATCCTGATCGTATTTAAAACAATTAACAACCGTTTATGTGAGTCGTGAGGATACGGTTTTATAATTCCTCGTTTTTTTTTGTTTACTACCAAATGGGACGAGAAAACAAAATATAATAAGGTAACCCATCTTCCCCCACCCTATTATTAACTACAGTTAGTATTCAGCTTACTGCATTTGTAAATATGGTTTGATTGAATGCATCGTTTGTTTTATTACGTATCGTCACACTAGTTGTGTACACCTTATTTAGCAAGGTAACTGCAAGAAATGATTTTGGATTTAACAAATAAAGTTTAAAATAAAACAGCAAATTCAAAATTGAATAATTTTAATTTGTTAATAAAACCTCTAGAAAGTGGCGGCAGAGAAGTTTTAATATATCGGCTGAAATATATTAGAACAATTATAGTAAATTGGACCAAACTAATAATGAAACAAACTACGTCTATTGTTTTAAATAAGAGACTGACGATGCCATTTAGGCGAAATATCTTTCTTGTAAAAACATTTTTTAATGATTTTTTTGCTTTTTACGTATTTCGTAGACATAATTTTAGCTTGTTATTTTTTTGCGTAGACATGATTTTAGCTTGTTGCGTATTTCGTAGCACCATATCCAAACTATACAAATTATATTCAATTTCGTAGCCAATATCCAAATTGCCGCGTTTGTAATTATAAGATAAAATGTGCATTCTTCTATCTATCAAAACAAACCTTCAGAAACCGGAGGGTAGGGCTGGAATGTCAAAGGAAATTCTCCGTTTCGCTGCGAATTTACTGTCAAATATTAATCATATTATAAATAAACCGGTATTATATATGAACGGCTTAGTTATATTAGGATGGGGGGGAAATGGGACACTTTTTCATTCTATTTTTCCGTCTCATTTAGTAGTAGACGAAGAAGATTCAAAGAATTATAAAAACTGTATCCTCACGACTCCCATAGGCCGTTGTTAATTGTTTAAAACACAATTAGGATATATTAATATTATGTGCTAATGGTGTCCCATCTTACCCCACCATATGGTCTATATACTATATATTGTCTAAACAGATTAAATTAATCGAACGGGACAGCTATAAATGAATACTATAACCGTGCTTATACATAACAAATAATCTTATTTTAACCGTTTTAATATAAGGACAACTTAGACACTTAATTTAATTAAAAACTGTAGATTCAGAAATAAAACATGACAGTTATATTCATTAGAATTAAATCAATGTTAGAAAATACTTATTTGCGACTTACCTAGTATAGAACAGAATGCGTTTATATAAAGAACCACCAGAATAGTTGGTGACATATCTCTGCTATTAATTAATCTCATTTCGAAACCGATGTTTCAGTTATTGGCAAACTCAAGTATTCTGTTACATCTGCTACCAAACACAATGTAATTACTCCTTTTGTGGCTGAAATGGTATAAAAAAGGATGCGTAGAATTTTTTAAGAAGTTTTGCCAGATAGCAGACGAATCATTGAAAATACATTGCGTTTTTATACCAGATGAGCCGCTAAAAGATTACTAACATACTCAATGTCATTTATATCATATATACCTTATCTACCAAGACCTCTCGTCGCTATACGGCTGCCTATAAAGCCGATTCATATAATGATACAAAATCCAATATTATCCTTTCAATGTTAACGGTCTATGGTTCTGAATAGCTGTTTCCAGGCATGACGATAAAGCTGTACGACTATTGCGACTGCTGGTTAATACTCAGCGACACACACACAGCATCATAGTTTTGTTGGTAGAGCATGTTATGTTGACACATCCCATTTCTCCTGCGCTTTCAAAAAGAGAAAAGGGCGGAGGGAATGACAAACTGTAAAGGGCGCAAAATATGTTTCAAAACGAAAGAAATGAAGACGTACGACAGTTTATAATCTTTGCTGTTCACAAGATGATTTCAAAATGTCGCTTTGTACATAGCGTTGTACATTGTGTATTTCTCATTCATATCTTTATTTCGTCGCTCATAAAAACGATCTGGAAAAGAGAATGAAGGAATTTTATTTATTCTGGCGTGATAAGACAACGACATTCGTTTTAACACGGGTGTTTTGTTTCATACAACTCATGCCCGCTTGCGAGTTACCACGTATTTAACTTATTTATCCTCGCATGGCGGGGCAACTACCGTCGTTATAACATGGGTGTTCTGTTTCATACACCTCGTGCTCGCTTACGAGTTACCACGTATTTAACTTATTTATCCTCGCATGGCGGGGCAACTACCGTCGTTATAACAAGGGTGTTCTGTTTCATACACCTCGTGCTCGCTTACGAGTTACCACGTATTTAACTTATTTATCCTCGCATGGCGGGGCAACGGCAGTCGGTATACACGGTTGTTCTGTTCCATACACCTCGTGCCCGCTTACGAGTTAACATGTACACAAATTTTCGTTCTTTGTATGTAACTTTGTTGGTAATTATTTATTGAATGTTTTATTTTTGGTACATAATGGCTACTGACAATTAAGTCTACCATAATAAGGGATCACCGAGTTGAGACACACACGCCCACAATGGTAGCAGTATCAAGCCTTGAACCCGTCCCCTCTTGAATCTTACATGGTAGAGGAAAGCGCGCAAATGAATTGTAAAATATCAGTCGCTTGCTATTGCGTAAAAAGGGAAACTAAAGTTAAATTTTATAACTGGTGTACAAGCAGTCTATAAGATATAAAGTGAACCAGTTTTAGAAAAAATTGAAAAGTGAATACCTACCATGAACAAACAAAGTGGAAGTGTTTAGTTTCGTGCTGTGATTACTTCAAATCATGCTTATAAATGGTTGCCTCGTCTAAATGAAATGATTTGTGGGTTAATATGTATATAGTACTGTGGGGTAAGATGGATACCGTTAGCATATAATATCCCATATTTTCTGATCGCGTTTTTAACAATTAACAGCCCTATTTTAGATCCGTGAGGATGCGGTTATGAAATTTAGTAATGTTTTTAGTCTACTACCAAATGGGACGGTAAAAGAGAATGTACCATCTTACCCCAGCTTACTATAAGTCGCAACAACGACCTCATGCGGCCATACATGCTAAATGAAGTGAGTGATATTGTTAAAAGAATAAATGATGTTTACCCTCTAGTGTGGCAAGGCGAACAAAGGGGTATAAGAGAAGTTTCCCACTCATGCACCGTGTGCAAGTTTACGTGTAAAACAAGTGATTTTTAAAGAGCTTATAGAGAACTGAGGGCCTTTTTAAGTTTTTCAACTTCCATTTAAAATATTTGCACACTAACACACTTACAGTAGCAAATGCAACCGACATCCCTACAAAATTACTAAATCGACTATCAGGCATTTTTGTTTATAGTAATCCCTATTGCGTGTCTCGCCGTAAGACCTCACTCATATAGAACACTATGATATGTCGAGTTCCACTTTAAATACGAAGTTGTGCTTAACGGTATTCGTACAACAATTATCAATGGTATATGGTGGGGTAATGGGCCAAATCTGGCTTAGATCCCACATTGTCGACAAGAACCTTACCCACATAGAGTAAAGCTAAAATCATGTGCCCTACGTTCCTCACGACATTAATAGGAATCTGTTGAAAATTTGTTAAAATAAGTCACCTGTGGTTCTGGTTGGCTTCGATCCCTCACTTGCGGATCATGAGGAACAATACTAGGCGTATGTATGGATGACATTGATGAGACTGTTGACGTCGAAGATTCGCTTTCAACATCTTCTTCAAGGGATCTAGGGTCAACTCTCGCAGGATTGTATGGAGTGATCGAAACATCGTTCTCGGAGGATAAAGAAGAGCTGTCGGAGTCCTCCATTGAGGATCCATGGTCCACTCTTACCTCTGCGTACGGTTCAATATGCTCAGTATCGCTTGATGAGGAGGACCTTTCGTCTAAGCTGCGTTTTTGAAACGAGATGTGTCGCTTTGCGTTGTTGTCTTGAGTATTAAAATGACTTGATGGTTGGTTGTCGGTTGTAACAATCGGGGCTCTAGGCTGTTGAAAAATATGAAGAAATGAAGATATAGTATAGGTTGGAGTAAGATAGGCCATGTCTTTGATATTATGTGACTCTAAAATAGATTATTTGGATATATAGGAAAATATGTTATAGCTATCCACCCATATTACCCAACAGTAATATATAGTAACAAAGTCTTGGGATGTGTTTTATTAATTATAAAATTCTGCTAAACCACAAACATTTAAAAAAAAAAGAAACTCCGTACCTCTAGTGCGAGACGCTTTGTCTGTGTTGTATGTCCTGTTGTCGTATCTTTTTTTCGCTGCGCGTGTTTGTTCTTGTATGTTTTTCCTTTTAACTGTTCGACTGGTAGTTTCCTGTGGTAGAAATGTTGTAAAAAAGCTTTAAACTTTTACTAGCATAAAATGCATGTTTGGTAGTGTGGTAGCTTTGTATAAATGAATGAATTTAAATTGATAAAATCAAATGCTTTGATATCGTTAAACTTAATTTTCTTAGCTATACGTATTTCGTATCGCTTGATTCTGAATGTTATTTTTTACAAGAATTATCCAATTTTTTGAACACTGGATCAGGGCCAGATTGAATTTATTTAATAACAGTTCATTTCACTGGTGTTTAGTAGGGCGGGGCAGATGGGACACCTTTTCATTTTGTTTTCTCGTCCCATTTTGTAGTAAAGAATTATAAGACCGTATTTTCACGACTCCGATAGACCGTTGTTAATTGTTTGAAACACGATCAGGATATTTGGATATTATGTACTAAAGGTGTCCCGTCTTACCACCATATTATAGTAAGAGTCATGTTAACTTAAAATGATTTAAGGTACTTACTTTTCTGAAGGCTTGCTGTGGTAAAAGAAGCAGAACGCCAGCACTATGATAACCAGTACAAGGAAAACAACAACAAAGAATAGAATTGGCATCCATAAGTGAACATACACCTGACAATGCTGGCCAATGTACCAGGTGTTAGTGTCAGAAGGACAACTGAAAAGTATGTATTACAAAATAGTGATGAATGAATGTAACTTACTTTATCCTCGCGTGAATGGAAAACGACAGTCCTTATCACACGGGTTTAACACCTCGTGCCAGCTTATGAGTTACCACGTATGTTACTTTGTGGGTGATTATTTTTTGGGGTTTTTTTTTGCATGGCTGATAATTTGGACAACCCATTAGTGGCCACTGGGTTGGAGCAATTGTCGTTAAGTGTCTTGCCCAAGGACACATACGTCAACAATGGTAGCAGCGACGAGCCTTGAACCCATTACCTAATGGTTACAGACAGGCGCGCTAACCACTACGCCCGGACGAGTAACATTATAAAACAACCGCGCATAAAAAATGAAAAAATCCACAAAAATATAATCACCCACAAAGTAACATACATGGTAACTCGTAAGCTGGCACCAGGTATATGAACACCCGTGTTATAACGACTGTCGTTTTCCGGTCACGCGAGGAAAAAGTTTAAGTTACGTTCTTCATTCAGTTGATTTTGTTGTGTTAAGTTAATCTCTTCGAAAACGTTAGCGAAGATCATATTATTTAAAAACACAAAGAAAAAGAAATCAACAGCGAAACAACAGTCTTTAAAACACACCACATGGATATCAGTATATGCTATCGGTGGCGCAAAAATAGCTTAAACCACAATAAGCAGTCGCTTTAAACACCCGTTGGTTAAACAAGCATAACACAATTAATTCTTTTCGAAAACGATAGCTATGTTATTTAAATAAAGAAGAGAAAGGAAATCAACAGCAAAACAACAGTCGTTAAAACACGCCATGGTTAAAAAGTTTGGGAAAGAATGTCAGTTAACAAGCGCGAATATACATAAATACTAAAATATGTGTAAATCCAATGTCTATAGAGAGTAGATTGAAGTTATACGGTTTCTGTTTTTTTTTTCTTCTTTTTTTACCGTCTCGTTTGGTAGTAAAAATATAGTGAGGAACGATGGGACAATGGTGGGGTACGGTGGGACATATCTTAGGAATTATGCTTACTGGAGGGCAGTCAAATCGTTCGAGAATATCTATATACATTACTGTGGGTGAAAATGGAACACCGTTATCACACAATATCAAAATATCCTGATTGTGTTTTAAACAATTAACAACGGTCTATGGGAGTCGTGAGGATACTGTTTATAATTCTTAGAGTGTTTTTTATTTACCAACAAATGGGACGACAAAAAAGAACGAAAATGTGTCCCATTTTCCCCGACCTACCATATAAAATCATTAATACCTGCATATTGGTAAAGTATTTCCATGGTACTGTATACACCATCCTCCATTCTCACAGTAGCCTACTCTACATGGTGATCTACAATCGCCTGATGCTCCTTGTCGAGCCTCGTTACAAAACATATGGTCGCCTTGTGGGCATCCGACTTTATCACACAAGCTTTCCCCTGTAAATTGACAGACATTATAATCGTTGAATGAATGAATGTTGATTTATATTCCTGCATTGCCGATAAACGGCAGTCGTTATAACACGGGTGTTCTTTCACATACCTTGTGCCAACTTACTAGTTACCATGTATATGTTACTTATTCATCCTTGCATGGCGAGGTAATAAAGTCTTTATAACACGAGTTCTATGTTGAAAGTATACTCACTTCGGTATACTGTGGTTTCATACAACACTCGCCCGCTAACCTGTTACAACATATGTAACTTTGTAGGTGATTATTATTTAAGTTTTTTTTTTCATTTTTAGAGGCATGGTTTATTATTTAGACAACCTATTAGTGGCCACTGGGTTGGAGCAATTGCCGTTACGTGTCTTGACCAAGGACACATACGCCTACAATGGTAGCAGCGCTAATTGAATCACTCTAAGTTTTAAACATGTGATTCCTTTTGCTTTTTAGGAGTTTTTTTTAAACAAACCTGAGAAACGGAAAGACTGCACATTCTCCGACACGTTGTATATATTGTTGAAGTTTGTATCTGACTCCAAGCCACGTTTTACCGCTCCTGCTCTTCCTATCGTGTTTAGAATCCCTTCATCAATGACAACGCTGTTCTTCAGTTGCAAGTATATATAAGTCACATCGTATTCAACCTGTGTGGAAGTTTACACCTGGATTAAACTTCTTGGGTATATGATATAACTAATGTTATTGCCCCGCCCCGCCAGGATTGATACGTCACATTGGTTCATAAGGCAGCTTTTAACTTGTAACTCGTAAGCGGGCACGAGGTGTTTGAAACAGAACAAGCGCGTTAATTACAGGCTAAAAACTGTTGTTGCACTACCATGCAAGGATAAATAAGCTGAATACGCGGTAACTTTTAAGCAGACATGAGGTGTATGAAACAGAACACTCGTGTTATAACGACTGTCGTTTTCCGCCTACGTGACAATAAGTTACATACGTGGTAACTCTTGAGCGGGCACAAAGTGTATGAAACAAAACACCAAATCTTAGTACGATCAGTTATTACAATAACTTAACACATACCGTTACTGGACTTATGTTCACGTCTGTAGTTTGAATGTTTGTCACTGAAACAAAACCCCCCAAACCTGAACGTCCACCGTAGTAGTTTTGAACCTGGCAATAAAAATGTGGAATAACATTCCGTGCTACTATTTGTGGGTGTATGTGTTCTTGGGCAAGACACTTATCGACAATTGCTGCAACCCAGTGGTCACTAATGGGTTGTCTAAATCATCAGCCGTACATTAATTAAACAAAATCCAAAACAATATTCACCCGGAAAGTCACATACGTGGTAACTCGTAAGCTGGCACGAGGTGTATGAAACAGAACACCTGCATTATATCGATAGTGATGTACCTGTCATGCGAGGATAAATAAGTTACATACGTGGCAACTTGTAAGCGGGCACGAGGTGTTTGAAACAGAACACCCATGTTATATCGATTATCGTTGCCCCGCCGTGTGAGGATAAAGCACCTAAATTTAATTTAAAGCAAAAAATACAGTATAGATACCGCTTACCGCACTCATGAAAGTTGCAGAGGTAAAAACATCCGGATTTGAAAATGATATCTTTATTGAAGTTGTATATGTTTTTGTTGTCTCATTATCTAAGCGTCGTAAATAACAAGAATTTATAATCAACAGGTTTAAAGAAAAACAGCATAGAGAAAATATCATATACAGGCACGAAATTTATAAAAAAAAATGGTAAAAGTGTAAGGAGCTGCTGCTAGGAAAACATAACAGACAAAATTCAAGTCCAACCAAATGTATAATATAAGAGATATATATTTTGTCTAAATGGCATTGTAAGTCTTTTATTCAATTTGGAAATAAACAATTAATGTTAGGATAAAGTTGTGATTAATGGCATACAGATAGATTAATCATGAAATACTTCCTCTTACTTGCATTCAGCTGTGAATCGTTCACCGTTACGAATGGATAGAAACCGTCTCTTTGGCCTTCAGCTGGAAAATAAAAACATACATAAAACCAAATATATGGCTCACTATTTGAATAACATACCACAGTAGGGTGGGGGAAGATGGGACACCTTTTCATTCTATTTTCTCGTCCCATTTGGTAGTAAACGAAGAACATTCATTAAATTATAAAATCGTATCTTTACGACTTCCGTTGACCGTTTGTGATTGTTTGAAACTCGATCAGAATATTTGGTTATTATGTGCTAAATGTGTCCCATCTTCCCCCACAGTACTATATACATAATATTAAAGTATTTTTAAAGTTACATAGAAACATTATAGTAGGATGGGGGAAGATGGGACACATTTGCATTCTGTTTTATTGTCCCATTCGGTAGTAAACAAAGAACATTCAAAGAATTATAAAACCGTATCCTCACAGCTCGTTAATTGTTTAAAACACGATTAGGATATTTGGATATTATGTGGTAAAGGTGTCCCACCTTACCCCACAGTAGCCTACTATATCTACCTTTTCTTGTTGAAACCGCAAAAATGGCAAAGACAAAAACCAACTGCAGTCCCAGTTTTGTATAAACGACCATTTCAGTTTTTCCTGACCACTTTTAAAGTCTCCTAAACAAACTGCTCCTTCTTTCAAGTGGCTTCTTTATGATATTGCGCATATGAAAACCTGATCGCGAATGATTTATATAGTAGGGTGGGGGAAGATGGGACACCTTTTCAATCTATTTTCTCCTCCAATTTGGTAGTAAACAAACATTTAACGATTTTTTATAAAACTTTATCCTCACGCTCCCATAGACCGTTGTTATTTGTTTAAAACACGTTCAGGGTATCTAGTTATTATGTGTCAAAGGTGTCCCATCTTCCCCCACTCTACTATACTTTAACTGTTTATACCAAAGAAGTATTTCTGCGGTGATAAAACAGCTTTATGAAGTTACTGCTTATTTGCGCTTTTACTTGCTTGCTGTTATTACATAATCTTTGTTAATTTGGCCAATATATAAATTCTATACTTCTATTTTTGGTATAAACAGTTAAGCTAATCCTTGCACATATGAAAACCTGATTACGTAGCTGAAGTATTTCTTGCGGTGATAAAACAGCTTCATAAAGAAACTGCTTTACGTCATGAAAACTGTCCGTTCGTGAAATAAAATAATGTTTCCATGCTTTAGGTGTTATTATATAAGCTTTATAAATCTGACTATCCATAATTACTAAATACCATTAATACTTCTCATTTTTTTATGTTAACAACTTAAGTTTAAACTTTATTTCATAATTATGCTTACAAAGTAATATTTAGACTATAGTACCAAAAACGAGTATTTATGTTACAAATACACACTTTTTGGTACAATTGTCTAAATATTTCTTGGTTCATTCACTTCGTATCGTTTTGTCTGTTGGAAACAACGCCTACGTTCGTATGACTAACCATCGAAGTGGGAAGGTTCAGGCGTTTTGTTTCAGACTCAATCGTCAAAAATAGAGAAGCGTCTCTGTTGGTCGGCCAAGTGAGACGTCTGTTCTTCGTCAAGATATAAAACGCCGAATGCGAAATTCCATTGGCGGCTAAACGGCTCTTTCGCTGAGTGTCTCTACTGTACAGGTGGTGACTTTGTGCACAATTTATAAAGTATACACGGTGGAAAAGATGGGACACCCTTTTAAATATTTTAAGACTTTTAAAGCCGTATATCTTTGCGACTTCCATAGACCGCTGTAAATTGTCCTATTGTATATAGAAGATTGGGGTATATGGGACCTTTTAAGCACATAGTATGTGTTAAGTATAAGTATTTTGTCCTAAATAAAGTATTGTACTGGCCAGCCAAAGTTAGATACTAATTAACTATTATTATTATAGTTTGGTGCGTTTAACCTTTCGGTTTTTCATACCGCACACATGACAGTGAGATACAAACACTTGGCAGTAGCGGTTTAAAACGAGAATTTGGACACTAATCAACACGCGTATCAATTTAGTTTAATTAACATCGCGTATCAAATGCACAAAGCCTCGCCAAACCAACATCTAGCTTTAATCAAACAGTTTGGAATCCGCAGCAGAGTGGCGCAGCGGAAGCGTGCTGGGCCCATAACCCAGAGGTCGATGGATCGAAACCATCCTCTGCTACCTACGCTGTGATCGTATAGTGGTTAGTACTTCACGTTGTGGCCGTGACAACCCAGGTTCGAATCCTGGTCACAGCATTCTTTTAAAGTCACAATATTTTACGGAGACAGTTATTATGGTAAACATATATATATAGATAGACGAAATATGTTTTTTAAACTGTACTGTATAGTACGTTCCGATGTTGAGTAAACCTTTAAAACTTGATTTAATTTTATAAATAAGGTGTTTCTTTTTCCATCACTTTTATTAGAGTTATTTAAACATGTTTTCTATGGATCTTGTTTTATCGATCACAGATTAAATTCTGTATCGATTTATGGCTCGATTATTTCCGTTAAGTCACGAGGGCGAAATCGCGCTAAAAGCCGCGACCGCCATGTTCGTTTGTTTGTATATCTGTGTTGGAACGTAGGTAATTTTGCATGTTTTTTTTTGTGTTGTTTTGATTTCTAATTTGCAGAAAAACCTTGTGTTTTATTATACCGTTTGTGCGGGAGTTTTAATTCTCTTTAAAGTTGTTTAATTTTCCTTAAATTTCGCTTAAAAGCTGTTTAGGCACAAGACATTTTTTCACTGCTTTGCAATGTCTGGTAGTCGAGTTTTTATCGGGCGTTTGAGCCATCGGGCACGGGAAAACGACGTTGAGCGATTTTTCAAGGGGTTTGGCAAAATTCGTGACATCAATTTAAAGAATGGATACGGATTCGTCGAGTTCGATGACAGTCGCGATGCTGACGACGCAGTTTATGAAATGAACAACCGAGATCTATGCGGAGAACGAGTCACAGTTGAACTTGCACGGTATGTTTAAGTTAATGTTCTGTTAGTTTACGTATAAAAGAAATAATGCGTTGGTGGTAATGTTTCATTGCACACGGCTGCAGACAAGTTAGAAATGTTTTGGGAAAAAATGTGCATTTCTAAAAATTTTTGAAAAAAGTGTGATTTTCGGAAGAAAAATTTTTACATTTTTGTTCTGTCTGTAGCCGTAAATGTTTTTTGTTTATTTTTTAATGAAATTTATTTACCACCGTCAACCGTTTTAATATGTTTTAATACTGTTCGGTATATTTTACTCCCTTTTAAATGTGGTAGCAATGTTTGGGAAGCAGATGAAAAGAAGAAGCGTTTATTTGGATCAACCGGTATCATTTAAAACAGTATAATTTCATTGTTACAATATTGCATTAAAGAAATAATCCTTCAACTGCTTGTTCAGAATAAAAAAACTGGTGTGTTTCTAACGTTTTGTTTAAAGTTCAGCCAGATGGCTGACGTAATGTTGGAAATATCCTACGTTTTTTTTATCAGATGAGCCGTTAAAAGATTATTTACATTATGCTGTTTAACAGAAGAAACCTAATATTGCATTAAATGCAATCAAACGATTTTTTAATGCATGGTTAGTAATTAAAAATTAAGTAATTTAAAAAAAAATGAAAACTGCTATTAAATAATCCGAGCCATGTGAAATTACCACAGGTGAATGATGTGGTTTCTTATTTCTATCCTCTACCACATGACGTTGTGTTTTGCGGTGTGTGCCGATAGTGGTTTCCCCTCTGATGCTAACACCCCTTGAATCAGATGTAAATGTCACAGCGGATGTTAAAATGCACCCACCCCGATGCTATTTTTCCGTCTACCCCACAATGGGATCTATCATCCTATCAGTGACGATATGCATCTGTGATGTCTATTTCAACTTGCCTAACCAGGGGCGTGCCTAGATCATCTGGAGGAAGAGATTATCGACCAGACTTCAGGAACGACTACAGAAACGACTACAGGAGACGGGACGACAGAGGAGGTGGCGGAGGTGGAAGAGTGAATTATTTTGACAGCCGCGCCATTGGGAAGTATGGTCCTCCAACACGAACCAACTATCGGGTTATTGTGGAGAATCTATCAACCAGGGTCAGCTGGCAGGATCTTAAGGTTTGAGTCTGATTGTTTTTTGTTTTGTTTGCATGTCATCTGTAATCAAACATTATAAATGCATTATTGCTGAAAACTTATCTATCAGTAACTGGAAACAATGGGTATTCTGTCTTTTTGTTCTTTAATCTTTGCTACTGTAATCAAAGAGACACAAAGTTATTATTGTTAATAAAAAAACCCTTCTATAACTTAGCAGAATACGTTTACACGGTTGGCATACATTATACAGAAATAAGTACTAACTGTTCATTATCTTACCAGGATTACTTAAGAGAAGCTGGTGAAGTGACGTACGCTGACGCGCACAAACATCGCCGTAATGAAGGTGTTGTCGACTTTGCAACGTACGACGACATGAAACGAGCAATCGACAAGTTGGACAACACCGAGATAAACGGTCGTAAGATCCGACTCATCGAGGATCGAACTCTGCGCTCGACAAGTCGCAGTCGGTCACGATCGAGGTCGAGGTCCAGGTCACGATCTCGCTCAAGAAGTCGCAGATCTAGATCAAGGTGTTTAGATTGTTTGAACTGGATTGTTTTTGAAGTTGTTTAGAATGTTTGTATGTAGCAGGGGTGACTTAACTTATCGTACGCTACAAGCTTTGAATTAGCAAGTCGCGAAATGCAAATCAGCGTATTAGTTCTTGCAAATGGTTTTTGTACAACAATGTAAATCTTATACAAAACATACTAAACTATCTCGTGTAAGTATTGGGATTTATGTTGTTATGGTTTTGCGATACGCTTGCTGCTAATTCGAACCCTGCCCTAAACACTGTTAAAACCTTAAATCAAACCATATGACATTATTTGAATAATAACCATATAAGGCAATAAATAATAAAAAAACAGGGCATTATTGCCCCCAAACTGGATTGCATAATAATTGAATACAATCTTTGTCATTTAAGGTCTCGTAGACGAAGTAGCAAGAGAAGTCGGTCACGATCAAGATCCAGATCTCGATCCCAACATAGCAGTGTGAATGGTGATGACAAAAAAGAACGTCGCGACTCAAGATCACGTAGCAGGTTCGTAAATGTTATTTCTATTCTATGAGTAAGGTCCTAGAGGACCAGGGATATGACCAGAATTGGCCCATTACCCCCAAATCCCAACGCCTTAATGAACTTTCTTCTCCCATTCCATTCTATATGAGTAAGGTCCTGGAGGACCTGGGATATAGACCACAGTTAACCCATTACCCCAAGTCCCAACACTGTATATGCACACTTTTTACTCACATTCCATTCCATATGAGAATGGCCCTACAGGGGGGCACACCATGGGCCCTTAGATTAAAGCTAAATTGGCTTATTACCCCAACACCCTTGTACGTCCGTAAGTGCTCGCGCTAGTGAAATTTTTTTATTTTTGTTCCGACTCAAGCATCCCGACCAAGTTCCGATTTATGTTCAAACTCTTATCCTGTTATTGTTGTTATTTACATCAGTTCTTAATTAAACATGTGGCGTGTTTGTCTTTGTAACTAACCTTGCATCACCTCGCAAATTGGTATCAGACAAAAACGTCATTTTAATTACTGCAATTACGCCTAACATCTGGTAGGCCTGAACAAAACACTTTATATATTTTGCCCAAGGGCCAGTTGACAAACCTAATTGACACTTGACAGTTATCTCTTTAAATAGGTGGCCTATAATATAATGTTTCTGCAGGTCACCCAATGTGAAGAATGAAGGAAGCAGATCCAGAAGTCGTTCACCTGACAATAGTTATGATTGAATAATACATGCAACCCCAGTCGATTTTGGCGTATATGATTTTTGTATAGAACCTCTGCCCAATTTTCTTTTGAGTATTCGCTTGTAAATTACTTATTTTCAGCTGCTTTCAATTCCTATGGGTACATGTTCCAAACTAAAGAGTAAAAACCAACTTTTTATAAGAAATTTGGGTAAATCTGTACATACGCTACTAATATGGCAAGATCATGAAATTTCGGATGATGTGTAATTTGTAGTAGCTGTTTCATACCAACTTATAAAATGTAAATAAACTGTTCAATTGTTTTTACATTGTTGTTCTGAAGTGGTTTTAGTCGTAAGTTTAGAAGCAAAATGAGTGTTTAGTTAGCTGCATTGTGGAAGAAGTATTGTAGACCTAAAAATATTGTCATATTTTTGTCGTATGCCTTTTTTTAGTCTGGAATTATCATGTGTTTAGTCAGTTACTTTAAAAAAGTAGAGAGAGTTGTCCCGTCGTTTTCAATTTCCCATGGTTTGTAGTCTGAAATGAACGTGTGGTTAGTTAGTTTCTTTACAAATATATAGCGAACGCGAATTCTCTTTATGTCGTATTCAATTTTTGATGGTTTGAAGTCTGAAATAAACAATATGGCTATTACAGTTACGTAAACGTAAAAGGTTAACTGAAAAGATGATATTTACATTTGATTGACCTCTCTTCTGAGCTTAAGTGGCCTTATTACGCGCTCAGCGTTCTCACAATACTAAATATAGATCATATTTCGCGCTGCCATGGCGCTATTACGAGTAAACAGAGTGTGTGACGTCACAAAAACAACGTGCTTCGAGCGCATGACGGTAATCGCGTTTGGTTAAGTGACGACATAGAGCATATGCGTACGCTGGCATAACTAGAACACAAGCTTTTTGTTTATGAAATGCGTAATCTAACTGAGGCTAGATGGTTGGTTTCTGTTTGTTCATGCGTTAATACATGTTTTAGACTATAAAGTAAAAATATAAGTTTATATATATATATATATATATATACATATATACAGTGTTTTATCCAGAAAAGAATATACTGTTCAGTTATTAAAATTATGTATTTAGATTGATTTTACAGACATTTACGGTAAATATAATTGTTACAGTCATTTATTATTATAATGTAAAGGTTACTACATTTAGTTTTATATAAGTATTACAATAAACATTGTGTAAGATAACCACATGTTACTAAAGTTAGGTTTATGTGTAGTGTATGTTTATTAAAACATCCTGTAAGCATTATAACCATAATATATTCATGCTGCAGATTGTAGTCAATAATAGTTAATGGATATGAGATCCTAATTTCTTAAGTTGTTGCCACTAGAATATAAATTATGCCGAAAAATAAAGCAAAGAAAGGGAAGGGGAGAGGCTTCCATGATAAAGGAATGAATAATGACCCATTGAAAGGTATATTTAGCTTTTCATGATTGAATGTAAATGTAATATGACTTGTTTACCCTTGTGTGGTAGGGAAACGTCAGTTGTTATAACGCGGGTGTTTCCTGTGGTTTGTACACCTCGTGCCTGCTAATAAGTTACCATAGATGTAACTTATTTATCCTCGCATGGTGGGGCAACGACAGTCGTTATAACACGTGTGTTCTGTTTCGTACATTTCATGCCCGCTTCCAAGTTACCATGTATGTAACTTATTTATTCTCTCATGGTTGGGCAACGACAGTCGTTATAACACGTGTGTTCTGTTTCTTACATTTCATGCACGCTTCCAAGTTACCATGTATGTAACTTATTTATTCTCACATGGTGGGGCAACGACAGTCGTTATAACATGTGTGTTCTGTTTCATACACCTTGAGCCCGCTTACGAGTTACCATGTATGTAACTTATTTATTCTCACATAGTGGGGCAACGACAGTCGTTATACACGAATGTTCTGTTTCATACACCTCGTGCCCGTTTACGAGTTTCCATGTATGTAACTTTGTGAGTAATAGTATTGGGTTTTTTCATTTTGTCAACTATACAAAATAAAAGAAATAATATGTGACGCGTGTCATGCCCGGTCAATTATCTAAAAAGTTATGGTATACCAGTTAACTTATAGAAGCTGTTAAACTACTTAATATGTTCATAAACATGACATATTAAATCTTGTTGTTTATTTACATCATTAGGTGATGGTGGGAACTTACAAGAAGATGATTGTCTAAGTGAAGCAAGCAGCGTTACAACTGCCAATAGTGATCAACTCACAGAAGAAAGTGTCACAAGTGGTGAGTAGGTTTCAGAAAGGCCGGTGCCAATGAAGGATCTTTTCCCGTTATTTGCTAACAGCTAATTAGAACTACCAACTCATATAACCATCAACCCTTAACTACCAACCTCTAACGCAGGGGTCGGCCGCCTTTTCCATTGCATGGGCCAAATCACAGATTTATATTCGTTGCGTGGGCTGCACATGAAAAACTTGTGTTTTAATAACTATTTATTGACAAAAGGAGAAGAGCCTGCGGGCTGTAGGTTGCCGAACTTTGCTCTAACACTTTCTACCAGTTTAATCTGTAATGTATCGGAGGATTCTTCCTTAGCGAGAAAAGTCATTTTATTCGAACTTGAAAATTAGGGTTATTGACCAAATTGACATCTCAGGTTATTTAGCATGCTTTAACTGTAGGGGGTAGGGCCTCACACTGTCACACATAGAAATATAGAATATAGTTTAAATTTTTATAGGATTTTGGCTTTGTCGAGTACATGGAAATTAATTTTGTTGGCTCATTTTATTACCCCAGCATTGTTTATGCACATTCTATTCTATATGGGTGAGGTCCTACAGTGAGGCATGCCATGGGACCTGGGATTTATGCCACAGTTGGCCCGTTACCCCAACACCCAGAATACCTATGTAATGTACTGCATGCAAATTTCAGATTTAGAGTTTATCTAAATTGATGTTTTAACCTTTATATTTAAAATCTCCCTTCCAACCAACTAGATGGAGTTGATGGAACATCTTTGGAAGACATAGAAATGAAACTGAAGGAGGCCATTGAAGGATTATCAGAAAAAACAGCAAAATATAGGTTGATACTTTATTTTCATATTCTACCTTCATATTGTAAATAAAAATATTTTAAGTGTCTTTTTTAACTGGTATCAGCTCATATTGTTAATACGCAAGTATTACCTTATTAACCTATACGTTGTATTAATCACAAATAAGTCGTTGATAGTGATATGCCTAGTGTTTTGGTCATTTTAACTGTATAGAGACTGACAATGCCAGGCGAAACATGTAATATAACATATATTATCTTTCTTTATACATTTGGTGGGACTTAATCTTTTTGTGTTACCTTTTTGGCACCAGATCCTTACCTACTGCGTTGGGTTTCCCATTGTTATGGTTTAACCAGGCTGGTGGCTCTTGAGTAAATAGCTGTCCTGATTTGAAGTTTTTTTTTGTTTTGATTGAATAAGAGACTGACAATGCCAGGCAAAATATATCTTTTAATATACAATTGGTGGGGTTTAACTTTTCTTTGTAACGTATTAGCACCATATCCTTATCCTTATGAGCAGTTTAGGTTTTTCTATGATCATAGTTTACCAAAGGTAGTTCTGTAGTGAACAGTTGTCTTAATTTAAAATTTGATTAATTTCCACAGACAAGGTTGTTTATCAGAAATAAAGAAATTCTTCTGCACGACGTGGTTGGTTGATTTCCTTGAGAATTATCGCGAAACTTTATCAGACGCTTTGGAACGATGTTTAAGAAAAGGTGAACTTATGAACCTTTAGGACCTAGGATATAGACAAGTTTTGGCCCAATACCCCAACACCCTTGTACGTCTGAAAGTGGCTCACAAAGGGCAAAGTTTCAAACACCCCGACCAACTACGGATTCTTGACCCACAGGAGCTTAAAACTCTTCTGTGATCTAAAGGTGTTTTTTCTTTGGTCTATGCTTAGTAGTGAGTTGCTTACATTGATATGAACCTAGAGGCTTGATGCTGCTACCATTGTACTATAACAAAGCATTATGCGTGGACGCGTGGTTGAGAAAAACATTACAGAAAATGATCGTTGTTACGCCAATCGTGGGCGTAATAACTGAGTACGTTTGAATATATAGTTCTTTAGCTATTTGCGGGCTTAAAACGACTAGTTCTTTTTAATTTTAAACGGGTTTTATTAATAAAATTCAGTTATACGCAGCAGGTGCTGCGCCGTCTGCATAATATCCAGAGTAGGCCGGCCTCGTCTGCACCATATAAAACGGCGCCCATGCATTGTAGGCATCTGTGTCCTTGTGCAAGACACATAACATACATTACTCTAACCCAGTGGTTACCAATGGTTTGTTGCACCCTAGGTGTTGGGGTAATGGGCCTTCTCTGACCCAAATCTTTAGGTCCATACTGTAAATCCAAAACACTCTGTAGGAAGATAGCTTACTTTAAGATAAAGCAATTCTATTCTATGTGGGTAGTAAAGCAGCCAGAAAAAAATAAAGGGGGGGTTTTAATAAAAAAAATGTTTCAAAAATTTTTTTTTTAAATTAAAAAAAATAATTTTTTTTGGTTTAAAAGGGGGGGGGGGTTCACGACCCCTGAAACCCCCCTGGCTGCGCCACTGTATGTAGGTAAGCTCTTTGTGTTTTGTATTTTTCAATTTTTTGGGGTAATGAGCCAACTCCGGCCTAAATTCCAGGCCCCTAAGTCCTAACAAAAGGACGTCACCCACATAGAAAATAGAATACCTTAAATTTAACCCCGAAAATAATTATATTATCTATATCGCATGCAGGCAAGGGAGAAGAGCAAGCATTAGCTGCTGAGGTTGTAGCTCTCCTTTGTGTTCAGTATGGAGCCCAAGGGGACGGGGAAGATGTATTCACTCATTTTAAACAAATATTAACCACGATAATTTTAGACAAATCCGCATCGCTGGCAGCGAGATCTAAGGTTTGTAAAGTTTTGAATATTTTTGGTGCTGTTGTTTCATGTTTTTTTTTTTTTTTTCTCAGTATGTCTCGGCACATTGGTTTGAACGCTTGAAAGTAGTTGTAAAGTTTAAAATTATTATTGTTGCTGTTTCTTGTTTTGTTTGTTCATTACTTGTTACTTGTGTTTTATTTTTTCATTTTTTATGTCAATTGTTAGAGAGCTTGCATCATAAGGTGCTGCCATTGTATGCTTAGGTGTCCGCGGGAAAAATACTTAACGTTATTTGCTCCAACCCAGTGGTCAATAATGGGTTGCCAAATTCCCATGCAAAAATAACTAGTTTGACTACAGGTGCCCTAAGCAGATTACCTTGATTCTTATGCTTTCATCCAACAGTGTTGTAATACGACCGTAGTTTCCCCACAATTAAAAGATGAACAAGTTACATTTAATTAGTTTTTAATGGACAATTTTACGGTGAAGCATATTGCTATGATTCTTATGCTTTCATATTTGAGCCATTACCACAATATCCATGTCGTTATGTATGTTGCCCATGTGATCAGTGTGACTACCAGGGTCTTAAGGCGATTACCTTGATTTTAATGCTTTTATTCAACAGTGTTTTTCTTTTAATGTTTTAGTCTGGCTATGCAATCCACTTTTTACTTAACAATCTAAACAGAAACATAGTTTTAATGACTGCAATTCTGTATAACTGCTTTCATCTACACCAACAGTGTTGCCATTACCTTGATGTTAATTCTTTCACCCAACAGTGTTGTCTTGTGCTTGGAATCCTGGCTTTCCTCGCTTCAGATGACATGGGGCAAGTACTGCTATGCATGGAAACATTCGATGCTGTATTTCGCGGATCATTCTTAAAAGGAGACAAGACCGTCCCCACTCTCACTCCCGCTCAGTCAGATCTCCACGTCAATGCATTGTCATCATGGGCGTTACTGTTGTCCATTACACCATGGCTAAAAGTGCAAGAATTTGCGGAAAAGTGAGTGAAAACTAAACTGTAATGAATTTGTGAAGCTTACCCTGATCGGGTGCTCATAGAGTTAAAAATTCTTGTGTAAAGAAATACAGTAAGGATCTGGTTCCACGAAATGCGTAACAGACAAAAATCAAGTCTAACCAATTGTATAAAATATTATATTCTAATAGAATCTTTTCTATTCAAATAAGAGACTGACGGCGGCATTTAGGCAAAATATATATCTGTTATAATATAATCGGTTTGACTTGATTTTTGTCTGTTTTGTTTTCATATCAAATTGCAGTTACTTCCAATTTAATTAAAATTTCACATGGTTGGACAATTCTTGTGTAAAGAAATACAAAGGATCTGGTGCTACTAAATACATAACAGACAAAAATCTACAAAGAGTCCAAAACATTCAATTAAACGACCACCAATTGTTGTATAAGAGATATATATTTCGCCTAAATGGCATCGTCATTGTTTTATTTAAATAGAATCAAATACTAAAGATTTAGTTTTAATTTTATATAAAACAGGAGATTACCCCGACTGCCGGAACTTATGCAATCTAACGATGTCATGATGAGAATAACAGCGGGTGAAACTATTGCTCTCTTCTTTGAAATATGCAGAAGTGAGGAATCTGAGGTAATTATGTATGTGTGTATAAATGTAACTTACTTTATCCTCGCGTGACCGGAAAATGGCAGTCGTTATAACACGGGTTTAACACCTCTTACCAGCTTACAAGGTACCATGTATGTTACTTTGTTGGTGATTATTTTTTTTGTTTTATTATGTAAGACTGATAATTTGGACAACCCATTAAGTCGATTAAGAAGAATACATTTGCTAACTAAACTGTTTTCTACTTTTTTGCTGATGGGCCCCCGTTTTTGCAACTAGAGTAACATTATATATATATGATGTTTAAAAGTCCTCTGGTGTATCGTATGCACTGTGGTGGCACATTTATACCTGTGTTTTGGCTCTTTCGGCAAGAACTTTGCTAATCAACGTCCTATTCCGGTCATTTTTATCAGGTTGAGATGTCACTGGTAATATCCATGGGTCATGGCCCCTTTATTTTTAAAAACAGATCCAATTTATTTACTTCTAATACCTGCATTACTTAAACTAATATTTCACTGACAGAAAATTTTACAGATAGCGAATTAACAAACTTAACAGTGTATTTTAATAGGCCTTTCCACAAAACGACCTAATTTATTTATTTCTAATAATTGCATTACTTAACCATCAAAAAATAGGAAATTAATATTTTACGGACAATAAATTTTATGGATAACCAATTAACAAATTTAACTTATATTTTAATGGACCTTTTCGGAAAAAGACCTAATTTATTTACTTCTACTAATTGGATTACTTAAGTACTTAACCAACCTATCAGGGCTTGGCATTACACCTGGTATCGAAGAAAGAACTAGTTGATGAATTATCGCAACTTGCAACTGACAGCAACAAGTTTCGTGCGAAGAAAGACAGAAGACACCAGCGATCAAGTTTCCGGGATATTTTAAGAGCAGTGCAGGTGAGAATTTCGAAACTTATATTATGTCCTGACATTAGCTAATTCCAATAAAACATACATTTTTTTTATTGAAGCTTGCGTTTTACAATTAGCAAACTTCTATAAAACCGGCATTTATCTGCATAAACATGTCTTATAATTATAACATATAAGTTCCATAAAACATGCATGGATTAAAAGTTACTTAGAAGTCGGACTATCAAAGACAGTCCTGGCGAAGGAAGGGTTTAGTCAGTTCTCGTTTTACTAAGGTACGTCAATCAAGGTATAAAATGGAATGTTGTAGGTGAAAAGGAAACATTATTTTACGTTTAGACTTTTCACTCCCGCCTTTGTTACCCCACAGTACAATGCTCGGCACTGCTACCATCGTAAGCATTCATATTTAATCCCCACACAGTTACATACGTGGTAACTCATATGCTGGCACGAGGTGTATAAAACACCCGTGTTATAACGACTTTTGTTTTCTAGCGATGCGAGGATAAAATAAGTTACATTCATACAATAAGTTACATTCATACAATAAGTTACATTCATACAATAAGTTACATTCATACAATAAGTTACATTCATACAATAAGTTACATTCATACAATAAGTTACATTCATACAATAAGTTACATTCATACATATTCTGATATTCATATTCAGTTGAATTAGTATTAAGTATTATATTAATGTTTGTTACAGAACGGCGAATCCCCTGACGACATGATAAAGTTTGGTAGTGAAGTTTTATACCTGGATACTTGGACAACTAAACGACAATATTCAAATCTAAAGGAAATCTTAAATACGGGCATGAACTTCCATTTAAAAGTGAGTGAAAAATAAGCTTTGTTAATGGGAATTATTATAAAGGTTATTAGAATTTGGATTGCTCAATAGGGCTTATGAATGACGGTATTGAGTAAGTGTATACATATATGTTATATATAACTATTACACATGACATTTAACCAAACAGTAAGTGTATTAAGCCAGTGATTATTATTGGGTTGTCTAAAGTGTAGTTTAGGTAAAAAATAAACTATTAAAAAAGTTACCTATTCTACTCTATTCTGTGTGGGTGAGGTCTGTGAGGACCTGGGATTTAGGCCAGACTTGGCCCATTACCCCAACACCCTTGTACGTCCGGAAGTGACGTGCTCGCGGTAGTGAAGTTCCTGTTATCATGTTCCGACTCCAGTGTTCCGAGCAAGTCCCGTTTTCTGTCCCGATTCTTGACCCGTATATATAGGACTCCATCTGCAGACTATTTCTGCGAACTCGTTCTCCGTTCCGACCAAGTCCCATTTTCTGTCCCGATTCTTGACCCGTAGGACTCCATCTGCGGACTATAAAAAAAAGTTACCTACAAAGTTACACATTTGTGGAAATAACATAAATGACTCTTTTTGTCTGCTAAATGTAGTGTAGTGACCATGCTTCTTTCTTCCAATTAAATATAAGTATGTTTGCGATTTATTTTGTGGTATATTCTGTCTTTTCAGTTTAAATATTCTATGTATATATGTCAATCTTCGCTACCGTAATAGAAGAGACAAATAGAAAGTTTCCATTAATTTTATAACTAAGTTGGCACAAGGTGTATGAAGTAAATAACTCGCCAGTCTGCCATATGTGGTTGATATTCACTCATCATAACTGAACCATATACTCAGGAAAACTCTTTGCTTCGTGATATTTTCCAACTTGGGCCAGCTTTACCTGATTCAAACCGAAATACAAAAGGGTCTCATTTTGAACGGGTGAGTTTTATGTTGTTATATTACTGTGGGGGAAAATGACATCTTTACCAAATGATGTCCAAATATCCTGATAATGTTTTAAACAGTGAACAATGGTTTATGGGAGTCGTGAGGATATGGTTTTATATTTCTTTGTTCACTACCAAATGGGACGAAAAATTAGAATGAAAAGTGCCCCATCTTTCCCCACCCTACTATATAGTAAAAACATGTTGACGGAAAAGATTTACCATCTGCTCCCAACCTACTTTATGTCATTTATGCAATATTATAATAGCTCAAGTGGCACCAGGTGAAAAAATAGTTTGGGAACCATTGATTTATGCAATATTATCATTAATAATGTTTAGTTTAAAAACTCCCTACTAAACATTAAGATTTCAGCCACGTTTTGCAGTTTCTTTTGTTAAACATTTATTTAGTTATGTTTAAACAAAGTTTTTTTAATTTACTTATATCTCAATTCCAGGCTAAGTTTTCATTTTTTTCTATATGTGCGAAACCTACAGTGTAGCATGCCATGGAACCTAAGATTTAGGCCAGAGTTGGCCCATTACCCCAACATTGTATATGCACATTCTATTCTATATGGGTGAGGTCCTACAGTGAGCTTTGCCATGGAACCTGGGATTTAAGCCAGAGTTGGCCAATAAGCCCCTCTTCCAATAAAAAGATATAGACCAGAGTTGCCGCATAATTCACGCATAACCTTTTTTCATTTTCCATATCATATACTTTAAGTTATAACATCTCATTTTCTAGCATTTATACAACCAAGCAGTCTTCAAAGCAAGAAGTAAAGCTAGAGGAAAACAAAGAGACAAGCGGACTGGTTTCGGTACGTGAAGGTGACATTGTTACAATGTGCGTAGACTCCAAATACTTTTGCCTTTTTCCTGCGACGCACATTCGTTAATTTAAAAAAAACGATAAAATTTTAAAAGTTATCAAAAGTCACTAAATATGCGGAGATAGATATCGTTAGAGAAATATGCATGGGGGAATGTTAGAGTTATTCTCAGTGGTTTATTGTGTAATGCAGGGAAATTTACACACATTTGCTATAATTAAAATGAAATGAAAATTTATGCATTCGGCCTGTTTATAGTTTCAATGTCTTTGCACCAAAGGATACCTCTTATGTGTTAGGATTTTACCATGCATATGTAAAATTTAAATCTGACTTACCAAAAAAATATAATTTTAACTGCTTTGCTGGTATACTTAAAAAAATTAATTTATTGTCGAACTATTTTGCCTCAGAAGTAAAAAGCTAAGTTTGGATTTTTTTTTGTGCATCATACTTTTGCCTTTTTTTCTGGTATTTTATATGGGTGAGGTCCTTTGGTGAGGCACACCAGGGATCTGGGATTTGAGCCAGAATTGCCCATCACCCATATTTTTCTGGTAATGCTTCAGCTGGTGAAGTGGTTTGTTCTAGGCAATTAGATGTGGTTTACTTGTGATGCATATCTTGTGCATCTGTATTTCGTTTGTTACCCGTATAATGCAGTGATTCAACTTGTGACTAAATATTTCAGTTTACTGTGGGCGATAGATTTCGGTTAAATAAATTAAATTGCGGGTAAACTGTTTTAATCAAGAGTGGGAAAGTTCTAATAGAACAGGTTCAAGGCTCGTCGCTGCTATCATTGTGGCCCATGTTTTGTTGGGCAAGACACTCAACGGCAATTGCTCCAACCAACTAATGAGTTGTATTAATTATCAGGTATGAAGAAGAAAAAATCACTTGTTAAAATTACATAGGTGGTAACTCATAAGCGGGCACGAGGTGTATTAAACAGACCATCCGTGTTATAACGACTGTTGTTGCCCCGCCATGCGAGGATAAATAAGTTACATACGTGGTAACTTGTAAGCAGGCACAAGGTGTATAAAACAGACCATCCGTGTTATAACGACTGTTGTTGCCCCGCCATGCGAGGATAAATAAGTTACATACGTGGTTACAACACGGCATAAGGTGTATGAAACAAAACACCTGTGCTATAACAACTCGCGTTTTGTTTGCGATACAAGGATAAAGCATGTGATTCTTTTTATGCATGGGTGATATTTCAGACAACTGATTAGTGGCCACTGGGTTAAAGCAATTGCTCTAAGTTGCCCAAGGAAACATGCTACACTACTGGGTTAAAGCAAGAATGTAACACAGCTTACTGGCCGCACTGTAGTGGAGACAAGACCAGGTATTGGAAGTTGTAATGGTCAGTCAGCAAGTAATCAAACATTAACCATGTAGTGCGGCTGTACTTGTGTAGAACCGGATTGTTCTGATAAAAGTTACAACACCAGACATGCTGGAACATAATGTTTGTTTGCCCCCTAACTTGTAGAGATAAGAGCCCGGAACTACAAAAATAGGGCAGTATTGAAGCATCAGAAGCATTTACAGTGTAGGGGAGACATTATGCAAACTGTGGAGATGCATACTACTGCAAGTTTCGAGTCTTCTGCAGAAATATCTGCAACAACTCAAGCTTATGAGAAAGGGAAAGCGAATTTAGGAACCGTGGATATCGTGATTGTTGTTGTTTATATTGCAGCCACGTTTGCGATTGGAATATGGGTGAGTTATGTGTGGAATGGGTTTATGTTGTGACACAGTTGGTTAGCGCCGCTGCCTTTAACCCAGAGGTAATGGGATCCAGGCTCGACACTGCTACCATTATGGGCGTATGACCGTATGTGTTCTTGGGTAAGACACTTATTAGCAATTGCTACAATCCAGTGGTCACTAATGGGTTGTCCAAGTTGTCAGTCATTCTAAAAAAAAGCAATCAACCACAAAGTTACATACATGGTAACTCAAAAGCGACCATGAGGTGTATGGAACAGAATACCCAAGTTATAACGACTGTAGTTGCTCCGCCATGTGAGGATAAATAAGTTAAATTCATATCAATGCTACAAACTTCTTGCAGGCTTCGTTTGGTGGATTCCGTGGAACTCTTAAAAGTTATTTTCTTGCTGGCCGTGATATGTTTTGGCTGCCTGTTGGTGCTTCCATATTCGCTTCCAACATTGGGAGTGGTCACTTTATAGGATTAGCTGGAGCTGGTGCTACTGGTGGCATTGCTATTGGGTCATTCGAGTGGATTGCACCTTACAATATCCTGATGCTAGGTTGGATATTCCTCCCAATATATTTGGCTTGTGGGGTAAGTTGGAGTGATATGAGCATTGGCTCAGCCAGTGGGGGATTTCGGGGGTCGTGACCCCCCCCCCTTTTAAACCCCAAAAAAATTTATAAAAATAAAAAAAAAAAATTTTTTAAATTAAAAATAAATATTTTTTTTGGAAAAATGTTTTAATTACCCCCCCCCCCCTTTTTCTGGCTGCGCCACTGGGTATGAGTGATATGTTAATGTTACCATTGTGAAACAGATTGTCTATTATAATTTATAATTCATTACTACATATGTTGCATTTACAGTCTAAGGTAGTCCAAAAATAAGGCATAATGCAACATATTCAAGTTGTCACCGATGCCGTGACTCCCACCTCTAACAGATTGAAAGCTCTTTGCTCCAGCCAAATAATTTCTTATCGGTTATCATGTCTGTCATACGTGGTAACTTGCCATCTAACACAAGGTGTATGAAACAAAACATATAAAACTAGACCACCTGTGTGTGATAATTCACTCTTGACAAAATAAAGCTGTTTTATTCATTTTTAGCTTGCACATTTACTACTTATATTTGCACCAGGTTTACACCATGCCAGAGTATCTTTACCGACGTTTCGGTGGTGTTCGACTGCGTTTGACGTTGTCTATTATCTCCTTAGCATTGTACGTGCTCACTAAAATAGCTGTTGACCTCTACGCTGGTGCCATGTTTATTCAGCAAGCTTTTGACATCAACCTGTACTTAGCTATAGGTAATGGAATAATCTTCTACAAAATACAACCAAATAATTTCTACAAAATACATATGGTATGAATACATATGGAGCAAAGCTACATATACGCGGTAACTCGTAAGCTGGCACGAGGTGTATGCAACAGAACACCCTTGTTATAACGATTGTCGTTGCCCCGCCATGCGAAAATAAATAGGTTACATACGTGGTAACTCGTAAGCTGGCACGAGGTGTATGAAACAGAACACCTGTGTTATAACGATTGTCGTTGCCCCGCCATGCGAAAATAAATAGGTTACATACGTGGTAACTTGTAAGCTGGCACGAGGTGTATCGTGTGTGAAACAGAATACCCATGTTGTTACGACTGTCATTGCCTCACCATGCAGGAATACACGTTACATACATGGTGTATGAAAAAGAACGCGCGTGTTTTTTTTTAACAACTTTTGTTGCCCTGCCATGCAAAGATAAAAAAAACATATTTATTTAAAATGTTTCAGGGAGACAAAGTCGTTAAGTTATATACTGTTTTCTTTTCAGTTTCCCTGCTTATAATAACCGCCATATACACGGTGCTTGGTGGGTTGAAGGCTGTTATATACACGGACACAATGCAAACGGTGATCATGCTTGCCGGGGGAATTCTGCTTATGATCATAAGTAAGTACTTTGTTTATATTTTTATATCAAAACCAGCACTGTGGTTTGGGGGGCTGGCTTAGCTCTAGAGGATAGGGCTTTAAGGTTTAATGTTGCAAACATTGTGGAGATGTGCCCTTGGGCAGGACACGTAATGGCCACTGCTCCAAATTACATCTTATTTAAAAGTTATCCAAAAACATGAAAAAATACCAAAAAATAAAAAAAATCTCAAAAAAAAGTTTCCACAAACTTACACATTTGCAAAAATAAAATAAAAATCTCTCATATCAATATTTTTCTTACTGCAATACATTTCAACACTAACAATCTTTTTCAAGGTTTTATAGACGTTGATGGGGCAGATATGCAGGCCTACATATACCAGACATCTACTAAATCAGACAAAAAATCATTTGTATTTATACTTATAGAGTTCTCACGCCGGATACTGTGTACAGCTACCTTTACATTTCAAGATTAAAAAAACGAACATTTTTTTCAGGTTTCATAGAAGTTGGGGGTTACGAAAACCTAAAGACACTTTACATGGAAGCGATCCCGCAAACGACCAAAGATATTCTGGCAGTCGGTAACTCCACCACATGTGGCGTTCCAAGAGACGACTCGTTTCATTTATTTCGAGATCCAATCACTTCAGATCTACCCTGGCCTGGAATGATTTTCGGGATTTATTTCCTCGGTTCGTGGTACTGGTGTACTGACCAGGTGAATGAATGAATGAAACTTGTTTTATTTGTCGTTAAATGTCTTGCCCAAGTTTACATTTGCCCGCAACGGACAGCCCATAAGAAACCACTGGGTTTGGAGCCTAAATAGTCACTAATTTAAAATGACTCCACTGGTGTACCGACCAGGTGAATGAATGCAACTTGTGTAATCTTTGCCAGCGTAACGAGTTGTTATAATAGTTTCTCGCATGGAGAGGAATGACAGTCTTCTTACATGGGTGTTCTGGTTCATACACCTCGTGACCGCTTACAAGTTACCACACATATAACTTATTAATCCTCACATGGCGGGGCAATGACACTCGTTATAACACGAATGTTTTGCTTCATACACCTCGTGTTCGTTTACGAGTTACCACGTATGTAACTTTGTGGATAGTTGTTTTTTAGGGGGGAATGGGGGCATTTTTTTAGGGTGCCACTAGGTTGGAGAAAAAATACTCACAGAATTGAAATGCCTTATTTGACCCATTTTTCAGTTTTGTCCAACATTGGTGAATGTAATCAGTATTTTACATTCACAGGTGATTGTACAAAGAGCTCTTGCTGCTAAAAGTTTAAACCACGCCAAAGCAGGTTGCCTTGTGGCTGGAACGCTGAAAATTCTCCCTATGTATATGATTGTTATGGCAGGTGAATACTAAATATGAATTTACCCTTTTTTATTTAAAAAAAAGTACCAAACGAAACAATAACCTAAATATAGAGACAAAAAAAAGGGGGGGGGGGTAAATCTGGTTTACCTGTTAAAAAAAAAAAAAAAAAAGGTTTACGCATGAAAAAATAGTTTACCTGTTTAAAAAAAAATATTTTTTATCCAAGGCATGATCAGCAGAGTGTTATTCCCCGATGAGGTCGCATGCGCTGTGCCGAGCGAATGCTTAAGGATTTGCGGCAACGAACAAGGATGTTCGAATATTGCATACCCCAAGCTGGTGCTTGAATTGTTACCAAGTGGTAGGAATGGCTGACTTGATTTATATACTCCTCTTTTCATTATGTAAAACAAATGTATGCAAATAAACATGCCACCTGGCAAGTAAAAAGTCAAAAGAATAATACAGGGTGTTGTGAAAGTCACTGTGCACTTGCATATTTATTAACAAACATGTTTCAGTGTAGAATCCAGGAGGTAAATATGAATGACAATCCCCCAAAAAATCATCACCCACAAAGTAACATGCACGGTAATTCGGAAGTTGGCATGAGGTGTTAAACCTGTGTGATAACGACTGTCCTTTTCCGGCCACGCGAAGATCAAGTATAAATTATATTCAATTATAAAAGATGTTGAAAGTGACCCCTGTTAGCATCAATACAGTAAATATAAAATAAATTCTTAGAATATACACCTAATATATAAGTCAGAGATCTTATACATACCATGTTTGACTTTTTCTACCATTGTGGGCGTATGTGTCGTTGCGAAGACACTTAACAGCAATTGCTCCCAATGTTGCTAATGGGTTGTCGAAATTATTAGCCATTTAAAAAAAAAAGTTTTTTCCAAAAAACAGAGCATAACAATTGTTTTTGCTACGCTATGTGAGGACAATTAAGTTGAATTTAAACTGTCTTACTTATTGAACCAATACTTAGTTTAATAATATCACTTAAACAACATTTTTTCCCCAGGCTCACGGTTTGCGTCTTAGTTGTGATCAGTATTCTGTGGATCCCCGTGCTTCTATCGTCAGCTGGTGGCCAACTATATATTTATCTTCAATCTATCCAATCAGCGCTTGGCCCGCCTATATTTGTTCTCTATCTGTTTGCTATTGCATGGCCTAGAGTGAACGAACAGGTAGATATGAATGAAAGTAACTTATGTGGTGGGGTAACAGAAGTCATTATACCATGAGTGTTCGTTTCATACACCTAATGCCCACTTACGAGTTATCATGTATGTAACATAGTTTTTTTAATTTTAAAGTTTTTTAAAAATTTTTGTTAAAAATTTTTTGAATGACTGACGGTTGATACAACCCATTAGTGGCCACTGGGTTGAAGCGATTGCCATATAGTATCTTGCCCAAGGACACATACACCCACAGTGGTTGCAGCACAGAGTCTACTTTGCCACAACGCTATATAAGGATACCTGCAAACCTAAATGTTTACCAAGTAATCTTTCCAGGGTGCATTTTGGGGTTTACTCAGTGGCTTTACTGTCGGTGTTATTCGGTTGGTTTTGGATTTCACGTACGGAGCTCCGGGTTGTGACCACGATGACTCGAGACCCTGGATTGTTTCGAGGTGGATGAGTTTAAGATTTTTTTATTTGTTATAACAGGGAGAGGCGGAACACCTTTGCCACATAATATCCAAATATTCCGATCAAGTTTTAAACAATTAACAACGGTCTATGGGAGTCTTGAGAATATAGTTTTGTAATTTGTTGAATGTTCTTTGTTTACTATCAAATGAAATGAGAAAGTAGAATGAAAAGGTGTCCCATTTTCCCCCACCCTACCATATTTTTTGTATGGGATTTAGACCAGAGTTGGCCCATTACCCCAACACCTGGAAAGCTATGTCCTTTGTGCAAATGGTGCCGGGACACCGTAGCTCAGTCAGCCTTAGAAAGTTAAGGTTTAATCTTCTGATTATGTTATGACTTGTAAAATATATTTTGTATCTACAGGGTAAATTATCTTCACGTTTCCCCGATTGTGTTTGTGATATCGAGCGTTGTAACTTTGACTATCAGTTACCTCACTAAACCATTACCAACAGAACAGGTGGGATATTCAGGGCAACAACAGCCGTTATAACATTTGTGTACACATCTCGTGCCCGCTTATGAGTTACCACGTATGTAACTTATTTATCCTCGCATGGTAGGGCCATGACAGTCATTATAACACTTCCTATTTGGTAGTAAAGAAATAACAATTACATAATTATAAAACGGTATCCTCAGAATCTGAAAAATCGTTGGTAATCGTTTAAAAATGATTAGAAAATATCGGGTTTAGGTGATATCGGTATCCCATCTTACCCCACAGCTATATTTTACATGACAATGTGTCATAAAAAGTAAGTTACTTATTATTAAACTTCAATGTGAATTAGTAAGCAACATGACAAGACATCCTTGATACAACATTAGAATATACGGGTGTTTTAATTCCTTTATTATTTCATATATACAAAAAAATATTGATAATGAAAAAAAATTGATAATAAAAAAAATTTTGGAGTTCTTTTTTCAACTTCTTTTAAGTTTTTTTTATCTAGTTAAGTTTTGTCCACAATTTTTATATACCATTAAATTTAATAGCGACCCAGATAATAAAGGGTTTAAATTTCACAGTTACGAGGAACGACCTGGTTCACACAAGTGTATTCTAAAGAAAAAGAGAATCGACGATTGTTTATAGAAAAAGGGGAAATTCCTGAAGAAGAGGAAGGAAAGAAGGCAGATGATGAAATAAACGGAAAGGATCTAAATGACGGTAGGTTTCAGAATATGGGGGGTGCAGTTGAGCAGCCAAGAGGTTCCGTGGGTCCCCCTCTACTTTAAAAAAAAATTTAAAAGTTATATAAAATAAGCAGATTTTATAACCATCTTATTTTTTTTCGGGCTGCCCCACTGGTAGTGGTAGGAGATATATCAAAGAAAGTTAACGCCAGTTAAAAAAATATTACAGTTTTTGTTTACCCTCTACCGCAAAGTTTTGCAAGTTTTTAAAATAATTTGCAAGAGGACACGAGTGTATGAAACTGAACACCCGTGTTATAACGACTGTTGTTGCCCCGCCATGCGAGGGTAAATAGGTTACATGCGTGGTAACTTGAAAGCTGGCACGAGGTGTATAAAACAGAACATTCTTGTTATAACAACTGTCCTTGCCCTGATACGCGAGGATAGATAAGTTACATACGTGGTAACTATTACAAGGACGTCTATTCATTCATGTTACTTAATTGTTGAATGCAGATATCAACGACATTGAAATGGAGATTGTGAGAAAAGAAAGTTCAAGCATAGAGATCGAACAAAGTAAGAAATATGTGTAGAGGATGTATAGGGGTAGTTTGCATTTTGATAATACTTATTTAATGCTCGCATGGCGGGGCAACGACAGTCGTTATAACACAGGTGTTCTGTTTCATACACATCATGCCCGCTACAAGTTACCTTGTTTGTAACTTTGTGAGTTATTGTTTATTTTGTATGGCTGTTAGATCGGTGATGTTAGAACACAACTATTTTATTTCCTGATTTCATTTTGCGAAGCTAAAGAAGTTACATTCATTCGTTTTTACAGGTTTACAGCAAGCAAACGATGAAACGATCAAAGTTAGAACGTCCACAACCCATGGTCGATGGAGCTTTATACTAAATGTAGTCGCAGTCTCATTGTTGATGGCAGTTACCTTCCTCTTTGGATATTATGCTTGATGCGATAAAAATGAATTATTCAACCTTTGAATTCCAAACACGATTAAATATCTTGAATTTATTGCGATTCGTTGCTGTTAAAATTTTACATCAGTTTTACATAACATGTGTTAGATGTTTTTCGAAAGTTTTTTGATCAGTTGAAATTTCGCACCTGAGATATCAGGCCTATAGTTTAAGAAATATTATATCGTGAATATCTCAGTTTGCCCCAAACATCTCAGTTTTCTCCAAAATGAAGATAAATACAAGTGTGATGCTGTGTTCCTGAGGTAATTTTTGATTTTATATTTTTATAATGTTGATATTTTGCGTGAACCGTTGTGTATTTTAGAGTCAATCGCCGTGGTTTGCTTAAGTGACATTCAAGATCAGAAAATAAGAAGAAATAAGACAAATAAAATTCAATATTTTATTTAAAAAAAAATTGACAATTTAAGAATGATTGTTGAAGTCTGGTCAAGAATGAAAATGTCAATATTTCAGTCGTCACAAATATTTTTTCGGTTGTCACAGTTTTTTTTGACATGGGTAATATTTTTGATTGTCACAGTATTTTATTTGATTGACACAGTAAAATGTTTGTTCGGAATAGTAATTTTATTGATTGTCAGTGTCAATATTTTAGTGGTCACTTTTATTTTTTGTTGTTGTAACAGTAAAGAAATTACAGTGTGAATTAAAAAAAATACTGTGTTAATCAAAATATTACTGTGACAACCAAAAAATTTACTGCGATAACCAAAAAAATTACTGTGCCAATCAAAAAAAAACTGTGGTAATCAAAAAAGTTACTGTTCCAATCAAAAAAATTACTGTGACAACCAAAAAAGTTACTGTGACAACCAAAAAAATTACTGTGCCAATCAAAAAAAGTACTGTGACACCCAAAAAATTACAGTGACAATCAAAAAAATTACTGTGACAACCAAAACTACTACTGCGCCAATCAAAAAAATACCGTGATAACCAAAAAAATTACAATGCCAATCAAAAAAATTACTGTGACAACCCAAAAAATTACTATAATAATCAAAAAAATTATTGTGCCAATAAAAAAAATTACCGTGACAATCAAAAAAATTACTGTGACAACCAAACAAGTTACTGTGCCAACCAAAAAAATTACTGTGACAACCAAAAAAACATACTGTGACAACCAAAACTACTACTGTGCCAATCAAAAAAATTACTGTGACACCTAAAAAATTACTGTGCCAATCAAAAAAATTACTGTGACAACCAAAAAAATTACAATGCCAATAAAAAAAATTACTGTGACAACCAAAAAAATTACTGTGACAACCAAAAAAATTAGTGTTACAACCAAAAAAATTACTGTGACAACCAAAAAAATTACTGTGACAACCAAAAAAATTACTGTGACAACCAAAAAAATTACTGTGACAACCAAAAAAATTACTGTGACAACCAAAAAAATTACTGTTACAACCAAAAAAATTACAGTGACAATCAAAAAAATTACTGTGACAACCAAAACTACTACTGCGCCAATCAAAAAAATTACCGTGACAACCAAAAAAAATTACAATGCCAATCAAAAAAATTACTGTGACAACCCAAAAAATTACTATGACAACCAAAAAAATTACAGAGACAATCAAAAAAAATACTGTGACAACCAAAAAATTACTATATGACAACCAAAAAAATTACTATATCAATCAAAAAAAATTACTGTGACAACCAAAAAAATACTGTGACAACCAAAAAAATTACAGTGACAATCAAAAAAATTACTGTGACAAACAAAAAAATACTGTGACAACCAAAAAAATTACAGTGACAACTAAAAATATTACAGTGACAACCAAAAATATTACAGTGGCAACCAAAAAAATTACTGTGACAAACAAAAAAATACTGTGCCAATAAAAAAAATTACCGTGAAAACCAAAAAAATTACTATGACAACCAAAAAAATTACAGAGACAATCAAAAAAAATACTGTGACAACCAAAAAATTACTATATGACAACCAAAAAAATTACTATATCAATCAAAAAAAATTACTGTGACAACCAAAAAAGTTATTGTTACAACCAAAAAATTACTGTTACAACCAAAAAAATTACTGTGCCAATCAAAAAAATTACTGTGACAACCAAAAAATTTACTGTGACAACCAAAAAAACTACTGTGCCAATAAAAAAAATTATTGTGACAACCAAAAAAGTTACTGTGCCAATAAAAAAAATTACTGTGACAACCAAAAAAATTACTGTGACAACCAAAAAAATTACTGTGACAACCAAAAAAGTTACTGTGCCAATCAAAAAAATTACTGTGACAACCAAAAAAATTACTTTGTCAATAAAAAAAATTACCGTGACAACCAAAAAAATTACTGTGACAACCAAAAAAGTTACTGTGCCAATCAAAAAAATTACTGTGCCAATAAAAAAAATTACCGTGACAACCAAAAAAATTACTGTGACAACCAAAAAAAATTACTGTGACAACCAAAAAAATTACCGTGACAACCAAAAAAATTACCGTGACAACCAAAAAAAATTACTGTGACAACCAAAAAAGTTACCGTGACAATCAAAAAAATTACTGTGCCAATCAAAAAAATTACTATATTAATAAAAAAAATTACTGTGACAACCAAAAAAATTACTGTGACAACCAAAAAAATTACTGTTACAACCAAAAAAATTACCGTGACAACCAAAAAAATTACTGTGACAACCAAAAAAATTACTGTGACAACCAAAAAAATTACTGTGCCAATAAAAAAAATTACTATATTAATAAAAAAAATTACTGTGACAACCAAAAAAATTACTGTTACAACCAAAAAAATTACTGTGACAACCAAAAAAATTACTGTGACAACCAAAAAAATTACTGTGACAACCAAAAAAATTACTGTGCCAATCAAAAAAATTACTATATTAATAAAAAAAATTACTGTGACAACCAAAAAAAGTACTGTGACAAGCAAAAAAATTACTGTGACAAGCAAAAAAATACTGTGACAACCAAAAAATTACTATATGACAACCAAAAAATTACTATATCAATCAAAAAAAATTACTGTGACAACCAAAAAAATTACAGAGACAATCAAAAAAAATTACTGTGACAAAAAAAAAATTACGGTGACATACGAAAAAATTTCAGTGACAATCAAAAAAATTATTGTGCCAATAAAAAAAATTACTGTAACAATCGAAAAAATTACTGTTACAACCAAAAAAATTACAGTGACAATCAAAAAAATTACTGTGACAAACAAAAAAATTACTGTGACAACCAAAAAAATTTAATGCCAATCAAAAAAATTGCTGTGCCAATAAAAATAATTACCGTGACAACCAAATAAATTACTGTGACAACCAAAAAAATTACTGTGACAATCAAAAAAATTACTGTGACAACCAAAAAAATTACTGTGACAACCAAAAAAACTACTGTGCCAATCAAAAAAATTACTGTGACAACCAAAAAAATTACTATATTAATCAAAAAAAATATTGTGCCAATAAAAAAAATTACCGTGACAACCAAAAAAATTACTGTGACAACCAAGCAAGTTACTGTAACAACCAAAAAAATTACCGTGACAACCAAAAAAATTACTGTGACAACCAAAAAAGTTACTGTGACAACCAAAAAAAATACTGTGCCAATTAAAAAAATTACTGTAACAACCAAAAAAATTACTGGGACAACCAAAAAAATTACCGTGACAACCAAAAAAATTACTGTGAGAACCAAAAAAGTTACTGTGACAACCAAAAAAAAATACTGTAACAACCAAAAAAATTACTGTAACAACCAAAAATATTAGTGACAATCAAAAAAATTATTATGACAACCAAAAAATTTATTGTGACAACCAAAAAAATTACTGTGCCAATCAAAAAAAATACCGTGACAATCAAAAAAATTACTGTGACAAACAAAAAAATTACTGTGACAACCAAAAAAATTACAATGCCAATCAAAAAAATTGCTGTGCCAATAAAAATAATTACCGCGACAATCAAATAAATTACTGTGACAATCAAAAAAATTACTGTGACAATCAAAAAAATTACTGTGACAACCAAAAAAATTACTGTGACAACCAAAAAAACTACTGTGCCAATCAAAAAAATTACTGTGACAACCAAAAAAATTACTATATTAATTAAAAAAAATATTGTGCCAATAAAAAAAATTACCGTAACAACCAAAAAAATTACTGTGACAACCAAGAAAGTTACTGTGACAACCAAAAAAATTACCGTGACAACCAAAAAATTACTGTGACAACCAAAAAAGTTACTGTGACAACCAAAAAAATACTGTGCCAATCCAAAAAATTACTGTGACGACCAAAAAAATTACTATATTAATCAAAAAAATTATTGTACCAATAAAAAAAATTACCGTGACAACCAAAAAAATTACTGTGACAACCAAACAAGTTACTGTGCCAATAAAAAAAATTACTGTGACAACCAAAAAAGTTACTGTGCCAACCAAAAAAATTACTGTGACAACCAAAAAATTACAGTGACAATCGAAAATACTACTGTTACAACCAAAAAAATTACTATATTAATATAAAATAATTACTGTGACAACCAAAAAATTTACTGTGCCAATCAAAAAAATTACTGTGCCAATAAAAAAAATTACTGTGACAACCAAAAAAATTACTGTGACAACCAAAAAAGTTACTGTGCCAATAAAAAAAATTACTGTGACAACCAAAAAAGTTACTGTCACAACTAATAAAGTTACTGTGACAACCAAAAAATTACTGTCACAACCAAAAAATTACTGTTACAACCAAAAAAATTACTGTGACAACTAAAAAAAATTTTACAGTGACAACCAAAAATATTACAGTGACAATCAAAAAATTACTGTGGCAACCCAAAAAATTTGTGACAACCAAAAAAATATTTGTATCAATCAAAAAAAATTACCGTAACAACCAAAAAATTACTGTGCCAATCAAAAAAATTACAGTGACAATCAAAAAAATTACTGTGAAACAAAAAATTACTGTGCAACAAAAAAAACTGTGACAACTCAAAAAAATTACTGTGAATCAAAAAAATTACTGTGACAACCAAAAAAATTACTGTGACAACCAAAAATTACTAGTGTCAACCAAAAAAATTACTGTGACAACTCAAAAATTACTGTGACAAAAAATGTTACAACCAAAAAAATTACTGTGACAACTAAAAAATTACTGTGACAACAAAAATATTAAGTGACAATCAAAAAATTGCTGTGACAATGAAAAAAATATTTGTATCAATCAAAAAAATTACTGTGACAACCAAAAAATTACTGTGACAACAAAAAAATTATGGACAATCAAAAAAATTACTGTGACAAGAAAAAATACTGTGAATAAAAAATAAAAAAAAACACCGTGACAACCAAAAAAATTATGGTGCCAATCAAAAAAATTACTGTGACAAGCAAAAAATACTGTGACAACCAAAAAAATTATGGTGACAACCAAAAATATTACAGTGACAATCAAAAAATTACTGTGGCAACCCAAAAAATTATGGTGACAACCAAAAAAATATTTGTATCAATCAAAAAAAATTACCGGGACAACCAAAAAATTACTGTGACAACAAAAAAATTACAGTGACAATCAAAAAAAATTACTGTAAAAACAAAAAAAATTACTGTGCCAATCAAAAAAAAACACCGGGACAACTAAAAAAATTATGGTGCCAATCAAAAAAATTACTGTGACAAGCAAAAAAATACTGTGCCAACCAAAAAAATTACTGTGACAACCAAAAAATTACAGTGACAATCGAAAATACTACTGTTACAACCAAAAAAATTACTATATTAATATAAAATAATTACTGTGACAACCAAAAAATTTACTGTGCCAATCAAAAAAATTACTGTGCCAATAAAAAAAATTACTGTGACAACCAAAAAAATTACTGTGACAACCAAAAAAGTTACTGTGCCAATAAAAAAAATTACTGTGACAACCAAAAAAGTTACTGTCACAACTAAAAAAGTTACTGTGACAACCAAAAAATTACTGTCACAACCAAAAAATTACTGTTACAACCAAAAAAATTACTGTGACAACTAAAAAAAATTTTACAGTGACAACCAAAAATATTACAGTGACAATCAAAAAATTACTGTGGCAACCCAAAAAATTATGGTGACAACCAAAAAAATATTTGTATCAATCAAAAAAAATTACCGTAACAACCAAAAAATTACTGTGACAACAAAAAAATTACAGTGACAATCAAAAAAAATTACTGTGAAAACAAAAAAAATTACTGTGCCAATCAAAAAAAAACACCAGGACAACTAAAAAAATTATGGTGCCAATCAAAAAAATTACTGTGACAAGCAAAAAAATACTGTGACAACCAAAAAATTACTAAATGTCAACCAAAAAAATTACTGTGACAACTCAAAAATTACTGTGACAAAAAATTACTGTTACAACCAAAAAAATTACTGTGACAACTAAAAATATTACAGTGACAACCAAAAATATTAAAGTGACAATCCAAAAATTGCTGTGACAATCAAAAAAATATTTGTATCAATCAAAAAAATTACTGTGACAACCAAAAAATTACTGTGACAACAAAAAAATTACAGCGACAATCAAAAAAAATTACTGTGACAAGAAAAAAAATTACTGTGCCAATAAAAAAAAACACCGTGACAACCAAAAAAATTATGGTGCCAATCAAAAAAATTACTGTGACAAGCAAAAAATACTGTGACAACCAAAAAAATTATGGTGACAACCAAAAATATTACAGTGACAATCAAAAAATTACTGTGGCAACCCAAAAAATTATGGTGACAACCAAAAAAATAATTGTATCAATCAAAAAAAATTACCGTGACAACCAAAAAATTACTGTGACAACAAAAAAATTACAGTGACAATCAAAAAAAATTACTGTAAAAACAAAAAAAATTACTGTGCCAATCAAAAAAAAAACACCGGGACAACTAAAAAAATTATGGTGCCAATCAAAAAAATTACTGTGACAAGCAAAAAAATACTGTGACAACCAAAAAATTACTAAATGTCAACCAAAAAAATTACTGTGACAACTCAAAAATTACTGTGACAAAAAATTACTGTTACAACCAAAAAAATTACTGTGACAACTAAAAATATTACAGTGACAACCAAAAATATTACAGTGACAATCAAAAAATTGTTGTGACAACCTAAAAAATATTTGTATCAATCAAAAAAAAATGACTGTGACAACCAAAAAATTACTGTGACAACAAAAAAATTACAGCGACAATCAAAAAAAATTACTGTGACAAGAAAAAAAATTACTGTGCCAATCAAAAAAAAAAACACCGTGACAACCAAAAAAATTATGGTGCCAATCAAAAAAATTACTGTGACAAGCAAAAAAATACTGTGACAACCAAAAAATTACTATATGACAACCAAAAAAATTACTGTATCAATCAAAAAAATTCTTGTGACAACCCAAAAAATAATTGTATCAATCAAAAAAAATTACTGTGACAACCAAAAAATTACTGTGACAACAAAAAAAATTACAGTGACAATCAAAAAAAATTACTGTGACAACCAAAAAAATTACTGTGACAACCAAAAACGTTATTGTGCCAATAAAAAAATTACCGTGACAACCAAAAAAATTACTATATCAATCAAAAAATTACTGTGACAACCCAAAAATTACTGTGAAAACCAAAAAAATTACTGTATCAATCAAAAAAAATTACTGTGACAACCAAAAATTACTGTTACAACAAAAAAATTACAGTGACAATCAAAAAAAAATTACTGTAACAACCAAAAAAATTACTGTGACAATCAAAAAAATTACTGTTACAACCAAAAAAATTACTGTGACAACTAAAAATATTACAGTGACAACCAAAAATATTACAGTGACAATCAAAAAATTACTGTGACAAATTACTACATCAATAAAAAAAATTACTGTGACAACCCAAATTACTGTGACAACCGAAAAAATTACTGTATCAATCAAAAAAATTCTTGTGACAACCCCAAAAATAATTGTATTAATCAAAAAAAAATACTGTGACACTCAAAAATTACTGTGACAACAAAAAAATTACAGTGACAATCAAAAAAAATTACTGTGACAACCAAAAAAATTACTGTGACAACCAGAAAAATTACTGTAACAACCAAAAAAATTACTGTGACAACCAAAAAAACTACTGTGACAACCAAAAATATTACAGTGCCAATCGGAAAAAATTCTATGACAACTAAACAAATTACTGTGACAACCATAAAATTTACAGTGCCAACCATAAAATTTACAGTGCCAATCAAGAAAATTACTATATTAATAAAAAAAATCCTGTGACAATTAAAAAAATTACAGTGACAACCAAAAAATTACTAGATTTATCAAAAAAATCCCTGTGACAACCAAAAAAAATACTGTTCCAATTAAAAAAATTACTGTGAAAACCAAAAAAAATACTGTGAAAACCAAAAATATTACAGTGCCAATCAAAAAAAATTCTATGACAACTAAACAAATTACTGTGACAATCAAAAATATTACTGTGACAACCAGAAAAATTACAGTGCCAATCAAAACAAATACGGTGACAACCAAAAAAGTTACTGTGGCAATAAAAATAATTACTGTGACAACCAAAAAAATTACTGTGACAACCATAAAATTTAACGTGCCAATCAAGAAAATTACTGTGACAACCAAAAATATTAAAGTGACAATCAAAAAAATTACTGTGACAACCAAAAAAATTACTGTGACAACCAAACAAGGTTCTGTGACAACCAAAAATATTACTGTGCCAATTTAAAAAATCACTGTGACAACCCAAAAAATTTTTGTATCAATTAAAAAAATTACTGTGACAACCAAAAACGTTACTGTGCCAATAAAAAAATTACCGTGACAACCAAAAAAATTACTATATCAATCAAAAAATTACTGTAACAACCCAAAAATTACTGTGACAACCAAAAAAATTACCGTGACAACCAAAAAAATTACTGTATCAATCAAAAAAAATTACTGTGACAACCAAAAAATTACTGTGACAACAAAAAAATTACAGTGACGATCAAAAAAAATTACTGTGACAAGAAAAAAAATTACTGTGACAACAAAAAAATTACAGCGACAATCAAAAAAAATTACTGTGACAAGAAAAAAAATTACTGTGCCAATAAAAAAAAACACCGTGACAACCAAAAAAATTATGGTGCCAATCAAAAAAATTACTGTGACAAGCAAAAAATACTGTGACAACCAAAAAAATTATGGTGACAACCAAAAATATTACAGTGACAATCAAAAAATTACTGTGGCAACCCAAAAAATTATGGTGACAACCAAAAAAATATTTGTATCAATCAAAAAAAATTACCGTGACAACCAAAAAATTACTGTGACAACAAAAAAATTACAGTGACAATCAAAAAAAATTACTGTAAAAACAAAAAAAATTACTGTGCCAATCAAAAAAAAACACCGGGACAACTAAAAAAATTATGGTGCCAATCAAAAAAATTACTATGACAAGCAAAAAAATACTGTGACAACCAAAAAATTACTAAATGTCAACCAAAAAAATTACTGTGACAACTCAAAAATTACTGTGACAAAAAATTACTGTTACAACCAAAAAAATTACTGTGACAACTAAAAATATTACAGTGACAACCAAAAATATTACAGTGACAATCAAAAAATTGCTGTGACAACCCAAAAAATATTTGTATCAATCAAAAAAAATGACTGTGACAACCAAAAAATTACTGTGACAACAAAAAAATTACAGCGACAATCAAAAAAAATTACTGTGACAAGAAAAAAAATTACTGTGACAACAAAAAAATTACAGCGACAATCAAAAAAAATTACTGTGACAAGAAAAAAAATTACTGTGCCAATCAAAAAAAAAACACCGTGACAACCAAAAAAATTATGGTGCCAATCAAAAAAATTACTGTGACAAGCAAAAAAATACTGTGACAACCAAAAAATTACTATATGACAACCAAAAAAATTACTGTATCAATCAAAAAAATTCTTGTGACAACCCAAAAAATAATTGTATCAATCAAAAAAAATTACTGTGACAACCAAAAAATTACTGTGACAACAAAAAAATTACAGTGACAATCAAAAAAAATTACTGTGACAACCAAAAAAATTACTGTGACAACCAAAAACGTTATTGTGCCAATAAAAAAATTACCGTGACAACCAAAAAAATTACTATATCAATCAAAAAATTACTGTAACAACCCAAAAATTACTGTGAAAACCAAAAAAATTACTGTATCAATCAAAAAAAATTACTGTGACAACCAAAAATTACTGTTACAACAAAAAAATTACAGTGACAATCAAAAAAAAATTACTGTAACAACCAAAAAAATTACTGTGACAATCAAAAAAATTACTGTTACAACCAAAAAAATTACTGTGATAACTAAAAATATTACAGTGACAACCAAAAATATTACAGTGACAGTCAAAAAATTACTGTGACAAATTACTACATCAATAAAAAAAATTACTGTGACAACCCAAATTACTGTGACAACCGAAAAAATTACAGTGACAGTCAAAAAAAAAAACACCGTGACAACCAAAAAAATTATGGTGCCAATCAAAAAAATTACTGTGACAAGCAAAAAAATACTGTGACAACCAAAAAATTACTATATGACAACCAAAAAAATTACTGTATCAATCAAAAAAATTCTTGTGACAACCCAAAAAATAATTGTATCAATCAAAAAAAATTACTGTGACAACCAAAAAATTACTGTGACAACAAAAAAATTACAGTGACAATCAAAAAAAATTACTGTGACAACCAAAAAAATTACTGTGACAACCAAAAACGTTATTGTGCCAATAAAAAAATTACCGTGACAACCAAAAAAATTACTATATCAATCAAAAAATTACTGTAACAACCCAAAAATTACTGTGAAAACCAAAAAAATTACTGTATCAATCAAAAAAAAATAACTGTGACAACCAAAAATTACTGTTACAACAAAAAAATTACAGTGACAATCAAAAAAAAATTACTGTAACAACCAAAAAAATTACTGTGACAATCAAAAAAATTACTGTTACAACCAAAAAAATTACTGTGACAACTAAAAATATTACAGTGACAACCAAAAATATTACAGTGACAGTCAAAAAATTACTGTGACAAATTACTACATCAATCAAAAAAATTCTTGTGACAACCCCAAAAATAATTGTATTAAAAAATTACTGTGACATTAAAAAAATTACTGTGACACCAAAAAAATTACTGTGACAACCAAAAAAACTACTGTGACAACCAAAAATATTACAGTGCCAATCGGAAAAAATTCTATGACAACTAAACAAATTACTGTGACAACCATAAAATTTACAGTGCCAACCATAAAATTTACAGTGCCAATCAAGAAAATTACTATATTAATAAAAAAAATCCTGTGACAATTAAAAAAATTACAGTGACAACCAAAAAATTACTAGATTTATCAAAAAAATCCCTGTGACAACCAAAAAAAATACTGTTCCAATTAAAAAAATTACTGTGAAAACCAAAAAAAATACTGTGAAAACCAAAAATATTACAGTGCCAATCAAAAAAAATTCTATGACAACTAAACAAATTACTGTGACAATCAAAAATATTACTGTGACAACCAGAAAAATTACAGTGCCAATCAAAACAAATACGGTGACAACCAAAAAAGTTACTGTGGCAATAAAAATAATTACTGTGACAACCAAAAAAATTACTGTGACAACCATAAAATTTAACGTGCCAATCAAGAAAATTACTGTGACAACCAAAAATATTAAAGTGACAATCAAAAAAATTACTGTGACAACCAAAAAAATTACTGTGACAACCAAACAAGGTTCTGTGACAACCAAAAATATTACTGTGCCAATTTAAAAAATCACTGTGACAACCCAAAAAATTATTGTATCAACTAAAAAAATTACTGTGACAACCAAAAACGTTACTGTGCCAATAAAAAAATTACCGTGACAACCAAAAAAATTACTATATCAATCAAAAAATTACTGTAACAACCCAAAAATTACTGTGACAACCAAAAAAATTACCGTGACAACCAAAAAAATTACTGTATCAATAAAAAAAAATTACTGTGACAACCAAAATTACTGTGACAACCGAAAAAATTACTGTATCAATCAAAAAAATTCTTGTGACAACCCCAAAAATAATTGTATTAATCAAAAAAAAATACTGTGACAACCAAAAATTACTGTGACAACAAAAAAATTACAGTGACAATCAAAAAAAATTACTGAGACAACCAAAAAAATTACTGTGACAACCAGAAAAATTACTGTAACAACCAAAAAAATTACTGTGACAACCAAAAAAACTACTGTGACAACCAAAAATATTACAGTGCCAATCGGAAAAAAATTCTATGACAACTAAACAAATTACTGTGACAACCATAAAATTTACAGTGCCAACCATAAAATTTACAGTGCCAATCAAGAAAATTACTATATTAATAAAAAAAATCCTGTGACAATTAAAAAAATTACAGTGACAACCAAAAAATTACTAGATTTATCAAAAAAATCCCTGTGACAACCAAAAAAAATACTGTTCCAATTAAAAAAAATACTGTGAAAACCAAAAAAAAATACTGTGAAAACCAAAAATATTACAGTGCCAATCAAAAAAAATTCTATGACAACTAAACAAATTACTGTGACAATCAAAAATATTACTGTGACAACCAGAAAAATTACAGTGCCAATCAAAACAAATACGGTGACAACCAAAAAAGTTACTGTGGCAATAAAAATAATTACTGTGACAACCAAAAAAATTACTGTGACAACCATAAAATTTAACGTGCCAATCAAGAAAATTACTGTGACAACCAAAAATATTAAAGTGACAATCAAAATAATTACTGTGACAACCAAAAAAATTACTGTGACAACCAAACAAGGTTCTGTGACAACCAAAAATATTACTGTGCCAATTTAAAAAATCACTGTGACAACCCAAAAAATTATTGTATCAACTAAAAAAATTACTGTGACAACCAAAAACGTTACTGTGCCAATAAAAAAATTACCGTGACAACCAAAAAAATTACTATATCAATCAAAAAATTACTGTAACAACCCAAAAATTACTGTGACAACCAAAAAAATTACCGTGACAACCAAAAAAATTACTGTATCAATAAAAAAAAATTACTGTGACAACCAAAAATTACTGTTACAACAAAAAAATTACAGTGACAATCAAAAAAAAATTACTGTGACAACTAAAAAAATTACTGTGACAATCAAAAAAATTACTGTTACAACCAAAAAAATTACTGTGACAACTAAAAATATTACAGTGACAAGCAAAAATATTACAGTGACATTCAAAAAATTTACTGTGACAAATTACTACATCAATAAAAAAAATTACTGTGACAACCCAAAATTTACTGTGACAACCAAAAAAATTACTGTATCAATCAAAAAAATTCTTGTGACAACCCCAAAAATAATTGTATTAATCAAAAAAAAAATACTGTGACAACCAAAAATTACTGTGACAACAAAAAAATTACAGTGACAATCAAAAAAAAATACTGTGACAACCAAAAAAATTACTGTGACAACCAAAAAAATTACTGTGACAACCAAAAAAATTACTGTGACAACCAAAAAAACTACTGTGACAACCAAAAATATAACAGTGCCAATCGAAAAAAATTCTATAACAACTAAACAAATTACTGTGACAACCATAAAATTTACAGTGCCAACCATAAAATTTACAGTGCCAACCATAAAATTTACAGTGCCAATCAAGAAAATTACTATATTAATAAAAAAAAATTCCTGTGACAATTAAAAAAATTACAGTGACAACCAAAAAATTACTAGATTTATCAAAAAAATCCCTGTGACAACCAAAAAAAATACTGTTCCAATTAAAAAAATTACTGCGAAAACCAAAAAAAATACTGTGACAACCAAAAATACTACAGTGCCAATCGAAAAAAATTCTATGACAACTAAACAAATTACTGTGACAATCAAAAATATTACTGTGACAACCAGAAAAATTACAGTGCCAATCAAAAAAATTACTGTATTAATCAAAAAAGTTCTTGTGCCAATCGAAAAAATTACTGTGACAACTAAAAAAGTTACTGAGCCAATAAAAAAAATTACGGTGACAACCATAAAATTATTGTATCAATCAAAATAATTACTGTGACAACCAAACAAATTATAGTGACAACTAAAAAAGTTACAATGACAACCAACAAATTACTATGCTAATCAAAAAATTTACTGTGACAACCAAAATAATTACTCTGCCATTAAAGAAAGTTATTGTGTTAATTAAAAATCTCTGTAATAATAAAAAATAATATTGTATTAATCAAAAAATTTACTGTCGTTATCAAAAAAACTACTGTGGTAATCAAAAAAATTACTGTGGCACTTAAAAAGAATTAAACATGATGGCAATCAGAAAACTGTCTGTGACAAAAAAAAAATGACCGTGACAACCAAAATAAACCTGTGACTACAAAAAATAACGGGAAAAGACAGAAAAATAATGACAATGTCATTCCAAAAATTATGCAAGACACCTCAAAAGTATCTTTGTCGTGCCCAAAATTTACTAGTAACAACCAAAAATACGATTTGTGCATTCTTTTGGTATAGTAGGGTTGGGGAGATGGGGCACCTTTCATTCTGTTTTCTCGTCCTAGTTAGTAATAAACAATAAACATTCAAAGAATTGTAAAACCCCATCCTTACGACTCCTAAATAGACCGTTGTTAATTGTTAGAAACACGATCAGGACATTTGGGCATTATGTGCTAAAGGTGTCCCGTCTTTCCCCATTTTATTATACATATCATATCCAAGTACTTCTGCCACTCTTTTAGTGAAGTGTTTTAGTGAATTTTCATTTTTTATAAGGCTGACTATTTGTACGATTCAATAATAAACACTAGGTTGAAGCAATAGGCTTTAATTATATACATTATACATGACAACGCTGGTTAGCCGATACTGGTCAAGAGCGTTCCCACTGCTGTGTTAAAGTGCCGAAGTATTTCTTCTTAATTTGATCTAAATACAACTGAATAAACGTAGCGTGAATTTCCTCTGTGCTACCTGTTTATACTTGAGTGAATGTAATTTATTTATTCTCTATTGGCGGTGGGATGTTAGTCGTTATAACACAGGTATTCGGTTTAATACACCTGCCAGCTTGCGAGTTACCACGTATGTAAGTTTAACAGTGCGGGTGTTTTTTTTGTATAATTTTTTTTAAATATGGTAAATAATTGAGACACCGCACTTTGTGCCACTTACGAGTTACAATGTATATAATTTTGTGTTTTTTTTTCTTTTTTTTTAAAAGGCACGGCTGAGAATTTAGACAACTCGTAAAGAACCACTGGGTTGTAAAGTTTCTGTTACAAACTGACACTGCCTTCTCTTCTAAACGGCTGGCAATAGATACGACACTTGTGCAGGTTATCAATGTTTCATTTCGAAGCTACTCGGCGTAAAAAGTGGAAAACAAACAAGTTTCACAGTGTTAAGGGGGATTTCTTTAGTGACGCACTACCACACAGCACGGGGTAGGCAGCGGCCAGGCATGCACGTGTTAAACCGGGTAAAACTGGTTAAAACCGGCTAGAAACTAGTTAGAATCGGCCCAAACTTGGTGAAAACGGGTTAAAACCGGCTAGAAATTAGTTAAAATCGGCCCAAACTTGGTGAAAACTGGTTAAAACCGAGTAAAACTTGGTTAAAACAGGGTAAAACTGTTTAAAATTTGAGTAAAAATGGTCCAAAAACTTGTACAGCACCCGTGACGTTAACGGTGTTTTGAATGACAAACGTACTGAATAAAAGGCACAAAATCCCAATTTTCAGTGCAAAATATCAAAAGCTGGTGGCATATTAAGACGAAACAAGGCATTTGATTCAACTTCCATTACTGTCAGAGCGTTGAAAATTGATAGCCCGGTGCGTTGAAGTCGCCATTAAATTGGAGGGGGGGGGGTAAAAGTATTAAAATCCGAAAGAGAGTTTCGCCTATTGATTGTTTTAACGCAAAAATGTGATGTAACTATATGAATGCAAAATGATCGTTTAAAATCAGAAGTAAAAATGGAACAGTGCAATGGTGGGAAACTTGAATGGGAAAGACAGCGGACAGTCGATACGCCATCTATTATTCATGCGACTAATTGCATTAGTGGGGTCGCTGTCGTTTTGTTTCGCGATGCAGTAATGGGTCACACTGATGTTCACAGACGTAAACATTAAAAACCTTGTCGAGCATTGAGCTAGTGCAGAACCAGAAGAGATAAAAACGGAACAACCGACATTTTTTTTGTTAGAGTTGAATAATTTGAATTTTCGCTTTTAACTTTTAATAAGAATTTGTTTTAACGCGTGCAACTTGTAGGCGATGAGGCGAATTAAAGGTTTGGAACGTAAGCTTTTACATTTCGTCGTTCGTGGGGAAAACGGGCGAATTTTAACGCATGCGGTGTCATGATCGATGGTCGCGACCTTAGAGGCCAGGAGGTGGCACGTAAATGGCTTTTTTGGTTTATGGAGCACAGGGTGCCGCGATAACACAACGTTTGATGCTTAACAGATAGGCAAAAGCGGACGACTGTTTAGTACATAAGTCATTACCAAGCGTTCGTGCACTAGCTTCGTTCCTGAGGGAAGGCTATTTATCTATTTTCGGTGATGAAGAAACTTTTCATTTGAGGGGATTTCGCGGAGGTCGTTTTATGTGAATCTCATTTATGAGAGTAAAAAAATAGTCGCGCCGTACGAGCGACCAGCAGAGTACTTGTGAAATGTGCACCGTTTTGTTTCGCTTAGTTCAATTTGCGCGCGTGCGGTAAAAGTGTAAAAAGAAAAAAAAAGAAAAAGTGTGACGTCACAGTCGTTACGCTCCGCTGGTTAAAATGACGGAACGAAAATACAGTCGACGAAAAAGGCGGCGACGGGAACGGAATTTAATGAAAATTTCATATGAGAGAGAGCAGGTCGATGAAAAATAAAAGAAAGCTAAAAGAAGTAAAAAAATAAAAGCTTCAACGAAGCTATCCTACGATCTTGGGTAGCACAGTACGCGTGGTTGCGGCGACGGTGACTGACATGTCCTTGGCTTTGTTTCCTGATGGTTGACGGTTAAACGATGAATGGTTTTTAATGGTCGAGTTGTCACCTCGGTGCGCTGTAGCGCCACCAGGCGGTTTGGGGAGGCGCCGACGAAGCCAGGAGTGACGTAGGGCTTGGGAAGGCGTCATGCGCGCTGCCGGGTCCCAGTCTAGACATCTACGCAGGAAATCGGTGAAGAGAGGGTCGTCGCAGCCTTTGAGCGCTGTAACCCATTCTCGCTGACCAGGAGGCCCTCTAAGCTTTCCTCTACGGGAGCGGCCGGGACCAAGGACGGTGCTCCCATCCGATAAAGTTGTCACTTGACAATAACGAGGGTGGCCTTTTGAACTAATGAAATTCTTAGCCCGTTTTGATTGGTCAAGAAGACGCCTTGGCGGCATGCCTAGTAGCTCTATAGAGCAAGCTAGTTGGTCCGCTTCATCCTCGCCTGGCAGGAGGGGATAACCGGTAAGAAGTTCGGCCAGAATGCACCCGAAACTCCACATATCGATCGGCATGCCGTATCTGCCGCCTAAGATAACCTCAGGAGCGCGATAGAACCGGGATTGGATATAAGTGTAGACACGCTGGTGCTCGTAGCAGGATGAGCCGAAGTCTATGACCTTTAATGTAAAAGTAAAACTAAATCAGCCACGAAACAGCATTAGCGAAGTACATGACAAAACAAATCCAAGCATCAAGGTGCATTAACGTATAGTAGGGAGTAGGGACACCTTTAGCACATAATATCCGAATATTCTGATCGTGTTTTAAACAAGTAACAACGGTCCATGGAAATCGTGAGAATACGGTTTTATAATTCTTTGTATTTTCTTTGTTTACTACGAAATGGGACGAGAATATAAAGTTAAAAGGTGTCCCATCTCCCCCACCCTTCTATGTCATACAACGTAGCCCATCTTACCTTAATCCCGCTTCTGCCTTGCTGTTTAAGTAGGATATTCTCAGGTTTTAAGTCGCAGTGAATAATGCGGTTGCGCGATAAGGCTTCCAAACATTGTAGAATCGAGTGGGCGAATTTTCTCACCAGCTAAAAGTTACAAATGCGGGGATTAAACGGTAGTACATCGCAATAATACGTTAACTCATAAAAGGATTAGTGAAACACGGATAAAAATACACTCAGTGACGTATGGTGACGTCATACAGCTGATGAGTTGACAAAAGCTTTGTATTTCACGCCTACTTGTTTGTGTGATATATGAAGTAATTGGTATTTTTAACCGTTTGTGTTTTGCTACTATGGCTCATTAATATTGAACGAAAATTTAAACGGTTATTTTAGGCTTGTATTACTAATAAAAGGAAAGCTAATTTAAAAGCACCTTGTTAAATTAAAGTAAACGTGTATGTTTTTTCCCTGGCATAAAGTAAACATGAAACACCTCTAACGGCGATACAACGACAGCTTGCCGGATAGGCTGGTGTATATTTTAGGCCGCATTAAAAAGCTTTTCTGTTTTAATTTAATCTTCAAAATTATTTTAAGCAAATGGTATATCATACTGACTTCTGTGATAACTGAAAAACGGACAGAAAAAGTTACACAAATAGACAAAAAAGCCGGCAAAACGTAGACAAGACGGAAAAAAATGATAAAAAATGGCCAAAAAATGAACAAAAATGGAGAAAAAGTTGTGTCTTACTTGAAGGGAAAAGCCTTGGAATTTATTCTTCTTTATGAGCTCATAGAGGTTGATACTAAGTAGTTCAAACGTCATACAGATGTGGTTTCGGAACGTAAAACTCTCCATCATATGAATTATGTTCATTGCGTTGTCCTGGAATAAACAACAATTACTAAATCGATGCGGGAAATTGGACATTTCAATTCAATTTGTTGAACTGTTCGTTTAATTTCATGAATCGAAGTGAAACTTGTGCCAAGGAGAAATTTCGTGGCTAGCAATCGGGCGAAATGATTGCTGGGACTAGAATTTAATATAATGAACAATTTTGACTAACTATTGGAAATATGTGAGGACATAACATGAATTTATTTATCTTTAGATGACTAGAATGTAGATTAATTGAATCTAAGAGAATGAATGTAACGGTTAAACGACATTCGTAAAATAAAAACACGAATCACGATTTAGATAAAAATGCCAAAACTTTTATTTTTCTTTCATTTAAATACAGTAACAAAGATCAGATTGATTAAAACAGCGAGGCGAAGGGAATTAGCAACAAAACGAAATCGTTTTTTTTTTCTATATACGTAAAGTACCGACGATCAGATTAATTAAAACAGCGAATTAGCAGCAAAACGACAGACTTAACTGTTAAGAAACTATTTTTCTTACTTTATCTTGTTTCCTAAGATGTTCTAATATTCGTATTTCTTCAGCGGCTTGCCGGTGGAAACGTTTCTCGTTCCTCACGATTTTCAAAGCGACATGTTGGTGTAGTTTATGATCAAACGCTTTCATGACCTGAAGAAACGTCGTATTTAAACATATGTAAAATTTTATTTAACCTAGTTTATATTTATTGCTTTGGTTACAATAATGAAAGTATGTATGGCAAAGAGGGGAAAATTAACAGCAAAGTGTAAACGGAACTTATTTTAACACACTTGGATAAAAGTCAATGACAAAAGTCATGTTAAATTAACATAGCGATTTAAGAAATAAAAAATAGCAGAAAAACGACAGTCGTTGCTTTAAAGTAAATAAATAGCATTTTTTTAAATCGTCGCTGGTAAATGGCTGCGTATAATTAAAGCCAGAATATACAATGTTGGGTTAATGGGCCAACTTCTGCCTAAATCTTAGCGGCCATATAGAATAGAATGTTCATATACAATGTTGGGGTAATGGGCCAACTTCTGCCTAAATCTTAGCGGCCATATAGAATAGAATGTTCATATACAATGTTGGGGTAATGGGCCAACTTCTGCCTAAATCTTAGCGGCCATATAGAATAGAATGTTCATATACAATGTTGGGGTAATGGGCCAACTTTTGCCTAAATCTTAGGCGCCATATTGTGTATGACTTCAGCCATATAAAATGGAACATACCTGCCCAAAACTTCCTTTGCCAATAACTTTCAGGATTTCGTAGCGATATGCGATGTGGTCATGTGGTACAGCTATGTAAGAGCATTGGTCGTCATCGTATCCACAGTTGTTGCTTGCACCAACAACGCCAGGCCGTTTCTTTGCTGAGGTACCGGTGAAGTAAATACGCGGGTAGCTGAACACTTCATGGTGCTCGTATGAAGTTAACTTTTGCATAAACTGCTTCATTGCTTCGTCAGGCGACATGTAGCTCTGCACTGAATCCCTGTCGCCTTTTGATTTCGCTGAGCCGGTCAGCGTGGAACCGGAATCGTTGGGTCCGGAACCTTTCCTTGTCTGTTGGGGCGCAAGAGCGCGGCGTGCAGGTGATACTTGGTATGCGTGGCCAGTAACTTGCGACGTGCTGTCTTTAGTCTGAATTGCATAAAAACAAAACATTAACTAACGCTTTTAGGGGCCTGGTATTTCGTCAGCAAAACACTTTCATACAAGATGAGCCTCTAAAGTCCAAACAATTCTTTAAATATTGCCTGGTAGCAGAAGTAACAGAATTTCAATGAACGCAACTAGGTATGACAGATAAGCATCAAAAGTTCACTACGTTTTATACCAAATAAGCTGCTAAAAGATTATTTACATTATTCCTGGTAGCAGAAGTAACAGAATAAATAAAGATTTTACAAAAGAAACTGCAAAACAATCTAAATATACACAGAAGCAGTACAATGCGAAACCTGTAGGCCTTCTGAGTGAATTAGTAGCAACTGACGGAGTAATTGCTGTATTGTATATATAGTGGATGACGTCACCAGGATGACCAAAATACACGGCATCAGACGGTAGTCATTACAAAATTAATTACAGTTGGTGTCATTCAGAATAGTTTCGCCGAGCCAGTTTGGCTTTAGGACAAGCGGACTTTGTTTTTATTTTAAGATCTAAAACTCACAAATCAAATGTTTTCATTCAACAACAGTTTGGAATCGCGAAAAGAAGTATTACGGTTGCTGTGCTTCTACAGGACGCACTTAGACATGCGTTTCAGTAAAGCTTCTTTTAAAGATAAAACAGATTACAGAACCGAATCGTGTTCGTTTGAAGGGGACAATAATGACATGAGGTCATAAAGAGCATTGTCAGAGCGGTAAAAAGATGTGTTTTGTATACGTGGGTTCGTATTAGATTTCTCTTGTTGTCAATACAGTGTTAAACAGCGTTGGGAATGTCCTATTGTAATGTTACGCGTCCTGTGTGTTAGGTTGAACGCTGTCCTGCTCTTACTGTGATAAGATAGGGGATACATATCTCGTGTGTGTCTGGTACATCTCAATTTAACAGCCTCGACACCAACGCCTTACATGCGTTTATAAATTCGCTTCGCAACCTATTTAACAAACCGGTGTAAATATAACATCTGTAGGTGTTATATTTAGAGTCACATGGCGGCGTACACGCCTGGTGTTATTTCGGTAAATAAAACTTAACGTTTCAAGCAAAAGGTAAACTGTAGAATATAGTAGGTTGGGGTAAGTCGGGATTAAACAAAGAATATTCCAAATTATATAAATGTATCCACACAACTGTCCAGTTGAGGCTGGATATTATGCGCTAACGGTATCCGATAATAGACCAATATCCATCTTACCCCACTGTAGTACTTATATAAACACAAAGCGGCCCGACTTGGATAGTAGCATACATATGGGAAGTTGATCAAATTAAACAACACGGAAACATTGCCAACGGCGATGAAGTGGTCACGGTCCAAGGCTGTGCTTAAGTTAACCAACTAACTGGGCTAGGCTTAATACGAAGACACTTCTCCTGGTTCAATACAATCTTGGTTTCAACAATAATTAAACTATGCGAGGGGAACTAAGTTTAACAAGCTTCACCAAACAAATTTTAACATGGAAGAACGTAGATTTTGAATTTTAATCTTGTAGTACACCGGCCTAACTCGCTTTTATACAATAGTTTAAGTGGAACGTAAGAAACTTTACAGCATATACGCTACCAAACGATGTTTAACGAAGAAAAACATAGATCCTAAACTTCTGTTCCAATACATATGGTCTTAAACCGTCTTTTTGTCTTAAAGAGAACAGGTAAAACAGAAAGCAATATTTGCAATCATATACGCTTACGTTTTCACATGCGCTACTAAACAAATTTTAACGAAAAACAAACAGTTTAACTGTCTAGTAAATGTTCCTAACTAGCCTTTATACTAGTATAGGAAGTAGAAAGATATATTCACCACATATAGCCTTACCTGGGGTTCTCTGACGGATGGCAGGGAAGGCCTTCTCTTTGCAGCACCAGACGTCGGCGCAGAGACGTTTTTCTTGACTTGCATAATGCCAACTGCGTTCCCGCGGCCTCTTGCAGCGACTGACGGATCGTGGTGGCTTTCAAACAGCTGTTGTACCTACATGAGAATCAATGATCAGACCACCAGCGAGTAACGAAGCCGACATTTCAATATTGGTAAACGGGGATAGAAAGAAGCTCCATCCTTCACGTTTGAGGAAAGTATTAAAAACACGAATGGAAGGATGGTTTATTTACGTTCAAGGTCGGCGCTGACGTAAGAGAAACCTGGTTTCCTAGTAACAGCTACCTACGCACGTAGTAATCTGTGTAATCACTCGCGCACGGCGGAAACATCATTAACTTATAATAACCTACACGATTTATTCCACGTTCCAATTAAAACTCTCGTGGGAGTGATTGGGGGAGCCAGAACGCACGGGTTTCCATCTATTCTATTATCTTATAAAGTTGACATAACTCGGGACTTGAAATTGAACGTTATTCCTGGCTTACTAATATTTCTCCAATGGACGTGCGGGTAAACTAACGCGACAACGTCCGATCGTATCAAACGAAAAAGGGCGGCGTATGGGTATACATTATACATGCCGACGATGGTATTAGTACTGAATAATTAATGGTAATGAGTGAAGGCATTACCCATAACAGAAACAATGACGGGGGAAGGCGCGAGCCAACACAAAAGTAATTGAAGAACGGGTGCATGAGACGGAATAATTGAACCGGGCCAAAATTAATACCTAAAACACGCGCGGGTAAAATTAGACGCATGTCATTAGAGGTTATCTCCAAATTAACGTGGATACAGAAATAACAAACGCGGTACGCTACGTCTGTTAAATAGAGCGTAACTGCTTATTTATGCCTTAGCTAAATTTTATACTGGCAAGTCCTTATATAACTTATATAAATACGTTTTAGTACTAAGTTTCTGGTCAAGTTTTTCCATCTTTACTTTTATAGTTTTAATTCTATACCAAGTCTGTCTATCTGTACGTTTAAAGCCCTCATATTTAGGCTTGTAAAGTGGTTAGAGCTGCTTTAAGTTGAATATTATGGGTGTAACAGCCACGCTTTTTATTTTAAACGCCCTTTCCTACCCTTTCTATCCGTAACGTGTTTTAACAAGCGTTGTTTTGTGTTGATTTCCTTTTCTTTGCTCTTTAAACAACATGATCTTCGCTAACGTTTTAGAAGAGATAAATAAAATTATGTTATATCAACTTACCTGCAAGCCGTTGACGACGTCTCCTATCCCTCCTACTGCTTGACTTTTTATTGGTGGCAGGCCTACGTGTGTTGGCGGATCGGCAATAGTTCTGGCGTGGTGATGATGGTGCGGTTGGCTGTACATGCCACTAATGATATTCTTCGTGAGCATGCTTTTATCGTTTTCGTTCACCATCACAACAGAGTAGCAACATTGCGTGCTATACAGCAAACCTGTAAGTGTAAAGCCTAACGCTTACGAAAGAAGATGCTTAGCGCATCGGTATCTAAAGAGAAAACGGGTAATTTTTATGCCTTATCTGAAACAATAGCAAAAAGTTGGAAATCTGTTTCTGGAAGAACCATTCGTAATTTGAGGAACGGAATAAGAATAATCTGACCATTTCAACCTGCAATACTGGCTATACATTATATCTGTAGTTACGGTACAGTAAAAAACGCGTATATACAGTAAATGTTAAATGAATGCGAATATGGACTGAGCTATAAACCTGTTTTCGCTCATTCTTTGTATAAATAGATTAAATTAACAGGCAACCACCTACGTCACCGCAACGACTAAAACGTCACGATCCAGTAGTCCTGTAAGAAGTATGCGTTCATGCGAGGACAGATAGAAACTTTGTTTGTTAAAATGTCCGGGGGACCAATGGATTTTCACACGTAGCTCATTCTTTGTATAAATAGATTAAATTAACAGGCAACCACCTACGTCACCGCAACGACTAAAACGTCACGATCCAGTAGTCCTGTAAGAAGTATGCGTTCATGCGAGGACAGATAGAAACTTTGTTTGTTAAAATGTCCGGGGGACCAATGGATTTTCACACGTAGGTGGTGATTGTTAGGAAACTTTATTTATTACTGCAACCTTGTCAAGCGTGGCTATTTATTTTAGAGAATTCATGTCATTTATTCTTAAAGAAACCGTTTTCTACCAATTGGCAGGTGCACCGTATAATTACGCTGATTATTTCCGTATTCTAAATCGAGTTATTTTAGCAATACTGTAACTGTCAAGCTATATACTGTGCAATTCGGCACAGCAGATGTCTAAAATAGCCTCCCACGAACTAATTCATCCACTCATAATTCACCAACGTGCCGTACCATCTAACCACGCCACCTGGAACACAGGCTACCTTAATAACAACAACAACTGCGCTACAGCAACTGCCCGACTACAAGTCAACGAGTCGCGAAAAAATCGATGTGACAGATGCATTTTATAATTCACGGGTTCCTAACACTGAGCCACCCGCCTCGGTGGGGTGCAAAACCAACTGATTTCAGCTGCTGTCACTCCCAACCACATATGGGCTGCAACTTGCATCGTCAAGGGAAGAGTGACAATGGGCGGGAATCCCGACAGAACCCAGCTGTTCACGCGACTGGCCACCTCAGCTTTTTACTGAGGTTTAATGATGACGTCCACATGCAGTGAATGCCTGTTCCAGAATTCCTCCCGAGAGACAACTTGGAAAGCACGCTACGAACTGTTTACTACCATTTGCGACACACGTGTACAATAACCTTCCCATACGCTTATATATATATAGCGTGAATGGGCTTGTACTTATTTGGTATCATAACACAAATACTGCTGGTGTCCCCAGATGATGTTGTTATTCGCAATCAGCATAATTGACAACATAACAAAACCGCGGCATAAACAAGAGAAATGATTGGCGTTTGTTGCTTTGTATGGATACGGAGTATAGCTTCGGTAACCAAGCATTCTACAACGGCCTATTAGATATCTATAGTAGACCGTAGTTAACGACATATACTACCAATTGAAACCCCAGAAGTTTAGACGTAGTTAGTGACGTAACTACGCCAGCTGTTGCACATGTGACGCGAGACGATATCTCCCAAGCGGCAAATCAATAAGCAGGAGTCTGACTCAACATATGACAATCCGCAATGACCGTTGACCTAAATATATAATGTTTCTTACAATGCAGAGGAATGGGGTGAACAAAGGCATCTCTTTAGAAAGACGAATGATGCCCTTTGCACCGTAAGGAAACCAGGAAACAGCTTACACAAACGAATATTGCCGTAATCTAAATAAGCGAATCGACGACTACAGTTCGATACGACGGGGCTTCGTACTCGAATACTCGATCAATGACGAGTTATTAATAATAGGTATAACGCAATGGGATAATTTAATAACATGACAAATATACGCGTATGTTGTTAATATAAAGGAGGGAAAGGACAAACAGTAGAGAGAACGACCGGAAACAGTTTCACCGACTCAACAATTCTATTGAGAAATTCATTTTCACCTGTGTGTCATAACGCACGTTCGAACTGTTTAAACAACCATCCTTTTTTTGTTTAAGGGTAACTAACCAAGCTCATACAATAGTCTAGTGATATCTGTTTATTTCAACTGCTATTACTTAACTTAAAATCATTGAAAAGAGATGCCCTCAACCCACAACAGAAAAAATGTTGCATACACCAAAACCTACTTCACTGCTACAATAGTATCTATTATAAAACCCCTATACTTCACTACGCGTTTATTTCAACTGGTATAACAAATCTTAATATTGTTTGAGAAATTGCTTCACAATACAAAACAAATACTGCACAAAATCAAAGCCTAGCAAAAACACAGCTAAAATTGTAATTTGTATCTATTATAACTGTTAACTGCCAACCTTCTTTAGCAACAAATGCAACACAGTTTAGTTGAAACTAAACAAAACTATTCAGAAAGGAAGAGAAGACCTGAAACTACTGGCAATTAATAAGCCAGTTAAAGATACAATTGAAATAAAATGCCTTTCCCCTGGGGCAATTTGTAACCACATTGTCACTTTCAAACTTTCACTCTCGTCAATGGTAATTATTGGTTTTGTAAATAAATTTAAAACCAATGTGACAATCATAAAATACAGTCTTACGCATACGCAGTAACTAACATATTTAAAGCAATACATACTATCAACATACAGTGGGCCAGTACTACTTAATACAAAACTTCAACCCCCTTATTGCAGGAAACTAATGGCATAGCTGATAGTTCAATCGCAGTTGCTTCAGCCTGGTCCTTGTATTTTTGTATAACAATTTGGGTTTATTTGGTTTATTTAAATTATATATATATAAGAAATCTTTAGACTCCCCATTTAATTAACATGGAGCATAATTATACTTATCTGAGGATTCCATTTTACCCTTCCAGTTACCAACTTCAATTGATAAAGCTTTCATGACAGAAAATAACAACACTGTATAATTTGATTTTAGATACCAGAGTTTTACTGTTGGAAAATTATATATATATATTTTTTTTTCCAGTTTCGCACAGTTTATATTTAGTTATAAAGGTTTTAAATAGGGAAATAACGGTATTGATTACCAATAACCAAAGTTCAAACTTTCTTGTACGTTAGCGAACTAACACAAGATGTTCAACCAATAAAAAAATTCGAAAAAAAGGTATAAACAGAAAAACTTGATAATCTTAAAATACCGTTTTTATACGAGTAATTAGACTGCATTATTTTAACCATTTTACCACTTAAAATTTTGTTGAACAGTTATTGTTGATATTTGAAATATTTTAATAGCTACCCCATGAAGTTAAAACTAATGTCACAAGTTTTACACAAGTGTTTTAAAAGGTTTTTATGCACATTACTTTTCTATACACCTTAAACATTTTTATTTCAAAACTTTCGGCATAAAGATACAGTTAATATTAATTTACCTTATAGGTTTCGGTTGTAAAATTAAGGACACTTAATTACAAACATAAATAAACAATAATCGGAACCCCCACTAAGTACGACTAAGTGACCTTACCCTACAAAACAAGTTTCCTGCACATCGCACATGTACGTTCCCACCACAACACGAATTCAAAAATAACGATCACTCTGCTTAAGCTGTCCTTTAACGTCCAATTTTCTAAATTTTTATATACTTGAAGTTTAAATACAATCACACGTAAGCTAAACCGGTACAACTGACATCCGTAAATACGAAATCAATAAAATTAAGATTTTCCACAAAATCAAACGTCACAAAACATAATTGACGTCATAGCAACAACCAACCGATTAGACTCAAAGCAGCCACGATGAGAGAAATGCCCAAAATATCTAATGAAACAGCACGTAATACACCTATTTTGAACAAAAAAGTTTGATATATGTGAATGAAACAATACAACATACCTGTTTACGCGCACAAGAGCAGCGACAGGTAAAAGTGTTCGGTTTCATACATAATTGTGCAAGCTTACGAGTTATTCGAGTCAAATTAGAGTAATCATGGTTTGGTTGTTTTTTATTTTGTTTTTTAATTCATGCCAGACAAATACACTTTATAGATTCCACTGCCGATAAACGCCCACAACGACAACCGCACCGACCTTATTTGAGGATAAAGTAGAGAAGTGTTGCAGCAGACTAGCAAACCAAAAATTGCCGCCAGAATGTAACGGGTATAGTTTATGCGTGTGTTGTAATATTGCCAGTTAGGCGGTTTTAAACGGCTTTCATGCGACTTGTGGGTGGATGTTTCGTGCTGTTTAATAGCGGAATCTATAATGGGGAATCCTATTATTTAATTCAAATGGAATTTAACTTTTCCTAAGTTTATATTTTTAACTCTTTTTAAATTTTCTATAAATTGGCGAAGATTCCAACCACGCCCAGGAGGCTGCTTCGCTTGTGGTCGTTGAGGTTTTTTATACCAGGACCTCTCGCCAGTAGCCCTAATTATACCTGGTTACTTAGCCCACCCAACAGCGATCGACGCCACCCAACGGGCTAAGTATTCAAAGCGCCGAGATCGCAAAACACACACAATACACACAAAACCAAGAACTGCAACCTGGACTAACCGTCTCATAAACTGTGCTTACACCTCCCAACACACCATCGTTATACGTGGCTTACCGCGTTAAGAGGCGTACTGTTTAGAATTTGAGACATGACACAAGAAATTGAACACGACACACACTTCTGACCTGGCATTGGCTGATCCAATGAATTAAGATATAAAAATATAAAAGGGGTGAGCTGTAGCACCTAACCATTCGCGCCACAATTGTTTGTATATGTCTATTTGTGCAGTATGTATTTGTGTATGTGCATTGTGTTTTGTGTGGAATGAAGTAAGAACTGTAAATTCTGAATCACCATGGTTAGACAGGTAAGAGCCCCATTAGTTACAAGTAGGTTCCCATTTGTTGGACACTAAAGTTAAATAGATATTTCGAGAGCCCCAATAGTTAAGAAGGCTACCAGGGTTAAGGGTGTAAGGGGAAATAGCCAATATAGTTTGATAGTGAGGTATTGTCACATCATTGGAGTAGAGATTGCATGAAGATTACGAACATGCATAACATCTGTACGTAATTAATTCCGCTTTATTGGCAATTTCGCAAAGAAAAAAGAAAAAAATGGAAACGAAAAAAAACACAAAAAAAACACAGCTCGGCGCAACGTAAAAATAGGGGCCCGCGAGCGACAAAAAGAGACAAAAAACAGCGCAAAATTCGGTACTGAACGCAAAAAAAGCGAAATTGCCAATGATTGCGAATTAATACGTTTATTATGTTTACAAAACGTCCGACATCGCATGTAAGCCTCTTATCCGCCGCAATGACAATCCTATTTAAAGGACCAAATTTAAGCAAAGCAAATATTTACTATCAGTAGATAGGGTATAGTTAGTTAACATAATGTACCCTTATAACAAAAACAGAGGTCTAAAATTTAATAGAAAAAAACATACCAATATTCTGTAATATAACCCAGTTGCGCTAGTATTCAATTCATTTTCTGTCAGTCTTTTGGAGAATTAACCTATAATGACCATGACGAATCTGAAGTGACGTCACAGCAATGCCCAAACCATGGCTCTGACAGAATATTACAGTTTGTGTGTAAAGTATATATGTACGTGTGTGTTATTTAAACAACATACAGAAAAGCAACAAAAACCCTACCCCCAGCACCACCATACCCCACCCCACCCTATACCACATACAGGTACAGGTACAACAAACATTCTCTATGGGCCAGAATAATAATAGATATTAATGTTTAGAGCAAACCACGTTTATTTTGCCGCCGCAAGCCGTCGCATAGCGTCGCAATAACTATTTACGAAGTGGGGAAACTGCATAAGAACGGATTTGGGAGCTAACTATATCTTGCTTTAACACAAGATTGTTCGCACCGAGTGATCTTCGGAATCACTTTATCCGCCGCTACAACGTCGAGTTTGCGTCGTATTTTCGCGCTTGTTGTCGATTCAAAAAAGGAATGACAAAATAAACTGACACATGAAAAAATTAATTAATTGGTTAGTATTTTTAAGGGACCTAACAGGGGGCTAACATTTTTAATATTTTTGATCCCTACCCTAGTCGCAGGTTTGGCGCCTAATTGTTTTGCAGTTGGAACCCACCAGCTTTCGCCGACCGGACTTTTAACCAACCGGCGTGTAAAGGTTTTCGCAAACCAGGACAGTCTGCTGTATAGGCCTGGGTGCAATGACACGTGTTGTGTCGGCCCGGTGCAGTGTCCCGGTTCTGTCTAACTTAAACTTCCTAACAGCGATCCCTAGTTTTAGTGATGTCACTTCTATCTATCTGATGCCGACTGTCCGGCCTTGCTGATAAGTGACACCAGGAGTATGGGTTAAAGTTGGGGAAATCTGACCTGCGCGCACCGTTCTTATGCAGGTTGTTTACACACACACACACAAACATGGAGAAATAAAACCCAAGATTCCCAACCACGTGACATTACTAACGTGTATAAAGGTGGACTTAATATTTTGATCTCCGTATACTTCCCGACCCCGCACCACACACCGTGTACCACATATAAACAATCCAGTTTAAACAAGCATTCAATAAGTATAAGGGACTTTTTATGCTACAGCTCACATAAGTTAGTATTTACATCGACTAAGAATAAATCCTAGTCTGGGTATGCTATGGCTCCAACTTCGCTTTTCGGCTTTACGTTCCTTCGTTTCTCTGGTCTGTAAAAGTAAAACGTGGGTTATTCGTTGCCCATTTCGCTATTTTAGACTAGACTTGTATAAAATACAATATATGCTCAGCAGAATTACAACATGGAAAATTTATATTATTTGGTTATAGCAAGGTGGGGGGCATCTTTAGCACATAATATCCAAATATTCTTATCGTGTTATAAACAATTAACAACGGTCTATGAGAGTCGTAAGGTAACGGTTTTATAATTCTCTAAATGTTCTTTGTTTTTTACTAAATATGACGAGAAAGTAGAACGAAAAGATGTCCCATCATCCCCCACCCTACTATATATTAGAATGTTTCAATGCATGGTATTCATTTATTCATGTTAATTCGCACTTTTTTGTAAATGGGTTCGCAGCACTCAATGCGAATAACAGGGGTGGACCTGTCGTTCTCTGTCTGAATAGCCTAACTCAGAAGCTCACGAGCCACCGAAGTTCTGAATTGATTAATGCACGGCACTGCACAACAGTCATCATTCACCAAAACATTAAGGATTCATTGATTTTTATATCCACGTTTAGAAAATAATTAAATTTCAGGGATTTCACTTACAAGATGGCTAAACTTTGTAAAACAACGTGGTAAATACCTCAGTCTTTTCTTTCTCCAACAGTTCTTTAGTTTCGCGTAACATTTTATCATTTGATCATAGAACCAGCTGAGTGACGTCATATAGCGTTTGATATCTGTAACGAACATATACAAATTATATCTAAATTCTAGAAGAATTTGTAAATCGAAAGCAGAACTTGGTAAAGGTTTGGGAATTGAGGATTATATAAAATTTAACCCAACGGAATAATAACAATAATATAATAATAACTTTTATTTGTCTCTTCGATTACAGTAGCGAAGATTTAGAAATGTTTCAAACGAAAAGACAGGATATAGCGACAAAACAACAGTTGTTAAAACACGCTTACAGTTAAAAACATATTTACATTTAGTTGGAAGAAAATAAGCGTGGTCGCTACACCTAACGGACAAACGAGCCATTTATTTTAATTAAGTTAAACTTCTAATAGAAACAAAGTGTGCGTAAAGACACATATATACAAAAATTAAAGCCACGACTTTTCTGTTTATTAGACTTACCGAAATATTATCAGCGGTTCACGAAGCCATTTTCATCCTAATATACTTGTATATAGCGAAGTAGATGGTTAAGTGACTGCATCTGTAATGTAACAACGGGAATTACTATCTCCGATTCTATAACGGATTTAAAGTAATGCAGCATAAAGCTATTATATGAATGAATGAATGTAACTTGCTTTATCCACGCGTAGCCGGAAAACGGCAGTCGCTATCACACAGGTGTTCATACACCTCGTGCCAGCTTACGAGTTACCATGTTTGTTACTTTGTGGGTAATTATATATTTTTTGGGATTTTTTATGTATGGCTAATAATTTGGACAACCCATTAGTGACCACTGGGTTTGGAACAATTGCCGTTAAGCGTCTTGCCCAAGGACACCTACACCCAAAATGGTAGCAGCGTCAAGTCTTGAACTCATTACCTCTGGGTTACAGACAGGCACGCTAACCACTATGCCACGGGGCCGGCAGTTTTCTTTCCCATAGTACTTCACGTTTTTGCGTCATTTATATTTCGGCAAGCAATATAAACGAACTTGGAGTGCATTCAAGCAGCAATATACATGATAAAATAAAAATATGAACTCACTTTAACTTTGCAAGTGGAAAAGTACAACGCTGGTGTTGTGATCCCAATTCATCTCCATTCGTCAAAACAGAACATCGGTGTGATTGTGTCGTAATAATACTTCGTTTGTATTATCAAGCGTATATAAATTCAAACAGTTCAAATTATTTGCGTTCAAACTAACCGGCTGTATTTAGAAAAAATAAATTAAAATCGAAAATAAATAACGCTTATAAGACATACTGCTTGTTGTTAAAACTTCAGCATAATTTTGACACTTCTATACTAACTGCATTATTACTTCTTTACCTGCTACACACTCGTTCCAAACGTGGCGAACCAAACGAATAAACGGCACACAAAGCCACGTGTCCAAAAATTAACAAACCACATGGAACTCTGGAACTTGATTGGTTAATTACTCGCGAAACTTTGATAAGAAGGGACGTGAAAACGCCGAAAACGCAGGTATGCGAATTCCAACGCCCAGTGTTGCCTTTCTAAATACAAGATTACTATTTTTGTCATATGATTTGGTATGCAGTAAGTTTTATTCGGTAACACTGGAATCTATTTATAGTAACGTGCTTGCAGCTGAAGTTGCAGTAATGATTATTTTTGCGGAGTTTTTACGCAGTGTTTTCTTTTCACAAAAGCAAAGTAAGATTTCCGCTACAGGATTTGATATTATATTTTTATTGTGGGACACTGAAATATATCTATCCTCACAAATAGCTGTTTTGACGGAATGCGCACGATTGCGAAAAGCGCTATATCACTTCAAGTTACTGTATAGTACTGCAGGGGAAGACGGGGCACCTTTTTTAAAGCACATAATTTCCTAATATCGTTATCGTGTTTTAAACAATTAACAACGGTCTATATTTGTTTACTACCAAACGGGGCGAGAAAATGCAGTGAAAATGTGTCCCATCTTTCCCCTAATCTACTATAAGTTTACTATACTCAGGGTCCTACCTAAACGTTAAACAAATCTGCTTTCTTTTAACATATTATTTACTATGTTTTGGTAATAGTTTTATGTTTTAATGCATGGTTGAAAATATAGACACCCGTCCTATTTATCATGTCCCGCTGTTTATTTAGTATATAGCCTATGTTTGGCGGGTACATGTTGTTTATTTTTAATGCATGGTTGTCAATACAAACCATAAGTGACCACTGGGTTTGAGCAATTGCCGTTAAGTGTCTTGCCCAGGGACACATACGCCAACAATGGTAGCAGCGTCGAGCCTTGAATCCATTACCTATTGGTTATACAGACAGGCGCGCTAACCGCTATGCCACATGTGTAATGATCTGCCAAAATTGCCCTATTGGAATCGACCGGTAATGAACGTAATGAATGAATATAACTTACTTTATCCTCGCGTGGCCGGAAAACTACAGTCGTTATTACACGGGTTTATCACCCTGTGCCAGCTTACGAGTTACCATGTATGTTACTTTGTGGGTGATTATTTTTTTGAGATTTTTTCTTTATGTATAATATGTCTGATAATTTGGACAACCCATTAGTGACCACTGGGTTGGAGCAATTGTCGTTAAGTGTCTTTCCCAGGGACACATACGCTCACAATGGAAGCAGCGTCGAGCCTTGATCCATTACCTATTGGTTACAGGCAGGCGCGCTAACCACTTTGCCACGGCGCCGGACTTTTCACTGCTACACACATTAAAGCTGCATGATTACGCGGCGTTTGATTATGTCTTTACTTCTGCATATTTCTTTAAAATTGTTCTTCCGCCTAAAAAAACGTAAATTTTAATAAACTTCGCCAGCCATTTTTTTTACCAGAAGAACCATCATTTTCAAGTATTACGTTATGCCTAGTAGCAACATCAGATTTGTTTAACTATATTATAAACCAACACCAGGTAAAGATTCTAATTGTATCAATGTATTGGACAGACACAGGTATCTTGAGACCAGAATAATTGAAAACAAGTTCAATTAAAAGAAAGCTTCGTTTGAAATGAAAAGTGGAATGCAGGATCGTTTTTACTAGAGCGGGTGCTTCTATATATAGTGCGGTAATGTGGGGTAGGATGGGACACCTTTAGCACATAATATCCAAATATTTTGATCGTGTTATAAATAACTAACAATGGTCTATGAAAGTCGCGGGGATACGGTCTTACAATTGTTTAAATTTTCTTTGTTTACTACCATTAAATGGGGCGAGAAAATAGATTGAAAGGTGTTCCATCTTGCCCCACTCTACTATATGTGTAGTGTGCAACTTGAGAAAAATCTGCTTGGGGCAGAACAGGACAGCGTCAACACGAGGCGTAATTTGAAAACAGGTGACAACAACAAAACTCGCGTGTGTGGTACCGGAATCGCTGTTAAGGCATGTGTTATGCGTGAAACAAGACGACGATGGTAAATATACAATTCATGTCGCTCCTCTGGGTGCATGGTCCCATGTTGGGGCAAAGTGGGACGCCACTACATAACATGTTTACAAGTTATTAATATCTGAAACTCGAATTTTGAAAAAAAAAACGATCAGTAAGGAAATAGTTTGTGAATACAGGTTTCGAGATTCAGTTTAAGAGTAAAATGAGAGTGCTTCGCTCAATTTGCGTGCAGTAATACGCCACAACACAAGTTATTAGTATTTAAAAAAAGAAAAAAAAACGATAAATTTAAGAAATAGTGAATAAATACAGTTTACTGCCTTTCGGGGTTCTGGTTAAGAGTAAATTGAGTGCTTCGCCGTAATTTGTGTGTGCTTTAAAAATAATCAAATGGGTAACGATAACAGTTCGGTTATGATGCAAAATAAACTGCAGTTAAGTAAAATTAATGCTATTCACATGTATTAGATAAAAATGGAGGGAAATTGATGAAAACAACATTATTCATTATTTTAAAAGAAAGAAAATCGACAAATTTGTTTTTACCCTAAAAACGACGGAAAAAATAATTATTTGAATTGATTAACTGCATAAAATTAATAGATTTACTATTGGAGCAATTATATACTGACAGCTCGACGTAAAAAAACAGTAATTTCATTAAAACCTACCCAGAGTGGACGTAAAATGTAATAGTTAAGTGCCATTGCAACGGACATAAAACTGTCAATCAGTCGACTATGAGCATGAGGTTAACTAATCTGAAAACACCAGAAATCTGCAGAGCAAAAAACAGCGATTTTTAATATCTGCAGAAACTTTTTCATATTGGTAAGATGCTTCGGCAATCTTCGGATAACAAGCTTCGGAAAACATCGGATAATGGGCACGATAACAATAGTACTTCCAACCGGGTATGAGGGACCTGTAACATAATAATATATTTATCTGCGACAAACTCAGCGATTCTGACCCTGATCTAGTGCCATAGAGTTGAACTAATTTCATGTAAAAAAATACAGTAAGAATATGGTGTTACGAAAACGTATTAGACAAAAATCAAGTCTAACAAATTGTTTTCGTAGCACCAGATTTATAACTGAAAATATCTCTTTGAATACAGTAACTAAGATTTGATTATTTAAACAAGAGAGTGGATGTAACGGCTGAACGACAATCGCAAAAAAAAAATAACAACTAAAAAAATTTACATAAAAACATAACAAATTTTCATCTATCTTTGCAAATACGGTATCAAGTATCGGATCAATTAAAACAAGAGAAGGGATGTAACGGCTTTACATAAAAATATAATAATTTTAATTTATCTCTGCCGACACGGTAGGAAAGATGAGATTAATTAAAACAACGAAGCGAATGAAATGAGCAGCAAACACGCATTGATGGACCACGCGTTACAATTATGTTGGGCAAAATACCATGACATATTGATTTTAACGAGCCATACACACCAAGGGGTGCCAAACGTTATCGGGACATGAAAAATTAACGAGAAGCTCCCGATCGAGTAGTACGCATGTAAAACAAAGCAGACGTAATTACTATTGATATTAAAGACAATAAGGCGCCGTCGTTGGTTTACAAATGTAAACAGCGTCTGCTGATACGACTTTGTCTATCCCACTTGTATTTGTTGTGGCGTGGACAATTATTATCTGTGTATATGGTTCACTGGAGGTACGGCTTTAATTCGTATTTTACGTTTAAAATTAGAGACCTAGTTACGTCACAAACAATATTTTTACGTCATATATGGTAGGTAGGATAGGACACCTTTAGCACAGAGAGTCGCAATGATATGGTTTCATAATTCTTTGAATTCATTTTTGTTAACTACCAAATGGGACGAGAACATAAAATAAAAACATGTCCCATATTACCCCAATTCATTATACTTGCGTAAAAAAGAAGCGGTAAAGCAAAACACGCATGTCTCTGGTATTCTGTAGCATACATGGTGTATCAAATACGTACTTAGATTCTAAGTTGAATTCTTCAGCGTTTGTGTAGCAAGATTAAGTTTCTTCATACGCGCTGTAGCGGTCGCAACGTTGATGGCTTGCTGAATTGAAAAAAGCGGTTGAATAAATGATAGTTATATAGCTTACAATGGGCTATTGGAACAGGTGAAATGAAATACGTTACAGAAAAATAAAAATGCTCTAACAATTGTATAATATAATAATGAGATATATATGTCGTCTAAATGTCATTGTCAGTCTCTTATTCAAACCTATTTGATGATCTGTGTGTAACCACGTATGTAACTTTGAGGGTGTTTGTTTTTTTCTGTGTGTTTGGCCATTTGTAATCATTGGGTTGAAGAAATTACTGCCTTGCCCAATGACGCTGGTCTATGGATGCATTTACAGCTACAAGTATCAATAGACAACCGGTTTAACTATGGTGTCACGGAGCCGGATTGCATATATGCATTAGTGTGTTTTCTGTGTTACCAACAACAGTTAAAACAGGTCTAAAATACAGAAATAAAGTCACCGTTTAAAAAAATTGGCATGCACAGCTGAGAACTAATGAACTTATAACATTTCGTTTGCTCCTTTGAATACTGTAAGATTAACTAAAACAACGAAGAGAATTAGCAGCAACACGATGGTGGTTATAACATGATAATTCTACCCACCCTCCATTTATTACGGGCAAAGTTCTTTTTAATGTTTTGACTGACGTGACCATGAATGTCTTTGCTTCCTGCTGCGTCACCGGCGATCCTGCGGTTAAATATATACGTTATATAACGTACGTCGGTTGTGGTATAACGTATAGTAGGGTGGGCGAGATGGGACACCTTTTCATATTATTTTCTTGTCCAATTTTATGGTAAACAAAGTACATTCAAAGAATTTTAAAACCGTTTCCTCACAACTTCCGTTGACCGTTAATTGTTTAAAACGCGATCAGAATATTTGGATATTATGTGCTAAAAGTGACCCGTCTCTCCCCACCCTAATATACGTTATGATGTTACAATGCATATAATGGTGTAGTAACTAACATAAGCTATGTACAAAAAATGATATAAAACACCGGCTGACGTAAAATACGCGTATGGATAAAACTTATTCGATTGAAAGGCGTGACCGTTACACCCTATAAACTATAATTAATGTATTGTAGCAACGTTGTATAACAATCCACGCATGTTACAATGCGTATACTGTTACTAAAACCAACCTATAATAGAACTGGGGTAAGATGGGATAACATTATCACCTAAATCCCATATTTCCCAATCGTGTTTTGAACAACCTACAACGCTCTTTTTCAGGATCCGGTTATATAGTTCTGTAAATATTTTTTGTTCACTACCAAATGGGACGATAAAAGAGAACGAAAACATGTCCCATCTCACCCCACCCTATACTATACATTATATAACAACCAACGCGTGATGTATTATATAATGCATTAGTGGGCAGACGTGGGCAATATTTGAATCATATGGTCGATTTCTAATTTAACACCGGTATGAATCAGATATATTTAATAAGCCATTCCCAGTTTTGCTGTGCGGGCTTATAATTCAATGATTGACTTTATTTCGTGTTTTAAGCCACTAAAATGTCGGAAAGTATAAAAAAACGTGAAGTATAAAACGGCTGTCGTTATAACACGCTATGGATAAAATAAAAGTAAATGGCTTATTTCATAAAAGACGTGACCGTTTCACCCTACGAACGATATTAAGGAATAAACTATTAAATTAAGCGCATCCGTTGCATTAAAAATAACCGATGTAATTAGTTGTTTTCGCTTTTTAATAAATGAGCTCCATATTACATATTGGGGGTAAATCTGATCTTTGTTAAAAGGGTAAAGCATACAAACAAGTTTAAGAATCACTGAATAAACAGTAGCAGAGAAATCGAAACAATACAGAACTTAGAAGTTGGAATAAACGGATCAGAATTAACTCTTTTGGGATTTAGATAGCTCGCCAAGTATTGCATTATATGGCATTACTATAACAGGGGATAATATTAATTCGTTCGTTCACTATTGTGTATCTGGTGGTATTGATTGCCCTCCATAGAAAGCGCGGCCAATTGTCCATTATGATAATCGACCCATTAAGTAATCGATGTTACTTGCGGCACAACGCTGAACTAACGGGTTACGAAATCATTATAGAAACGAAAATTGAAAACGCGGGATGCCGGCTCAGACAAAAAATGCATTCTTAAGACGGAATGAAAATAGGTGTTGGATAATAAAATGCGATATTTGGTAATTGCAGGAAAATGCCCTTTCATTCTTTTTTATGTATTTTTAAGTCGGAATATATTATAATCCTCAAAAACAAGAACACGTCTTAAAAAATATTTTTTTCGAGATAATATTAAAACAGTCATTGAATTTTAAATACCATGTTTAAAATTTATAGATATCGTATATGCAAAGCTCTTATCCAAGATTTTTTTCTTTTTGGTATTCATTCTTAAAATACAATGAAAATATTTATTTTATATTAAAATGTGCAAAGGTACCAAATGAGACAAAAAATAGAATAAACAGGTGTCTCATCTTCCCCCACCTTATTAAAAAAAACATGCAAAAGTCATACCAAGGGTCGTTCAGTGCCTGTTTGCAAGTATATCTCTGGTGTGGATTCTTATGCATTAACCGACTAATGAAGGTCTTGGCTGAAAAAAAAGTCGGTTTACTTAAGACTGAAAGAACATCTGGTTCGAAATACGTCATCAACGGAATATACAGCAACGTTACGTCATCGCACCGGGTGCATCGGTTATACTGGTAGCGTGTGGTGACTCAGAATAAGGGGAAGTTTTATACGGAAGAGGAAACGATTGTCATATTAATCAATCGTGCGTGGTACGGTTACTTGAAACGCGTCTGGTTCGAACTCGATTTGTAGCGCCGTGTTACATACGTTGCACAAACGCGCTGCAAGTTTGCAACCGTGTGTGGGCGTGTGTGCGCGTGGGTGAAACGCTTATCGGAAGTTGCTCCAACCTTATTGGTTGCCTGAATTTACCATGTAATAAAAAATGAAATTAAACAAAAAATAATCCTCACAGTTAAAGTTACATACGTGGTAACTCGCAAGCTGGCAGGTGTATGAAACAGAACACCTGTGTTATAATGACTATCATTGCCCTGCCACGCGAGGTTAAATAAGTTACACTCATTAATTACATATGTGGTAACTCGTAAGCGGGCACGAGGTGTATAGAACAGATTTAACAGAACACCCGTGTTATAACAAAAATTGTTGCTATCCTTGCCATGCAAGAATAAATAAGTTACGTTTATTCATTCATTCATTTATGCCAATGGGACCATTAGCAATTATTACAATGCAAATTCAGTGGACGTTAAGACTAAAAGCCGTCGTGATAGCTAAAAGCAACTAGTAGCAGCACGTCAGCTAATATCGACTTTCTATCAGTCCCTAATACCATGATTGAATATTACCTGATTGAGATATATCGTCCCAGTAGGGCGAATCGAACTCGTACTCTGCTTTCATTATCTGCTCGAACAGTTTCTGATCGTTTTCGTCGTAGAACGGCGGGTAGCCGCAAAGTCTGTCGTAAATAAAAGATTAACTTACAGATTTTGCGTTTATAAAGATACCTAAATCCCTATTACTATATAGTACTGTGGAGCAAGATGGGACACTTTCAACACATAATATTCAATTATCCTGATAGCGTTTATAAAAAATTAACAACGGTCTATGGGAGTCGTGAGGATACGGTTTTATAATTCTTTAAATGTGTTTTGTTTACTAGCAAATAGGACGAGAAATAGAGTAAAACGTAGAGTAGACCATCTTACCCCAATCTACTTTAAACGAAAGTGGCTTTCCATATTGTCCATACCAAAATAAATAGGTACAACTGATGTCTATATGTTATTTGGTCCATACAGTTTTATGTCAACCAACCAAGTGCATGGTTATGCACTGTAGGGACACAGGTTTGGGGGCTATTGTTAAGAGTTGAATTGGCAGTTTTTAACTTTTTTACTTTGATACGACATAAAAAAGGTTCTGTATCGGTGAAGCCAAATAGAACGCTTATGTATTTAGTAAGAGCAAAACGCACAGGTTGAAAAGGGAAATAACATAAGCGCACGTCCGTTTTAGCCAGTCAAAGTCGTGATCTCAGTCAGCACGAGCGGTTCGTTATAAGGTAATCGTGTGGATTGACACGGCTGGGTTGATAATACCTCAAGTCGCCCATGGGACATTAAACATTTGAACACAACAAAGCAATACCTAGCAATACCACATTTCGTGGTAATTGGTTCGGATATAACATTACTTATGCTACCTGCTCCTCGGGGGCTTTCACTTCGGTGCAAATGCAAGTGAATGAATACTAATAAGGGAATAGGTTTTTAACTAACTTACAGTATGTATGCTATAACTCCGATTGACCAGACGTCGACTTCTTTCCCGTACGGCTTCTGCTTCAATACTTCTGGCGCTGAAAATCAATGTTTCATTATTGTTTGCTGCCCATGAATGGTCGTGTTGACTAATCATCACGTTTAGACTAAAAGTCGAGATAGCTATATTACACGAGCGGGCGCTGAATCAATACTAATGACAGAGAAGTGGTGAATGGCCGGTCACGTACAGCTCCTATTGTATTTCCTTTATAAAATACTGCAACACAAAAGCAATGCCACAAAGAACAATACTACCTATTTAAAAAAAAAACAGTGTATTAACGGCCAAAAAAACAGTGTATGTAAAACAAGCATTGACAATGCTTGTAAACAGATGGTAAACGCGTCGTTCAGAATAACTGTTATCTTTTCTGACTAGATGATAACATTTGTCTTTCGGACGTCGTTATATTACTGCGTAAGAGTATGCGCTCGGTCATGAAGAGAAAATTAAGGCAACACCGCCAAAACAACACGAAAACTTATGACACGGTGCAGGAATTACCAAACCAGCTGGAGCAAAAGGAAGCAAGACGGTCCGTAAATTTGACATGAAAGGGAAAGGCTTGGCCTTTTGTTACGCGAACTTTTGGGTTGAATAATGTAGAGACTAGTACTGTCATAAACATTGGTAAAACTATGTGAAGTAGAAGCACTTTGTAGAGATTTCTCTTATCTAACAACAGTTAGAAATACATACACGGCCTACTAGAGATATATCTAGTAGGGAAGTAGGCGGTAATATATAGAAAATATTAATTTTGAATCCTTATCTTGAGATGGTCCCAAAACTATAAACCAGTTCTGTTCAATTTCAAATATACGTGCCGATGCAACGAACGAAGGAGCGTGTCTGTTATAAAGTAAAGCTTATTACGGCGGTAAATTGAACAAAAACAACGTTTATTACCACCGGTTGTTAACTTATACATAGCTGGCGCCATAGAAACAGAACGGTTGAACGAAAATTAAAAAATTACCGCAGAGCGTGGAATACTTATAGCAGATCTTTTATGGCGGAATGAGGCATTTTAAACCTATATTACACGCAAAGCAGCAAAATATATTTGAATGAGTGAATAAATGAACTTTTTTATATTCACATGGCCGGAAAACGACAGTCGTTATAACTTATAACACGGGTGTTCCGTTTCATACACCTCGTGCTAGCTTACGAGTTACCACTTATGTAACTGAATGGGTGCTAATACTATATTATACACAAAGTGTTGGGCAAAATCGAAAACGAGAATAGTAGCCTCGCATTGATCCGTCCGTACCAGTGAATTTGTTTAACAGGAGACACGAAACAAAGGACGTTATCTTGTGGGAAAAGGTTCTAAACCACAATGTTTGTTCAGACATGGAGTTGTTTATTCTGGGCGCAGTAATCGCACGGCAGAGTAAACTGAAAAACCTACGTTCACTTTCATGTAGTTATTATTATTGGAAGCACATAAAGTTCCCGATCTTGGCAACAAATGTGAAGTGTATGAAGGGGTTGTTTAACTTTGAGACATGTTCAACTGTCAATCAAATTGAACCACATTGAGAGAGAAACCACTGGGATCCTTCCAAGTGCGTTGGTTTCCCTAGAGAAACAACTCGACCACATCTACATTTAATCTCAGCATTTAAGGTATGTTGGATACATGAAGGAAAATATGGTATAGGAACACCAGAATGGTAAATGAATGCACCTTGTAATCAGTGGCGTAACCAGGGGGTTTTAAGAGTTCCGACCTTCCCCCCTTAAACATTTTTTTGTAAAAAAAAAATTCCTTTTATTTTTTTCTTATATTGAAACCCCGACACTTTTTTCTGGCTGCATCACTGGTTGTAATGTGGCAATAAAATCCGCCACTTCTGTGGCATGCCATAATATATACTGTTGATGCCAGGCACATTATACTTGTATTTTTGCTCTTTCCGCAAAAAGTAATGACATGTTGAGTTAGAAAATATATATAGTAGTGTGGGAAAGATGGGACACCTTTTCATTCTGTTTCTTGTCCCATTTGGTAATAAACAAAGAACATTCAAAGGATTATCAAACCGTATCCTCACGACTACTACAGACCATTGTTAATTGTTTAAAACTTGTTCAGGATATTTAGAAATTATGTGCTAAGAGTGTCCTGTGTTCCCCAACCCTACTGTATAATAATACAGAACACTTCTGTTGTTACATTATGTTAATAACGATGAATAAACCTGAGTCTAGTAACATGGACATGACATTTGTTTACAAATGAGTATACCTACTATGACACCAGGGCATACAAAATCAAAGATGCAAACATCAATATTTCATGTTCCACCCTACTGACAGCATATATGATAACGCACTGTGCATACTATGAACAATATTGCACGATATTTGTTTACCACAAAGCAGATGTTGCATGACAGCATAATTACAGGATCTGGCTCATATCATTTAAACTGTTCGGACAATAAAACAAAACAGAACTTAATTCATCGCACAATATGAAAATTTTAAAGCATATTACGTTTGTAATACGTTTAACCCAAAAATTAAATGCCCTTTAATGTTATTACGTTTTTAACAAATACCAGCACTCACAAATCTAGTTACTTGTACCACATTACATCACATAACCAATCAAGGCCAAATAAAACTATAAAATCAATTGAAAGTGCAATCAAGTTAATGTGGGATAACAATGGGCAATAAACCCTTGTAATCAAAATACAATTGTGGATTTGCAGACAATATAATAGAACTGTGGATTCATCTAAACCAAAGGTTTACATTTTTTTTATTTTTTATATAGAGTGCTAACGTTGATTTTTAAAGAAGGGGGACCAGCATACCATAGTTTTTACATAGAACGTCATACAATAAGAACCACCGAATTTAACAAGCTAATAAAATGAAAGTCAGTGGCCTATAGCAATTGGAGCAAAATACCTAGCTCCTAGCATTTAATTCAATGAATGTGACCATACACATTGATAACCTCACACCGAGCAGGCAATTCCTTGCATTAGGAACGTCTGATTATTAAAAGTCAATTGATATAAATTGAAAAATGCACACTCAGTGTGGTAATCACAGTAAAATACATAGCATTCAATAAGTACACAGCATGTACCTTCCATAGAGTAAGCAGTTCCTTGCATCTTCAACTACTGATTATTAAAAGTCAATTAATGCAAATTACAGTCAACAAAGCAATTAGCCAATTGTGAAATATATAGCATTCATAAGTGTCCTCATATATCACAACACTATACCATAAATACCCTACATTAAGTAGGCTACCTTGTACCTTACATAGAGTACAAAGTTCTTTGCGTTAGGAACTAAGGATTTTACAAAAAGTCAACTCAACAAAACATTTAGAGCAAGTTACCTAGCATGAAAGTAGTGTCCCACAAGTGTGGTACATTTCCCTGGATTAAAAACCATAGATAAAACAGAACCACACATTAAGTTTAACGATTATTAAAAGTCAATTAATGCAAATTACAAACAGTCAATATAGCAATTAGAGTAAAAAACCTCGCACTCATAAATGACCTCATATATTGACAACAAGTGTGGTGTAGTACCTTAGATACAATTAACAAATATATACTGGTTATTAAAAGTCAATTTAACTAAATTAAAAAGTCAAAGTAAATAACAAAAGTAGCAATTCTAGTAAAATAGCTAGCCTTCAATAAGTAACTAACTATACCATAAATTAACACAAGCGCTTTACACTACCCTACATTGAAAAGTTGTGAGATCCATACATACAGAGATACAGTTCCAATTAATGGAAATTACAAAAAAAATATAAAAAAGTCAACTGAACATAGCAATTCGAGTAAAATAGCTCGCTTTTAATAAATAACTATATATTCCAGTAAGTACTACAAGTGTGCTACACCACCATATATTATGAACTACTAAGTATTACAAGTCAATACGTTAAATAAGTGACCTCACCTACATATCCTGGAGTACCACAAGCAGTTTTCAATATTTGCCCCTCAACTTCAACTTTTGATAATCCGAAATCGCTGATCATTATCTTGGAATCTTCAGCAGTGCTGTGGTACAGCAGGTTTTCTGGCTGAAAATAATGAATGTCAATATTGCAAATATTGTTAAGCTTTGGAAATTGCTACTAATATACAGTAAACAACATTGAGTCAAACTAATGGTTTACCAATGGGAAAGAAATATATATTTGGGTATCTGTTAACAGCTATCACAAGACCAAAGGCATTCAGGAATTAACCAGTTGTTTTGCTATATTTACAAATTACAATATTATCTATACATGGTATATTCCATAAGCCATAGCTTGTTAATATGTTATAACAACTGCTTTTTTGCATTTTTTCGTTTTTGTACTAAAATAGACAATCAAAAGTTATTGATGTGCAGACAGACATTATAACAGTTTATAATATTGGGAAGATGAATTAGTAACAGTAAATATTAATCTATTTACAGCCAAGATCATTTGTTTACATTATGTAAATGGTTAACGTACGAGAGCATCAAAGTTTTACACGGAACATGCTTGTGGGCATGTTTAATCATTACATTCTGCAGCATAATTTGTACCTTTAGGTCTCTATGCACTATATCTTTACTATGCAAATAATCAATTGCATCTAAAATTTGTGATATTAAATGGCTTGCATCCTTTTCCGTGTAACTTCCTTTTTCAACAATTCGATCGAATAATTCTCCACCTGACACTCTGTAGAAAAATAAGAAAATATGATTAAAAAACATAACTATATCCTGTCTTTTCGTTTAAAATATTTCTAAATCTTCGCTACTGTAATCGAATAGACAAATAAAAGTTAATATTATATTTTATATATATTTTAATGTAACCAAAAGGTGTTTTAATATTTTTAATTCAGACGGTTTATATAGAAGTGTTTCATGTATATCGATTTTACTTTTATATTTACGTTTGTTTAATTTTTGTTTTTTTTTATGTACATTTTATACATTTTAACTGTAAGCATAAGGTGTTTTGAGCTTTTTAAAACTAGATTTTAATTTAAGGTAGCCTTCACAGTGTTTTACGTACATTTTTTTGGTCTAAAAATTTGACTAATTAATTAGTATGTGGTAATATGGATGGTTTAAAACCTGTCTAGCTGACTATTTACAATGAGTCGTGAGATAGACAAAGCTTACTGGCATATCAAGTCACGGAGAGGTTACCACACTCGCATTTGGAGCCAACACATGAAATAATACTCTTGAATAAAACATGCAACGCACAGTAGAGCAGTTAAATGTTGGCAATGACAGCCATAAGGAAAGTAAAACCTTGGTTTTATATTTGATTTTTATACTTTGTGTGCTCTGTGTATAAATTATGATTATTTTTTAAATCTGGGTGCTGATAACAGTTGAATTAATTACTGACGATGCAATTTGAAAATCTGAATATTTTTAACATTTTAAAATCGCCGGAGACAGGTTCTGAATATTTAAAAATTACATCGGTTAAAAAATTACATCGGTGTAAAAACACATTAAACGATGGTAAAAAACGAAATTAGTAAATTGCACCGAACAACAATCTATATAAATATTCTTTTAGCGGCTCATCTGGTATAAAAACAACTTTCCCTGATTAAGTCATGACAAATGGCAGACGAAATGTCAGAAATACACCAGGTTTTTATACCAGATGAGCTGCTAACAGATTATTTACATTATGCCTGGTAGCAACAGCAACAAAAATATTCTATATTATAAAAAACAGAAAAATTAATAGTATCTGTTAACACCTATTACAAGACCAAAGGTATTCAGGAATTAACCAGTTGTTTTGCTGTGTTTACAATAATATTTATACATGGTTTATTCCAGACGAAATGACAGTAATTTAGTATTACTTACAGTTGCATAACTAAGTAGAGATGAGATGGATTGTCGTAGATCTCGAGCAATTCCACAATATTGCAATGTTTTAAACTGTTCAAATAACGAAAAACAATTTAACAAAATAATTGGTTAAATAGAAGAATTTATATATATATTTTACATTTTATTATTTAGTTAAAATGCTACTAACTGTACATTTTGAGATTTTAACATGTTTTGCAGCTTTTTTTGCAAATATTTATTTAGTTTTTTATATATATATATATATATATGTATTAATATATTTATAATATATATATTTATATATAATAACATATTTTTTATGTATCTCTCTGGAAAAAATAGCGGAAAGCCATGAATCATATTATGGAAAAAACATCGAAGAGTATGGAATCAATAAATAACTAAAATATTTCGTCAAAGTAAAACCAAAGTAGCTTATGTCACATTTTTTCAAAAGTTTTTTTTTTTACAATTTTGCATTCTGTTGGACATAAGACACACTTTGGTAATGTTTGAGCAAAACTCAAAAGTGTGATATAAGATTTACAAAAACACACACAATAAGAATATACCTTCTTAAAACTGAAATTTCATTATTAATACTATCTTCTTTCCCCTTGATCAGTTTCCTTGGTATGCATTTTATGGCGACCCTGTTACCACTTTTTCTGTTTTCCGCAAGAAATACTTTAGAAAAAGCACCTCTGAAAAAGTAAGTTTTAATAAAATGGATATTTGTGTTGTTTGTGTTTTACAATTACTTTTTCTGCCGAGTTCTTCTAAAAAATCTTTAAAATTGATGCATCAAAATTACAATAATTGCAAAAGTTTTTAGAATTGTTTGCAATTATTTAAATAATTGAAATCTTATTAAAAACCCGGATATACGATTGAAACAACATAAAACAAACTTTTTTATCGTAAAAACTATTGATTTAACAGAAAAAATAAACCACATACGTTCCGAGTACTTCTTTCAAGTCAAACTTTGTCCGAATATCCACTTTATTGGCGTCCGAAGCCATTTTACCATAAACAGTTTACTTTATAAAGATAAATTTTTCCACTTTAAATTTGCATGTCGTTAACATAAAACCTAAAAACTAAAAAAAAGATTTTTTTTATGGATTTTTAAGTTATATATATAATCCTTTTTTTACAACTAATATATACTAATAGTTTTTGTGTAAGCTCTTTGCATCTACATAAAACATCGTATAGACTTGAGGACAATTAAATATTTAGGCCTTTTTTATTATTAAAAAACACACGTGACTTTAGCATTACATATTAGCATACCATTGATAACAGAATATAGACAGATAATACACCTGTTGCTATTACCCAATCCTACCAATCGCTAACATGATCCAACTATGTTCCTCTGAGAATATTTAACTTGTACCTGCGTTACCTGCGTATACTTTGACCGATCTGTGCGATATATGTACTCGATTGACAGCTATTAGTCAGAATATGTATATTGTCTGTTACAAATGACGTAATAGATAAGCTGTCTGCGTTAATTCTTCGCATACATGTACAGTGGGTAATTACACACGCAATACATTTCCGGTCCAACCGCTGGTTATACCGTTTTTATACAAACTGATATCAAGTTAAATGTGCACACTAGACACACGGTCACTTTACGTCCCAAGTGTGGCAACCACACGAAAATGGAATATGAGAGAAGTCGTAAAAATGAAAAAGGCGGTTTGTCCTACTTTTTTTCAGCTTCTCTCGTATTTCCCTTTTAATATTAACGTGCTTTGTTACCATTTTAAAATTAAAGATTCTTTGCCATCTGGATTTGTTACGCTGCCAATTTACAATTATATAAAGGGCAATTTTGCAAGTATTTATATAATCAGCAACAAATAAATAATATAGAGGCCCTTAACACTAACTCAGTGGTCACTAATAGGTTGCCTAAATTGTTGGCCATACAAAAAAAACTAACAAATCACAAAAAAATCAATCATCCAAAAAGTTATATACATGGTAACTTGTAAGCTGGCACAAGGTGTGTGAAACAGAACACCCATGTTATAACGAATGTTGTTTTCGTGCCAGCCGAGGATAAATAAGTTACATTCTTGCTACTTTTCATTACTAAATTAGTTAAAAAGTAACAAATTTTTACTACCCTTTGGAAAATATTTGCCTAAAAAAACACTTTCAACAAGCCAGAATAAATCACAGTTTTTAGAATAATCAAAAGAATTTATTTGGCACATTTTCACTGTTTTAACAAGATAAAAATGCATATACCGCTATAGCGAACATTACATTATTATTATGAAAGACACAATTTTACAAATTCCTTTTCAAATCACAATAAACACTGCTTTAAATACAAACAAACCAACAGAAATACAAATTATTTATACGATGAATTTAAAAAAAAATGTTAGCTGTTGTTATTTAAGTAATATTAATTTGAAAGTGGAGATTTAAATGGCATTGTGAGTTAAAACAGAAAAAAACGAGAAGAAATAGTAAAAAACTAACATATTGCACACAATACGATTCTTTCTTAAGCTTGACTTGCTTCCACAGTGGCACCTGTCTCCTTTTCATATTTTACTGGAGGTGCCTGGTTAAGGAATCACGGTAAACATGAAAGAATGAAATTTATTTTGTCTCTTCTTTTTTAACGAATTTTATTTTGTCTTCTCTTGTTTTAATAAATTTTACTTTTTTAATTTTTTTTTAATCAAACTTATGCCATTTTATGATTCAATGGTTTTTGACATTGTATGGATGAAACTTATTTTGAATGAATGTAATTTACTTTATCCTCGCGTGGCCGGAAAACGACAGTCGTTATCACACGGGTTTAACACCTCGTGCCAGCTTACGAGTTACCATGTACGTTACTTTGTAGGTGATTATTTTTTGGATTTGTTTATTTTTTTTTATGTATGTCTGATAATTTGGACAACCCATTAGTCACCACTGGGTTGGAGCAATTGTCGTTAAGTGTCTGTGATTTTGTCCCTACGGTCACGATAATGAAGATCAGGACAGTTTATAAAAGCCAAAAGGCGGGTAGTAACGGTAAAACAACAGTCGTTTAAACATGCTATGAATAAAGCAAAAAAAGAAATAAAGATAAGGATAAAAGGGGTGATCGTTACACTCAAGTAAGTAAATTCCATGTAAATTGATTAACAAAAAAATCCATCTGGTGTAAAATACCTCATCTCCTTCCTTTGGTGTGCTGGTGCTACCAGTAAGCGAATAAACTTTATTAACAATTCCAGATGAAAAATCAGAGGCATCCTCAGCTGACAGAGAAGATTTTAATTAATAGTAGTTAAATAGAACCAGCACTGTAGGACCTCACCCATATAGAATAAAATGTGCATATACAATGCTGGGGTAATGGGCCAACTGTGGCCTAAATCCCAGGTCCCATGGCGTACCGGCACTGTAGGACCTCACCCATATAGATTAGAATTATATACCCGTTTACATACAGTACAATACACACGCAACACACAATTACCAACCTAGCTTAGATACAGATGGTGATGAGTTCCGTGAACAGTAATATGCCAATGAAAGAAGGACAATAATAGCGAGCAAAACACCTATGACCACCCCCACCACTATGCCTGTTGTGTTGGCCTTGATTGCTGTAGAAAAAAAAAATTAAATTACAATCATTGTTGACTATTTTGTTAAGAATAAGAGAATTTAGTTTTGCGAGCCCGTAACTTTTAAACACACAAAGATTCTTGGGTGATGAATTAAATCTGGTATAAATAATAGGTTCTGAAGTACCTCACCCATAAAGAATAGAACTAATCATTGTTTACTATTTTGTCAAGAATAAGGGAATTTTTTTTTTCGCAAAGTTGTTGGTTAATGGGCCAACTCTGGCATGAACATGAGGTTTATAAGGACATCATACAGAATATAGAATAGAACTAGTTTTATCATAGATTGATTAATCCAGTTTAATATATATGTTACACGGACAGATTCAGAGCTTTTTCAGTACTTTCATACTATGTGTGTAACAGTAGATAAATTTATTGAACACAAAACTAAAATATGCATTACCACAAGGCGCATATTCGATAGAATTCCTGTTTTAGGAAACACACTGCAGTATACTTTCAACATTTTTCATGGTGCAGCCCATTTTAATAACCTCAAAATACAGAGTAAACCTGCGATTTTAAACAGGCCCCCTTGACATGATAATTATTCCAGTAATTGTGTAAGTCCAGTTTTACTGCTTGTTTAGAGGTTTATTGGGCACATTCAAGATATTTACATTTCATCGCAACCATTATTCCAACTTACGTTTATTAGTTTCAGTTGTTGTGAAGTGAATGTTGTTTCCATTTGCGTCCGTTCCAAGAACTGAAGTAAATAACAATTGTTAAGTTTTCATGCAGTAAAAAAATAACAGCATGTGTTATTATGTTTTTGAATACAGAAACGAAAATCAAATAAATTGAAACAGATAGCAACAAAATGATAGTTGTTAAAAACATGCTAATAGTAAAAACTACTTTTTCAAAAATCACATGGCTGCAAAAGTGATTTATAGCCAATGCAATTTTTATGATAAATTTGTTAGATTTTTAAAAAAGTATTTACACACCTCATGCTAATTACCTTTATTTCATAAACTGAAAAAATAATGCAAAAGTTTTAAAACAATTATTGTATTATGCTATGAACCAAAGCTACTCACTCTTAGGCACTCTGCACATGTAACCGTGTTGGTTCGAACACGGGATGTCATTCCACTTCCCGCTGTTGCCGTACATCTCAACACAGTCCTCCCCATCTTCCCCCGCATCATTTGGTTCACCTTCATTCCAATACGTGAAGGAAACGGGTCGGCCATCGGTCCACGACCAACCACCTGAAGAACATAATTTTTAAATAATTAAATAACATACACACATAATTTTCTTTAGCTCTTTAAACAGCGATAGTGAAGATTTTGGTATTTAAAGAACGAAGAGAAAGGAAATATTTATATTTATCTTAAACAAACTTACATATATGGTAACTAGTAACCGGGAAAAAGTGTATGTAACAGAACAAATGTTTTTTTAAACTGTCATTTCCATGCAAGAATAAAAAGTAACATAATAACTTGCATGATAAAACAGAACAAACATGTTTCAAACTACCATTGCTTCTAAATTACATTTCATCAAAAGCACAAAGTTACATACGTGGTAACTTGTAAATGGGCACGAGGTATATGAAACAGAACACCTGTGTTATAACGACTGTCGTTACCCCCGCCATGTGAGGATAAATAAGTTACATACGTGGTAACTTGTAAATGGGCACGAGGTGTATGAAACAGAACACATGTGCTTTAAACTGACGTTGCCCAGCCACGAGCGGGTAAAAAATTTACATACGTTGTAACTCGTAAGGTGGAACAAGGTGTGAAACAAAAACCCATACTATAACGACTGTCATTGTCCCGCCATGCGAGGATAAAAAAGTGACATTTCATCCATTCATAAACATTTAATACCTTCTCCATTTTCTTGCAGTCCAATCCACATGGCTTCAGTGTAATTGAACCAACTCAACACCCATTCAACTTCTGCACGTGAATTGAAACTAACCAGGTGACCGGCGTATTTGCTGCATTCATATTCTGCGTCGTGCCAAGATGAACCACTGCAATATAAAAATGTAATTGTTAAACTAATTATATATAGACACCAGGACATTATAGGTTTAACAGTCTTGCTTTGGATTTTTCATACTCTTGTTTCATGCCAATATGAACCACTGCAACAACACAAACACATGTGGACATTATGGGGCTTTTTGCTTGCTTTTACTGTGTCAGGACAATGCATTTGCTACATTAATATTTTCAAAAGTGACATTTAGACCAAACATTGCAATTTTATGCTAAATCCCCCCTCTATAACTTAAGTTACAAATTTTTCTAAGATTAAGTTTTTGACCAAATATTCCAAAGTTTTTGTACATTTACAACCAATATTTTTATTCTATTATGTGTGGGTGAGGACCCACAGCAGGGCACGCTATGGTTTCTGGAATTTAGGCCAGGATACTCTCAATTAGACCAAAAATATATACAACTTACAGATTTTCTCCTTCTTTTCCCTCCAACACATAATAGAAATAGCAATATCCGCCGTATTGAACCCAACTTGGGTCTTCACAATCACCAGTGATAGATGCCGGGGTAGTGGGGGTTTGCTCTGTATTATAGCAGGTGGTTTATATTAAAAGAAGAGTTAAAATCCTTTTTTTTAATTAAAGAATACTGAATAAACTGAAGTACCTATAGTGAAAAAAAATCAATAAAATGATTACCCGCAAAGTTACATACATCTACATAATATGCGTGGTGGTTACCATGTGAATGAAGAGATACAGACATAGATTATTTGTTTTAAATTGACACAAGGACAAGTTTTACTTAACTTTTTTTATCATAAAAATCTGGCAGATTATAAAAACAGATGCGTAAATGTTGAAAAAGGGATCTCTTTAGCTGTTTTCAGGGAAAAAAAGTTGCGAATTTAAAAAAATGTATAACAAGTTGTAATTTTACCGTTTGTTGTTTTACACACACTATAGTGTTGCTCGGCACAGCTTACAGTCGTCCATTCCGCACCAACAGTTGTATCTCTATGCAACACACAACCCTTAGTGGGGTCAGAACCTGGCTGGTACTCCCCCCAATATGTTACCCATACCGGCCAACCATCTAACCAATACCAATCGGCCGTGTCCTGCAAAAAAAGAAGTTTTAAAAAAAAATGAAAAAGGGTAAAAAAAATTGGTAATTTTTTTATAGACTTATATTATTTTCTTTTAGACAGAGGTTACATAATGCAAACTTTATTTATCTTCGAATACAGCAACAAAGATCGAAATAATTCAAACAACAAAGAGAATTAGCAGCAAAACAACAGTCGTTAAAACTATAGTATAAAAACACATACCTATAGTAAATACAAGTTTAAAACAAATGTTGTCAAAAATATTTCCAAGTATACTTTTCTTCTATGTTGGTGAGGTTCGCAACATGGCAGCCCATGGGTCCTAGGGTTTAGGGCAGGATTGGATCATTACTCCAAGCTATACTTACACTGTTAAGTCTCATTCCCAACCAAACAACTTGTTGTTGAACATAACTGATGATAAACGCTTCATCATATGCAGTTTGTATACTTGCTAGTTCGCTATTCATGCTCTTGCAGTTTGTTGAGGCATCTTCGAAAGATCTCATTGTTTTGTCGAGGTAATAACAAACGTATGTGCCCCCAAGTTTGTCAAACTATAAAGGGAAATCAGGTTAATTTTTTTAAATTCGTGCAAATAACGTAATTTAAACAAAAAAGGGAATGTTTTAACTAACTTATGTAAATAACAACTTCACACAGAAATATAATATTTATTAAGAACATTTTATGTTTTTAAAATAGAATAATTTTTGTAAACAAGCTAAATTTTGCAATTCAAAAAACCTGGTGCCCATGTTATTACACTGAACAACATAAAATGTTCACTGTTTACTAACAAATCGGTTGAGTAAATAGAATGAAAAGGTGTCCAACTTTCCCCCACCCTACTATATTATAAAAACAGCAATCTTTTTTCTGTTTATCATACCTGCATCCATCCGGACGGGCATTTTTTATTATTGTTGATTTGCTGGCCAGGTGTGGTGTCCGGGTCTTTTCCTTTGGAACAAATGTACGGCAACTTATTCTCGCATCGATTGTCGTTCCACAACCCGGCCAACTCTTCACCATGATACATTTCAACGCAATTCTCTTCATTGTTGCTATGGTTGGGTTCACCTGGAACATAACATAATTTGTTTAGAAAACAAACTTTAACAAAAAACCATGTGTAAAAACCGGGTTAAAAAAAAACAAAAAAACCATGAGTAAAAATCATGTTTAAAAAATCAGGGCAACAGCAGTTGTTACACACCTTGTACCTGCTTACGTGTTACTAAAAATGCAACTTTGTTTGGGTTTTTTTATCATCTATTTTATATTTATTTTTTATTTATGGCTGTCAGTTCATACAAGCCATGAGGGACTAGTATATGCTGTAATGTAACTTACTTTATCCTCGCATGGCCGGAAATCGACAGTCGTTATAACACGGGTGTTCACTGTTCATACACCTCGTGCCAGCTTACAAGTTACCAAGTATGTTACTTTGTAAGTGAAATTTTTTTGTGGATTTTTTAATTTTTTTTTTATATATGGCTGATAATTTGGACAACCAGCAATTTCCGTTGGAGCAATTTTCGTTAGGTGTCTTGCCCAAGGACACATACGCCCACAATGGTGGCAACGACAAGCCTTGAACCCATTCTGTCTGGGCTCGAGGCAGGCCCGCTAACCAACTGTGCTTTGGCGCCGAACCTATGCTATACAACTTATACAGTTAATTATTTACCAGACTTCCAGTTAGTGTAAGTGACCTCATCCCCACTTGACCATGTGTATTTGTAATACCAGTGTGCGTCACTGAAGCCAATCCATAAGTTGTTGTAAGCGTTAATACTGTGTGCTGTTATAAAGGCTGAAAAAAAAACTCATTTAAGAAGGAGATTAAAAACTTACAAATGTTGGGTTAAATTAACAAAAATTCATCATGAATAAGAGGGTTTAGTAAAATAGGGTTGGAAACGAAATGAATTAAACTCGTTTAGTGTCTTGGCGGGCAACGACAGTCGGTATTACACAGGTGATCTGTTTCATACACCACGTGTCAACTTTCAAGGTACTACGTATGTAACTTTGTTGGTGATTGAATTTTGTATGGTTGACAATTTAGACAACTCATTAGTGACCACTTGGTTGAAGCAATATGACGTACCAAAACTTACAGTTTTCATATTTATTATGGATTGTGACCAAGTTTCCACCAACCGAAATGCAGTTTTGGTTTGCGTTTACAAAAGTATCAGCACAATCAGGATTGTCAGTGGTAGTCGGGTCACAAACTCCATTTTGTCCATGTATTTGGAAACAATAATTGCCGTATTCTAACCAGTTGGCAGGGCAGCCACCTAGAGAAAATAATAAATAGAACGTTTGGCACCAGTGAATATTCTTTTGGAACAGATTAGGCTGGTGGTAAGTGTTAGAGGTTGGCAGTTAGAAGATACGGTTTGGTGGTCAACAGATAATGTAGGAAACGGTTACTTTCCTTGCAACAGAACATATATTAGCGTAAAATAGATTAAGTTTAACTTAAATGGCAATAGTGAAGAATCCTTTAGTACTTACATATTATGGGTGGTCGAAAGTGTTAGAAGTTGGTAGTTAGGGGTTTGGTTACAGTTCAGAGGTTAGCAGATACCAATGAATTTTAAACTTTTTATAAGAACAACACTTACCCCTAAATGGTATAGTACCGTGGGGTAAAATGGGACACCTTTAGCACATAATATTCAAATATCCTGATTGTGTTTTAAACAATGAACCACAGTCCATTGGAGTCGTGAAAATACAGGTTTATAATTCTTTAAATGTTCTTAGTTTACTATCCAAATGGGACGATAAAATATAATGAAAAGTGTCTCATCTTCCCCCACTACCATATTAACAATATATATCTTATATTCCTGACCTGGCCATGGTTGTGTGGGCTGTGGTGGATTGGGTGGAGAACCAAGGTAAGCTTTACATATGTAACCTCCTATATCTAACCCACAGTTTGCATCATTCCATTTACCATTCACTTTCAACATAGTAATGCATTGTTCCATGCCAAGAGAGTCATTCGGTTCGCCTGTATTGAATATTTGGTGAATTTCTTTGCTATATACGTCTATGAATGATTACACAATTACTATAATGTAAAGTGTGTATACAAATACTATATGTACCACTAGGCACTACACTGCTGGTGACGTCATCATAGAGATATTGCTAAGAAACCAATCAACAATTTATACGTATGAAGTGTGTATAGAAATAACATATGTACTAATATAGGCACGAGAGTGTATGCAAGTAAGATTATTAGATCAAGATTGCAACATTTTTTAAGGTTGCCATTTTTACGATCGTTGAGCATTTTTTGTTGTTATGCATTTTTGTGATGTAACTTATTTATCCTCGCATGGCGGGGTAACAACAGTCATTATAACCTGGGTGTTCTGGTTTATACACCTCATGCTAGCTTACAAGTTACCACGCATGTAACTTTGTGGGTGGTTGTTTTTATCTATGGCCGACAATTTATGCCCACGAAACACATGAAGCTGCAATAGTAGCAGCAAAAGGTTAAATTTTAGGATATTTTGTTTTTATTTTTTCTACTTTCCAAACCTGTGTTCCAGTTCACATAATCAACTGGTGTTCCATCCGACCATAAATATTCCCCGTTTGTTCCTCCGTGTTCACCTAGTCCTGTCCAGTATCTATCAAGCTGCATTTTCTGTGATAACATAATGTTTATTTATCTCTTCGAAAACGATAGCGAAGATCATGTTATTTAAAAAACGAAGAGAAGGGAATCAACAGAAAAACAACTGTTGTTAAAACACGCTATGTTTAAAAAGGGTGAGAAAGAATGTCAGTTAAAAACTGGGGCTGTTTCACCCAGATAAAAACTCATGTCAGCCAAAAATGTTTCTATGTTAACATAAAGTTTCACACTTATGGGTTTAACTGATAGCCCACAGAGATAAGCACATAATGGCATCTATTTGGTCCATTTTCTGTATAAGTAAAACTCATGTAAGCACAAAATGTTTTTGATGTTTTCTATTCTATGTAAGTGAGGTCCTGCAGTGCGATTGGCATGGGGCCTAAGACTAAGGCCAAAAAGTTAGCTGTTAGCTCTTTTTCCTATAATTTATTTATCTTTCTTTGATTACGGTTGCGAAGATTAGCGCCAAAACAATGGTTGTTAAAACAAAGTTACAGTTAAAAACATATTTACATTTATTTGGAAGAAAATAAGCGTGGTCGCTACACCTCTTGTTTGTGGTACGTTTTGAGTCAAAAAACATATTTATATTTAATTAAAAATAAAAAGGGTGGTCGCTTTACCTGTATTTGACCTGTAAGGAAAGATTGTTCTTCGTGAGAATGAACGGAAATAAGGTTTCCACCAACTGCTTGGCATGCCTGTGAGGTTAATTGTATGTTTTTTATTTTATTGCCCTTACACACAATAAAGGAATGTAACTTATTTTTGCTTGCCAATAACAGCCTTAGAACACGAGTTTTCTCTTTCATACACCTCGCGCTAGCTGAAAAGTTACTAGGTATGTTACTTGTAAATGGTAATTTTTTATATTTTTTTAGTATACGGATAACAATTTAGAAACTCATTAGGGACCAAAACAGTTTATCATAAAAATTGCTAAAACATGTTATTAGGGTTTAACAAATATTTCAGTTTAACTCACACGATCTGCCGTATATTTCGTCACTTCTAAGCCATCATTGAAAAGATAACACATTCCTTTAAAATCAAGCCACGTTCCATCATCCTCACTCCCACATTGTGAGTTAGGCGTTCCTGTTGGGATGTCCGTTGGTTCTGGTGGCTTGATGCCTTTCTGGAGCTTACAGACCCAATTCAGAGGCTGAAGAGTATTTTTTCATTTGAATTTTGTTATTGAAAAAATTATTTTAGATGGTACAGATCCAGTTCATAGGGTAAAGTTGAGTAAAAATTTGTAAAATAAATTTTGAGTTTATAGGGTATACCCATGATCAAAATAAATGAATAAATGTTTCCTATTTATCTTCACATGGCAGTGCAAAGACAACTGTTATAACATGGGTGTTCTGTTTTATACAGCCCGTGCTAGTATACAAATTACTATGTATGTAAATTGTTTGTTGGCAGGGCGGGGTAGTCGTTATATTACGGGTGTTCTGTTTTATACACCTCGCGCCTGAGTTATCACGTATGCCGAGGGACCACAGGGTTGGAGCAATTACCGCATGCATCTTGCCTAAGGACACAAACCAGCCCCATGATATGTCCTAATAACAGAATAAAACATTACCTCTAGACAGTTTAAGTTGTTCCAGAACCCCGTGTTGACGAATGGTTCGTATTTCATCACCACACATCCACTGTCGAGCACGCCACTTGGGGCGCCAAGGCTCCAGTCCGTATATTCAACAGGTGTTCCATCAGACCACGACCAACCTTCTCCTTCCCTGTGTATTTGGTGGGTTAACGTTTTCTATTTTATGTGGGTCGTTATGTGAGGCATTTTATTTATCCTCGTGTGAAAGAAAGCAACAGTCGTTATAACACGGGTGTTCTGTTTCATACACCTCTTGCCTGCTTACGGGTTACCTTGTATATAAGTGTCATGCCCAGTGACATATACAGGACTCCTTGTCGAGGACCTGGGATTTAGTCGCTGCTATCATTGTGGGTGTATAAGTTGGGCATGACACTTACATACAGTAACTTGTAAGCAGGTACGAGGTGTATGAAACAGAACACTTGTGTTTGACCGACTGCCATTGCCCTACCATGCGAGGATAAACAAGTAACATACATGGTAACTCGCAAGCAGGTTCAAGGTGTATGAGACAGAACACTTGTGTTATAACGAATGTCGTTGCCCCGTCATGCGAGGATAAACAAGTTACCTAAATAGTAACTTTTAAGCTGACATGCACACGTAACAGAACACCCTTATATAAAGATTGTCATTGCACCGCCACTCAAGGATAAATAAGTTACGGTCAATCCTCCATTCAAACTTACTTGCTACTAAGTCCAACCCACACTGATGAGCTTGACAAACCTAACCTACTAAGCTCATTTATTAAAAACGATTCCTCGGTTTTGCTGTGGATTGAAACCAAGTCCCCTCCAGCAGAAAGACACTGAAAAAAAGTTAAAAAAGAGTAGGTAAGTTTTAATGTTAACTGGTGGTTTAGGAATGCTTGCAACAGTCACTTAAACTGGTAATATTCTGTTACTTCTGCTACCAGGCATAATAGCAAAGGGAAAATCTTATAGACCCCTTAGTTAAAAAAGAAGTAGAAAACGTGTCAATTAAACAAAAAACATTTTTAGCAGAAACCCATGGGGGTAATGGGGCAACTCTGTCTGAAATCCCCAAGTCCCATGGTGTGTCTCACTGTAGAACCTCATCCATATAGAATAGAATGTGCATATACGATGTTGGGGTATTGAGCCAACTCTGGCCTAAATCTTGGGTTCCATGGCAAGCCTCACTATAGGACCTGTGGCCTAAATCCCAGGTCCCCGTCAAGGACCTCGCCCAAATAGGATAGAATTTGCAATAGAAATCAGAAACCTGATGTCTTGCGTTTCCCCATGATTGCTTCTGATCATATTCGTCTGTTTCTGCAGCAATTACAACTTTGTAGCAATATGAACTGTCGGGACTTGGTGTGGAATAACCATAAGGACATCCACCCACAGGGGAGGGAGTGGCTGGAATGTAATGATGGAAAATATAAGTCTGGTGCCAGCATATTGGTTAGCGTGTCTTTAATACATAGGTTTGGGATTCCGATCAACGCTTACTACAAGTGTTGGAGTGAGTGTACTTACAATTGCTTCAACGCAGTGCTTAGCTATAGGTTTTCCAAAAATATCCATAAAGTTGATATAAATAATATAAAATACGAGTCTGGTAGAGGTGGTTAGCAATTCTGCCTTTAGTTCAGAGGATATGAGCTTAAGGCCCAGCGCTGCTATGTTTTTGGGTGTGTGTCTTTGGGCAATACACAATGAAAATTGCTTCAACGCAGTGACACGAGGTGTATGAAACAGAACACTAGTGTTATAACGACTGTCATGGCCCTGTCACTTAAGGATAAATAAGTTACATACGTGTTATTGGGGTAATGGGCCAATTGTGGCCTAAATCCTAGGGCCCATGGCGTGCTACGCTGCGGGACCTTACCCATATAGAATAGAATGCATATGTGGTAACTCGTAAGCTGGCACAAGATGCATGAAACAGAACAACCGTGTTATAACGACTGTCGTTTCCCCGCCATGTGTGGATAAATAAGTTACTTACGTGGTAACTTGTAAGCGAGCATGAGGTGTATGAAACAGAACACCAGTGTTATAACGATTGTCGTTGCCCGTCACTTTAGAATAAATAAGTTACACACGTGGTTACTTGTAAATGGGCATGGTGTATGAAACAGAACACCCGCGTTATAACGACAGACGAACCCCTGCAGCCGCACGAGGATATATCAAGTAAAATTCATTTATTACAATTCATTCACTCACTTATAGGTGGTTGTGTCCATCCATCTCTTTGCATCTCACAAATACTGTAAGCCTCCTTCTCACACCTGGTGCTGTACCACATCCCATGTCCTATCTGCCCTCCATAAAACACAGTGCATTCTCCACCGTCAATAGCTGGGGGAATAATCATTAAAATGCTAGCAGATGTGAAATAATACAGAGTGCTCGGAAAGTCACTGCGTACTGACTAATATTTTTTTATTTAGTCTATTGTAAGAAAGAAGCTGATTTAGGTGTTTAGAAACAAAATGAGAAGGTCCAAGCCTATATTGATGCTAATGGGGGTCACTTTCAACACAATTTATAATTGTCATTCATATTTACCTCCTGGATTCTACACTGAAACATGTTTGTTAATAAATATGTAAGTGCACAGTGACTTTCACAACACCTGGCACTTACCGAATACCACTTCAAAGTCACTGTGTACTTGCATATTTATTCCCAAACATTTCCTGCAGCATAGTTAATAAAGTCATTTTGATTAACTGCATACATATTGGTCAGCTTGCATGCTAAAATGGGTGCATTTCGGGTGTTTGGAAAGTAACTTTGCACTGTTCTAATAATTTTCAAGAGTTTATGGTGATTTTAATTGAGGTGTTTGGAAACAAGTAGCAATACTTTAATCTTCAGACTACAAAAGTCTTTAAAAATTACTGCTATTAAAATAGAAATAACGAAGCATTAAAAATATAAAATTTTTTTTTACTTTTTAGAAACAGTACTTTTTTATAAAAATAATTTTAAATTGTTTATATATTTTTTACTTGGGTTCCCATATCCCCAGTTATCATAAGTGATTGGCTCTCCACTTTCCCACACCCATGATACACCAGTGTCCTCTGATACAACAGCATGTAATCCAATCCACCATCGTAAATCCTCGTTTCCAATAATTGTGTGGATGAAACTTTGAACGTATCTGCATATGAATAAAAAATTGGAGATTTAGAAAACGAAAAAAATAATGTAATTTAAAGTATATTTCACATTTTGTCCGGCGCTGTGGTATAGTGGTTAACGCGCCTGCCTGTAACCCAGAGGTAATGGGTTCATGGCTCGATGCTGCAACCATTGTGGGCATATGTGTCCTTGAGCAAGACACTTAACGGCAATTGCTCCAACCCAGTGGTCACTAATGGGTTGTCCAAATTATCAGCCATACATAAAAAAAATGAAAAAAATCCCACAAAGTAACATACATGGTAACTCGTAAGCTAGCACGAGGTGTTAAACCCGTGTGATAACGACTGTCGTTTTCCGGCCACGCGAGGATAAAGTAAGTTACATTCATTCATTTTGTGTATGCATCTATAGTTGTCATAAAAAACTTTAAGATAATATTTTATTACTTGCTATCAAATTACCAAATATGGGTAAAAGATGTTTGTATTACAAATTACCACAGAATCTATGTTTTATGCATTTAAACTGCCTACTTATTTTGTATATGAACATTCTGTCCCCCCAAACCAGCACAAAAAGCTTCGGTGTCTTCCTCCTTGACCAAGTTACGTTCGAACCAGTAACAGTTTGATTCGTATGGTTCCCAGCCTTTAGTGACAAGTTTAATGTATATGTTTCTGCTGTTATTGTTACAAAGGTAATATCTTTTGGCTAAACAGTTTTAATGGTGTATGAAACAAAACACCCGTATTAAAACGACTGTCGTTGCCCGCCATGCGAGGATAAATAAGTAACATACATGGTAACTCATAAGCAGGCACGAGGTGTATGAAACAAAACACCGTGTTAAAACGACTGTCGTTGCCGGCCATGCGAGGATAAATAAGTTACATACATGGTAACTCGTAAACGTACACAATGTGTATGAAACAGAACATCCCTGTTATAACTTGCCATATGCGGATAAGTTACATTTATACATTTATTAACCAGTAGTCAGTTACCTTCAAGACAGCCAGGTGCAGGGGTCGGATCCGCTGCTTGATCTGGTGTGTAATGGCCTTTCATTGCTTTGCAAACATATTTCTGTACAAAATAATGGAGTTACTTACTTCTTACACAACATATGCTGATTTAGTGTAATTCCAAAAGTATAAATGCTAAAAAATGGTTAGAAATAACTTTTTATGATAAGAAAGGCTTAAAAGTAATGGCCTGCCAAGCTGCGGTACCTCATGTTAGTGGCCTTGGATTAAGGCCAGAGTTGGCCAATTACTCCAACATTGTATATGCACATTCTATATGGGTGGGTTCCTACAGTGAGACACACCATGGGACCTGGGATTTAGACCAGAGTTGGCCCATTACCCCAACATTGTATATGCACATTCTATTCTATATGGATAAGGTCCTACAGTGAGGCACGCCATGGGACCTGGGATTCAGACTAGATCTGCCCCATTACCCCAACACCCATTGATGTACTTCACCAAACTAACCTGCACATCATCACAATCCGCATCGTTCCATTCACCAGACTCCTTGTACATTTCAACACAGTTTTCCGACTTCCCTTCCCAGTTGTTTGGTTCTTGACCAAACCAGTTTGTGTATGTTACCTGTTACGCAGATGTATTATAGAATGGTATAAAGCTGGCACGAGGTGTATGAAACAGAACACCCGTGTTATAACGACTGTCTTTACTCGCAATGCAAAGATAAAAAAATTTAAGCGTGTTTTTTTACATTTACTTAAATATTTCGACATTAATGCACCTAAAGCTTCTTAAATTCTAAGCTGAAGTAAATTTCTTGTTTAAATGATATCAGTTAAAATTATCTAATTAAATTCTTTACAACTTCCCAACTTTTATTAGGTAAATGAGCAAATAAATTGTATTTATTTAAGATGTTTGTTTAAACCACAATTCACTCACAAGACTCCCATCTATCCACTCGTATTCATTGACAGATCGCAAATCATTCAACCCAATCCACATCGATTCTGCTTCGTAACGAACGAGGAGTTGGTTCACGAAATCGTTGTCCACTGAGTCAAATATGGAAGCTAAATGTCCCCCATTCTCTACGCAAGCAGCTTCACTTTCCGCCCAAGTTAGTTCATTGTCTGGAAGTAAAATAAAAAGTGTTTTTAAGAAAATGGGTGCTAGGTATTAGGTTTGGAAAAAATGCCCACATATTTTTCAAAATATCAGATAAAACTGAATTTTTAAAAATTGTAAGGATATTTCCAGAAGAAAAAAGAAAGATTTGCTTCTTTTTATAAATTGGGTTTTAAAATAAATTGGCAAGTTTAAAAAAAGAGAAAAAGTCGTATTCTTTACAAATGTAAAAAAAAACGGATCAGAAAAAAATGATTTAAATTTTATTAGTAATGTTTTTTTGCAGCTTCTGTGATTATGTTTTTAGTTCTTCATGGCTTGTTATAGGTTTATTAAAAAAACATGAACAAAAATAACTAGACAGAAGCTTTTTGGATCAAAGATTCAGAATTCATATTAGTTTAAAAGCAAATTAAAAGTAATAATAACAGACACACGTAAAAAAAAATCTTTGTGTAAATCATCAAAATTAGCGTAACAACCATTGTACCTGATACTAAGTAGCAGAATGATTCAAACGGATCCCAACCCGCCAAGCAATTCTTCTCGTTATCAGCGAACGCAAACGCAACTGGGTAATAACTGAAAAAAAATGCACCGATTGAAGTAACTTGAATGAATGTAACTTATTTATCCTTGCGTGGCCGGAAAATGACGGTCGTTATAACACAGGTGCTCTGTTCTACGCCTTGTGCCAGCTTACAAGTCACCATTTTTTTATATTGAGGGTGAACTCGGTATATTCTATTGTAAATGGGCAGCTTGCCATAACTCCTACAGCATGGCTTGCCATAAGACCTAAGATTAATGGCAGAGTTGGCCAATTATCACAACACCCAGAGTCATGCCCAAGAACACACATAGGTGTTTATGTCCTTATAAGCAGGACAACTACAGACATTTTGTCAACTGCTCATACCCAAACGATATTAGCACCCTGAATTATAGGGTAATGGGCCAACTCTGGTTTAAATCTCAGGTCCCATGGCATGCTTCACTGTAGGACCTCACCCATATAGAATAGAATGTGCATATACAATGTTGGGGTAATGGGCCAACTCTGGCCTAAATCTCAGGTTCCATAGCATGCCTCACTGTAGGACCTCACCCATATAGAATAGAATATGCATATACAATATTGGGGTAATGGGCCAACTCTGGTCTAAATTCCAGGTCCCATGGCGTGCCTCACTGTAGGAATTCACCCATATAGAATAGAATATGCATATACAATGTTGGGGTAATGGGCCAACTCTGGTCTAAATCCCAGGTCCCATGACGTGCCTCACCATAAGACCTTACTCATATACTGTAGAACCAAACTTGTATAGAATAAAACTGAGTGTAGAAAATATATACAGCACACTGTCGTACTCATAATCCAATGATATGATATTGTGTCCGTCACTTCCTTTGTAAGTGCTTTGTGGTGGTTTCTTCACAATGGTAACTTGCCCACCAAGTTTATCAATGATAACGCCAGCATGAACAGCTGAACTGCAAACTTCCGATATCTAAAAGAAAATATAAAAACTTATTTTCTAAATACTTAAGTTGATAGGAATGCAGTTTATTATTTCTAAACTGAAGGTTTGGTTTTCCCCCAAAAAAAATTTTTAACTTTAACTTGTTTTCTAATTTTTTTGTTATATAGGAACTGCAGTTTAATTTTAGCTTTTCCTAAATTTTTTTAAATTGTTTTTAAACTGAAGGTTTGGTTTAAAAAAAAAAAGTTTGTAACATATGTTTTGTATGGGTGAGGTAAGATATAGTCCAGTATTTATCATAAGCCTATATCTATAATTGTAATCAGTATGAATAAATGAATTTAATTTATTTAACCTTGAGTGGCCGGAAATTGTCAGTCTTTATAACCTGTTCTGATTCATGCACCTCATGCCCGCTTACAAGTTACAACCGATATAACTTTTGTTAATAATTAAAACTCATCGATTAAATGCAACTTACACCAGCATATACCCCGGTACCATACACAGTAACAGTAGGAGTAAGCAGTGGACACATTCCGGGACACTCAGCTTGTACAACCGTACCTACAGGATCATCTTTATTACCAATAATAATATCACCTGTTTCCTCACACTTAAGTTCGCCTGAAAAATAAAACAACTTTACTTTTAGGGCAACGTATCTGAGTAAAATGATGTGTTTTAGGGCAAGGCAATATAATATAGAGTTTAGTAATCCAGTTTTATAGCTATACCTATGTATAAAGTACTGTGGAGTAAAATGTTCACAGATCCTCTATTTCCTTATCTTGTTTTTAACAATTAACAAAAATGTTTACAGTTGCGAGAATACGGTAATAATTCTGTAAATATTCTTTGTTTACTACCAAATGGGAACTTAAGAAAAGGAAATTAAAAAATAATGCTCTGCTAAAACATTTTTGCTTAATTAGGCTAAAACACATAAAATAACTAAAAACAAACAACTAAAAACAAAAAAAAAATTTTCAAAATTATAATTCTTATACATTATTATAGGAAGTAAAGATATATACAAAGTAAATTCTGGGTCCGAGAACTTTTAAATTTAAGGTCAAGGTGTCGCTTTGCAATATGGTCTCCCTTGACCTTAACTTTAAAAGTTCTTGGAGCCAGAATTTCTTCTATGAGAAAAGAAAGTTAGCGCACAAAAACAGATCTTAAAATGTCGGCTCAATGTCACAGTGTAATATGTAATCCGCTTAAAACAAAAACTCTAGTTGACATCATTCAGTAACGTAATATGTGACTAACCAAATACCGCACGATGGCGCTATAACAAATGAAGTAAATAATTGGGGAGCTAACAAAATATTATAACACATACGTAGGGGGTTGCACCCTGTGAGCTCAAATCTCATTCCAATCATATCTCCTTGCCATTCAAGCGGGTAGATTCGAATACCGGGTGAGAATACGTGTTCCGGCAACGCTACTCGCACTGGTGTGTTTGTATCTACGTTGCCAGTGAATTTAACCTGGAAAATATTGTTTTTATGTTTTGTTTTTTTAATAAAAGAAAATATTTTTTCCAATACTTCATAACGTAAAATATTGGAAAGTGTAACAAATTCTGTAAATCTGACCCTGATCTGGCGGATTTTTGGGTAAAGAAGTAAAGTATATGCGTGATCTGCCGTACAAGGAGACATCATAATGGTATGATGCAATAAATCAATCACATAAATTTAAATAAGTGAAAGGAAAAGAAAACCTGCACATATTCCTGTGGTCTTGTAGTGTCTCGCCACATGGCATTCGAAACAGTGGTATAATAATTTTATTTATATAAACTTTTTAAAGGGCTTTTTACTTATAAATTTTTAAATTTATGTTTTTACCAAAAAAACTTTTTACTTTTAAACCTAAAAATTTGCGCGTTTTTTACCAAAAGATCTTTTAATTATGAAAAATATTTCTGCCTCTCCCTACCACGTCACCATCTATGTTGGTGTAATCTGTCCATTCCTGGTAAGTGAGGTCATTGGCTATTCCAACTTTAAATGACGTGACGTATCTGTCTGCATCACCGGCACCTTGGATGAAGAGACCGCTTATTCGTATGTTTTGTGGGAAAGTCACTTGAACCCACGCACCTGGGAATAAACCAATAAAAACAATGAATTTTTTAACTTGCAAATTTATAAACGTAAATGGCTCGTTGTTTGCCTGCTAGGTGTAGCAACCACTATCTTTCTTTAAATTGAATGTAAATACTTTTTAAGTGTAAGCGTGGAGTACAGAGAATCAAATGAACCAAACAACCAATATATATATATTGTTCAAAAAGCAATTGTATAACAAATTCTTGTGAATGCGTCCTTGACCAAGTGAATTGATCCAGCCCAGTAGTTTCTTATGGGTTGTCTAAATCTGACATTAAACAAAATGAAAGAAACACTGAAAAAACAACCACAAATTTACATACAACTTGTAAGCTGTCATAAGGGGTATGAAACAGAACACCTGTGTTATAACAACTGTCCTTGCCTCGCCATGCGAGGATAAATAAGTTACATACATGGTAACTCGCTAGTGGGCATGAGGTGTATGAAACATAACACTCATGTTAGAACGACTGTTGTTTTTCGGCCAAGCAAGGATAAATAATTTATATACATACATTCATGAAAAAGAGATATCATGAATGAATGAATGTCAACTTATTTATCCTCGCTTGGCTGGAAAACAACATTCGTTAAACACGATTGTTCTGTTTTAAATTAATTTACGCAAGAATAAATAAGTTAGCTAGTTCCAAGAAAATCATAATTAAACTTCTCACCGACGCCCTCGTTAGTAGCCCAGCTCCCACCACCATTTAGCCTCCCATTCACCCCTTTATGTTTATTATCAATATAAGAAGACTGGGAGAATTGGGAATCTGCAACTGAACCATTTTCCACACCAAGCTTTTGGTAACAAGCTAAAAAAATAAAAGTCGATATCAGAAATTTTTTCAATTATTTACTGTAAAAAACTTAACACTGTTTTTTGGATATTATATGCAGCAACTTTTTTGGAAATTAAAAACAAACAAATTTTGGCAAACATGTTATATAATTTCACATTTAAATCTTAAACGTGGTGATTAGACAATTTCCTAAAGTAGTATTTATTTATAGCAGAATTTAACAACTGTTGTTTTGTTGGTAATTCCTTTCTCTTCGCTTGATTAATTTAATCTTTGCCGATGTGTTTAACAGAAAAAATAAAAAATGATAGTTTGTTATATGTGGACATAAACATAAATATACATATTGTTACAACAATTTCTTAGATTTTCTGCATCTTTGCTTGCCAATGATGTTTAAACATCTTTTATAATTTTGAAGTAAATGGGCCAACTAGAAACTTGCGTGTCACCAAATTATTATCAACTTTGTTTCCATACATTACTTACTTGCTTGCTCGCATGAGTAAATAACATTGAGATATTTGTAAGTATTCGGGCACGGGTCACCAAATATATCATTAGTTGCGCTAACAGTGCATGCCTGCTGGTAGTTACACAAGTCAGATACAATGTTTATGGAGTCTTCTGAATGGCAACCTCCGATTGGTACGCCTTGATCGCTGCTACATCTGTGGATGTATTGTCAGAGTATAAGCAACATGTAAAGTAAAAATGACAAAATAATCTAAAATATTCACCCACAAAGGTAGGTATAAGCATAACAAAAGAGTAAAAAAAATATTCACTCACAAAGTTACAAACATGGTAACTCGTAAGCGGGCACGAGGTGTATGAAGCAGAACACTTGTGTTATAACGACTGCCGTTGTTTCGCCATGCGAGGATAAATAAGTTACATACATGGTAACTCATAAGCGGGCATAAGGTGTATGAAACAGAACAGCCGTGTTATAACGACTGCCGCTGTTTCGACATGCCAGGATAAATAAGTTACATACGTGGTAACTCGTAAGCGGGCATAAGGTGTATGAAACAGAACACCCGTGTTCTAACGACTGTACAAATGAATAAGTTACAGGCGTGGTACTTCAGAAGCGAGCATGAGGTGTATGCAACAGAACACTTGTGTTCAAATCATGAACTTATGAAGTAACATGTCACTTACGTAGCAATATTAGACCTCCCATAAGAAGCATGGTGAATTACAATAACCAGCTCGCCAGGACAAACAAGGATGTCAGAATCCCCCTCGCATATATCTATTATATACTCTCCTGCAATTATAAGAAGGGTCACAAAAATTCAGTCACATTTAGTTGTCAAACATAGGAAACCTTGATTAATGTGGTGAATACACTAAGGCGCATGGAAGCAGTCTGGAAGTTAAGGTAATAGGCCAAATCAGACATAAATCCTAGTTTCTTAGAAAAGACCCCACCCGTATAGAATAGAATGTGCATAAACAATGTTGGGGTAATGGGCCAACTCTGGCCTAAATCCCAGGTCCATGGCATGCCTCACTGTAGAACCTCATCCATATAGAATAGAATGTGCATAAACAATGTTGGGGTAATGGGCCAACTCCGGCCTAAATCATAGGCCACATGGCATGCCTCACTGTAGGACCTCACCCATATAGAATAGAATGTGCATATACAATGTTTGGGTAATGGGCTAACTTTGGCTTAAATCTCAGGTCCTTAACAAGAACCTCACCCATATAGAATAGAACTATTAAGAAGGGTTTAACTTATAAATAAAGGAACTCTTGCTTTGCTTATATACACATGTTATGTCACCCACCATTAGCAATAGGAATAACAGGAGCGGTGTTAGCGAGTTTCTTGCAAGCGATTCCTCTCTCAGCTGAACAATCCAGGTCGTTCCATTTAGAATTGGATGAATACATTTCAACACATTTCTCATTCTCACCATTTGGTTCACCTGTAAAACAACAATGAATGAATGCGAATTACTTCACCCTCGCATGGCAGGGCAAGGATAGTCGTTATAACACGGGTGTTCTGTTTCATACACCTCGTGCCAGCTTACAAGTTACCACGTTTGTAACTTTGTAAGTGTTTTTTTGCAGTGAATTTTATATTTTGTTTATTTATGGCTAACGAATAAACATCAGAAATACACTTCGTTTTTAAATCAGCCACTTAAAGATTATTTACGTTATGTCTGGTAGCAGAAGTAACAGAATATTGCAGTAAGAGTTAAATAAAGACAGTTTTATAAATATGCTGTGTCTTTTCAGTGGTGACACATAGTCTAATTTATGTATTTGAAAATAATGCTAGTCAAAGTATTACACATATAATCATGTGAAACAACAATTAAGGAAAGCATTACCGATGCAATAGTAACACAACAATATAACAAAGTAGAATTAGATAGTTTACCATCTTCCCAATATATAAAGTTGAATGGAGCCCCGCTACACCACTTCCAACCATCGTTATCTATTATATTTGCTCCAATCCAAAACGCTGGCATGAGAACCATGGTGGATATTTGGCCATTCACATAAGCTTGTTCTTCCCTGGAAAAGAAATAGTGGGGTATGATTATAAGTTGTACAAGTAACACTGTGTTTTAGGAGATTTGGGTGTGTATGAATGTAACTTATTTAATCCTTGCATGGCGGGGTAACGGCAGTCGTTATACCATGGGGGTGTCCTGTTTCATACACCTCGTGCCCGCTTGCAAGTTACCTCGTATGTAACTTTGTGAGGGATTATTTTTATTTTGTATGACAGTTTTGATAAGTGACCACTGGGCACAATTCCTGTTAAGCTTCTTAGCGAAGAACACATGAAAAAGAATATTCACCCCTGAAGTAACATACGTGGTAACTTGTAAGCAGGCACGAGGTGTATGAAACAGAACACCCCTATTATAACGGATGTCTTTACCGCCACCATGTGAGGATAAACAAGCTAAATACGTGGTAACTTGTAAGCGGGCACGAGGTGCATGAAACAAAACTCCTGTGTTATAACGACTGACCTTGCCCTGCCCTGTCATGTGTGGATAAAATACTAATTATCAGTAAACAGTCTTTAGGTAAAACAATCAATCAGTTGAACAACCTACTTTGAGTTGACGCTGAGCAAATCCCCTCCAAGTCCAAGACAATAATCTCTCGCAGTTTGCCACGTTCTTGTTTGGTAATCATTGAAATGATAACAGTTGAATTCCCCACTTGGATTGAAAGTCCAATCTTTGCCACATCGTGGGTCGTAATCATCTGGGAAAAATAACTTTATTTTCCTTTTCAATTATGGTAACGAAATTTAAATATATTTTAAATGAAAAAATAGGATATAGTTGTGTTTATTAATATATTTTCTTATTTTTCTACAGAGTCTCCGTTGGAGAATTATTCGACCGAATTGTTGAAAAAGGAAGTTACACGGAAAAGGATGCAAGCCATTTAATATCACAAATTTTAGATGCAATTGATTATTTGCATAGTAAAGATATAGTGCATAGAGACCTAAAGGTACAAATTATGCTGCGGAATGTAATGATTAAACATGCCCACAAGCATGTTCCGTGTAAAACTTTGATGCTCTCGTACGTTAACCATTTACATAATGTAAACAAATAATCTTGGCTGTAAATAGATTAATATTTACTGTTACTAATTCATCTTCCCAATATTATAAACTGTCATTTGAAAAAAAATGGAAGAAAACAAACGAGGCCGTTACACCTAGCAAGCCATTTATGTTTAATTATTATCAAGTTAGTCTTCTATAGAAACAAGTGTGCGTAAAGACTAAAGACACTACAATGGGGGAAATAAATTCCGTTCTTGTTAGTTAGTTTGAGAAATAAAGTTTTTGTCAGTTTGTTTGAAGTTTATGACTACTGTATTTCATAAATGTGTGTATAGGAATTAACAAAGCTTTTTTAGAGTCGTAAGGATAAGGTTATGTGAATATTCTTCGTTTAATATCAGATAGGGCGATAAAAGAGAATGAAAACATGTTTATGCTATCCAGAGCTATCATCTTACCCCAGCATACCATCTTACCCCAAAATATGGACAATTTTACCCCAACCTCCTACAACCATATATCTAACTACACAAACTCACCTTTTTTATAGAAGCACCATTTAGTGTCAGGTATAGAACTATCCCAACAACAACCTTTGCTGATGCATTCAGTGCTAAGGATCCCAGCGTATCCACAATCAAGTCTTTCATGGCTGGGTACTGATGTACAAGCTGCAGATATTTAAAATAAGTTGTGTTTTAGTTGAGAGTATATGTTTAAACTTAATCATACTTAAATTAGATATAATTTTAATGCAGTTTGATTCTAACTCTGCTGTTTTATATATGAAATAAAAAAAACCCAAAAAAATAATCACCCACAAAGTAACATACATGGCAACTCGTAAGCTGGCACGAGGTGTTAAACCCGTGTTATAACGACTGTCGTTTTCCGGCCACGCGAGGATAAAGTAAGTTACATTCATATAGTTGAATTAGGTTAAATGTAATGATACAATTTTATTACAGTTTCAATTATACAGTTTTCTTTACAGGAGTATTTTACACTTAATTCGTCTTTATTACACAGGTGTTTCAAACACCTCGTGCCCGCTTACGAGTCACATATGTAACTTTCTGTTTAATTTTTATTTTTTCTAGTTTTTTTCCAAGAGAATTAACAGCAAAACAACACTTGTTAAAACTCGCTATAGATGAAAAGTGTGGGAAAGAGTTTCAGGTAAAAAGTCGTTATCGTTCTACAATATTCACTTTACGAGTTACCACATCTATACTTTGTAGTTGATTTTTTATAGTTTTTTCTCCTTTTTTTTCTGTATGACTGAAAATTTGACAACCCATTAGTGACCCTAGAACCCGTACCCTCTGTGCTGTGCCATGGGACAATGGTAGCAGCACCGAGCTTTGAATCTGTACCCTCTGTGCTAGATAAAAAATACTGATACCTTGGTCTGGAGATGGAGTCACGATGTCTGTGTTGTCTTTGGAACATCCAAGCAACTCCATTCTTAACGAGGGGAAATTATTATACGATTGTTGTGTGAGTCGTATGTATGATGTCACAATAGGGGTTGGTAGTTTGTTTGTAACGGGGGTGTTTTCATCAACGTTTGCTGTGAATGTCTGGAATTGAATTAAAATAATTGATTAGTAAAAATTATTATTTTTTTGTGAGTGATCATTTTAGCAGTGGTGTCAAGATAAAAGATAAAAAGAAATGGAAAAAAGGTTCAATAAAAGCTTAATTGCTAAAGTCATAATATTATATGCTTTAAACTAAATTGAGTTGAATTTGTTTCAAAAACTTAAGGTGTAACTAGAACAAAAGTGTGTGTAAAGAGCGTACGTATGACAAAAAAGTTTGAGTGACAATACGTTTGAGTAAAAATTTTTACATGTTTCCATTTCTTGTCACATAACTACTCTATATAAACCAACATATGAAAAAAGGGATTTAACAAAGTGTGTGTTAAGACGTATGATAAAAAAGTGGTCAAAAATTATGAGCAGCAAATTCACCTTCACCGCTCCTGTGTTGTCTTTTACAGTTGTGAACGTGATACCATCATCTGAGTATGAGAGTTGGTATGAAGTTATCCATTGCAAGAAACCACCGGGTCGTCCTTGGGTTACAACTGCTGTTACTGTTCGTGGAATGACCAGCTGTATTTGTATCCATGTAGTGCCGGGTGCTGGGTTTTGCCCTAAGATTGTATATATCAATTTAATTACATAAATAATTTATAAGTATATATTATAGCGGGGTAATAACGGTATTTCAAAATGGGTGTTCAGTTTCATAAATGTAATTGTATGATAGAATAACTTATTTGGCCTATCATGGTAAAGCAACAACAGTGGTTAGAACATGGGTGTTAAGTTTCATACACTTCGGGCCCACTTACGAGTTACCATATGCGTCATATGAAGTAACTTACATGGTAAATTATAAACTGGCACAAGGTGTATTAAACCACACCAGTGTTATAACGGCTTTGTTGCCCTCCAGGCAAGTATAAAGCAAGTCACCTCCATTCATTCATGTTACTTTGTGAGTGTTTATTTTTTTTGGATTTTTCATTTTTACTTTTTTATGCATTTTTTATGTATGGCGGATAATTTGGACAACCCATTAGTAAACACTGGGTTGGAGCAAATTCACATGTAGCGGTTTAAGAGAATTGTCCCATGTTACACCACATCACCTGCAGCATCTAGTGTAGGCGCCCAACATCCTTGTGATGGAGGATCTTGTTGGTTATTCAAACGAGCCAACCAAGGTGCGTGGTTGTCATCCCAATATGAGCTTGCTGTTATTTCAATATCAAGTATAGTTCGGTCTTCCATTCCCAAGGCTTCAAAACATTCTATAAAAGTATAATAACTATTATGTTGGTGTATTATTTAAATGAAAAATGCACAATGTTTCAAAGCATGTTGTTGTATTGTAATGACAGCATTTTATAAAAAAGTAGGAAACATGTAGAGATACCGCATGCCCGCATACAGTATTTACAGTACCTTATGCAACATTTAAATTCAGCTTTTTGTAAAGCAAGTATAATAATGATATGTTGGTGTATTGCTTTGTTACTATTCCGTTGTTAATGCTATTTCTATTTGTTGTAACACATGATTGAGTTCAACTGCGTTTGCTTAAATAGCGCACTGTGCTAATTTGGCAAAAAGTTGACTAAAAGAAACTTAGAAAATTAAAAGAAAAAATTTTAAAATTGAACGAAAAAAATTAGAACATACGTTGTTCCGGCATTTTACAAATAAATGGGTGAACCACGGTGCACGAGGTGTCGTCCCATTTGTAACCGACATCTGCCCATAATGTGATGCAATCACCGCTGTCATTCGGTTCACCATCTTGAAAATTGGAGAAAGTCTAAAAGTATAAACAGAATTAAAAAAGACTATATAGTTTGTGTTATAATTTTACGTTTGGTCCCCAATCATTTATATTCTGTTTTTATAGCGCCACCATGCGGTATTTGATGAGTAACATGCTACATTGCCGAATGACATTGACTTTGGTTTTTCGTTTACCATTATTACATTTTACATCGTGACCTAAGACTACATTTTGTGCGCTAACTTTGTTTTCTCATTAATAAACAACTGTAGGTCACAACATCCACTAAACTATTAAATTATTCCATCTACTTAACATATAGTAGGATGGGGAAAGTTGGGACACGTTTTAACTCTATTTTCTTGTCCCATGTGGTAGTAAACAAAAAACATTTAAAGAATTATAAAACTATTTGCTCAAAACTCTCATTGACCGTTGTTAACTGTTTAAAACACGATCAGAATATTGGGATATTATGTGCAAAAGGTGTCCCATCCTCCCCCACTCTACTATTATGTAAAGTTGAACCACCCACCCAAGGTGATTGATCTGACCAAACATACTGTCCTTCTACCCCCATATCATTGGCTCCAACCCAGTTGGTTCCAAATGCATGTCCTGTATAAAGGAAGGAATGTAATTTATTTGTCCTTGTATGGCAGGACATTGATAGTCGTTATAACACGGGTGTTCTGTTTCATACACCTTGTGCCCACTTACAAGTTAACATGTATGTAACTTGTTTATCCTCGCATGGTAGGGCAATGACAGTCATTATAACATGGTTGTTCTGTTTCATACACCTCGTGCCCGCTTACGAGTTACCACGTATGTAACTTTGTAGGAGATTGTTTTTTATTGTATAGGTGACAATTTGGACAACCCGTTAGTGAACACTGGCTGAAAATATGGAATCATTACCCCAATGTTTCCAATGAAGCACACACCAGCTGTTACACACAACATCCTATGCTGTGGAACAATTGGTTAGGGCGTAAGTGGGGTGTATAGAACAAACCACCTGTGTTATAATGAATATCGTTTCCGGCCACTCAAGGATAAAACAAGTTACTTTCATGCTTGCCACTCACCGGTTACAAATCCATTTTCTTCAGGGTCAACAATGCTGACAAGATGAGCTCCATTTTCAAGACAGAAGTTTTCAGCAGCTGACCATGTAAACTCTGTCTCATATTCGAAGAAGTAACAATGGTTGTTGTACCAGAACCAATCAGGTGGGCAGCCTTCATGGATTGCTGAAACATCAAAAAATGAACTATAATATTTGCCACGAATGTAACCCTGATCTAGTGCTCATAGATTTAAAAATTCTTGTGTAAAGAAATACAGTTAGGATCTGGTGCTAGGAAAACATAACAAACAAAAATCAAGTCCAACCAATTTTATAATATAGGAGATATATATTTTGCCTAAATGGCATTGGCAGTTTTTTTTATTCAAATATAATCTAAAATTGTTTATCTCTTCGAAAAGGATAGCGAAGGTCATATTTCAACAACACGGGATGGATAAAAGGTGTGGGAAAGAGTGGCTGTTGCACCCAATTATTTGTATATAGTAGAGAGGGGGAAGCCAGGACACCTTTAGGACATAATACCCAAATATCCTGATCGTGTTTTAAACAATTAACAACGATCTGTGGCAGGGTATGGTTTTATAATTCTTGTTCTTTGTTTATTACAAAATAGAATAAATAAATTAATAAGTATTTCAACTTCTCTCTATATATAGACCCCCAATATAAGTTACATTACATCCACAAAACTTACAAGCAGTTGGCACCAAATGTTTCACGTCAACACCTGGAGCGATCTCACACACGAATGCTTGCTTCTTGAAACAATCGTAAGTTTCCCAAAGCCCGTTCGAAGACCCCGTGAATATTTGACCACAATCCCACGCACCCTGTGAGATTAAGTGCACAGTACAATTAGTATATTATGAGCAAGGGTACCATGCGACCTGTGTATGGTAGATTATGATTATATTGTAAATGATGGAAATTATCTAAAGTTCTTCAGATTATGAATGAATTTTCTGGAAAATATCTAAATTCTTTAGGATTCCAAAAACCATGAATTGTTTTACAATGATAGACACTATTATGTATTCTATGGTAATCACTGGACACACAAGTTACCACTTTCACTTTTGAACAAATTAGAAAAGAGTCATATAACGTAAATATCACATTGAGCAAGTGAACATTGACAAGTTTATAGTTTTATAGCCATGGACTTGGTAACTCGTAAGCGAGCACGAGGTGTATGAAACAAAACACCCAGGTTATAACGATTGTCGTATTCCAGCCATTTATTCATATTCATTCCTTATATAAAACTAAACGTACACTGATATCTCTAGGTTGGCTCGTTCCAAAGTTGGAATAAGCACCACTAGAGGTAGCTGACGTTCCATCTGACCATAAAAATATTCCATCGCCGTCGGAATCAGAGATTCCTATCCATACGTCGTTTGAACCAAAGTCTTGAATCTCTTGCAAGTGGGTGTTGAGAAACTTCTGCTCAGCTTCACTGCGGAGTGTGAATATTTAAAACAAATAAAAAAAATTAAATAAATGGATCGGTGAATATAAATTATCTAACTTAATGTGGCATTCCAACGGCAGTAGTTACAGCACAGGCTTTCTGTTTCATACACCTTGGCCTGTTTACGAGTATGTTGTTATGTGGGTAATTAACTCCTACAATGGGTAGTAGGAACTACTCTTATAGACCTGTAAGCTGGGGATACAAAAATTGTTCAATGTTCTAATACAGTGGTCAGCTCGCTTCAGGCTTCTACCGTTGTTGACGTATGTGTCCCTATACGAAAATTGCTCAAACCTTATGGTCACTAATGAGTTGTCTAATATTCACCTGTTAATAATAATCAAGTAACCTCCCATGGTAGAACATGCGTCTCTGGATTCAACCCAGTTAGTTTGCAGATCATCGGACATCCCGAAGAAATAACAAGAACCAGAGTAAAGAGACCAACCAGGGGCACAGGAACCTGGACAAATAAATATAACTGGTTAAATTCAATTTGCTAATGGTGACATCACTGTGGCACAGAAATTAGTGCCTGCCTCTAGCCCAGAGGTAATGGGTTGAAGGCTCTTCGCTGCTACCATTGTGGATGTATGTGACCTTGGGCAAGACCCTTAACGACAATTGCTTTAACCTAGTGGTCATTAATGGGTTGTCCGAATTATCAGCTATACATAAAAACTGTGGCAAAGCAATTGGTGTGCTTGCCTCTAGTTTGAAGTCACGAGTTTGAGGTTCAATGCTGCTGCGTAATGATGGGCAAGGTTCCTTGGGCAAAATACATTTTTTAGGATAGTTGGAAAATCCAACAAATTTTTCCTAATACAGTATGACAAAGAGTCTAATTTTGGTTTTAAAATTTTTATTTAGCCCTTTTTAGTTAAAATGTTCCTTGCTTGGACCAAAAGAAACCACAATGTGGCAAAAACTTCTCAAAACATTGTTTAAAAGTGAATATGAATATTTTACCTGTTACTCCCGATTCACAGATAAATGAATGGCCTTCTCCACATCTTTCCACAGCCCAATAACCACCTCAGGGAATAAACAAGAATTTGTTAATTCAATTACAATTGCAATTAATTTCATATTTTGTAGAACGCCATTTGATAAAGTTTTATTTATTTAAAATGATCTTTTTCCAAGATACACAGACCTGGGTTACAAAGCTTTTAACTATTATTGAAAACCTAAAACTATACAAGGCAAACGGTAAATAATGTTTCTAAAATTTATATGATACATGATTACATTTACTCATGGCAGATACCACTGTAAATTTCTAGGTCTACTTTAACTTCTATAATAACAATAATATATAATAATAACTTCATTTGTCTCTTCGATTACGGTAGCAAAGATTTAGAAATATTTTAAACAAAAAGACAGGATATAGCGACAAAACAAATACACCTAGCAGACAAACAAATGAGCCATGTTTAATTATTCCCAAGTTAAACTACTAATAGAAACAAATGAGTGCATAAAGACACAACTTACTTGTTCCAGTACTTGGGTTAACTTCCACGCAGTGATCGGACGTGCTCGTTAAATCTGGTTGGTTTGGTCCCCAGTTTGCGTACGAGTTTGGCCCAAAAATGTCTTTCCCATTACTCCAATAAAGGTCATTGCTCTCGTGGTTCTGTGGTACAGTGTAAAGGAATTCATACAAAGCCATTTAATTTAAATGAATGTATATTGCTTTATCATTGCATGACGGGGCAACGACAGTCGTTATAACTCGGGTGTTTTGTTTCATACACCTCGTGCCCGCTTACAAGTTACCACGTATGTAATGAATGAGTAACTTATTAATCATCGCATGGCGGGACAACGATGGTCATTATAACACGGGTGTTTTGTTTCATAAACCTCGTGCAAGCTTACGAGTTGCCACAGATGAAACTTTGTGGGAGATGTTTTATTTGCCATATTACATTAATTTGAACACCTTATGCCCGTTTCATGGCGACACACTGTTAGGTATTGATAAAATAAATTTTAGGGATTAATAAAATAAAATTAGAGCGACAAAACCTGCCTACAATTAAAAACATATTTACATTTAATTTATAGAAAAAAGCGTAGCCGTTACATCTAGCCGACAAACAACAATACTTACAATAGTAGACAAGCCAATCCAGGTATGAACTGCATGATTATTAACTTTATCCGCCACAAACAACTGTTCAGGTTTATCTGTGATAGCAACGAGATTCGAACCCAGTTTTTTACACGCCGTATCAGCAGACGGCCACGATACTTTAGATTCAACCCACAAATAACAACGACCGTTATATTCTTCCCAACCATCACTGGCTTGGCAGTTGGAGGTTGGAACTGAAAAGAGATAAATAATTGAATGAACGAAACTCATTTTATCCTTGCTTCAGGGTAAACGACCTACATTATAACGTGGGTGTTCTGTTTCATACACCTTGTGCCCGCTTACAAGTTACCATGTATGTAACTTAAATACCCTCGTGTGGTCCGGAAACAACAGTCGTTATAACACAGTTGTTGTGTTTCATACCCCTCATGAGGTTGGTAGTTATAATGGCTTGGCAAAACAAAAGTGTAAGGTTTGTAGTTAGGGGTTATTAGTTAAGGGTGATAAGGGGAAAGTGGTTGTAAGAGTTAGTAAATACGTTTAGTGGTAAGCACATAACGTTGGGGAGGATTGTATGAGCACCAGGTAACAACAAAACATGACGTCTTTTATCATTACATACCTGTTGAAGTACTTCGTTCACATACAAATAACGCCGGTACCAAACATGACAGATCGTTCCACAATCCATTCTCATTCTGTACAACACAATCTTCCTCTTGTCCTTCGGAATCAACCCAGTTATCGGGTTGCCCTCCGTCCCAAGCCCTGGGTGTTTAGAAATTCGAAATTTACTTAATCTAGTTAGGGCTAAGATATATTTTGGTTTTGGGAATGAATTATTTTATTTTACGAAGTAATCTAAAAATGTACTTGATCTAGTAAGAGTGCGAAGAAATAATCCTCCCCCACATTATCTGCTGAGTAACTGCTATTCATTAAAAACAACCACTAACCCACAACCCAATAACCCCCCAAGCCCCCAACCAATAACGAAATAACCCTTAACTACGAATCCGAACCCCCATGGCGCACTAACTTCTAACCCCTAACTATTAACCCCTATAACCACTAAACCCCTAACTACTAACCACTAACTATCAACCCCTAACCACCAACCTGAAACACTTTCCACCAGCCTAATCTGTACCGGAGGATTCTTCACTAGTTCCCAAGTTTGGGCTCTATATATTTGGCACTAGTGAAGAATCCTCCAGTACATAGCAAAATAGGCTGGTGGGAAGTGTTAGAGCTTAGGGGTTGATGGTTAGTGGTTAGGGGTTGATGGTTAGTGGTTAGAGGTTGATGGTTAGGGGTTAATGGTTATAGTGGTTCGTAGTTAGGGGTTAGTAGTTAGGGGTTAGTGGTTAGCAAATAAAGTGGGGGAAGAATTCTTCACTAGCAACATGTATTTTACCAAACTTTTATAAATGAACAGACACAAAACAGAACTAGACTTTTACAAAAAAGGTTTGGAAAGTTGTACTATAGATACTATATGGTTAATTGTTAGCAGCAAAACTCCTATGGGCCCTAACTTTATTCCCTAAACCCTACTTTAATGAACATAAAATTCATTATTTAAAAAAATATTTGCAAAGGCACTTTTTAAGTAGGGAATTCCCCCACGCTCCTTTGACGTCAATGCAAATGTTTTTCAATTAATCTGAAACATTTCTATTAGCGGCGTTGTATCCTGTTTACACTTTTTTTGGGCTAGGGGTGCCTCATAATAACGTCATATTTTGTTGCATAAAAAGCCGCCACGTTTAGACGAGCTGCCGTTATCTGAAACGCTGTTTCGAGAAAGATGGTTCATTAGGGTGGGGTAAGATGGTTCATTAATTCTTTTGTATTGCCCAAGCTGATTTACAGATTTATATACCTGCATATTCACGACTCTAAAAAGTGTTGATAAATGTAAAAAATACGATTAGGAAATATGGGATATTACGTCCTATTTTCCCCGACGACATCCCGTTTTACCCCATAGTAATACATGTTCATATACTTACGCATAAGTTAAGGTAGTTCCATCCACCCATTCCCAGTTGTCTTCTACGTTGATATCATGCAAGCCAATCCAATGTCGTTGTCCTGATGGGATTTGGGTCGCAAGGAAAGTCTGTGAGAAAATAAAGGCAATGAATGAATTTACCTTATTTATCCTCACACGGGGGCAATGCAAGTTGTTTTAACACGGGTGTTCTGTTTCATACACCTCGTGCCCGCCTGCGAGTTACCACGCATGTAACTTATTTATCCTCGCATTGCCGGAAAAACAACAGTTGTTATAACAAGGGTGTTCTGATTTATGCACCTCGTGCACGCTCACGAGTTACCACGTATGTAATTTATTTATTCTCACGTGGCCGGAAAACGACAGTCGGTGTAAAACGGATATTCAGTGTCACACACCTCGTGCCAGATTACGAGTTACCACGTATGTATGTGAGAGAACTGGCGGCAATATTTTTAACTTGTAAACGAGCATGTGCTGGCCTATATGAAACGGAAAATCTGTGTTATAACGATTGCCGTTGTCCCGCCACGCGAGGATAAAGTCAGTTACATCCATACTTACATTCTCTTCTAGTGTTTCCACGACTACAAGCCCACCGAGCAACCCTTCGCATGTAGCTTGAGATTCATGCCAAGATAACGCCGCAGATGTTTTGTATGAGAAGTAATAACAACTGTCGCCATTTTGTATCCAATCCGAGGGACACGCACCGTGTACGGCTGAAGTAATTAACATATTTATATTTGTTCCTTTATTTAACGCGCCCCACAAAAAGTTATACAGTAGGGTGGGGAAGACGGGACACCTTTTACCTCCATTTTCTCGCCCGTTTAATAGTAAACAAGAACATTCAAGAAAATATAAAACTATATTCTCCCATTGACCGTTAGTAAATGTTTAAAACACGATCAGGATATTTAGATATTATGTGCTAAAGGTGTTCCATCCTCCCCCACCCTCCTATACCCCACAAGTGTAACTCGTGGGCGACCACACTTTTTGTTAAAATTTTGTATTTATCTTTTCGAATACGAAAATCAAATTATTAAAACAATAATATATCGTTCTCTTGAAATCATCAGCAAAACGACAGCCGTTAAAACATGCTGTGGTAATAGTTATTGAAAGTACAGCAGTGAAAACGCTTAGCTGTTGAAACGAAATGAATGAAAATATATTTTTTTACTTTGTTTGTGTGTTTTAAACGGTTGAATTTTTAAAACAAGCTTAACAACACATTATATATATATATATATAAGAATAGAATTATGGTAAATTACTTGTCAAAGTTTATGAAATAAATTTAGAGTTTTAGGTGTTTAGTAACGCTTGTATTTAGTAAAATAACAAACTTACCTTTAAATATGGTGCAAAACAAAAGCAAAAACTTTATCAACTTATGCATTTTGTTACATTTATTCTTTGCTTGCCACAAAAGTACGTTTAAGCTGTAGAAATATTAATAAATATATAGACAAATAGTAGAATGCATATGGTACATAGTTTACTACTAATTCAGACGAGAAAATACAGTTAAAAGGTGTCCCATCTTTCCCCACCCCCACTTCCCCACTTAAAATGGAGACAAATAATAGAATGCATACACTGCATGCTATATATAGGTAGACATGGTTTATGTAACAGATCAAATGTAATGTTTGCGCGTCAGTCATTGTACCAGGTATGGTATTGTATATTAATCATTTAAAGAAAGCAAGTAAACAATGCTGGTTGATTGTTTGTACATGAATATAGTAGTTAGGTTAAGCGGGTCACTTCAAGTCCCGAGACTACGTTCATTCGCATGGTGTCGAACTCGTGTTCAAGTTATCGATAAGTAAAATTAAAAATTAACGAAAACTTGTCACAAATAAAATGTTTAAAATACATTGGCGTAATAAAGTTGGGTGGGAAAAACGGGACACCTTGAGCACTTAATGTCCAAATATCCTGATCGTGTTTTAAGCAATTAACAACGGTCAATGGGAGTCGTAAGGATACGATTTTATAGTTCTTTGAATGTTCTTTGTTTGCTACCAAATGGGACGGGAAAATATATTGAAATGTGTCCCATCTTCCCCCGCCCTACTAAACCCAAAATGAAGATGGCCTCAATTGCACGCAAATGTTAACGCTGCATTTATTCTAAGTTTAATTAAAGCTAAACCAAATGTAAGAAATTAAAGCTAGAGTTGAATTAGAAAAAGTGAGCATTGGAAAAACTCTTTCGTAGACAAAGTTTATCGTCTATATTGCTATTTTATCGACGCCTGATTATAGACCACGTTTTATTTTACCTTCGAAAATAAACAGTAACGTTCGCTTTATTATATTAATCGTTTAAAATTTCTATGTAACACAGCTTATGCCCTTTACATGTTATATTTTCAACCTGGTATTTATAGGGTAATAAGCCAAGCCTGGCCTAAATCCTAGGTCCTCTAGGACCTCATCCATATAGAATGGAATACACCACTTTCTTCGACCTGTGTGTATTAACAGACTAACGAATTCTCGTCTACTATGTTGCATTATAACGATCGTTGTGTGTATTTAATGCAACTGGTGGAACGTAGATCGCGGACCGCATAATGTTCTTGTGTAATCAGGAAATGCAACGATATTAATGTAAATACCTAGTTAGGTATTAATTGAACGCATGCCTGGCACAAAAAGGTTGGCAAAGTGGAGACAACGGCGATAAATTCGTTAAACAGGATATCAAACGTTAATGGCTGGTGTAATGGGCAATTCGCGTGCTTTGTTCTTTTATCGTTTTATTTTTCAAAGTACGTTTAACATAAAATAAAAAGAACATAAAATATAGATATTGTTGAATAAAAACATCTGACTTAAAGCGATGAAAAAATAGATATCCGCTGTGTGGCGCCCAAGATCGATTTTCGCTCAAAAAAATTACTATTGCAATTTTAACATTTTTGCTGAGCACATTTATATTATTTTAACGATGCTCGCGTTACAGTTAAACGACGCTCTTTTTTAGTCGCAAGGACACAGTTATACAACTATGTAAATATTCTTTGTTTACTACCATTTGGAACATATAAAAGATTGAAAATGTAGGCCATCTCATCCCAGCGTAGTATATAAATAGTAGAGTGGGGAGAAGACGGGACACCGTTAGCACATAATATCCAAATATTCTGATCGTGTTTTAAACAATTAACAACGGTCAATGGGAGTCGTGAGGATACGGTTTTATAAATACTTGAATGTTCTTTGTTTACTACCAAATGGAAATAAAAAATGACATAAAAATGTGTCCCATCTCACCCCACCCTATTATACGTCTTTATAATCGGAAAGAAAACGGACTTGCCTTGAAGCAGACGGTATTGTACGTCACAATGAACATTTGTTTCCCAGGCTTTCAATCCATGGTTGCGGAGGAAGCAATCGGTGGCGATTACAAGCGACTACTTGTCGCGAAACACGGGGAGGTTGTATCATAATAGCACCGGAACCCACCATTACAAGTAGTTGCTTGTCAAGGCACAAGTTCGAAGTTGAAATTGCGACACGCGGTCAACTGGTACAAGTATTGTGGCTGCAGTTTGGCAAGCTATGTCGGTGGGAAATGAGAGAAAACGATTTCACTTCCGACCTGTGAGCTCAGTCGCTCAGTTCTCACCTCGTAATGACTTAATTGCACGATTTTGAACGAAATTCGGGGGAAAAATACACCGCAGACTCGTGTATATGTATGGTACCAGGGGGCGAGATGGATACCGTTAGAACTAATTTCCCATTTTTTTCTAATCCTTTTTTGAAGTATTAAAAAACGCAGTTTTAAAGTCGTGGAAATATACGGTTATGCATTTTTATGTAAATATCCTCGTTAACTAAACCAAACCCTACTATATAGTATTCGGGAATCCAAAAATAAAATTCTTGAAATATTCTTTGTTGCTAGGAAAATGGAACGATAAAAGAAAATCGAAACCTGGACTAACTTGACCCCTTATTATGCATGGCAAAACTGGCCAGTTAAGTTTACTCTTCCCACACTGCCAAAACAAAAGTATGCGGTAAATAAACAAACTGTATTCTGCATGGAACAAACTTAATCGTTTGCAAACTGTATGGATTTGTCGCTGTCATGGCGCTCGATTTTTCACGGGAATGTTTTCTGCCGTAATCCGCGGCTGATCGCATCCCGAATCTTGATTAACGATGTGTTTGCGGAAGTGAGATAAAGACTTTCCAAGTTAGAAGATAAAGCGGTCGGCCTGTCGTGTGCCGTCTTTCCCAATCGGCCGTAAGACGCCGCATGCCGTCACGCCGACGATTCCCAATCGCCCTTTTCCGGCGAGACCGCGGTTAAAGCGACAGGCTTAAGGACTTGTGCAAATTCGTCATGGCTGGCACGAGTAAAAGTGACTATTGTGAATCTACCTGTAGGGTTGGGCAACCCCTTATCGCTGATCGATTGGCCGTTTGTGAATAACAATAACGATTGGTCATTTTTGTGCCGCAACTAGGCGGCTGCATGGCTAAGCGAACAAAGCGTGAATTATTTTATTACAATGGCCGATTATGCCAAGTATTCTAGTTCATAAATTATTCGTTTTATTTTCATTGCTTTGCATTATTAGATGTCCGTATTCTTCGAACTAATTTTTTGTAGATATTGTATTCCAAGTAATGGTGGTTGAATTACGTTGTTATGTATTTTATCCACTAGAAACGAAGGTGTGACATGTGTGGCATAAATGGTGGGAAAAGACGGGCGTCTTTGCCACATAATATCCAAATATTCCGAAAGATATCGGTATTTTCATTGCTTAGCGTCAGTGAATATCCGTTACATGGCTTTGGTTTCAAACTTGACGTCGTATTTAACTTGAAGGATAACAATAGAGACGAATCTTCATTACCGCCCCAGACGTCTGTGTATACACTGGTTTCTATAAATTCTATACAAACACTATACAAACAAAACATTGGATTAAAAATACGGCTCGCTTGCTTTAGTAAGAACATCTTCTCCAACAAAGGAAAGCACAAATATATGTAAACAGTTTGTTGCCTGGAGTTGTATAGTAGGGTGGGGGAAGATGGGACACCTTTTCATTCTATTTTCTCGTCCAATTTGGTGGGAAGCATAAAAAAATTAACAAATTATGAAACCTTATCCCTACGACTCCCATATACCGATGTTAAGTATATAAAACACGATCAGGATGTTTGGATATCATGTGCTAAAGGTGTCCCATCTTACCCCGCCCTACTGTACATCGTCTTTGATAAAAAAGGTCATCGCGGATCGTTGTTCTATTTTGTCTAATAAATCATGGCGAACAAAATGCTCGCTGTTGTGTTTTTACTTTTGTGTACAAGTTCAAATTGTCCCGAAGTCTCTTTTTAAAAGTACGAGTTTGGTTTTCGACGTTGGAGGTCTAAGTGAGATCACTATCTATACAAACTGTATGACAAGCATGGTAATCTTGGCGAAGTTGTTGGATTCAAGTCGTAAGAATGTTTCAATTAGTCGGACGATGCGGTCGTACACAGTTAAGTTTGTTGTGTACACTGTCCGGTGATGGAGCTCGGCGTCGTTACAAAATATCCAAGTCTCATAACGACAAGTATACCCGCTCGGTGGGCGGTGCCGATTTAACGGTAAATCGCTCTTTTCACGCATATGATGAGCAGTCGCATCGCAAGATAAATATTTAAATAATTTCGCGATCCCTGAAGAAGTGTTTGAGTCTTCTGTTTGGTTGTAAAGGCTAAACAGCCACATCATTTCAATTCTACTTTATCCAGAACACACAAAGACTTAGGTAGTAACTCAACCTTGAAAAGTGCGCACTGCGCCTGGCACCCTTGTATCCGGCCCTTAGCTTTCGCCATAAACGAGCCACGTTGACGCATCACCGGCATAGAGGAGCGCAAAGCCATATACGCCGGAATAATCCGGTCAACGGCGGAAGGAACCCGTCACCTCGCTGGCTGATTTGTGGGCAGGAGGGAACGATTTGTTTTATTTAAAACAAGGAGTCGCCGGTCACTGTGGCAGTTTGTCTTTAGTTTATGAAAGGAACAACCTGTTAGTGATAAAGATCGAACGTTCGGCTTTTCTAAAATAAATACAAGTACCACACGCAGCTTCACAGTTTAAACTAAACGTCCGCATTTCATATAAATCTTTTGGTAAAACCGAGTATAATATACGCCAAGGAGTTAGCTATATAATATATTACTAATAACTCACACGCCGCAAATTTTAATGGAAAATTATCAGCTGTCATAATTTTGATGCAGAATGATGTAAACGCGAATTAAGCGCAAACACAAGATCTGTGGCGTCGATTTAAAACGTTTGAATCTCAATAAAAATGACAGAATAATCCTACTCACTTGATCATGTAAAGAAAATCATCCAGCCAGTTACTTTATGTATATTTCTGCATTAAACAGGGTGTTTTGTTGGATTTGTGGTCCCGAAGATGTTTTTCTTTGTACCTTAAGTGAAGCATCAAGACTAATTCGAAACGCGTTACCCTGTCACTGCTACCACGTCAGCGCTGTCAAACAAATTGTGGAATTTCACTGTTTTAGGGGTGGTCGGGTGGTCGGTGGAAAAAAGGATTATCTTTAATGTCGATCGGCTACTAGATATCAAACGATGAACTGTAAACAACAAATGTAGCTAAGGGTCGAAGCGTCGCCAACGAGCGCTGCTCTGTATAGCGCTTGCGATTTCATGGTAGTCTAATCTTGTTGGCCATTTTGATGCGCCGGCCGCTTGTATAAAATGACCTAAGTAAAAGAACCTCCATGTGTGGTCGGAGTCTGCTAGTTTATGTGTTGACGCTAACTAAGTCACATCCGAAGATCGGCTTTGCACGGCTTGGTTGCTTTGATTGACACGAGACACCAGGGTGGAGGCGACACAAAAACGGCACACGCCAGTTAAGATTATAACCCTCGCTTTTCGCCGCGAAGGCACACCAGACATGGCGAGCAGCCCAACGATCTGGTATCGCTGATTCATAGGAACGTAAGCAAAGCCAGTATCTCATTATTAGATCAGCGAAGTGGTTTTAATAGTCATAAACCTTACGCATTTTGATTTCATTTTAAAGAAATTTTAAAACAGATAACGATTATAGACAAAAGTACCTTAGAGGAGACGATTAGCGGCCGCCATTTTTCTGACGTGTGGCGTTCGGGTCGCGGGTGCTTTAACTCGTAAAACAAGGCGAGCTCGTGAACAAGATGCAAGTAGGAGGTATAAGGATCGTGTGTGGTCGGATTGTGTCAGTCTACTATCTCGTGTTCCATCATAGATATTATCAAGGGTGAAACGACTGAGCAACGGTGGGGGACGAGTAAGGCCGATCGTGGCCAACGTTATGGCGCTGGTGTCCGTATATACAACAAGATTGTAACTTTGAACAAGAGATGGAATATTAACGTGATAGAACTGGCGCAAAGAGAAACGTTAAGCAGGCTGCAGTGGGTTGGAATAAGTAGTTATCTAGGGGATGTGGGGTGTATTAAATATTAATCGTGGTTCGTTTTATCTTAAAGTTGAATTCCCGAGGCTTGTAAGTTGTGGAAGATTGCCAAAACCGGATCCAATACGACAGAAAGTTCTTTCCGTTCCCGAACTCACGAGTACGCAGTCACAGAAGAAATTTCAACGCCATATATGCTGAGACAAGGAGAAACGGACGGTTGTAAAATGGAGACGCAGCAAGTCAGGTTTTGGCAGCATTCACGTTGGTTGCTGCTACAAATGTAAAGCTTTGGGGGAAGTATAAATTCAAACCACAGTTAAATGTGGTTAGACTTGGTGAGAAATTGCACAAGGACTTATACGATGGTAGAAGTCAGAATGGATGAAATATAAGTTTATACTAAAAGAATATTCAGCGACAGCTAATATGGTGTACAATAAATGCAAAATGCGTTTTATTTACTTGAAACGCATAGAGAAAAGCTATATAGCAAGTCTAGACCTAAACTTAGATATATATTCATGCGTTGATTGATTTCAGATCAAATAAATGGTGGATTTTTACATTATAATTGCTATATACTGATTTTTATGATGAAAACGAAGCCACAGTTTTATATTGAAAATCTTTTGGCTAAAGACAAGAAAACAACCCGGACGAATTTATCGAAAGAAACTTCAAGAAATGATGAACATCGTTTGGATGCACGAGAAGGGGTTAGAAGATAAAGTTGATATTTTTGTGTTTTTTTTTCAAAACTAGAAACATATGGTAGGGTGGGAGAAGATGGGACACCTTAGCACATAATATCCAAATACCTTAATTGTGTTTTAAACAATTAACAACGGTATATGGGAGTCGGGAGGATACAGTTTTATGATTTTTTGAATTTTCTTTGTTTACTACCGAATGGGACGAGTAAATAGGATGAAAAGGTGTCCCATCTTTCCCCACATTACTCTATATAGCAAGATATATGAGGAGAGATAAAAGAATAAAAGTTGATATTTTTGTATGATTTTCAAAAGTAGATATACAGACAGCGAAATATAAGAGAAGAAGTGAATTTGTTTGTGTTTTTAATTATTGCAAAAAATCGGAAAACCTAAAGCTAGATATAAAGGTTAAATACGCTGCGTATACTGGCTTTTATAAAATATCTAAATTTCTTGAAATAAGTTCAAAGTTAGATGAAGAAGAGAAAAGATTACAACAGTTGTAATAACTTGTTTGGGTTTTGTCACAAATAATAAACGTTTTATAATGCGTATTCTGATATTTTTGAACAGTTTAATGGACTTAGTTTGTATGTAATCGTTGTTGAATTATGTTATTTTATGTTTTATCCACTGGGACTAAATATGTTACATATGTGAAACGAGGGTATCGTTAACACAAAATATCCCATATTACTTAATCGTGTTTCTACAATTAATAAAACGCTATTTTTATTTAATCTTGCTCTTTTTTTCACAATTAACAAAACGCTATTTAACAGTCGTGATGCTACATATATAAAATTCCACAAATATTCTTTATTTACTATTAAGACGACACAAGCTGATATGTACCGTGCGATAACATTGTTGTTTTTTTCAGTTTTACCGTTTAAATATATAGTAGAGTGGGGGAAGATGGGACACTTTTTCATTCTATTTTCTCGCCCCACTTGATAGTAAACAATAAAAATTCAAATAGTTATAAAACGGTATCCTCGCGACTTCCATAGACATTGTTAATTGTTTAAAACATGATCAGGATATTTGGATATTATGTGATAAAGGTGTCCCATATCCCCCCATCTTACTATAAATTCTGAAATTAAATACCTCTGACTGAGTTACGCTAAAGTTTACCGTTTAATAAATTACTGCTAAAAGTTCTTTCTAGCGATATAGTAACAGCAGGACGCAAGGTTTTATTTACATTTTGCTGCCCTTGTTAGTTTTCTTGCCAAGTAGCGAATTATATTGTGGGTTTAACAACCACGCTTTTACTTTATGGCGTGTTTTTAATGACTGACATTTTGCTGCTAATTCCTTCTCTTCGTTGTTTTAATATATTAATCTTCGCTACTGTATTCGAACAGTTATAAAAGTTTGTTAGAAGTGAGCGCTATATTGGAAAAAATACAACATAACGATGATAAAATATATTCCAATGGAAAATCGTCTGTTTAAAGACAGCACGTTATTACACATGTCAAATTTAAAAATAATTATTTTCTCGTGTTAAAACAGTTTCTCTAACAGTTTTTATAGAATTTTAGTTTTGGAATAAATGTAACTTATTTTACCTTCACATGGCGGGGCAACGACAGTCGTTATAACACGGGTGTTTCAAGTTCATTCTTTATAACCTATTTTACTGCTTTAATAGTATAATGTTAAATTTTTAACTTTATTTAAACAACTTTTTTGGGCAGCGTTTATGGTGTCGACAGCACATATGTGTTGCGTGGAATGTAGCACTGTGGGGTAAGATGGTTTCCACATAATATTTCATATTTCCTAATCATGTTTTTAACAGTTAACGATGCTTTTTTAGTGTAGTGAGAATACGGTTATGTAAATTTGTGGATGTTTTAGATTATTTACAAACAAGTAAATAAAAGAAAACCTGTCCCATCTTACCTCAACCTACTATAAATATTATTAGAGATTTCTGGTAAAAATTTAAACAGATTTTCCCCTGATTAAACCTAATTAAAATGTGTTTAGGTATATCGATGATTAGAACGATTTGTCTAATGTCAGCTTTGCGTTGTACATCACACCTTCATTTTTCCGATTATATACAAAATCTAAATTTAGATTTTACTTTATTTTCGGAACAAAAATTTTACTTTTATAAACGAAAGTTAAAATTGTTCAAAATAATTTTGATCTTATCGTTAATTGACATTTAAAGTGTGGGAAAGTTTCACTTTTTCAGGTAATGCAGGTTGATCCGTGTAATTGCCTTATCTTGCTATTTATGTGGCTGATATTTATTCACGTTACGAGTCAATTGCTTGTCGCAATTCATTCAATCGGTTTAACGAATTTTTGTTTGTTTTTAGCAGAGCCAAATCTCCGGGAGTTCTTCCGATGTCTACTTCGCGGTCGATGGCGAGAGCAAAGTTCGAAGTAGGGCACAATCACCACTTCCGATATCGGTGCGTTCTGAGAACACCAACGGTGGTAAAAGAATCGCTGAGCGCTTAACCATCAACGATAGACAAGCAACTGCCATCAGAAATGATTTTATTTTGAGAGGAAAGGAACCAGCGGTCGCTGATGTAATGCAGCCATCATGGCAGTTAAACTGTTTCAACGAACGTGGCTTACCGTTTAGCCCACTGTCGGTAATTTACGGCCAAAAGCGAAAGCCGCATCGTGTGCAACAGGGCCTTAAACACAGTGGGCTAATTGAGCAATTAAACTCATACCGCTTGCCCAACAACGCACAATATTTATTTCCTGGTTGTTCTACATGCTGTGAGACGAGTGGTGGTCATTTACTCGCTAAACCTCGCTGCGATTTCTCTCATTTCGACAACTCATCCATACATTGGTGTTGGACCCACCAACAAGCTTTAACGGCGCTCGCACTTCGACAGAAAACACTGAAAACCTTCAACTCGTTCCCGAGTTACGTTTTACCGCAGCCTACCTTCCATCCGTCCGCCTTCCAATACACTTTTGAAAACGCGGCTCTTCTTGGCATACAGAGGGACACCTGTCAATCAAACGAGCGCAGAATGCTAAGAGAGCAAGCTGGAAAAATTCCGAACTATTTCAATGGAAATTCTCTTCGCAGCAAAAGCTTTATTCGAAACGAAAAACTATTCCCCGCGACGCGCGAGCAGCTATCAGCGTATGATATACTGTCTGATAAGGCCATCTACGACGGCGATCTGCCCGACCGCCATATTGTACACGCTGAAGGCCGGGAGGCGTCCAGGCCTATGTCAGGGTGTTACGCAACATTTGATTCTTCACACAATGAGTCGTCGCTATCAGATGTATCAGTGTTATCGGCCAAGTCCAACGAAACGAACCCAGAAATATCGAATTCTTCGTTTCAGTTGAACGTTAGTGGGGAAACGAGGAAAAACAATTTCAGTTGCGGGGTAAGATAAGCTTTGTGTATTACAGTTGGGGTAAGATGGGACAACTTTATCACATAAAATCCAAATATTCTGATCGTAGTTTAAACGATTAAAACAACGGTCTATGGGAGTCGTAAGGATACGGTTTCATAATTCTTAAATGTTTTTTGTTTACCACCAAATATGACGATGAAATAGAATGAAAAAATGTCCCATCTTCCCCCACCTTACTATATATTGCATGTAATACCAATATAGCTAAAGGCATAATACATGGGAACTTCGGCACAAATATCGGAATTAGAAATCCTAAGGATGAGGGTTCGAATCCAGATAGTGGATACAACTTGCACTTCGACCATTTTGATTTATTGGCCAATACACAATCATTGTGTTTCATTTTGTTTGAATGAAACGAAAAGGATATATGTCCTTGGGCAAAAAAGGACAAAACTAATTTGGACTGCATGGGAGAACGTTGGCTGCTTTAAGTAAAACACATACAAGGCCGTTGTTTAAGTTATACATAGTAGGATGGGGGGAGATGGGACACCTTTTTATTCTATTTTATTGTCCCATTTGGCAGTAAACTAAGAACGTTTAAAAAATTATAAAACCGTATTCTCACGACTCCCATAGACTGTTGTTAATTGTTTAAAACACGATTAGGATATTTGGATATTATGTGCTAAAGGTGTCTCGTCTTCTACCGCAGCAAGAAACGTTCTTCTTGATTTAAAATAAATGTTCTTGATTTGAAATGGGAAATCAAGGGTAAAGATTTCCCGCGGTAATATAGAAATGTCATCTTATAATTGCAGATCTGCGGAAAGACGTTCAAGGCACAATACAACTTGACCCGTCACATGCCTGTACACACAGGGGCGCGACCTTTCGTTTGTAAAGTTTGTGGGAAAGGATTCCGACAAGCGAGTACATTGTGCAGACACAAGATTATACATACGAAGGTGGGTGTTAGGTTTTTTAATGGGGCATTACGGTATTAACTAGGAAATGTATAACATATGTATAGTAGAGTGGGGGAAGATGGGACACCTTTTACACATAATAACCAAATATCCTGATCGTGTTTTAAACAATTAACAACGGTCTATGGGAGTCATGAGGATACAGTTTTATAAAAAATCGTTGAATGTTTGTTTACGACCAAATTGGAGAAGAAAATAGATTGAAAAGGTGTCCCATCTCCCCCACCCTACTATATATGATATTACGACAAAACATAGAGTATATATGTATACAGTTAGGTGGGGGGAGATGGGACACTTTTTTATATTATTTTCTCGTCCATTTTGGTAGTAAACAAATAACGTTAAAATAATTAAAAAACCGTATCCTCCCGACACCCATAAATTGTTGTTACTTGTTTAAAACACGATCAGGATATTTGAATCTTATGTGCTAAAAGTTGTCCCATCTCCCCAACCCTATACTGTAATATTATAATAGTCAGGTGCAATGGTTTAGTCTTAGTGGTTATACTGAAACCATTGTGGATGTATGTGAACTTGGGCAAGACACTTAATGGTAATTGCTCAAACCCAGTGGTCACTAATGGGTTGTCCAAATTATCAGAAATAAAGAAAAAAATCACCCACAAAATTAAATACGTGGTAACTTGTAAGCGGGATCGAAAATTTCACAAGCCTATAGCAGTTACTATTTTTCCCTAATTGGATTATTGTGATCTGATACGTTACAGTTCACCTGGTTTTCGTCTCACGTATTGTAACCTAAAGGCAAGCCATACAGACCGCATATGTGCCGCGACTTATACCTACAACGAGTATAACGTTTTAAGGTTTATCGATTTTTTCGGCCGAATATTATTTGTTTATTTTAAGTCCAAAATTATAAAATAATTATTCTTAATGCGAATAAAGTGTGTTGCTTTTTTTTTCGCAGTGATAAATTTTACATTATTAACGATTAGTTTCAAAAATACCAGCAAAAAATTGTCGGTAATAAATTATTGGCATTTTTTTAAATATTAAAGAACGTTTTAAATTGTCTCCGTAGGACCAAACATGTAATTGTAAACACTGCCTACCGGGGGAAAGTATGCGAACTCTCAAGTCAAGCGTTTATTAACATTTTAATCCGACTTTAAATCTATTTTTTATCCGCTACAGTTTTAAAAACACCACGTAACGCAAAATGTATAATTATTTACAGCACTACCTACCAATCAGCGAAAAGTAGAGAGCTTAACTAAAACGTTTTCTTCTATTGCTTGTCTTAACTTTCTTAACATTCTGCCTATTTATATAAAACATATAGTAGGTGGGGAACATGGGACACCTTGTCATTCTATTTCATCTTCCCATTTGGCAGTAAACAAAGAATATTCAATGAATTGCAAAACCGTATCCTCACGACTCCCATATACACCGTTTTTAACTGTTTAAAACACGATCAGGATATTTGGATATTATGTGCTAAAGTTGTCCCATCTTACCCCAACTGTAATACACAAAGAAAACATTGGTGTTCTGTTTCATATCACGTGCCCACTTACAAGTTACCATGTATGTAACTTATTTATCCTCTCATGTAGGGGCAGGGCAATGACAGTCATTATAACACGGGTGTTATGTTTCATACACCTAGTGCCCACTTACAAGTTACCATGTATGTAACTTGGCGGGAGTTTATTTGTTTAATATACCCGACAATTTAGACAGTTCATAAAGAACCACCGGGTTGGAGCAATTTAATTATGAACGAAGGATATTATAGTTTTAAAATGGTCAGACTGTGTTTTCTGTTTTCCAGGAGAAACCTCACAAATGCGGGGTTTGTGATAAAGCTTTTAACAGAAGTTCGACGCTAAACACACATATGCGGATACATACAGGACTTCGGCCGTATACTTGTGATATTTGCGGTAAAGGGTTCCACCAGAAGGGAAACTATAAGAACCACAGATTAACACACAGCGCGGAAAAACAGTTCAAATGCTCTGTGTGCGGAAAGGCTTTTCACCAAGTAAGATTATTTTTCTATTGTCGCAATTTTTATATAAAATTTTAATTATAGAATATGTAAATATATAGTAGGATGGGACACCTTTTCATTCTTTTTTTTTTCTGGTAGTAACTTAAAAAAAAAAATTTTTATAAAAATGTATCCTCACGGCTCCTATAGATCGTTGTTAATTGTTTGAAACACGATCAGGATATTTATATATTACGTACTAAAGGTGTCCCATCTTCCCCTGCCCTACTACATACATAGTAGGGGTAAAAAGGTCCAAATTTTAATTTTATTTTATCGTTCCTTTTTGTTTAAACAAGGAGTATTTAAAGAATAATGTAACCGTATTATCGCGACTCTATGAACGTTAATTGTTAAAGCGCGATTAGATAATATAGTAGGGTGGGGGAAGATGGGACACCTTTAGCACATAATATCCAAATATCCTGATCGTATTTTAAACAATTAATAGCGGTCAATGGCAGTCATGGGCATATAGTTTTAAAATTTCTTGAATGTTCTTTGTTTACTACCAAATTGGGCGAGAAAATAGAGGTAAAAGGTGTCCCATCTTCCCCACCCTACTATATAGAATATTATTATGTGCAAAATGTATCCCAGGAAAGGCGATCGTTTTACTGCTTATTCGCTTGTCTTCATTCTTTAAATAATATGATATTCACTATTGTTTTCGGAAAAGTAAATAAAAAAATTGTTACGTAACATTGAAGTAACAGTAGGCAATACTTCTGCACAATAACAGATTAGTTTAAGAACTTTAACATTTTTGGCATAAATAACTTGTTTTTTTTTAATTTAGTAATTTAGCTTCGTATACGTTGTTCGTAGCCTATACTGTAGCGGTACAGCGTACAACTTATTTTAAGTGGGGGAAATGTAAACAACCGAGCTTTTGAGAAATCGTTATAGTTTCGCCACACAAGGAGAATGGATAGCTAAGGCGTAATGAGTTACATACAGCTTACCGGCTATGTGACAACTTCGGTACATCAGTCATTGTTAGAAATGTTTTTCAGATCTACAACCTTACGTTCCACATGCACACCCATAAGGAGATCAAACCGTTTACTTGCACCGTGTGCGGGAAGGGATTCTGCAGAAATTTCGACCTAAAGAAACACGCGAGAAAACTCCACGGGAAAACAAATGGGATTCGCAAAGCTGGATAAGAAAATATAATTTTTTCTAAGCGAAACATTATAGCCAGACTATTTTTGAAAAAGGCAAAATGCATTTTTTATTTTACAATCGGTTCGACTTAATTTTGTCTGTTACATTTTCGTAACACCAGATCCATTCTAGCGAGCTTTCTAAAAGTTCCTTTACCATTAATACTATCAAAACATTAAGTTCAAGCTATATGAATTGCCTTACAGACGACTGGTCTCAATAAAATGAGTCATATTTTCACTTTGCTTTGCTTTTTCTACTTGTACTTTTAGCGTTCATTTTCCCCGAAGCCGATTTCACTGAAGGTAAAATAAACATTTCCCAACAAATGTTTCGTCCATTTTCTTGATATATATTTTAAAGTTGTATAATAAGAAAGAATCGGCCAAGTATATAAGCAGATTTGTTGCGAGATCAAGGTAACATGCATGTGGTGATTATGCATATATAGTAGGGTGGGGGAAGTTGGGACACCCTTTCGTTTAGTTTTTACTTTCCATTTGGCAGTAAACAAAGAACATTCAATGAATTATAGGACCTTATCCTCATGACTTCCGCAGACCGTTGTTAATTGTTTAAAACACGATCAGGTTATTTGGATATTATGTGTTAAAGGTGTCCCATCCTTCCCCACTTCACTATATATTATTTACAATGCTTCGGCATGCAGTATCACTTGTAATTGTGGCAACAGTAATAAGCGAAAAGTGTACCAGAATATATCAGCCGAGAATTTCAAATATCTTGGTTTCATGTTTGTAACTTTAAGACACAACAGCAACAACGTATCACGAATACCGCTAAATAATTATCATGTCTGCTATGAACCTTACTGTTGCAAAAGATCTTCACATATATAGGTTAGGGGAAGATGTGGAGACACCTTTTCATTCTGTTTTCTCGTCCCAATTGGTAGTAAACAAAGAAAGTCCGAAAAATTATGAAACCGTATCCTCACGACTCCTATAGACCGTTGTTAATTGTTTAAAATACGATCAGGATATTTGGATAATATGTGTTAAAGGTGTTCCGTCCCCACGATACATTTGTTGAATCGATCACAAAAGCAAGGACATTCTTCGCAAAAGAAATCAGCATCTACTGAGTTACTGAATGTTTTTCCATTCCCTTTTGCAGTAGTTTTACCATCTGAGGGTAAATGTCCGCAAACTCTGTCCCCTGTTTTGCGCGCACAGAGTTTACATAGTTCTCTAGCGCCCCCCTGAGCATATTAAGTCGCTCACGTTGGCTCTGATGTTCGTCCAGCCACCTACTGTATCTGCTTATTGACCATTCCATTACCTAAGTTAAGTTTGTAAGAATCAGGAATAGTTTTGCAAACTGTCAACCACAACTTATATATATAATGCGGTTCCCAATTTTTACAAAAGTAAAAATTGTATATTACTTATAAAAACTTAATTTGTAATACAGTATAATGAAAGTTTTGTAAACTTTTAAAGCACAAAATGCGGTTCCTAATTTTATTAAAAAAGGAAAATCTCCGTTACTTAATATATTCATACGAATACGAAATTTGTATTTCTGTTACAGTTTTGTAAACTGACAAAGTACAACCTACATAATGCGGTTCGTATTTTTTACAAAAGTAAAAAATGTTCATTTCTGAGGAAGTATATGAATATACAAATACAAAATTGGCATTTTAAAAAAACATTTGTACGCAAATAAATGCCAAAAGAACCAACTTAGAAACAAGTGTAATATCCCTGGCAGTAACAGTTTGCATTGTCTTTTAATAGCAGAAGCTTTGATAAAAACTTGCAGTGGTTTATATAGTAACCAGAAAAATGACTTATAGGAACGGGTTTGTGTTTTGTTTAAGAAATTTTTTATTTTGTTTTTGTTTAAAAGCAAGTTTGTTTCTAACATAGGCGTTTAAATGCGACGTGATTTGTATTATTAAAATTAAACAATAGCTTGTATTTTAGTAAGTATTAAGTAGGCAATATCACTATAGATGACTAGACTGCGCAAGTGCTGGATATGGCTAACTGTTTATGATTGTGGAATATGTTACAGTCAATTTGCTTCATAAAAATCCGGCGCCGTGGCAAAGTGTTTAGCGCGTCGGCCTCTAGCCCAGAAGGTATTTGTTCGAGGCCCGTCGCTGCTACCATTTTGTGCGTATGTGTCTTTGTATGAGACACTTATAACGTCCAACCCAGCGGTCACTTATGGGTTGTCTAAGTTGTCAGCCATGCATAAAAAATCACCATCAAGTTACTTACGTAGTAACTCGTAGGTGTAAGAAAACTAAACACCCGTGTTATAACGGCTGTCGTTGGCCCGCCATGCGAGGATAAATAAGTTACATACGTAGTAACTGGTAGCGGGAACAAGGTGCATAAACCGTGTTATAACACGGTTGTTTTCCGCCGCGAAAATGAACACGTTAGATGCATGTATGAATATACGTATGCTTGCAAATATATTTAGTTATTGTTACCTGGTATGGCGGCCTCACGTCAGGTGGCGCTCGAGAGAAAAGAAAATGCAACGCCGTGCTATAAGGGATGACGTCACCTATGGATGGGGAATCCCCGATGACGACATCGTTTTGAAACAGCAAGGGTCTGAACGCACGAAGCAATCTGTACGAAGACCCGAGGTCTGTTACCCGCTTGCATAAAGGTGATATAGCCAACTCCATCTGCGTAAATTGAACCGTTGTGAGTTTAATATTCAATTTAATTCGGGATTTAATATAAAAAAAAACGAGTTCCGGTTGCAGTCTATACCAAACCACATCTTTAATTGTTTAAACCACTGGGTTCTTGAATTGTGCAAGATTTATTTTTTTTGCAAAGGCCCAGCTAAAGGTGGCTGTACACAGTATCCGGAATTCGACCGTTTTGTCTGTTTTGTCCGGATTTCGATGCCGCGTGCGGAACTCGGTAATGGGTTTGCATACGACTTCGCAAGCGAATTCGCATGCCTGTGTACAGCCACCTTAAGCGTACTTTATAGGGACGCAAAATAACTTTATTCGTGCGTTCCCCCGTTTTAACGTGTTCTGTATGTGTTTTTGCAAAGGCCTAGCTAAATTGACTTTGTATAAAGAAACGCAAAATAAACTTTATTCGTGCGTGTGGGTCGTTGTAACTTATTCTCCCCGTGTGCAGTTACCAGTTATATTGCAGAGAATTACGCGAAGATAAAAATGTAAAAAAACATAATCAAACGTAAAACACTCGTCTGAGTAATCCGTTATTCCACCAACACTTAAAGTCGTTAATGCGTTTGGTAAATTCGTTTCTAATATAAATACAACAACAATATATTATCCGTCGCTAAAACCAAAAGACATAACGATTATTATTAAATATTTATTGATTCTCAACGGGCTGTTATGTATTATGTATTTATTGATATATAATCATGATATTCCTTAAGCAAGTGCTACTTTTAAAAATTAGGTCCACGGTGATATTCATTTGGCTTACGATTGTTATTTAACTATTGGAAAAAATATATAGTAGGGTGGGGGAAGATGGGACAACTGTTTATTCTATTTTCTCGTCCGGTTTGTTAGTAAATAAAGATCATTTAAAGAATTATAAAACCGATCCTTACGACTTCCATAGACTGTTGCTAATTGTTTAAAACACGATCAGGATATTTGGATTTTATGTGTTAAAGGTGTCCCGTCCTACCCCACCCTACTATATATTTATTTCTATAAGATTAAAGTCCTCACCTGATATTTTGAAATTACACAACTTTTTTAGAAAAAGAATTGTTTTTAACGTATAGTACTGTGGGGTAAGATGGGATACCGTTTGCACAAAATATCCAATATTTTTGTTTTGAACAATTAACAACGCTCTTTTAAAGTCGTGGGGCCACGGTTTTATAATTTTGTAAATATTCTTTGTTTACTATCGAACAGGACGACAAAAGATGAAAACCTAGACCATCTTGCTGCTTTATGCTTTATTGAATTGATTGCAATTTGCAAACAGGAAAAAATCGGTCGGATCAATTTTGAAAATAAAATGCAAAAAGTTGTCATATAAAAAAGTTAGACTAAAAATGTCGCCGTTTTTATTGTTGCGAAAACCAATAAAAACGACAAAAAGTTAAGTTAAAAATGGCACTTATTTAATGGTAAACACCGCATCATTGTTGGGGAGCTGACTGGATGTATGTTATAGTGGTTTACGTGCCAGGAACCATTAAGCTGCATTAAGTAACTATTTTAGCAGTGGGAAAAATTACGTCTGGAAATCATGTTTTTCGTGATGACGGCTTCTGGGATTTAAAAGTCCTTTAATGAATTGCTGCGTAAATCCCCGCATTAACCATATTAATCAAGCAAAGCAATTCAAATAATATTTTACTGATGTATTGCGCCCAATGGACGTGCATAAGCTCGCGGATTAATTCCAAAGGCGCCGTGCGCTGTAGGGGCGACAGTAGAATAGAAATCTGCATTCGGCGGTTAGGAATCTGGCTTCAATAATTTATTTGTAGCGAGCGGGGCTTACCTGGGCGAAATCTGCGGCCAGTTTCATTTTCCCTCCTTCGCTCATCGGAGAGAGAAGACTCGCATGACGAACAAACAGATCGATCGAACGATGACCAAGGGGAAGAAGGCTGAAGATTATTAACGGGAGATATTAGAAACATCGATTCGTTGGATTCGTCGCTCCCAGTGGGAAAACACGATCCAGGCGACCAGTAAAGCATTATATTGATAAACATTTGATATTATTGTCATATAATTTCAAGGAAACAATGCTTATGACCAAATATAATACACCCATAATTACATGATAAATGAATGTAACTTGCTTTATCCTCGCGTGGCCGGAAAACGACAGTCGTTATAACACGGGTGTTCATACACTAAGTGCCAGCTTGGGAGTTGCCATGAATGTTACTTTGTGGGTGATTATTTTTATTATGATATAATTTCAAGAGAACAAGGTTTATGACTGTATATGAAACACACACATAATTATAGGATATTAAACGCATTGGTTTGTGGCAATGTTATAACCAAGCCACCACCGTAAACAGGTCTCTAACCCACAGTGGTTCCTAACCATAGTACGGCGGCATTGTTGAATGGTTTTTACAATAATGCGTGGTCCCACTGGGAACCAAAGAAAAAAATGAATATGAGGTTTCGTTAGGGTAAGTTCCTCAACGGATATAAAGTTTTTCGGGTTATGTTTTATATTTAATAAGAAATATTTATCGGTTATTTAAAGTACGTTAAGCGTTTTTTTTTTTAAAAAAAAACGAGGAAAATAACCACATGTTTTAATTATCTCCAAGTTGCATAGGTAATAACGTTAGCGAGTATGATGATGTTGTATGAAACAGAACACCTGTGTTATAACTTATAATGATTGTTGTTTACCGAACGCGAGGATAAACAAGTTACTTACGTGGTAACTTGTAAGCAGGCACGAGGTGTATGAAACAGAACACCTGTGTTGTAACGACTGTTGTTGCCCCGCCATGCGAGGATAAATAAGTTACATACGTGGTAACTTGTAAGCAGGCACGAGGTGTATTAAACAGAACACCTGTGTTATAACGACAGTTGTTTTCCGAACACGCGAGGATAAACAAGTTACATTCATTCATTCTACAAAGTGATTCATATTAAAAGGGTGGAGACCGCACCAACCTCTCCATGACAAAATCTTTAAAGTCGAATTGACTGAAATGGTCTTTAACAACTCTGGACAGAAAATCACGGAGTTCTTTGACGTACAGCGAGCAGAGGGTATTCCCCGAAACCGAGTCCGCATCACTGTAAAATAAAAAAAACCGCGTCAAAACTAAGAAACTATTGAAAACGTGCTTGTTTATTGACTTGTAATAAATTCCGCGAATCTGACCCTGATCTGATGTTCGTATAGTTGAACGATTCTTGTGTAGTTAAATACAGTAATGATCTGGTGTTACGAAAACGTAACCAACAAAAGTCAAGTTTGGTTAGACTTAATTTTTGTTGGTTACTAAACTTGATTTTTGTTGGTTACGTTTTCGTAACACCAGATCACTACGTGCTTGTTTAACGTTGGAACATACTGTACTCGCGTTGATCACTTTACCATATATGGCGTCGGGCAGGTAAATACAGTAAACGTTTTAAACTTTATATGCCTACTATTTGTAGTCAAGTATAGCTAAAAAAATACATCTAAAATAATCTGTGTCAAAATTAAGAAATTATTGACCCAGAAACGTGTTTGTTTAATGTTGGAACATGTATCGTACCTATATAGTTATTTGATGTATTTGCTAGTCAAAAAAAATAAATAAAAAAAGTTAAAAAGTACGATCAAAACGAAACAAAAGCTGGTGTTTTTAATCGATTACGTGGTAACTCGTAAGCTGGCACGAGGTGTATGAACACTCGTGTTTAACGACTGTCGTTTCCAGCCACGCGAGGATAAAGTAAGAGGTTACAAAAAAAAATAATAAACCATTTTTTTATTCGATTTGCGCACAAACTGTACGTTCTGCTTACGTGTCAAAATCTTCATTATGCATTGTTAGTACGATGGCTTCAACCGCATCGGCAACTGATGACACCAGAGGTTGTACAGCGCCCGCCATAAGCAACGATAAACATTCCGTGGAAGCTCGTACAGTTTCTAACGCTTCAACTGTAAGCCCGCGTTGCTCGGATAGAAGCTATGGCATGGAAATGGGTGTTAAGGTATTTGTAGGTTGGGGTAAGACGGCACATGTGGTATTTTGTAGGTTGGGGTAAGACGGTACATTTGGTATATGGTAGGTTGGGGTAACATGGTACGAGTTATATTTTGTAGGTTGGGGTAAGATGGTACGTGTTGTATTTTGTTAGTAAACAAACATTTACATTATTATGCAATCCTATCTTCACAATTCCTTTTTTAAACCATGTTAAAAAGAAACAATCAACAATAGGTGTATCGCGTATATCACAACCGAATTACAGCGGTTTAAAAAAACACCACAAAGCTGTGTATTAGTTTTCCACCAATGTGGTAACTATACATCAGTCTTACCGGCGCTGCGGCGATTTAAAAAAATGCTTTAACCCGGTGGTCTCTTATGTTTTATTATTAGTTATTTTAATACGTGGCACATTGCACATACTTTTAAGAGGGATCTTTGCAGTTCATAAAGTGAATTGACCACCGAAATATTTCGGTTTTGTGCCGAAGTTGGTGGTCCTATTACTTGACTCGCGTCACCTTGTGTTTGTATCTAGAGGATGAAATAAAAGTTAAAATGATAAAGTGGGGTAATATAGTACACGCTATATTTGTAGGGTGGGGTAATATAGGACGTGTCATATCGTAGGGTGGGGTAAGATGGGATACGTTAAAAAGTAAATAAGGGTAAAACAAAAGTTAATACCGTAAAGTTGGATAAGATGGGACGAGTCATGCAGTAGGGGCGTGCATTAAAAGGGTGGGGTAATAAGGGACGTGTTGGACAGTAAAGAGGGGGAAGATGGGACATGCTTTCATTCTCTTTTCTCCTAACGTTAAGCACTGTTAATATTTCAAAACACGGTTGAGAAATTTGGGTACTAACGGTATCCCATCTTACCCTACAGTTCTATCTTTTAGTTGAATATTTGGAACAATATTTTGCAATGTATAAATGGTAAAAATTCGCATAGAGTTTTACGAACAAAATATGAGATAATCGGCCAGGTTTGGTTTATATTTAAGCAGAGAAATCATTAGACTATTTTATATGTAAACAAAACTTAACGTAGTGTAGTAGGGTGGGGAAGACGGGACACCTTTAGCATATAATATCTAAATATACTGATCGTGTTTTAAATAAACGGTCTATGGGAGTCGTGAGGATACGGTTTTATTATTCTTCAAATATTCTTTATTTACTGCTAAATCGGAGGAGAAAATAGAATAAAAGGTGTCCCATCTTTTCCCCACTATATAATATTTCTTAGTGTTAAAGAAATGAGCCAACATTGTCGTACACCCTATGTTCCCGGCGCTATGTAGAGACCTCGCACATACACAATGGAAAAACAAACAGAAGAAATGCAAAATTTGTTCTATTAAAGCTTTATATTCAAATTAATACTAGCCTTAGGTTAAAAGGGTTCGATTTTTAAATCGAAAATACTAATTTCGTTCCTTAATCCCATGTTCTGCTGGCTCGATAAATGTCCAATAGGGAAGGCTGGGTTTGACGTAAATCACTTCCCGAGACAATAACGCATTTGATTTCATGTTAGCGAAGGATGACATTTCTGTTTGGTGACTAACAGAGCGCATGCATTATTAAAGGTTAGGCACGTCATTGCGTGGGCTATGAGAAAAATAAGTTTCATTCGGTGGTTTCGCTTTGATTTTGGAATATATTTAAATAATAGAGACGTTGTTGTTAAAATGGAATAAAATTTGTGTGGTTACAATCGACTCCCATTGTCGGTGCGTTTTGAATCAAAAACATATTTTTATAATCGCTTTTATGTCTCTTTTATGTTACCTGTTAAAAGATTGTTTAATGAAATCGTCAAAACAACAACTTTTAAGAGCGCTACTGTCTGTCCAGAACTGCAGTTTGCGAGAAATTTAGAAATGACATAATTGTTTTGTTTAATATTATTTTAAACTCTTTATAACTGTCACAAATTTTGCAGCAATTAGAAAGCTATACTGGCCAAGGCAGAAGAAATGGGTTCTAAATTAAACCTGTAGCATGGGATAATTGCATGGGTTTTGACGATTTAAATACGCCAAGAATGAATAAATGAATGTAACTTATTTATCCTCGCATGACGGGGTAACGACAGTCGTTATAACACGAGTGTTCTGTGTCATACACCTTGTGCCCGCTTGCGAGTTACAATGTATGTAACTTTAAGGGTGATTATTTTAGGTTCATTTTGCGGCTGTAAGATTCGCTTTTTTGCACTATTCAAGGGGTTAGGAGTTCCAGGCTTTATTTTTTTTAAACTTTAAATGGAATTTGCGGCTGTAATTTCGAAGCTTTAAATTAACGATAAAGCGACTAAGCAGTGTGCTATATTAATGTGGGGAAAGATAGGACACAATTAGTACACAATATCCAATTATCGTGATCGTGTTTTAAACAATTAACAACGGTCTATGGAAGTCGTGAAGATACAGTTTTATAATTGTTTGTATTTTCTTTATTTACTATCAAGTAGGACGAAAAAATGGAATGAAAAGGTGTCCCATCTTCCCCACCCTACTACATATGAGACTACCGCATATGCTGTACATGCGGGCAAGCGTAGACGGGTGTAAATGCAGCGAGTATTTTTAGAAGCATGACGGATAATTTAAATCTTTTATTTTGGAGAACTCATTAATAATATATACCTTTCCCTACATTACACGTTGCAGGTCCTGTAGCATTACACCCTGTGCTGAATAAACGACATAAATGAGGCCATGACGCGAAAACTAAATATATAGAACGGCAATTAATGACTATTACTAAAACCCGGTAACCTTATCAGAGCTTATTATTAAACGTAAAAAAGTTACTTAGTTTTGCGAAGTTAAACGCTAATATAAGGTACTATTTTGACATTGAAACAAAAAAACTGAAATATTGTGTGAACATATTTCTTGCCGACAATACAGATTTTTAAAATTGTTTTTCCGAATCGTTTTTTTTTACATTTTGTAAAGGATGGGTTGGGGAAGATGGGACACCTTTTCGTTCTATTCTCGCCCCGTTTGGTATTAAACAAAGAAAATTCAAAGGATCACAAAACCGTATCCTTACAATTTCCATAGACCGTAGTTAATTGATTAAAACACGATCAGGATATTTGGATACCATGTGCTAAAGGTGACCCATAGTTCCCAACCCTACTATAAATATTTTTCCCAATTAATCATAAAATTAAGCCCATAGCCGTTGATTTTCTCTCATTTTAGAATAACGCAGCGTTTTACTGAAATACGTATGTATGTAAGTATACAAAATATAGACAAAAATTACGCGATAATACCCAAGATAATATGTAAAATTTTGGCGAAAAAGAAACTTTCAAAAAATTGCTCTTTTAGATCGTTTTAAATTATGATTACGCAGTTTCGGATATTGCGTAAAGGTATATACAAAAAAATATGAAAAAATACCGAATCATTGCTCTATTTTAACAGCGGGTTTCGCACGAATCCTAACCAAAAAAAAAACAGTCGAAACGTTTGTACAAATCTGTTATAGATTTTTCAATATTGTTTCCGAATTTAACAATAAACTCTATTGTTATAATACAATAAGACGTTACCAGCTGTTCAGATTTCACAGCAAACAGTTGGACAGTTTTAGCCACGTTCTTGGCCACAGCGCACCCCAGGTCGCGATCCACACTGACAACGTTCAATTCACTGGAAAAATCAATTTGTGTTAGATGGTATTTTGAATGAATGAATGTAACTTACTTATCCTCGCATGACGGGGCAACGACAGTCGTTATAACACAGGTGTCTGTTTCATACACCTCGTGTCCGCTTACGAGTAACCACGTATGTAACTTATTTATCCTCGCATGGCAGGCAACGACAGTCGTTATAACACGGGTGTTCTGTTTCATATACCTCGTGCCCGATTACGAATTACCACGTAGATAACTTATTTATCCAGCACGCATGGCGGGGCAACGACAGTCATTATAACACGAGTGTTCTGTTTCCTACACATCGTGCCCGCTTACAAGTTACCACGCATGTAACTTATTTACCCTCGCATGGCGGGACAACGACAGTCATTATAACACTGGTGTTCTGTTTCATACACCTCGTGCCCACTTACAAGTTACCACGTATGTAATGAATGAATAACTTATTAATCATCGCATGGCAAGGTAACGACAATGGTTATAATATGGGTGTCTTGTTAACCCGCATACGAGTTACAAAATATCTAAATTTGCATGTTGTTTTGTATGGCCCTCAACGGGTTACAAAATGTGCAACTATAATTAAATGTTTCGTTTTTACGTTGCATTAAAACAACAATGCCGTAGTCTAATATATATTTTGGGTAATGGGGGTAATTTAAACTTATTTATCGCATTTTTTCTACTGTGCGAAACAAAGGACCTCATCCATATTATAGAAGAAACTTTATATACGTGTCGATTTAAGTCGGAAAGGGACAGACGGACCAGAAATAGTATCTGGGCATTTAAAAGCATGGTTTAAATATTAGTATTAAAACATATGGTGTTCGCTCTTGTTTCAAAACAATAACTGTCATTGCGTTAATCTAACAATGGTCGTTTGCTACTAATGCGTTAGTGTATTCCTACGACCGGCATATTATGATTTATTCAGTATTTAGTCATAAATCATAGACCACCGGTCGATTTTTGACAGCATGTGTATTCAGACCTTGAAGGATTGGGTTTTTACCTTGACATTGCATTAATGATGGAGCCGATTTCGTCGGTTGAAGGAGGAGTTCGTCCACCGGTTGGAAAAACTAAGTTAATGGGGTCGAATAGACGTGAAAGCGATCGCTGTAAATAAGCTCGCTCGAAGTTAAGCAAGCAAGATCTCAGTTCCGACTCAGCACTGAAAAAGTAATGTAGAGTTTTAATTGGGGCAAGATGGTCCATATGTAGTAAGTTGGGGCAAGTTGGTCCGCATACAGTAGGTTGGGGTAAGATGGGACATGCATATATAGTAGGTTGGGGTAAGATGGGACATGTTTATATAGTAGGTTGGGGTAAGATGGTTCGTATACATTATTTGATAAAGGTATGTCTGGTAAGCTTTTTTAAGCAATTCGAAACTAAATTTTCTGTCTGAAACATAAACTTCATTTAAGTTATTCAAGTAACGGCACATAATACGTTAAAAACTTTTTGACGTTTTGCTCTTACGTTTAAACAATAAAAATAATTAAAAAGATGAACATTAGGGAAGAACGCACAAATTTTAATATCTTTAAAAAAATCAATAAAACTCACTCGTACGAGTTCCCGTCGTCTTTTAGGTGCGCTGACGAATTAGCTTGAAACGTTGTGAACTTATCGCTCGGAGCATCACTGACGCCCTACGTCAAAAATGGACCTTGTGACGTCATTGTTACACTCAACTAAATAAAATCCTAAGGAAAAATAAAACAGCGAGCCAGAAATAGGATATTCGGGTCAGAGTTACATAAAACGTAGGGCAACACTTTCGACGACATTTGTGTTTTATTCTGGATAGGTCAATAGTGCGTCTACCGGTTAAAAGCCAAGGCACACATGATGCGTAACGATTGTATTCTATTTAATGACAGATAGTTTAGGCCATAGGTGTCAGTTTTACTGTTGAATGTAGATATTGATATAGGTAGAGTAGGGTGGGGGAGACGGGACATCTTTAGCACATAATATCCAAATATCCTGACCATGTTTTAAACAAGTAACAACGGTCTATAGGAGACGTGCTGAGGATGCGGTTTTATAATTCTTTGAATGTTTTTTGTATTCTACCAAATGGGACGAGAAAGTGGAACGAAAATGTGTCCCATTTTACCCCTATAAAAACTCCACATAGAGAAGCGCATTCTGTGTTCGTCTGTTTTATGAGACAGGAATCAAATTAAACAAAAGTCATTAAGCGGAAGTTTGGCACTTTGGCGGGTATGGAAAGGTTGAATTTATTGAATGAATGTAACTTATTTATCCTCGCATGGCAGGAAACAACAGTCGTTATAACACGGGTGTTCTATTTCATACACCTCGTGCCCGCTTACAAGTTACCACGTATGTAACTTTGTTAGTGAATATTTTTGTGCAGTTTTTCATGTTTCTAATGTATGACCGACAATTTCATACATTAGGGTCTAAGTGTGTATAAATATTGAACAGAAACTATAATTAGAACAGCAAAGCTTGGTGATCCAGTTTCAGGATTATACTCGCAATTAAGTTCGGTTCGATAGAGAAATCCCAGGCTGCCTAATTACGATAAGGATCTATTCTTGCGGCGTTTGCTTATTTATAATCATGAAGCCCCGTGTAACGAAAGCCGACGGGTATCGGCTTCTGTGTTGCCTTATAAATATTTTAAACTTGCGCAAGCGACCCGACGGATTTGCCTAACGCCTTGACTGGTGCTTCCATTAATAAAGTCTGTGTCCATAGGCGTAGTAGTCAGTACGCGTATTCACTAACGTTATTTCCGAAAGGGTATGGTTTGTCTAATTTCAGTTATATGGTCACGCGTTCGTATCCATTTACAGTTGACGATTAACGCCTTGACTGGCGGTTCCATTACTGTAGGCTTTACCCGTTGGCATATAATTTTTGTTCGGAGCGAACTTTTCTGATATGTTTTGTCCGAAAAGATTTTTTTGTTTTGAATATAGGTCTAGTTTGGAACAGGTTGCTTTGCACATTATTTCAACATTTCTTTTGGTTTTGTTTTCACGTTAGTAATAAGCAAGGGGGAACAGCGTCATGTCTGCGCTGATTGGACGATAACCGGGGAATGAGTGACAAGCGTTCCCGTAGCAGAAAATCGAACACGTTATGAGCGGAAATGGTCTCTTATGTCGGATGATTCATGAATGAATAAATAGCTTGTTTACTTTTCATACACCTGGTGCCCACTTACGAGTTACCACGTATGTAACTTTCTGGGTGATTTTTTTATTTTTTTTAAACGACTCTCTGTCTTGCTCAAAGACACAAATACGCCCGCTACGGTAGCAGTGAGCCGCAACCCGTATTCGGTGCCGGACAACTTATAACGCAAGTAATTGATCGGGATTATATAAGAAACTTACCTCTATTATCATCTTATAACTGCTAACTTTTCCCCACAATTCGTTCACCAACCGTAGCAGTTTCGGGTATTCCCCCTCAAACGCCTGTGTGACGTAATTGGAGGCTGAAAAACAAAAGTTAGGATTGTGAAAACTCGCAACAACACAGCTTCAGTTAAAAAAGTCGGGAGAGAGTTTTAAAGTAAAAGTCAATTGTACAGGCGTTTAAACAAAACACGCGGTTGTACGCGCCGAATTCTTAAAACGAGAGCTGCAGTACATTTTAAGAATCATAGCTTATTTTATAAAAAAAAATTAAAAATACAAACTTGCCTTGAGCGGAAGCAGACAACTCTTTCTTTAAATTCTGAACCAGAAATTCCCAGAACTTTTTCACAAAGTGAACGTCACCTCCGCCCTGTATTAAATTAATATTTCCACAGTCGGTAAAACAACAATAAGCTTCCTTTAAATATAGTAGTGTGGGGGAAGACGGGACACCTTTTCATTCTATTTTCTCGTTCCATTTGGTACTTTGGTAGTAAACAAAGAACATTTAAAGAATTACAAAACTACAACTTCACGACTTTCATAGGCCGTTGTTGATTGTTTAAAACACGATCAGGACATTTGGACATTATGTGCTAAAGGTGTCCCATCATACCCCACAGTAACATACCAACCAATACAGAACCCATTAAAACTATCGCATGGGACGAGACGATTATATAAAACCTCGAAATACAATAACTGTGTTCAGTTTAACGTGAATACTTATGGAAATATGAATATTATTAAAATATTTTTACTAAACAATATGACGTACGATGTGATGACGTCATACGTTGGACGTATAATTTAATGGCGACATATTTAGAAAGTTTATTTTAATGACGTCATACCTATGACGTATAATTAATGACGTCATATTTATGACGTCTGATTCCACTTACCTTTACAAGTTCGTCAGTGAATTTTAAATGCGTCACTGGATCGCGTTTTTTTGATAAAACTTTCTGTAGGTGGATCATCTGTGGAGTTATAATACATTTGTTTGCAAGATATATCTTTTACTACAACGTATATTTGTGGAGTTATAACACACAGTTTTACACGCATTTTTATTTAACATTTATTTCTATATAACACACGTTTTTATTATACATACATTTTATTATACACACGTTTTTATTATACACACGTTTTTAATATACATACATTTTTATTATACTTTTCCATTCAACATACACTTTTATTAAAATTATCCAATAAAAACGCGGCCGCTAAACCCATAGTAGCAAATGTTTGTTTTTAATTTACGCGGATTACGGATTCCGGACGGTCTGTCATCGCCCCAGCAATTTTAAAATCTCATTTCAAAGTCGTGTTTTATTAATGGCCGTTGGTACCGTGGCATATTGCGTAAACAAATGTAGCTAGTAGGTGGGGTATTAAAGCGACGATTATCGTATAAAACGAATGATGTAATGCCGATTGCCGGCAGTTAACACTGATTATGGTTTTATATAGGTGTTAGGTTAACTGACTTGCACGCATATGTATAGTTAGGTAATGGTATGAAGTATTCACTCTTAGCTCAGGTTATTGTTGAAATTGGTGTATAGTAGGGTGGGGGAAGACGGGACACATTTAGCGCAATATCTCCAAATATCTTGATCGTGTTTTAAACAATTAACAACGGTCTATGAGAGTCGTGAGGATACGGTTTTATAATTCTTTGAACTTTCTTTGTCTACTACCAAATAGGACGAGAAAATAGAATGAAAAGGTGTCCCATCTTTTCCCACTCTACTATATAAAAGTTACATTAGTAATTCATAGTATTTAGCTTACTAACCTGCAGACACGCGGCCGATATCTGGTCCATAAGCATCTCAATATTATTCCACAGTCGAAGTCGAAACTGAGCAGAATTACCAGGTGTTGGTATACTACCGGTTGCTTTGCCCGGCCCTGGAATGCAAGCGTTTTAAAATTACAAGAATTTGAATAAGAGACTAAGACGATGCCATTTAAGCGAAATATCCATATTTTATTTTACAGCTGGTTAAGGTGCCTGTACAAAATATCCGGCGTGCGAATTCGCCTACGTGGTCGTATGCAAAACCCATAACCGAGAGATGCAAAACCCATAACCGAGACCTTTTTATTTTATTTTCTCATACATTTTGGTAGTAAACAAAGAACATTGTTTAAAACACGGCCAGGATATTTATATATTTTGAGCTAAAAGTGTCACGTCTTCCCCCGCCCCACTCCCCTTATACATAACCCATATAAAGTATAAAGCGTTGTTTACTTTTACAGCGTAGCATACGTTATGAGTTAGTAGGGATTTGATTATAGTCTATTCTCGGTATATAGGTTTACACAACAGTAATAAAATTTTTGCTCTGCTTTTCGCGGAAAGTAGCAGTCAATTAAACTATTACATCTCTTTTGTAGCTAAATTAATGCGATTTAAGAAGACACGTCTGTCGGTTTGAAAAGCATTGTAACCTCTGGTCTGGTAATGTTTTCGATACATGTTATTTATAAAATCAGGGGACCAAAATGTCAGCAGTGCTTCTCAACCCCTACGTATCTTGACGACAGACAGTTGGACAGTTGATTTGGTTACGCCGCCTATACTACAGTGGTTTAGAAACAGGTTGATACTGTAATAGTTAATTCAGATAATTGTGTGCTGAATAGGTGTATTTTTTAACTTCGCATGGCGGGCAACGCCAATCGTTATAATACGAGTGTTCTGTCCCATACACCTCGTACACGCTTACGAGTTACCACGTATGTAATATATCAGTGAGGTCGTTCGAAGGAATGTAGGCCAAAGTTGGTCTATTACCACATTATTGTATATAGTTTAAAGTAAATGAATGAATGTAACCGTTTATCCTCGCATGGCGGGGCATTGACGGTCGTTATAACATGGGTGTTCTGTTTCATACACCTCGTGCCCGCTTACGAGTTACCACGCATGTAATAAATTAGGGGGTCTTTCTGAAGGGGCGCGAAAAATTCGGAATCGATTTGGCCTATTACTACTTTCTACATTGCGTCAATTTGTATGCATTCTTACTCAAACAGTTGTGTGAAAGCTGCTTTGAAAATTTTCCCCCAAAGTTTTGCCAATAATTTATGATTAGTATTTGAGTTGTCCCGCAAAAAGGATTAAAAGCAATCCAGCAGTTTGACATAATGAAAAACTTGCCTTTGTTAGACATCTGGTTCACTGACGCCTGAGATAGGATATTTACATCCAGTGCTTCAGAGATGTTACGTTTCATGTTTGTCATTGCGTCGGTGCATGCGGTTTCTATCGGGCTTCGTAACAAACCTAGGTTGTAATACACCTGTAGAGCGGTAGCGGTGTGCGTCTGATTCTGTAGAGAAAATGATAAGTTTTTAGTTCAAACCCTGTGCATGTATAGTCCTGTGGAGGAAGATATCTTTAGCACAGAAAATCCAAATATCGTGACGACCTGACCATGTTTTAAACAACTAACAACGGTCTATAGGAGTCGTGAGGATACGGTTTTATAATTCTTTGAATGTTCTTTGTTTACTACCAAATGGGACAAAAAATAGAATGAAAAGGTGTTTTTGTCCTCACGACAATGCATGAAAATCTTAATGTTTCGCTAGCAATTGGCATGCATGCCCCTTTGCAATTTTTTTTAGTTAAAAAATATTCATGTTCCGTTAGTATGCTATGCGCCTATAAAATACAACGCGCATTTTACCAGTGTAGAATTGCCCTGTTCCAATAAACGACGCGCTTGGCCGTCTACTTCTTCTTTGGCCCGCCGAATAAAGTTTCTGTCTTCTTCAATTACTTCTATCCCACTTAGATCGACGCCTTGAGAAAGATAGTCTGCGAATATAAAAAGGAAATGTGTTTTATTCTTCTTCACCGTCTCATTTTATGGTACACGAAAAATATTTTAAAAATATATAACTGTATCTTCACGGCTCTAAAACAGCGCTGTTAATTGTTAAAAAACACAATCAGAAAATATGTTTTATTTTTTTTTGTCTCATTTGGTAGAAAACGAAAACTATTTTTAAACTATTATATAACCGTATCCTCACGCCGCTAAAAGATTGTAAAAACACGATCCGGATACATGTTTTTATTTTATTTATTTTTTAAGATGGTCCATGCTCAAATAATTGTTAAAAACACGATCCGGATACATGTTTTTATTTTATTTACTGTCTCATTTGGTAGTAAACGAAAAACATTTACATATTTATTTAACTGTAGTAGTATATTTACTAATATAAACAAATTAAAACAAGGTACAGTTGTTTGGGGTAAGATGGTCCAGGTTTTCATTCTGATTTACCGATCTGTTTTGTAGTAAACAAAAAATATTTACAGAATTATTTATGGCCACATAGTCATGATTTGAGATTCGAATATACGGTTATTTAATTCAATGAATGTTCTTTGTTTACAACCAAATGAGAAGCTAAAATAAAATGGGATAAAACATATTTCCTGATCGTGTTTTTAACCATTTATTAATGCCTGGACCATCTTACCCCAGCACCTACTGTATAATAGTTGTAATATTTTCTGGTTAAAAATTAAACATATTTTGACCTAACCAAAATGTTGTGACTTGTGAGATAGATCGATCATGTTATTGCTAGTAATGGTAGCTACGATTTAGTTAGGTGTATGTATTCTTATAACGGAGCTGTGTATTTGGTTAAACTCAAACTGAAAGTGAAAGGCGTAGTTCACGTACCGGATGGACTCGATTTTTTTGTTTTCCTGTTTTATAAGTCACATTTACGAAATCATATAAACGGGGCAATAACTAAAAGTTGCCTCGCAATAAGTTTTGTTTCAGTTTCATACCCGCTAGGTCTAAACAACACACTAATGGCCAGCAAGAGTATATGATTGCTGAGAAAAAAGCTCCAAGTAACGTCGCCAATAAATCAATGAAAGGAGCAAAGCTTAGTTGGCTGAGTGACAGGAAAGGAAAGTTAAGTTCAAAGAAACATTTGGCGGTCGTGGCGGCGATCGATGCCAGTTAAATTGACATGTATCTCGGGGTTATAGTTAGTAGCATGACGCTTGTGTTTAGCCGGTACAGGTGGAAAGCCACGGATCAAAAGGCAACGGCGTGGTCATGTTTGAAGTAAGAGCGTGCTATTATTTGGGCATTAACGACACATTAGGGCCGCTCGATAAATTGACACGGGTACGATGACGTATTGGGCTGAGGAACGACGCTCAACAGATAAGCCATCACGCAGCAGCACAGACGAGTTTGCGAGGCGGGGCAGCAACCATCACAGATCAATTTCATCGAGCGAGTGAACGGCGGTGCGACGTTTCGTATGCTGGTTACACAAATTTAGTATTGCCCTGTCACGTCCAGAGACAGACGGCCGCTAACTTCGTTTTTAGTTTAGTGAGGCAATATTTGATTGCGGGTGTATGGGAGAGATTTAGCGTTGTAGATTTTCGTGTGTAGTTTAAATGGTGTATAACCCCATTACAAGGAATGCTCAGTACTAGTAACTTAGTTTTTTTAAGTTTAGTGAGACAGGATGCAATTGCTAATAAATGAGAGCGATTTAGCGATGTAGATTTTTCGTCTATATGGTTTAAACGTGGTACGGCTCTGTTGCAAGGTAGGCTTAGCAAGCGGCTCAAGTGCTTGGCCACAAAAGCCTCAGCAATGCCATAAATCAAATCAAACATTGACGAAAGACGGTGACGTGTATTGAGGTCCAAAGAAGTTAAGTGAGTGACCAGCACCACGACCCTGTGTTTAACCGCGGCAAACAAACGAGACGACCATACCTTTCAATTACTTAACTCTCCAAGAATATATGGCCTTGTAGAGATAATTTTTGGGAAAACTGTAGAGTAGTTACACCACATCAGAGGCGGTACGTTGAGTTAAGGTAATAAATGTTGTTCAGGCATACGGAGTGTTCAATGTTACCAAACAAAGGTTAACTGTGGAGATAGACTTCGACTTTATCTAGCAAGTAATGAGATCTTCGGGTTTATTATTAACTGGTAAAGTAATAACCTTCACGCAGGTTATGTAGATCAGGACGACGCAACTACTTTGTAATTTCCCGTTTAAGCGGGAAAGGTAGTATAGAAAACCTGGATTTAGCGAAAAACAGCCGATCAAGCGGGTTTACTGTACTGTACAAGTCTAAATGCCACAGAGATCGCCTATCGCTTGATTTTAATAAACATCACGCACGCCAGAGGACTTTTGAGTCAGATGTTTACCAACTGTGCGTGCTAGGTAGGCCGAGGGCATATATTGTGTGGTCTTGCCAGGCTATGGAAAATATTTACGTAAAGTTGGAAGCTAATATTGATACGACGGAAGTTTGAGATTCGCTTTGCCAAAGATACGAGTAAAACAACATATAAATAATTAATGCGCAATACAATGAACCGACGACGAGTCTCCGGCAATCAATCAGGTTGAGGCAGCACATAGGGCAATACCCAGTGTGGGGAAACACAGAACCAACATATATAGCTACATTAACAGCGGCGACGTTAATTGCTGGAGGACCTTACGGGCGAGGTCGAACATCAGTTAAGAGGAATCAATAACATGACTTAAAATTTCCAGAATGGCTGAGCCGAATTCCCATACTGGCGGGGGACCGGTTTCACTTTTAATTATTGCATAATTCATGAAGCTACGGCGAGGCGAAACATGGTATCTTACACGTCACGGGTGGCATGACACGTAATGGATGTGATTTTTTTACGACAGGCACCGTCACATATATAGGATATAGTGGTGATTTTAACATGGGTGGGGGAATGTTGTGCCAAAAAAGATAATGCTTAAAATGAGTTGTGTAAACCTGAAAACGGGGACAAACTTCGTGCCGGTGACTATCGATCTACCGAGGAATCTGACAGAAAACACGAGCGAGAATTTATTCAATATTGTCTCAGTGGGCGAAGCTATCCCGATAGTTTTGCTCATTATTGAGGTTATATTCGGATTTATATTCAACACATTTGCAATCGTTCTTTACTGCAATCGAAGAGGTCTACTGCAGAATGCTGGAAACATGTTCACGGTAACGTTTTTATCATTATTTCACCTTAATTTTATAATGACGGTAGTAATTAACAATTCCACGGCGGTGCTAATCACGTTTGCTAAGCCGATCGATTTAAACTAACGTAATTTGCAACACATGTAAATGTAATGCATTTTTGATGGGAAAACGACGCAGGTAAAAACCAACAAAATCCCGATTGTCACCAAATTCTGATTTTTGTACAATAGGGTGGGGGGAGATGGGATACATTTTCATTCTATTTTCTTACTCCGTTTGGTAGTAAACAAAAAGTATTCAAAGAATTATAAAACCGTATCCTCACGACTCCCATAGACCGTTGTTAATTGTTTAAAACACCAGGATATTTGGATAGTATGTGCTAATGCTAAAGGTGTCTCATATTACCCCAAAGTACCATATATATATTTTTGATCGCAGGTCAGCCTCATGGCGGTCGATTTACTTTTCTGTGGGTTTTGCCTTCCGCTGACAATCGTCATTGAATTCATCAAAACAACGTCTTTCTATCAACTAAACAATCTCTGCATGGCAACAAGGTGTTTCCTTATGTTTAGCGCGATTGGCAGCGCTACTGGGACAGCACTATTGGCGCTGGATCGAGGCGATATCAGTCTTCGGCCTTCCAGAAGGTTCTTCAGTGGAAAGCGCCCACTTATTGCCATTATATTCGCATGGGTCGTTTCCTCGGCGGGCCTTATCATCCCAATGGTAGCAATTTGGTTATACGACTCATTTACCGAGCTTAAATACACGGACAAGCCGGCAAGGGCGACCAAACTAAACTGGATACCAAGCCGTGGGAGTTTGGAGATGCTGGTCGAGTCTGGGGCAAGGACAGCAACGAGTTCTGCACTCTGCGACACTAACTGTAACTCTATTTGCTATAAAGACCAATGCACACTAACCCACACCGAACTTGCGGTTCGTCTCGGGTATCAAATCACTGTTTTCGTTGCGGCTGGGGCAATCACATTAGCTATTTACACGAAGATCATACTCTACGTACATAAACGTAGCTTCAGGTGGGCGTCTCTATTAGTTGTGATATAAACTATATGATATAAGCGGTGCAATGAACATAGATAAAGATTTATAACGATTTGATGGCATTGTTAAACTATGAATGAATGAATGAATGAATGAATGAATGAATGAATGAATGAATGAATGAAACTATTTTATCGACGCATGGAAAACGATAGTCGTTGTAACACAAGTGTTTTGTTTCATACACCTCGTGCCTGTCCTTACCTAATATTTAGGTCACGAAACTTAAACTATGTGATATTCCTTATGGGAGTCACGTTTTTGAAGTATTTTAACAACCTGTATTGAAATGTGTTATGAACTGATTAAAGTAAACAAAGGATTAAGCTTTTAAACCGAAACGTTTCAGATAAAAACATATTCTACATGGACTGTCATTGAAAGTAATAAGACTGGCTTAAAAACTCCGTTTAAGGGGCTAGATGAATGCTATTTTTATGTGTTTTATACATAAACTGCTCTAAAGGTGACTGTACACAGTATCCGGAATTCGTTGGTTTTGTCTGTTTTGTCCGGATTTCGCTGCCGCATGCGGAATTGTACACGTTGGACACGGGTTTACATACGACTTCGCATGCCGGATACTGTGTACACCCACCTTAAGGGAACGACTTTTTTTTTTTTTTTGCAGGGAAGAAAAGAAACGTGGGCTTGGGATCTTAACAAGCAAGCGGAACGAAACGAGAAAGCAAACATCGTCCATGATGACACAACTAATATGCTGCGGTTTTAAGGACCAACGTGGTGCCTTGAAAATGGAGGGAGTTAAAACGCAAACAAATCTAGAAAACTCGGCAAAAACTGAGACAACTGTGAGTTTGGGTAAAGATATCAACACTATCACGGAATCGTATGGGAGTATGGTTCAGAACGAGCAAAGGAATAATACAAGCACGGAGAACAACAGGACGGAATATGGCGATACTCCTGTGCGCCAACCAGTGGTGGTCGTGGAGAGCATAGAACCATCGTCACATAGCGCTAGAGAGTCTCATAACGATTGCCCGCCATTGGAGAACGGGACATTGGTTACGGATTCGGTGCAAAGTAAACCTGAAGAACATAAAACCGATTTCGCGTCTGTAGCTTTATCGATAACTGTCGTTCTCGCATTGAAACGAATGGTAGCAGCGAAGGTGAAGAGAAAACAGAAAAAGTTAAAGCATTTAAGGCGAATGACGATCCTTATTATTGTAACGTTTTTCGTGAGTTGGGTTCCGTTTCATATTCTGCCGATGGTGCAGTTTCTAACCAAAGACACCCCGAACCTCTTTATAATCTGCCATGCTTCTGATTGCGCTGGAAGTCTTGAGATTTTGAACTCTACAAAGTTTGTGAGCGTCCATAATGCGAAAGTGGAAAACGAGAAAAGTTTCTGGAACGGTTTGTTCTTATGGACACTCGTGTTCGCTGCAGCGTCATCGGTGCTTAACCCGTTCGTGTACAGTTTCTCCCGCGAGAAAATCCGGGAAGATTTCAAGAGAACGTTCGGTTTCAAGATCAAGTTTAGACGCAAAGAGAAAAAGTTTTCCGCCGGAAATCGGATGCGAACCAGAGGCGGATCGGCCATCTGGTCGTCGCAATGGGGGCGGAAACGAAGGACCGAAACTGGGGCAAGAAATGAACGAAAGTCACCATGTAAGCAGTATAGGAAGGACTCCAGAAGTGACTACAAAAAGTCAAGCGTCGATAAAGGCGAATATTTAAACCATGAACCAAACGCCTGTGAGCGACTTCTCACATCGGATATAAATGAACATAATGTTGTAAAAAACGTGAATTCGAACAGTTACACTGATACTGTAGTTAAGTATTGAGCCACTGCTATACTTTCTTTCTTTCTTTTTCAATTACAAAACTGCCGATGTCCAGATTCAAAATGTACCAGGTGTCAGTTACTATAAACTATGAAGGGTTAAGAGCCTTGCAGTTACAAACTGTAGTGGCAATATAGTAGGGTGGGAAGACGGGACACCTTTAGCACACATTATCCAAATATTCTGATCGTGTTTTAAACAATTGACAACGTTCTATAAGTCATGAAGATAAAGTTTTATAATTCTTTGTTTACTACCAAATGGAACAAAAAAATAAAACGAAAAGGTGTCCCATCTATAAGATTAAAATATATTGGAGCTTCACAAATACTATGTATATAATATATATAATGATTCAAGCTTATCAATACGTAAAAGCAGCTTTGCTATGAAAGTTAAATTTGCACAAACACTCGTGTTCACATGGTTTGCAACCATTTGCACCTTTTTGTAGCAACGTTTCTTCAAACTAAATTGTTTCGTATAAATGTTTTTGTATCATTAAAATAAAATAAAAATAAGCTAGTATGCAGTTTGCTGGTGAGGCCCATGCGGTAGCACTCTGGGTGTTGGGGCAATGGCCAATCCTGGCCTAAATCCTATGACCCATGACGTGCCACGCTGCGGGACCTCAGATAGAAAAGAATGTTCAAATAGATATAAACTAACTAAAGAGTTGCTTCACAAGCTAAAACACAAGTACAAGGTTGCAACAACATTAGATCCCAGTCCAAATTAAAAAAAAAACAATGTTACAATTAAATAAAATGTAGGTTACAGTGTGTGGAAAATTAGGGTAAAGCCTAAACTGTGGTTAACGGACAAATTGTTCCGTAAAAAACAGACCTCTGGTATGCCTTGCTGGAACTAACCCATATTAACGTATAGACTTAAACTAAACTAACTTAAGTTTAAAGTGAGCCATGCTGTATGTATTAACTATGCATAGTGGATTCATGCATCTTATGGCCACCACTGCACCATTAACATAAAAAAACCGTATATAGTTAACTTCTGCCCCCTTATATTTTTCTGGCTGCACAACTGATTGTGGGCATATATTTCCTTGGGCAAGCTTAACGTTCATTGCTCCAACCCGGTGGTCACTACTGGGTTGTCTAAAACGTCAGCCATACATAAAAGAAAAATTCTCCAGAAAAAAACATTCACTTACAAAAGTACATCAGCGGTAACTTGCAAGCGGGCATGAGATGTTTATGAAACAGAACACTCACATTATAACAACTGTCATTGCCCTGCCTTGTGAGGCCGAGGGTAAATACTAAATAAGTTACATAAATCCATACATTCAACTCACCCAATTCACTTAGACTTTGAGCAGCTTTAGTTATCTCTCTTATTCCACCATTTAGTTGTGTGTGGAGACGTTTACTGAGTCTTTGGATTCGAATAATTCTTCTTAAAAGATCGCAGGTGGCCTGGTTGTAAAAAACTTGAATGATTAAATGAAATTGTTTCGTCTCTTCTGTCACGACAACGAAGATCAAAAGAGTTGACAAAAGCGAAAAAATGGGTAGTAACGGTAAAACAACAGTTGTTAAAACACGCTTGTTGATAAAAAAAAAAGATATAATGTTTTGGTACAGACAATATAATGTCAAAATTAAATAAATAACATTTAATTAAACATATTACAGTTCTAATTGGAAGAAAAGTGTGCGTAAGGACACAACCCAAACAATGGGGGGAGTCGGTCTTAAAGAAGATTGATCCAAAAATTGAAGCATGATGGAAAAGCAAAACCCAGAAAAAGAAATTCCACCAAAGTTTACAGTAAACACTTGGAATTAATGACAAGAAATGACCTTATTTACTAGGTTAGGGGAATTTTTTTCAAATTTAATACTTAGTTGTAAAGGAAAGAATATTCAAATTATATATATTATATAATACTAAGTTTTACTAGTGCAATTACCTTCTAACATGTAACCATATGATATTACTATGTTTTACTTCTGTTATTTGCAGATCGAACTTCAATATTTCAAAACATAAGCAGAAAGAAGAGTAAAACAAATTAAAAACAATTTAAAAAAAAACAAATTTAAAAAAAATAAAAATCCGAAACAAAAACAAAAAGGAATTATCATTGAAAATAAAAATAAAACTATTTTACGTAAAAAATATTCACAAATAATGAATGTATCTCACACCTGTAACCTCCCCAGCTGTATGGTTCGTGATTGTATTTTCTGGTAAGGTTCCCCCACTTTGTTACGAATTCTGTGGTGGAAATATTACGTTAGATTTGTTGTGTTCATGTTTTTGTTGATCTGATTTAGTTCAGGGTTTTAAATATCATTTTTTTAACTAGATGAAAATTTTAATAGTTATTATTCATTACAGCAGAAAAAAAGTGGCAAATCTTTTTAAAAAAAGTTTGTATCTTTAGACACAAACTTATCGGCTGTTAACAAAAAAAAACATTTCTTTCCTGGTAAAAAAAACTAAAACTCATAAATTCACATTTTTACAACAAGAGCGATTTACTAATATATATATAGTAGGTTGAGGAAGATGGAACACCTTTTCATTCTGTTTTCTCGTCCCATTTGGTAAAGAATATTCAAAAAATTATAAAAGAGCATTCCCATGACTCCCATAGACCGTTGTTAATTGATTTAAACACAATCTGGGAATTTGGATTGTAAGTGCTAAAGGTGTCTCGCAAATATTCTATATATATAACCACAACACAAAGAATTTTTATGTAACATTAACTACCTATCTACAACAGCTTGCAATGAATTGATCCTCGTTTGCATCATAGTGAGAATTCCTTCTAAAGATTCAATACCTGTCGCTTGTGCTAAGAGATCTTCATGGCGTGATGCAATCTGTTATCAAGTTAGTAAAGGTTTCTTAACCAGGGGTGCTAGAAGTGTTCCTAGGGCAGCGTTTCTTAAACTTGGGTAAATTCCTCGTATTTAGGGGGTAAATAAGCCACCAATCAAAATCCAAATCAGTTGACGGGAGACACAATTGGAGTAATTAACCAGACATTGAACAACTCGTTGCCAAAAAGCTAGCACATTCGTCGCATTAAATATAACTGATGTAATTAGTTGTTTTCGCTTTTTAATAAACGAGCGCCATATTACATATTGGGGTAAATCTGATAAGCATCTTTGTAAAACAGGTAAAGCATACAAAAAAGTTTAAGAACCACTGTCTTAGGGAGTGCGGACTTCATACAACCAACTTTTTTTTGTGAGACAAAACAAAAATAAAACAAAAACCTTTACAATCTATCGGTCGCATAACTGTATTTAAAGTTGTTAATCCTTAAAAATATTTAAATAAAAATAAATTAAAAAAAACTTTCCAATATTATGGTCGCATAACTGTAATTTAAGTTGTTAATCCCTAAAACAAATTTAAACGAAAATAAATTATAAAAAAAATTTCCTATCTTATGACTGCTCACCTGTGATTGAAGTTGTTTATCCAATATACTGATCCCATCCATAAGCTGGGCCAACCTTTGTGATATTGCTGCATTCTGGATAACTTGTGTTGCATATTCCTGCACCTCAAAGTCATCTTGCAAGAAATCCGATAGGATTTCTATTTTTGAGGTAATTGATTGATAAGTGCGCATGAATGAAACTTGCTCTAGCCTTGCGTGGTCCGTAAATAACAGTCGTTATAATACGTAAGCAAACCTCATGCTCACAAGTTTTCATGTATGTAACTTTGTGGGTGATTTTTTCTGTATTGCTAAAAATTAATTTGAACAACCCATTAGTGACCACTGTACTAAATTAATTGTGTTTTTCCTGCCCAAGGACATAAATAGGCCAACGGTAATGTACATATAATATACAAACTGGTAATGAAGCCCAAGAAATGCATTGCCTAGTATACTCGGTATTACATTTGTGTATATAAATAGCAGTGAATGCGAAAATATCTATTTCGCAAACCGCTTAGTTTTAAAAAGCAAACTTTTATGTGTTTTTAAAACTTTAGCTTACCGTCTGATGCAAATGAATGCAGAAAGTCACTACTTTCGTCTTCAAGAGCCATCACACTATACTAATTATTTTTAAATTCGAAATAATTTTAATTTTTATCAATTTATAAACATTCTAACGTTTTTCCACGCTGTCAGTCTGCTTATTGATGCATGACATCAGCTGAGTACATCATGACTGTGCATTATGCGTTCATAGACATCATGTGTCGTAATAAAGAAAGAAATACAGTATTTTACAACAGTTTTAGGAAGACGTTAAAACTGTTAAGTTGATTAATCATGAATCGTAGAGTCCCAAAGCTTATAATTAAACCGGATTCCGGATCGAGTCGCGCTTCGACACTTATATTTGATGGGACGAAGCCGACAACGCGAAAGAAACGACAACAAGTTAGTTCACTTGCCCTGGACGCCCAGGAGAGTCTTATTTCTACTAACACCTCGCAACCACCAAGCCCAAGGAAAAAGTTGTACAGACGACGATCTAAATCATACCAGGAATTAAACAAAGCGAAATATTCTACTTCTTCAAGCAGTGACTACGGAGCATCTCCGCGATATGAGACCCGATATTCACCACGAAAAACGACCGTTTCCCAACGTACAGGAAAACTGCAAACGTCCAAATCGACACCGTCACTTTCTGGCTCAAATAGCATCAGAAAAGAAGCCCCAACGGACGTCTCAAAAACGGGAACGCCTTTTTTAATTCGAGAATCGAAACTAAGCTCTTTGAAACCAAATGATTATGATCGAGTTAACAACAGCGATAGTTCTAGTCGTATATCTTTCCGCGTCGGACAACCCCTCACAAAATTGATGACGTCATCAGTGCGTATATTCGACGGGACGAAGCCAATGCGAAAACGTTCTACGATTTTAATGTCGGATTCAAGTGAGAATGAAAACATGGCGCCTTCTTCAATGCCGCCTCCCTTAACGAAAGCAACATCCGTGGGCGGCATCAAGGAGTACCTGAAAGAATACACACGCAAGCGATTCAAGTAAGATTAATACACGCAGTGTTTAGAACACAGCGGTCAGTTTTAGTACGGTATACTGGATCTATATATAGACTAGAGTGGGGGAAGATGGGACACCTTTAGCACCTAATATGCAAATATCCTGATCGTGTTTTAAACAATTAACAACGGTCTATGGGAGTTGTAAGGATGCGGTCTTATAATTCTTTGAATTTTCCTGGCTTACTACAAAATGGGACAAAAAACAGAATGAAAAGGTGTCTCATCTTACCCTACCGTACTTAATATGTCGTGTGGTTTTAAACTTTTATCGTGATTTGCCTTTAAACTCCAAAAATATTTTCACAAATACCTGGTTTTAGGCTTTTATTCCATACTGTGATTAAAGCAGTGAGATGCATAAACTGCTTCTTCGCTTTGTCTTTTAACATTTATTGAGCCCTATACTGGGACCGGCCCATTTATAATAACCAATAACCACCCACAAAGTTATATACGTATAGTAACTCGTCGAAAGCGGGTATGAGGTGCTTGTATGAAACAGAGAACCAGTGTTATAACTGTCGTTGCCCTGCTATGTCCATGATGAATATGTTACATTTATTCAACGCTTACCAACTTTAAAGTTTTCCTACATTTGAAGGGCAAACTTACCGGAGGGTATGGTTTCGAATCCAATGCTTGCAGAACTACGCGAGAAACCAGGACAAATTGGCGACGCTGCAAGAAAGAGATCCGAGTCCGCTGTTACCGCAATGAGGCGCCAGAGAAAACTGATAAACGCTAACCGTATAACGCTACCCCTACTCAAACATAAGCGAGCCAGCTTTCAAGGCTTGGGGAACTTCGAGAGGTCAGAAAGTGACGTATCATCGGGAGATATAACAGGTAAGGGCGGTAGAATAAATTGTCTTATATATTAGGGTGGGGAAAGAAGGGACATCTTTAGCACATAATATTCCAATATTCTAATCGTGATTTAAACAATTACCAACGGTTTATAGGAGTCCTGAGGTTACGGTTTGATAATTTCTAAAATTTTCTTTGGATTTTATAATTTCTTTTAGTACCGAATGGGATGAGAAAACAGACTAAAAAGAAGGTTTTAGTTTTTAAACTGATACGTTTAAATTGCGGCAGTTGTGTCATTCGTCCGGGCTGTTAAGTTTGTATTAAAACTGCCAAGAAAATCCATGTTTTATCTCCTAGTATATTGCGATGTTACTGCTATAGCTTCGCTAACCTAACTTAAAAATGTTTTTAAAGTCAGCTTTTTCGTAAGTAAAAATTTCTTTTACAAATTTGCAGACTCCATACGCGGCGGCAGTGATTCGGTACCCGCAAGACGAAAGCGAAAAGCGACATCGAGCAAAGCAACTTCCAACCAAAACAACCTGTCGAAAAAACGGCCTTCTGATAATGTAATAACTCGGAAGTCAGACAAACGTAGAGCAAGTATATTGGCTGGCAAGCACGCCATGGATTCGACTCAAGCCTGGCCGTTCCATCAGTTTAGTGAACACGCGGATACAGGTCGTCCCGAATCTGCAAAGGTAAAAACATCTGCAATAAATAACTGAAAGCAACATATTTATACTCGCATATAGCGGGGCAACGACAGTTGCATAACACGAGTGTTTTGTTTCATACACCTCGTTCCCGCTTACGAGCTACCACGTATATAACTTTTGTTGATGGTTATTTTGAGTAATTATCTCAAAGACACAAACCCTTATGTAACTACCCAAAATTTACAGCGCCAAGTAACCCAAATTAATTTTTCCAGCCCGCAAAAGACGAAAAGTTTCATGTGAGCGAAAGTATGAAGCAATTGCTCAGACTGCCAAGTGATGACGACTGGGATGGGGAAGCCCCGCCCTACGTCACAACCGTTGGCAGACCGGTGAATGTAAACAACCATATCGTACTGGTGGGAAAGTTTAAAAACCCCGACGGTACAGTCAGGTAGTAGATATGTAACGTGGATGTGTATGATTTTATTGATCACATATTTATAAAACATAAAGCGTTTATACTGTTTTTGCCAGGCATGTTATACTGGTATTATAGGTTTACGGCAAGAATTTTGCTGACCGACGTTTCGCAGGACTGCGCGTTTATATAGTAGGGTGGTGGAAGATGGGACACTTTTTCAATCAATTTTATCGTCCCATTTGGTAGTTAACAAAGAAAATTCGAAGAATTATCAAACCATATCCTCACGACTCCCATGGGCCGCCGTTAATTGTTTAAAACACAATCAGGATATTTGGATATTATGTTAAAGGTGTCCCGTCTTCCCCCACTCCAAGACATATCTGTCTTTCTGCCTTGTTTTTGTTTCATGTATGTAGGAACTTTGTGAGCGATAAAAAATGCGATAAACCCGTGAAATTCATACCTTCTCTTGTATGAAATGTACTTATTGACAGATTGTTAAAATTCTTTTTTCAGAAAAGCAGTTGTGCTTGGGACGTTGCACGCAAAACCAGTGGAGCATGTCGGGTCAGGTGACTCAGTGATGACGTTGCCATCTGACATGATACCGGGTATTGACCGAACTTTGGCACGAGAGAAAGGTTTTGAAATTGTGAATGAAGATCTTGAGGCTGACGCAGTTGACGGTGAGTATGGGGAACCACCGAAGTTGAGATTCATTGTACCGTTCCGTAATCTGATGCGAAAAGTACGGAACCGTTTCCGACCAAGAAGCCGGAAGTGGCTTTCCGATAGTGGGATTAGTACAAACTATGAAGTGAATATTGAAGATGAAATAGAAGAGAATGTTGCACAAAAAGAAGAAGGCGCGTTTGAGAGTGGATTTGAATCAGAGGACGAAACAGATGAAGAGATTTCGCTTTCTAAGTTGGATATGTCTCTTCCGTTGGTAATTGGGCGTGGCAAGCGTAGGAGCACCAAAACGTTGTGTCCGAAACCCGAGACATGTCCGTATGAAACATTGAATAATACCCTGAACGTAATTCCCACTTTAGAAAGTAAACCGCCATCCAGAGGCAAAGTGTGGAAGAAATATAACGAGTTGTTGACGGAGATAAATAAAGAAACAGAAAAAGACAAAGAAGAATGGACGAAGACGGTTAACATCCCTGCGAAACCGACGTATGATTTGACCATTGATCAGATAACTTGCGAAGCCGAAATAGAAAGAGAAAATCGAACCATTAAAAATGGGTTAAGGAATCTACGTGATTGTGCGAGTGTTTCTTCCAATGAGTCAGTATGTAGGTACTCGGGTGGCTTTTTCGATGGAAATGGTGGAGTTCACAATCGACCGCCTGCGGACAAATCTTACTACTCTTACAACACCAACAGTAAGTTTTATAAAAAGCTGGTCGGAGTCGTAAAGGGATGGGTTGAGGTTGGGGCTCGTGGGTTAAGGGGTAAGAATAATCTACAAGATGCTGAGAACATCTACGACGATGTAGCGACGGAATCTATTATTCAAGCGTACGATGCGGGGCAGGAGTTATTTGGTGGGCAATACAGTGAATCAAGGGAAAGTACGGAAGAAGAATCGACGGAGGATTATAGTGGTACTACCGAAACACCGACCCTGGATGGCGAGTCCTCTTCTCTAACAAACGATTCTTCAAAGACATCAGAGACAACTGAGTCTTCTTCTTCGTCCAATTCCAAAGATACGTCTACCTCTACCGATTCAACATCTCACAGTGAGAGTTCAAGTGAGGTTATTTCGACAAAGAAAAGCAGTCTTTCTGTTGCCCCCTCTAACGAACAGTCGTCGGCTTCGAACAGCAGGTCAGTTGTTTCCAGCGATCAGTTAAGTCAGTCTCACCAAACAGATTCGGGCTCGAGTAGTCAAAAGTCCACCACTGTAGGTGCCAGTTTAACAAAACCAATCAGCAACAGAACGAGCACCAAATCAACTAGTGCTGTTTCGAATTCAACAAGTTCAACCAGTGCGAGTTCGAAAACTACAAATTCAGAAAATGCAAGTTCGAGTACTAACAAATCGACTAGCAAATCTGCTGATAGTCGTCGCTCCTCATCATCGGTTGAGCTCTCAGGTTCTAATAAAACGACCAGCAAATCTGCTGCTTCTGATGACAAATCATCTGAGAAAACTGAGACAACCTCTCGCCACAGCAAACTGGCATCAGGGTCTAGTGGAAAAACATCTGTTTCTAAAAGCTCAGCTACAGGGTTAAGCGGATCTGTCGCAACAGGGCAAACGTCAAATGATTTATCAGAAAAAGACCAAACAGAAGATGATATATACGGTACAGGAGACAACTTGACGACATCGCAGTATTCGGACTCCGCTACTCCCCAACCTAGTGCAGGGATTGCTAAATGGAAAAGAAAAGTTGAAAATAGTTTCACCCGTGGATACGTAGACACTGAAAACAATAAAAACCAATCAATGGTTGGCATTGGAAGAAGAGAAACTAGGCGAGAAGAATCACAGACATCTACAAGTCCTAACGACTGGCTATCTGTGTTAAGCTCCTCTGCTGCCGGTGACTTATCACCACGAAAAAGGGTAACTTTCACTAACAACTATTTTGATTCAGCAAGAAAGCGACGAAAATCTAAAAGTAATTTCAAAAGAATTGCTAATCGGTTGTTTTCGTTCCTCCCGTTGAAAAAGCAGCGTCTGGCTGAAGGAAACCAGTCTTGCATTGATCTCCCCTCTGTTTATGAAAGCAGGGAGATGTTCTATAATGAAAACGACGATGATCCGCTGCGTGGGACTTACTGGGGGCAATCCAACAGTTCTAACTCTTTACCGAAATACATCGACAAGGATTCAATGAATGAAATGTACGCTGTACAGAAATCGTTGTCGCTTATGAGCAATAGGTTTCATTATTCTTTTCCAAGAAATTTAGAAGACGACCAACTGTACATGTCAAGCATAAATATAAAGCCTTCAGAAAAATGTGGACCGACTCGAAATCGGTCAAAAGTTTTGCCCGTTTGGCAAAGTACCGGAAGAACAAAAGTTACAATTGGTCGACCTCGTTTAGCAATAGAAACCTCTTCGTCAGATCCGTCCAAGACGACTCCATTAATCCGAACTGGACCCCAGTCGGGTGTACCATCTACCAGCATTGACGGCTACGACACTGTAGCTGGAGACGACAGTCTTTTAAATAACGGAATGTCTATGGCAGAAGCATCCTCTGTTAGCAAAACAGAAACAGAGGAAAATACAACTGAGACTGAGAACACCAGTACCGAAAGTTCTGATAATGGTATCATGGCTGAAAACAGCAACGTTTCGATGTGGTCGGGAACCGATTTAAGTGGTTCGACTGCAAATAGTAAAACTGAAAGCAAAGACAGCAGCGAAAATAGCGAACATATATACGACAAAACAAATGACACAGATTCACAAACTTCCACTACAGTGGACAGTAGCACACATCTTGTAAACAATGTTCGAAATCATCAGGCCATTTCGAAAACATCAGCTGCAAAACCCGGTCCGAACAAATCAATGACCAAAGTTTCATCTCACTTGAATATCAAACCAAGGTTTAGTCTTACGGCTCCTAAGGAACTTGCGGGTTTCCCTGGATCTATTTTAGTTCTACCCACTAAAGTAGAGCAGAAAGTAACCAAATCTAAAGACGACAAAGAGAGCAGCAATTCTCAATTCTTCACAGCAGCATCGTCATCTGTTCCCCGCATTACAAAGTTCTTTGGCTCATGGCAATCTCTGAAAGATGCAAAGCGACCTCGGCCTGTTGGGCTTGAGCGCGATCATTCGACAAGCTTTAAGCTTTCAAAAGTGTACGGCCAAAACGTAATGACCTCAAGCAAGCCAAGTCTCGGGTCCAGTCAGTCCTTATACACAATATCCACATCGGACGAGCTTGATCTGTATGGGGATAAGAAACCTAAAAGAAGCAGATTTCCAAAGGGGCTTTTGAAGTCAGGTGCTATGGACTACTCGTCTACCAATGTATCCCAGGTCACTACGTGGTGGGACGAAACCAGCACTGGGGTTACGAGGCAGGAGAGCTGTGAGGAAAATATGCGACCACGACTTGATAAAGACGATGATGAAATACGTGCTCGAGGTACAGAGTTAGAGGTTGATCGGAACACCAATGCGACGTTGTTGTATCTTCGTGGAGATGGGTTACTTCTTCGGTCAATGCAGGTAAACGACCGAGATAAAGTAGGCAACTACAGAAGTCAACAGGACGGGAGGTTACGGTTCGGTAAAGGAAAAGTGGACCCATCTTTACAAGTTATTAAGTGCATGGATTCCGATCATAACAAATTGACCATGAAAAGCAGCAAAACTAATCTTCAGAGGCACAACCGACGCATGTGCGACGATCCTCGTTGTGCAAACGAAAAGTGCTCAAGCTCGACTTTAAATTTAAAAGATCCAGAATGTCCTGCTGGTTATCCATGTAGAGAAATAACACCAGAAGACACTATAACACTGAAAGATGTAAACGATTTGATGAAAAGAAATAAGAAAAATAGCAATTTGTATAAACCCGATGCAGGCGTGCCGGATGACTTCTGTACAAGGTGCCCACAGCATGAACAGAGATTCTATCCTTATTTTCCGAACTTGTTTGAAAAGAGGGGACTAGAACCGTTTGCTGAGCGTCTGGTTAATATGGCAATGGTCGAGGGCAAGGAAACTTTTAAACATTATTTCCCGCTTTACACTGAACAAGATTTGGACGAATTTAACGACAAGTTTTGGTTCAACGCATTGCAACATGGGGTTGCCCGTTACCTCACCGAAGAGTCCATCAATTCTTCGTGGTTTGATTTGCAGGCTGAACGTCATTTTGACCATATTCTTAGAGGGGAAATAAGAGAGAGGGTTGATGCGGCCATTGCCGACGAATACGCAATAAATTGCATCTCGGCTGGTCGTAGAGTCATGATCGTACAAGACTATATTACAAAAAACACACCACCGAAAGACAGTCTTTCTGAAACTGGAAGTGTCGCATCTCGTATCCCTCTACCTGACGCTCATGATAACAGCAAGTTTATAACATTTGCAACAACAGTGCCGGACGATGAGGAAGAACAAGCAAACAAGCCAGGTCACTACTTTGTAAAGCGGGACGGAGCAGACGAAGCTCAAATGCTTGTTCCCACACACCTACCTTCGAAGATTAAAGCCCTAAAAATTGTGCACCGGGTCACCGAAAGGGGCATTGAAAGGTATCTAAATCCTCCAAGCGTTTATGGAACTGCGTCAGATTCCTCGTTCGGTAGATTAAATGAAATTGAGAGCATTCAATCTAGCGTTGGTTTAAAAAGAAGCGAGTACACAAACATGACGCTTGAAGGTATAGACAAAAAACCTTTAAATATTTTGATAGGTGAGACGGTTAATGTTGACTCAGATGTTCAATGCTTGCTGAGTGATATTATTGCTGCTGTTGTTCTGTCAGATGAGCTACAGTTGAACGCATTCACCTCCAAACCTGGAGCTCAGTTGGCGTACGGTCTTGCACAAACATTTTCCAACAGGTCGATGCCAAGTAGTTCTATTGGCGACATGATGATTGCTGAGTCTTATAATGATGAACCATATATCACTGAAGAGGATGGCGCAAAAATAACGATTTACAAAATGGTGTGCGCGATTTCTATCTCAGAAGAACTGAGATCAAAAAACTTTACAATTCCTTTGAGTCCGATAATAAAGGAAGACTCTGATAATAGCAGTCACCACTCGGGGAGCAGCGGAGGAGGAAGCCCCAAACTTTCTTCTGAGGACATACAAGCACAAACTAGCAAGGAGTCTAACATGTCTGTAAAGAGTGCGTCTTCCAAAAACTCCAACAATACCTCCCATGGCAGTCAAACAAGCAGGAACTCGGAAAGTGGGATGAGTAATAAAGATTCTTCAGGGAGTTTGAACAGGTCAGGTTCAATGACGGAAACTTCGTCTAAATCAACTATCAGTCAACAAAACTCAGCAGCGTCTGTATCAACTCTTCGTCAACAAGATTCAAGATCTTCTAAATTATCACTTCGTCAACAAAATTCAACAACGTCTAAATCAACTCTTCGTCAACGAGATTCAGCAGGGTCTGTATCAACACTACATGAACAAGGTTCTGCAACGTCTAAACTATCTCTCAGTCAACAAGGTTCAACAACTTCTAAATCAACACTCCATCAACAAGACTCTGCAACATCCACTGCTACGGAAAACTCGGTTAAAACAGGTAGCGCATCATCCGGTTCCACACTAGCCAGCGCGTCTCAAGAATCGAATGCTTCTACAGTAAACTCTTCGGCTAATTCAAAGACCGATGCTGGTTCTGCTACAAGTGACGGTGGGGATAATAGTGGCGAAGAAGAGCAAGATGGAACACCTGCTGTTTCCACTCGCGTTCCTAGCTCAGCAAATCTTGGTTTATTTAAAAGTATTTTAAAAAACGACGAAGATCTTGAAATGCTACTTGCTGACGTCAATCCGAGGCCAATGAAACAACGCATTAAAAAGTCGTTAAAAAAGTTGTTTAGGTTGATTGTTTCGGGAAAGAAAAACATAAACAACAGTTCCTCAAAACCCACTGTGACATTTGATGAGGAAAACCAAACCTCCACCAAATTAAAGTCGTTGCCACTTTATGAAGATAAGACAAAAGAAGAAATGCAATCTAGGTAAATGTACTTATTATGTCTAAGTTTGCGTGACATGGTTCAATATTATGTTTCATTCGATGTCGTTTTGCTGCTAATTTCTTTCTCTTTGCTTTTACTTAATCTGATTTCCGTTGTCGTGTTAAAAGATAAATAACAATTTTTGTTTTATGTAATATAGTAGGGTGGGGGGATGGGACACCTTTTCATTTAATTTACTTGTCCTAATTTGTAGTTCAATAAACATTTAAAGAAATATAAATCCGTATTCTCACGACTTCCATAAACCGTTGTTGATTGTTTAAAACACGATCAGGATTTTTGGATATATTATGTGCTGAAGGAGTCTCATTTTCCCTCACCCTACCATACATATTCTTTACAGACTTGACCACAACGGTGACGAGGCGTGCTGTAGCGGTCTGAACGTTCCTAATACTAAGTGGGAATCATCATCGTCTGACTCGTCTCTGAGCATTGACAAGAAACCTCCTAGCTTCTTTAAAAACCACAATGACAAGTTTTACCCCGGGCCATCAGCTGGTGTTTTAGACTCTGATAGTTCTGTGAATTCACCAAAGAAAGTGTTCGGCCGTCTTCCCACTGCTATGGTGCAAAAGTTCGGTACCATGGCTAAGCATTTGGTTAGAAGCGAAGATCGTTCACACCGACAGATCACTGCACCTTTCCCATCTGCTGCTCGAAGCGACGATGAACTGACAGAAAGAGATTATGTCATTTTCGGAATGGATCCCCCTGCGAATAATGTTGCTGAAACATCTCAAAGCGATTTGCCTTCACATGTCAGTGCCCTTGATGAAGTCCTAATGGCATACGACACAGATAATTACAGTGTACAGTATAGTGAAGCCAGTTTTTCTGGTGATGATTCCAACGTGTATGAAAGAGGTGCCGAGATTTTAGAAAAACTCGTTAACCAAGCTTCGTTGTCATCCCAGGACAACATAAGTGAAGCTACACCAAACAACATACTGACTGCTGAATACGAATTGGAAGGTTGTAATGAAGATTATGAAAGGTTATCTCTATCAGGTGACAAAAACCAATCACTTGTTGGTATTGAAGAAAACAGCCTGTCTGAGAATTATGAAGTTTTACCATCCAATCATTCCTATGAATCTGTCCCATCAGGAATAGAAGCAAGGAAAGAAAAATCTCTTCATCCATCTGGTTTGCCCGTTAGAAACAACAGCGAAACAGATTCGGAATCCGTTTATTCAATCGAATTTCCTGAAATCCAAAGGGTTGACACGAACCCTATATCGTTGGGGGAAAGCGAGTCAGCCATGTCAATGCGAACGTACTGCGTGGTTGGTAAGGAATGGGATAAGATGCAAAGCTCGAATAGCTTGGAGCAAATTTCCGAAGAAAGGAATAAGTGTCGAACTTCCACTTCGTACGAATCGCCTCGAGTCACCATCGGGTATCGTCCTGATACAAGGGATATTCCAGAGGCGCAAACGGTCGATTCAATATTCACTCCAAGCATTACGATCGGAAAGCGGATACAACGGAAACTGATGGAGCGGGGTGCAGCTAAGTCTCGACTGACTGACTCGAACATAGACAAAGAAACGTCTAGCCATTTATTCGTGTATGAAGGCGAGGATTACAGTGAGAATACGTGTGAGGCAAATCGCGAAGATGAACAATTGACGGGGGAGGGCGTATCTGATTTCTTGCAGACTTATTTAAGTAAATCATCATTGCGGAGTGAAATAAATGGCCAAATACGGGAAGGCAATGAAAAGGTTACGTTTGTGGCAACGGCTTGTAACGCTGGTGTTAGCTACGGCGACAACGGTACCGAAGATGGAAGATCTCCACGACCACTGCGTGTGGTATGGGAGCTGCCAGAGGAATGCCTCGCAGAATGCGCTTCCATGAAGAAACCATTTGAACTGGTGTTAAAGGGAACACCTCGTGATGTGCAATGCAATGATGCAGAAGCTTGGGAAATTGCTCGCAAGCATTTTGAACAGAAACCAGATTCCCCCGACTCAGTAGTTGAGAAAACACCAACCCCAACTCCTGAACCGTCTTTGTCCGACCCCCCTGAACTTGAGCATGTAAATAACCCATCCTCTTATATCGCAGAGACATACGCACTAAAGGACCTGTTTAAGGATTTAAACGTTGAAGTGGACAATGTTGTGCAAGCTGTTGAAGATACAGGCAGGGATGTTAGCATGATACCAACACCAAGAGACCGCGCATGCGCAGTAGCTACCCATAAAGACGACAAGAACGGTACGGACGTCCAACCATCAGCAGAAGTTTTGGAGAAAAAGTTAGACGTTCTTCAAGACCTAATTAAAGATTATATCAGTCAAGTGAAGAACGGTCCGTTGCCGTTAGGTGTTGGTGACGCTAAACAAGCAGAAAACGAAGCTGCTTCTGGTTTGAAGACATTTAATTCACGCCTGGGAACCAGACAGCCAATAACACGAAGCGGCGCAAGAAGATCTTTCAGCGAAAATGATCGTTCGCTGTCAAAACAACTTGGTTTGTTTACCAGTGTTCGTCCAAGCATGCGAGGTGTGAAACGACTACAAAGGTCGGGCGTGAAACAATATTCCTTTCCTGGTGATTCGTCCTTCGCTTACAGATCGCGTGTAAACCTGGATATTACCAGCGAAAGCTCTGATTCAACTTATAGAAAAGGGTCGTCTCAATTTTTTAAGTATGCTAGCTCAAAACGAAGCTCAATTGTCAGAAACAGATCACGTACGGACTCAGATCTAATCAATCGGTTTGGTGTTTCGACATCTACCTCCAGTGATTCTGAGTTTAATTACTCGGATCTTTGCATTGAAAGCGGCGAAGGAGAATTAGAGCAAGAAACTAAACTCCATAAAAAGAAACGCTGGTACAAACTGCGTAATAAGGTCCCGTTCTTGCGCAAAACATTACAGCCTTCCACTGGAGTTTGCGAACCGAGTGCACGCCCCGGGCGCAAAGCAAAACGAGAAACAAGTGATTTTAGAAGAGGTAGAAAGCCTACATCTTGCATACGGAAACGCTCCAAGAAACCACGCCACCGGTATAGGGTCAGATTCGAAAGAACTTGTTCGTGCTCGGATAGTGAAAGCGTGTTATCTTGCACACAAGTTAACCAGGATACGAAGGACTTGCATGATAGTAAGGCTGGTATGAAACCGCAATCTTCAACTGCATTTGCTAGAGAAAACAGTTCTAACAATGGCAATGATCCTATACGTGATGAAGATTTTTCGATAGTTAATAATATGGTGAATTCTACACCTTTGTATAAGGAATACAAAGATAGCGAAGTAAATCAAGACGCTGACAACAAAATTCCTTCACCGGAAGAAAGCTTACTTGATGATGAGGAGGACCTTTATCGGAGATTTCCACTATTTTCACCGACCGCATCATCAGGTAATACGAGGCTAGTACAGAATCTCCCCCACTATCTGCTACCCGCTAAACGTAACAATCAACCCCTAACCCTTAGTGCCCTCTATTGGATAAGCCCAAACTAGCATCCTCTAACAACTAGTCTAACACTTTCCACCAGCTTAATGTGCAACGTACTGATTTATATACGTGGTTCAAAAACTAATCTTATAACGACTCTTTGATACGTGTAGCTTATATAAAACTGTTACACAAACTAGCAAACGATAGTGATAACATAGGCTAAATTGGAAATAGACGGCAAAAAAAACAAATCTAATGACGACGGTGTCAGTAAATGTGGTCACAGCCTTTACGAGAGATACGGCCTACTATTTATTCCCACTAGCCTAATTTGTGACGTACCGGAGGATTCTTCACTACTGGCGGTAATTGATTATGCTACATGTGATTCAAAAAACGAATCTTATGACTACGACGCTTTAATAAATATAGCTCAACACATATATATGGCGTTTCGTGCAAACCGTTCTGTTTTTTTTTGCGACACCGAGGGTAGCGATATACGTTTGCGTTTAACTGTTGCGCACACTCATGTACTCACTTCACTAAGGGGTAATAAAATCGTTACATTATGTTATTTGCAACCGCTAAACCGTAACTGATAACACCAAACTACCAACCTGTAACACTTTCCACCAGTTTAATCTGTATCGTACCGAAGGATTCTTCATGTAACGTACAAAGCAGGTCATGTTATTGATATATACGGCTAGGTTATAGGTAGCAACTACGGACTACGGCACTATGCTATACTGGCAATGCACATTACACATACAGAACTGCGCAACAACAGTATATTGCATCTAGCAACATGAAATGAACTGACTCAACAACAACTGACAATCAGCGCCGTGAGAAAAAAGCACCGACGTCAATTCAAACTTGCAGCACAAAAAGCGGGAATTTGATAATAATAAAAATTCCCTGGCAGTGCACACACTGCATGCAGAAACACACACGACTGCCTAGATAAGCATACTAAACATTGCAACGTCTGTCATACAACGATATATACACAAATATACATTTCCATCGCCAAAACAATAACTCATAAAAAGCACCGAATATTCAAAACACATAGTATCGCACATGTGGAGTTAGGCATACAGCAATTAGTTGAATGTAAACCTACAAATTATAGGATAGAATAACACAACAAATATAGGTTAGAGTTAGAAACAAACAAGCGATGGATTGAAAACATTAAACAAAATACTGAACTATTGCTTTGGGCGTAACTCGCGAACAGTATCACTTCTTCACGGCGACAGGATTTTGGGTGTTTTTCTTGCGTTCTTTTACGAACGTGGAAATCTTTTTACTATAAGCATACACTATATACGCAACTGCCTATTTAGTTCATTATTACGGCACAATAGCGTTTTATATGCAAATATGTTCATTACATTTTACATTTAAATTAAAAGGTGCAACAGCCAAATGTATTGCGAGTCCTATTGAACCAACAAAGCAGTTTTCCTGTCGCAATCTAATTCACGGTGGTATAACTGTCGTACCAAGATCGCCATCGTACATATCGGCACACTTGAGAACGAATCAGCCAAACGAGTCAGTTCAGTTGACAGTGCCTTTACTGCGAGAATACTTTGAGGACTTGAAATCGGTAAGCTGAATAAGCTATCATATAAAGTTATAAATTATCGATTAAATGCATTGCCTGCTCTAAAGTTCGCTAGTAACTTGAAACAGAACACTCGTGTTATAACGACTGTCGTTTTCCAGCCACGCGTGGATAAAACAAGTTGTATTCATTCGATCAGTTTATATATTATGTCTATTTAAATGCGCTGTTTTTAAAGTACGCGTCTCTATAGGTCTCTAAAAAGACATGCGCCACGTCTCTAAACTCTGCTAGCATATACGTCATCTGCTAACCACTAGCCTAATCTGTAACGCTAGGGTGGATTTTTCACTGATGTCCAATCATTAAAGATCATATAGGAAAAGGGTACTTTTTTCGGGAACAGATTAAGTCTATTACCCCAAACACCCGGACTTTTTGTTTATATACGTCAATTTAAATTTAGCTACCAGTATATCATAATATGTAACGACTGAAGTAACTATAGCTTCCGTTTTTAATGATTTGACCCAATGTTTGGCTTCTGTATTCAGGAAAATTTATCCGGCGTTGGTGGGGGGAACACTGTCACTGGAGAGGCAACAACGTCGACAGAAATATCTCAAAAAGCTTCGGAAATTTCGAACGACAGCGACAGTATGTCACTTGATCAAAATCCACGAACTGTTAAACTTTCGGGGGAAAATACACTAGCGCCGCATCCTTCTTCGGGAAAAACAATTATCCTCGTTCATAGAGGAATGGACCCCCCTCCTAAGTCTTCTGAGGAGTCGGTTACGGAAGAGCCTGTTAGGAAAAAAAGGGAGGATGTTGCAAAGACGGATCGGCGGGAGTCTCGGGTCAGGGAACAGCCACATACCTCCTTTGAGCCAAACACACAGAAGACTTCGAGTAGATATGAAGAGCATTTTAAAGAAGAAAGGCGTAAAAGTGTCGTGCCAGAAGACAGGCGTAAAAGTGTTGTGCCAGAAGACAGGCGTAAAAGTGTTGTGCCAGAAGACAGGCGTAAAAGTGTTGTGCCAGAAGACAGGCGTAAAAGTGTCATGCCAGAAGACAGGCGTAAAAATGTCGTAACAGAAGAAAAACGACTAAGCATCATGCCATTCGAGTTAAAACTCGACGAGCCCCAACACGTTTACCACGAATACGAAATGCCTGAAAACATCCAAAAAGTGCCTTTTGTACCAAAGGTGGCAGAGCGAAGATATAAGGCTGATAACAGGCGGATGCCAGTACCCATGGTTGATGACGTTACTGTGAGAAGACAAAACTGTTGCACGCTTGACCAGGCACACACTTCTACAAGAAGAGCAAAGGCACACAACGACGCACAGAGCGCTTACGACTTTATCGAAGGTTTGCCCATTTCTCCCCAAGCAACGCCGCGTTGTCGACGGCGAAACATAAAAAGTGGTTTTAGGCCGATTCCCAAAAAGACGCCGATTAGGTCCATTCCTTTTGATGGGTCTGAGGAAGATTCCAGCGACTCTTTACCAACGAAATCTAATTTCCGTCACACTCAAGATACACATCGGCCCACTCTTCATAAAAATTGTCACTCCGTAAGCATAGGTGGGTCATCTCTCACTTCCCGTAATGCCGTACACAGACTTCGTGGCTGGAGACGGCTTGACAGTCCATGCCAAAATCGTGCCCAGCCAGGGCGACGGAAAAGAGCGATTTCCGAGCAGTCTGCAGTCGGGTGTAATGCAATGCAAAGGCATGCAGAAGACGAGCGACATTTATCCGCGAGAAGCAGAGTAACTAGCGAAGAGCCCGCTCATAGAATGGGAAGACGCACTGAGTTCTGTCCTCACAAATTAACACAGGGCTGCCAGGCCAACCACGAGCGTGAACTAACACAAGACACCTCATGGATTGATTCCATAAATTTTCTCCGCGGGATTCCAGAACAGCAAGGAATTCTACATACGCGGCACAACCCTGTACAAAAAACTTTAACTTTTAAAGAAGGTGAGCGCAATTAGGAACCTATGATTTCATCTGAATTTATTGTGGTTATCATGATACAAGTATCAAAGCTGTTATAGTTTTGAAGTCACATATTTCACAAAATTGTTTTTAAGCACTGAGCTTATATCTTTCAGAATTTGTAATGTTTGTTAAAAACAAACGTTTATTCTGCCATACAGCGAGCCTTCAGTGTTTGTGTAGCGGTTCAAACTCAGAACTACACGACCACAACTTCGCGATCCGCTGTTGTTAATTGTTAAAAAACAATTAAAAGTATAAAATGTTACAAGAATATGCGCCAACGATATCAATACAACAATACAAGTACTTTAGGGCTACATTAATAACAAGAGTCAGGTTTGTTTAGTTTTCTAAATTTGTGTGTTTTATTACCACCAGCCAACGGATCGATACGGAGGGCAGGTTGTTCCACCAGTTGTCCTACAACCCTCGCATCGAGATCAACTACAGTAAAAGTTGGTCGTTCCAGTTGCAACGAATGTTGTGAAGGCTGTTGCAACGGTGGGTGTAGATAAGCAAGGCTGAAGGGGATAGGGTGTCTTTGTTAACACCGGACATGAGGAGTATGAAACAGAACATCAATGTTATAATGACTGTCGTTGCCCCGCCATGCGAGGATAAACAAGTTACATACGTGGTAACTTGTAAGCAGGCATGAGGTGTATGAAACAGAACACCCGTGTTGTAACGAATGTCGTTGCCCTGTAATGCGGGATAAATAAGTTACACACGTGGTAACTTGTAAGCGGGCACGAACTGTATGAAACAAAACACCCGTGGTATAACGATTGCCATTTTCCAAAACACGCGATGAAAAAGAAAGAAAAACAAATAAAACTAGATTCATTCCTTACTATCAGACACCTTTTTTACAGAAACAGAATGGCGAACGAATCCACACGAACAGAGGGCTGACAAGTCACCATCGAGACTTCGGTAAGTCATGGGCGATTTAGGTTAAGTACAGCAATATACATCATATCACATTTCACGTTACTCACTATGTTTGGATCTGGTACTACGAAATACGTAACAGACAAAATGAAGCCAAACAAATTGTATAATAAACGATATGTATAGTATACATTAAAAGAATTATAAACAGTATCCTCACGACTCCCATAGACCGTTGTTATTTGTTTAAAACACGATCAGGATATTTGGATATTATGTGCCAAACGTATCCCGTTTTCCCCCACCCTACTATATTTCGCTTAAATTGCATCTTCTTGCATTCAAATGAAAAGATTGTATTATGTTCTTAGCATTTAGCACCAGATCCTTACTGTATTTCTTTACATAAGAATCGTTCAACTCTATGAGCACCAGATTAGGGTCAGATTCTCGGAATTTATTACAGTGACTCACTATGTTTATTTCATAACCAATACAGTTGCCGTGGAATCCATATTAATTAGTTCACACGTCAAGTAGAGTGTTATATAGTTGTATATGGTTGGTTGCCAAGGTTGAGTGAAATATAATAATCCGACAGTGATGGACGTGGTTACGGTCGCATTTACGTGGCTGAGTCACCACCATTGGTGTATTACGCAACTTCCAAGACGGCGTTACGCAATTTCTATTACAGTAGAGTGGGGAAAGGTAGAACACCTTTTTATTCTATTTTCTTATTTTTTTGGTAGTGAACAAAGAACATTCAAATAATTATAAAACCGTATCCTCGCGACTCTATATACAGTAGGGTGAGGGAAAAAGGCACACCTTTACCACATAATATCCAACATATCGTGTTTTAAACAATTAACAACGGTCTATGGGAGTCGTGAGGATACGGTTTTATAATTATTTGAATGTTCTTTGTTTACCGCCAAATGGGACGAGAAAATGAATGAAAATATGTCCTGTATTACCCCTCCCTACTATGAGTTTTGTCTAACGCCACATAAAGGGATTTAATTCAAGATAATTTGACAATTTCCCAGGCAAACTTGGAAACTGTTGTCCAGTAAATCCTCATTACAATCTGTTCATCGTATCGGCAGCGAGACGCTTTCAAGGTTGTGGCAAAACGTCAGACCGTCTGCCTCTCTTTCGTCACAAGGGTCGTATCCAGGACACGAGTGCCCGCATTCTCATTCTCGCGTGTCGACGATGGCGGCCAATACTGTGACGTCACTCACTGACGCCTTTGTTCGAATCGTTGCCGTGGTAACGGTGTTGTACTTCGTATTACATGAAAACATATTCCTAATGGAGGGGGAACCGCCCACGTAAATAAAATGTCAGCGCCTCTTTACCGTTCCGTGTATACGGTCGCCTGTATCTGCTTTACCCTTAACGAAGTTAAACGGTATAAGTCCCGACCACGATGACCGATAATTGGTCACGTTGACGTAAGAACGAAAGGCCATTTTGCTGACACAGATATTTTGGCGGATTTTCGCAAAGCCCAAAACTGAATAGTGGTGTGTGTCTACAAACAGTTTGTTTTGAATAAATGGAAATTGCTTTATCATTGCATGGTGGGGCAACAACAGTCGTTATAACACAGGTGTTCCGTTACCTACACCCCGTGCCAGTGTTTTATCAAGAACATTAATACTCTATAATATAAGATAACGCCAATGTTTGGAAGACTTCAAAATACCCTGTGGTTTGTTTTTTCCTAAACCCGAGTGGTTTGTTTTGCCTACGACCACACGTCATGTTACAGTTTAAATGACCACGTGATAAATATTTACACTCAAAGTTGCGTGTATCGAAAATTTAAACCAGTCAAAATTTCAAGTACACTTGACAATAACACGCGTCATATATTATATGCTTGTTATAATACAGTGTGGTTTAAAATGCGAGTTTGAGCAATGTCTCTTGAAATTTAAGTGGCGAGCGCGTGATTTAAACTCGCTGAGCTAAATATAAGCGAAGCTGTTCAGTGTGGATGTCACGTTTTGAAATTTACGGTTCACGTGAATGAACTGAAATAGCGTTGGATTGGTGACAGAAACGGAAAGTTTATACAGGTAAAATATTATATAATGTAGATATATTTCGCAGTTTACTATATAACTTGCTTTCCTAATTTTTCGTGTGTTTTATTACTTTTGCGTATAATTCAACCGATTGGGGATGAATAGTACTGCTGATAAACTGTGAGACTTTTAACCGTATATTTTAAATAAATTATATGAATGCATCCTATTTATCTCTCGGACAGGGCAACGAAAGTCGTTATAAAACAAACGCGGGTTTTCTGTTTCATACACCTCGTGCCCGTTTACGTGTTATATATGTAACATGGTTTGAAAATAGTTTTTTTTTCAATGTGCTTTCTGATTATAATTGTTTAACCTAAAGGGAGAATATGGGTCACCTTTTCACTCTATTTTCTCGTCTCATTTAATAGTAAACAAATAATATTTAACGAATTATAAAACCGTATCCTCACGACTCCCATAGGCCGTTGTTAATTGTTTAAAACACGATCAGGATATTTTAATATTATGTGCTAAAAGTGTCTTAATTTACCCCATACTACTAAATAACGCCAATATTCCATACAGACAGGAATGGCTAACCGAGCTTGGGTCAGAAAACAAGAAAAGAGACGTCAGGAGAAAGTCTTGGACGAGATGGAGTTTTACGCTGCGGAGGCTGAAAAAGTTCTACATATCAATCGTCGTAGCCGTGGCAGACTGCATGGGATGAACAGGGAGGCGAAGTCTTCATGGAAAAAGGAGGCGAAACCGGATAACTGGAATAATGAAGTTCCCACTGCCGTTTCCTCAATTTCGGTGGAAAAAGGGACAAAACTTGACCGAGTTTTAAGCGATAAAACAAATTGTGATTTGCCCTTGTTTAACGCGCCCCGTTGTACGAAGAAGAAACGAGGTAAAAGGAAGACACAGCGTACGCCATCATCAGCGAATGTTTTATTTTTTAATGACACCTTCGTTAGCTGATATACGTCAAATGGTTACATTATTTCGTATAAATTTGAATAGCTAAACATTTTACAATATAAATAAACTTCGCTTGCAAATATACGTTTTTGTTCTGTTAGTGTGTTTCGTATAATTGCTTTTATGAGGTTATTTTTAGACCAGTTGGTGGAAAAATGTAACTTTAATGGGGTTGGCTTTGACTGGCAAACTTAACGTTAAGCCTTTTCGTAAATAGAAACCTAATTATCTCTCCCTTTGATCTAAAACATTTCAAACCACAACCAATGCAATTTTAATGGGTTTTGGGTGTAAGGTACGAGGTACGAGTCCCGCCCCGTAAAAAGTTTTGTTCGTAGTCAGATAAAACGAAACTCCCTTTTCTCCCAAGTGGTGATGCCCGCTATTTCGGACCGAGCCGCATAAACTTTAAATTTTCGATATGCTTTAGTAAGTGTGTAAGTCCGAGCCGTTTCGCACGGCTGGCATTCGTTGCTCTTGGGGGGTTAGGCGACAGCCAAGCCTTTAAAATGCAACTATCCGAAATATATTCATTTGTCCTTCCCGACAGTTGCGAAATCAGCCCGCTCAAATTGTTGTCAGTTGTTAATTGGTTACGAAAATGGATAAAACAAGGATTAGTCCCTAATGTTTTTTCGTGAACGTAGAAACCAAGTTGAGGTTCATGCACAACTACAGTGTTCAGGTTGTATGGAGTTGAGTTCTAGCCAGTGACGAAAAATGTCGTTTTTGTTTCCGCGAATGCGTATCCGGTAGACATTACTCAACGTCGGGAGTTCTATTTAATAGTTCGGTGTAGGCTTTTTACACTATATGGATTTAAAGTAACCTTTTAAATAGATTATTACGTTCTGCTCGGATAGGCCCAATTTTTGTTTAATACCAAGGCAGTGGTCTGTTCTTGTCAAAACAAATCGGTTTTGGGAAACAGAAATCTCCTAGCACGGCCATTGCAAGTCTTGCATGAAACGCATTCGAGTTTTGGTCGCGGAAACTTCACGCAACGCTGAATTGCTGGTGCTGTTTACGACGCAACATTCCAAAGGAAAAGTGGCGTAATGTAACGCTATATGCACGACAGAATGTAAAGGTTAACATCGGCTGCTCACTTGGTTTTAAAATAACATTAGCCAGAACTCAGCAAAATACCAAAAGTATTCGTAGTGCCAATTTATCTTTAGAGTTAGTAAGATACTGTATAAGCATGTATGGATGGTCTAGTCATATTTTTCTAGATATTATACTAAATAATGTGTTTCATTTTAAACACTGTGTGCTTTACTATCTGTTTATATGTCAGACGCAGGTTTGAATACATTACGATGAAGCATCCATAAATTAAATAAAATATTCTTGGTTAAATATAGTAGCTGTCGTTATATATTATACGAAGAATAAAAAACAGCAAGAAATATTAGAAATGCTGACGAATGCAAAAGCCATCACTGCGGTGGTGTTCATTTTACTCGTGGGACAAGGTAAGAACGTATTGTATGGTATAGCTTGGGGTAAGATGGTCAAGACTCTCATAAATAGTAGATTGGGGTAAAATGGGATATGTTTTAATTCATTTTTTATCTTCCCATTTGGTAATAAACAAATATTATCTACAGAACTATATAACTGTATCATCACGTTTATAAAAGACGTTGTCAATTTTTTTAATTAACAAATAGGAAATATGGGACGTAAGGTTCTTTCTGTATCCATCTTACCCCACAGTTCCATATTAGTATTCTATTTTAATTCTGTATAGTAATTAATGTAATAGTTATATAGCTTTGGATGTCATTAAATTAAGCTATTTTTTACTTATGCTACCAGGCATAATGTAAATTATCTTTTAGCGGCTTATATGGTACAAAAACGTAGTGTATTTCGACATATTTCTACCATACGGCTAGACTTCATCGGGGAATGTTTTTACCAGATGAAATGCTAAAAGATTAAGTAAACTGAACTAAATGATGTAGATAATGGTATGATATTCCCAAGCTAAAAAATCCACTTTTCAGCTTTCAGTCAAACTACGGCAGCAGAAAACAGCAGTAAGTAAAAGACTTTCTAGATTTTCCATCTTTATACTGGGTATAGTAAGGTGGGGGAGAGATGGGACACCTTTACATTCTATTTATTCCTCCCATTTGTTAGTAAACAAAGAACAAAAATTATAAAACCGTATCCCCATGGCTTCCATATAGACCATTGTTAACTGTTTAAAACACGATCAGGATATTTAGATATTATGTGCTTTTGATTCTATTTTCTCGTCCCATTTGGTAAACAAAGAACATTTAAAGTATGTCCGTTGTTTACTACCAGTTTTGACGACAGAACAGAATGAAAAGGTGTTCCATTTTCCCCCACCCTAATATATATATGACTAAATATTTATACTGTATATTGGCTGTGTTGAATATACACGGGGATTAACTGCTAAACGACAGCCATGTTTACACGCTATATGAATTAAATTATAAGCACATTATTAACACTAAAAAGAAATCCTCAGGTATGTTATAAAAAAGGCTGGTGGACAATGTGAGGTTGTAGTTAGGGTTTATTTGTTAGGGGGCAGGGGGTAGTGGTTTAGAAGTTTGTATGTAAAGGTTGGTAGTTAGGGGTTGATGGTTAGGGGTTAGTTGGGGAAGGTAACAGCGGTAACGGGGCTTTGGTAAGTGGTTATGGAAGTTAGTATTTAGTAGTTAGTGGTTATGTTTGGCGGTTAGCAGATAACGTTGGATTGTAGGCAAGGATTATTAACTAGCACCACATTGTCGGTTTAAAATGTTCGACTGTTATTAGAACCAACTTGTGTGTAGTCTTATAGTTAGTTAAATAACATCAATTTTATTTAACTTCTTGGATATAGAGGCAAAGTTAAATAATACACCAGAAATAATTTATCAGCAAAACGACAGTCGTTGTAACACGCTGTGGGTTTAAACTACTTGAATAAAGTCATTCAAAAGCGTGCCTGCTAAACCCCTTTAAAATATTAGGTGTAATTTTTTCTTTTTTATAGTATAGGGTGGGGGGATATAGGTCATTTTTTTCTATTTCTCGTACAATTTAGTAGCAAAAAAAACTTTTAAAGAATTATAAAACTGTATCCTCACGACTCCCATAGACCGTTGTTAATTTTTTAATACACGAACAGGGTATTTGGACATTATGTGCTAAAGGTGTCTCGTCTTTCCCAACCTACTATTTAAACAACTAAAAGAGGCCGATGGGAGTCGTAAGAATACGGTTTTAATTTTTTTTAAATATTCTTCGTTAACTACCAAATGGGTTGTTAATATAGAATGAAAAGGTGTCCCATCTTCCCCCACCCTTAAACTATAGGAATATTTAACTTAAATGTTTCCCAAGCTACCACCGCAGCTACAACGATGCCTGACGACACAACTGGAACAACGGCTACAACCATGATAACGATGGACGACACAACCCCTGGTCCGACCTCCCAGGTTGTTGAAACTACAGTTGGGCCAACAACAGCTCATAATGAAACTACGACACAAATAGCAACCACATCTATAATTACTGTGAGTATGAAGTATAATTTAAAGGCCTTTTCTTTTTAGAAACAAAAGGAATGGTCATTTAAACGCTATACATACCTTTGGCACATAATATCTAAATATCCTGATCGTGTTAACAACGGTCTATCGGAAAATTAACAACGGTCTATCGGAGTCGTGAGGATACGGTTTTATAATTCTTTGAATGTTCTTTGTTTACTACCAAATGAGACGCGAAATAAAAATAAAAAGGTGTTTCATCTTCCCCACCCTACTATATATACACGCGCGGTTATATATCTATGCTGCTCAATTGAGCATTTTTTGTAAATTAACTTCAAGTTCAAACCGACGATAACAGATAGAGCGAACAAGCGAAATGGAGACAACAGATACTTTAAAACTGACGACAGAGGCGATTGAAACTACTATGATGTCCTCGCAAGCTTTTAAGACGACCTTGAAAACAACACAAGCACTAAAACCGACTTTAAAATCAACTCAAACTTTTGAAACGACTATGAAATCTACACAAAGTTTTGAAACGACTATGAAATCTACACAAAGTTTTGAAACGACTATGAAATCTACACAAAGTTTTGAAACGAATATGACAGTGACTACACAGATTCCCTTTACGCCCATAATCACTGTAGGTAACATAGGGGGACGTGGACCCAAATTGGAACGACCGCATGCTAGTAGAGTTTGCATGACCAATGGAAACATAACCTTAGATTTTCTGACGCTTTCTTGTATCATTACAGATCATATCCAACAGCATGAATATCACAAGTTACTTGGAAACAAACAATCAGACTGTGGATAATCTATTGGAGGCTGTTTTAAACAACTCGAACGCGTTTTCAATGACCAAAATACAGGTAAGACTGGAAATGTTTTCATTGAAACTATTACTACGTGTAAGATTAAGCGAGTTGAGTAATGGGCCAACCCTGGCAAAAATCTCAGATACCATGGTAAGTAGGAGGTCACCCACGAAGTACATTGAACCAGAGGCAAAACAAACAATTTATAGTATAGGGTGGGGAAAGATGGGACACCTTTTCGTTCTCTTTTCTCGTCCCATTTGATAGTAAACAAAGAACATTCAAAGCATTATAAAACCGTATCTTCTCAACTCCCATAGATCAATCGTTCATAATTTTTTAAAACACGTTCAGGGTATATTTCGTTATTATACCAAGGGTCTTACCCCACAGTACTAGAATTTGTCAAATTTTCTATTTTTCAGTCGTTTGTAAGTGGCAGAGGTGGCCAAATTCTTCTACGATCTGCATTATCTCCAAGCCAGCTGGGTTCCTACGCTGCAAGAATCAACGCTCCAGAAGAGAGGAAGGCCCTCTTCTACTCCACGTTGCTCAACATTTATTTGAACGAAAATAACGCAACGTTTCTTACAAATATGAGCGACGAACTTGCAAGAACTGGAACTTTATCCGGGGAAAAGTTTCTACCAGACCCAGAGGACCCACAACTGCTTGCACTCGCGTGTTCCAGTAACACAGCCGTTTCGTGTACACCTACAGTGGTGGCACCAGCGCTCAACGTTGGTCTCATAGTCGGGGTTTCCATCGGCGGCGCATTTCTTTTGCTTCTGATAGTAGCCTTAGTTTGCTACTGCTGCAGCAAAAGTAAAAGTGAAACAAGAGTAACTCCTGACAATAGAGGGTCCATGGAGATGTCGTCATCCGCTCCTTATGTAAGGAACCCTTGATCGTTTAAATATTTTGATTATATTCTTATATTTATCTTCAATAAAACGTCAATCCGTTTACCTTGTCAATCTGTGGATTTTCCGTTTTTTTTGTAGGGATTTAAATGTTTAAACTTTAACGCTGGACGGCGTAGAAAAGCTATTTGTCAGATACAACGTGAAAGGTCTATTTAAGAAAGTGAATGTTGTCGTCGTTTGTTCTGAATTAACCAAGCATGCAAATAACGGGACTTCCGCGATGACGTTCGTATCATGTGATCTGCCGTGGTTAATATTATCTCAGCATGAAGCAGTTCTGGTAAAATAGCGCGTGAATGTAACAACAACCTCCACTGGTTAGGAACAGGCGGAAAGTGTATTCATAAAAAATCCGGTGTTTCCATGTGGACAGTCATATTGATAAAGCTACGCTGTGGTATGACCATATAGAACTCTAAAGCAGTAATAGAGTAGGGTGGGGGAAGATGGGACACCTTTGACACATAATAACTAAATATCCTGATCGTGTTTTAAACAATTAACAACGGTCCATGGGAGCCGTGAGTATAAAGTTTTATAAAAAATCGTTGAATGTTTGTTTGCAACAAAATTGAAAGAGAAAATAGATTGAAAAGGTGTCCCATCTTCCCCCACCCTACTATATGATATAATATGACAGCTTTGTTGATCGAGCTATAGGCAATGCTAATACTCACTTGAACGAATTTGTTACAAATTTTCAGGTTCCTTAAGAAAACTTTGGTATAGGGCACATTTTGTATGAAAGAAACAGATGGAAATGTATTTAAAACTGTAAAACACAACGCGACAAGCTGAAAATACTACCGGTGCTACGGCACAGTTAGCGTAGAGGTTACGAATAAAGAGAAGGAAATCATAAAACAAACGGTCACCTACTAAGTTACAAACATGACAACTCCCACAAATGGGAGATTTTATTTAGAAATCATATCGGGCTAATACATACTAACTGTATACATGCCTATGATGAAAATATCACCATCTTTCGACTGATATTTAGTGATGTTTTCTTCACTTTGACCTGAGGCATGGTATATGTAGGATGATCTTTTGCGAAGTATGAAACATGTTTTAATGAGATGGAAGTTACAGCTAATTTTCTTGCGTTGACCATGTACCTTAGAATATGTTTTTAAAAGGTCCTTTTCTTCAATGCAGATAGTCTATGGGAATTGTGAAGACACGGTTTTATAATTTTTTCTTTGATTTGGTTTTATAATTTTTTCTTTGATTACTTCCAAATGGGGCGAGAAAATAGAATGAAAAGGTGTCTCATCTTAACTCTTGCACCGTAACATATGAAGGTTTGTTGGGCATTTAGTAGAACTTGCTGTATTCTGTTGACTCAATGAGACTTCCAAGCAGATCTTATGCCGTGAAGCTTACTGTTCAAACTTTCCAATTAGAACAAACTACAAGTATCTGTATATCTACGATGGCCCTACGCCCAGGTATGTACATGTTGCAGACTGGACCGACAATCATGTACAAGGTGAATCGCCTATTCTGCTTCCCGTGACAGTTTTTTTTAACTATCCACAACCAACGTTGTATCTGATAAAGAGTTTCAGCTGAACTTTTTAAACTCTTACCTTCAAACAGATAATAATATACAGTAGGGTAGGGGAAGATGGGACACCTTTTCATTCGATTTTCTCATCCCATTTGGTCGTAAACAAAAAACATTCAAAGAATTAAAAAACCGTGTCCTCACGACTCCCATAGACCGTTGTTAATTGTTTAAAACACGATCAGGATATTTGGATATTATCCTCTAAAGGTGTCCCATCTTCCCCCGCAGTAATATATTTATCTTCTTTTATAAACCTAAAGTATAAACTCAGACGCTCACCAGTCAAAGAAGCTTAAATACGGTTTAGTTAATCTATTTAGCAAAACTTTTTTTTCAATTGCAACGACTCGTAAAACAAATAAAATATAAATGCATCAGTAGCAATCGTAAAATCAATTTTAATTTCTCCGACTAGTATTGCCATGCAGCGAATCGGAAAATTGTTTTACTGTTATAGAAAGTTACAGATATTATGAGTACATTTAACACCAAAGATTTTACAATCCTTTTATAATCAGTAAAGCAAATTCACGCCAAACATGTAATTTACAAGCAATGCTTTGATAGTCTATTCATTTGACTTTGTTTAATTGACAAACATCGTGCTCTTAGATTGCAAACAACAATGCAAACATCATTCCGCCCAGTAAACAGGCCTGACAACTCGCAAAATCCACTTCTAGGTCCTTATTGTTAAGCAAACTTTATACGACTTAGTATTTAAATTAATGACTTTTAGGACTTGTTTTATTCAGAGTGGCGGCTTGTACAAAATTGAGTATTTATAAATCAACCCAGACAATATGTATATAGTTTTAAGCGTTAATAAGTTAGCGTCAAGTTTTCAGCAAACAATGCAGTCATTCATGCTTCAAGTAAGAGAAAAATAGTTAAGCGCAAGCCGTATTTAATTAAACAAAAAATGATCAAGATATTTTTAACTACAGCTTGCAGTTTTTATCACAAAATCTTGGGGCATGATGGGCCAACCTAACTCCAAGTCGTGCCACGCCGTATTGGGGTATATAGTACACCCTTTACTGTGTACAGCCACCTTAATAAAGAATACGCAAATTGGGGTATATAAGACACCCTTATAAGGAATACGCAAAATTGTCTAATTCCCTCAAAATTAAAAAAAAAAACTTAAAATGTTCATGTGTTTATTACTTTATTAGAAATGATTCTGTTCGACGTTCTTTTAAAACGTTTAGGCGGCGCTGGTCTCTCGCAGGTTGTCCTGTCCTTTTTACTCGGATATTACAATGTTACCAGTGGCATTAACGGTCTAGCTACTGTCTTTATAGCATATGAACCAAACTCAAGGTGAGAATTTAACATTGTACGTTACTAGTCTTGTTCTTATGTATAGAATGTGTTAAGGTTGTTGTATATGTGTGGTTGAAGAGCGTGGAGTTTAGGCCGGATTTAACTCATTACGACAACATTGTTGCATATAGTAGTTGGGGTAAGGTGGGCCTTCATTCTATTTTCTCGCCCGTTTCAGCAGTACACGAGGAATATTTACAAAATTAAATAGTACTGTGGGGGAAGATGGGACACTGTTAGCACACAAAATCCAAATATCCTAAGCGTTTTTTAAACAATTACCAACGGTCTATGGCAGTTCTGAGGATATACGGTTTTATGATTCATTTAATATTTTTTGTTTACTACCAAATGGGACGAATAAATAGAATGACAAGGTGTCCCATGTTCCCCCACTTTACCACAATTGTATTCTCACGACTCCCATTGGTAATTGTTTAAAAACGACCAGGGGGTATTGGATGTTATGTGCTGCAGGTGCCCCGACGTACCCCTACAGTACTATATGCACATTCTATTCTATATGAGTGCGGTTCTAGAGCGAGGCATGGGATCTGCTGGGGTTTAGGGCAGAGATGTCCCATTATCACAGTGTTAAAGTTAACACCCTTGTGTTACAGATGCAGTGTACCACCATTAGATAACAATACAGCTTATCCGAACCTGACAGAGCCAGACATTTTAAACTACACAACCCCATACGATGTTACTAAGCAAGCATATGATACCTGCAGCAGGTAATTGTATGACGTAAACAAATGTGACGTAATCAGCTGAATGAATGAATGAATGAATGAATGAATGTAACTTACTTTATCCTCGCGTGGCCGGAAAACGACAGTCGTTATAACACGGGTTTAACACCTCGTGCCAGCTTACGAGTTACCATGTATGTTACTTTGTAGGTGATTATTTTTTTTAGATTTTTTATTTTTTTTATGTATGGCTGATAATTTGGACAACCCATTAGTGACCACTGGGTTGGAGCAATTGCCGTTAAGTGTCTTGCCTAAGGACATATACGCCCACAATGGTAGCAGCGACGAGCCTTGAACCCATTACCTCTGGGTTACAGGCAGGCGCGCTAACCACTATGCCACGGCGCCGGACAGCTATGACGTAGTGGTCCGTGATAACCTAACATCGAGTTTGGCCCATGTATGACGTAATCTATTATGACGTAATGGACTGTGACGTAGGTACGGGTACGACTTGAACACTTGCAACGGAGACTTGACGTGTGTCAATCAAACTTATCCACCAGTGGTTTGCGATGAAGGATATCATTATGATAAATCACTGTTTACAGAAACCGTGGTCACGGAGGTAAGATGGGGTTTCATAATAAACAATGTTTTCTTGTGCCGGTGTCGTGATATATTTGTTCCGACCGTTGAATTTGTACCGGGCGCTATTGCGCATGCGCCGCAACGGCGTACGTCCAGAGCCCGTGGTACAAATTCAACGATCGGAACAAATTTATCACGACAGCGGTAAACACACTGGTTATGGCGGTGGCGACTAAAATGTTTAGTACAACACAAGTCATAAAATAGTTTTTAATTTATCTTTTTGTATTTAAATGCTAAAGATCAAATAATTCAAAACAACAAGGAGAAGGGAACAAGCAATACGATGTATATTAAGTTAAATAATACACCCGTATTATACTGTTAACACGATGATGAACAATTTAACGACACTATGAATTCACTTTACGCTTTAATGCGCAATTAATACTTTACTGATCGAATGCACACACAATGAGTGGACAATAAAGTTCGTATGCAATCGGTAAAATATAGATAAATTTGCTACGAGCAATGGTATGTTAAAATCAACAATAGCGTGATGAGGCGAACTGTCATAACCCAGGGTTCCAGGCCCTTGTCATGGTTTACTTCAGCACTATCTTTTTTTATTGTTATTTTATTATTAACGCAAATATCTAATATAAAGTGGGTGAGGAAAGATGGGACACCCTTTTTTCTATTTTCTCTTCTCATTTTGTAGTAAAAAGGAACATTTAAAGAATTATAAAACCGTATTCTCACGACTCCCATAGACTGTTGTTAATTGTTTAAATCACGATCAGAATATTTGGATATTATGTGTAAAGGTGTCCCGTCTTTCCCCACCCTACTATAATCTAGTAATTCTACTACAGGGTAAGCGATAAATTACCGAAACGTTGTTAACCCGTGAATTACCGAAACGTTGTTAACCCGTGTGACCAATATGACACTTTAACTGTGATCAAACAAAACAATGTTTGTTATGGTGAATAACTCAATTCCAATGTACAATACAAAGTCTAAAGCATATGTAGTATTTACATTTAACCTTCCCACAACACACTGTTCTAAACATACTATGTATATACAGTTGGGTGGGAGAAGATTTCCTTTTCACACCTTTTCATTCTATTTTCTCGTCCCATTTCGTAGTAAACAAAGAACATTCGAAGAGTTATAAAACCAAATCCTCACGACTTTCATAAACCGTTGTTTATTGTTAAAACTTAATCAGGATATTTGGATATTAGATGCTAAAGGTGTCCCACCTTTCCCCACAGTACTATATACTTTTGCACCACATAGAGCGCTTTACAAACTAATTACTTTACCAGTTCAATCTAATATGTGACCGCAAGTATTTAAGTTCCCTGTCCACTTCACTCTACTACGCTGGAATGATGATCGGGTCTATTCTCTTTGGGAACTTAGCAGACATGTAAGAAACTAGTTTGCAAAGACTCTACGTTTAAAACTATATTCTATATGTGGGTGAGGTCTTATAAAACCACAAGACAGCGAGTGTGGTATATAGATGGGCTAAAAGTGTCCCATTACTACATATTTACTGCATACTAGGCTAAAATGGTCTCACTTCTTCATTACTACATATTATGCTACCTATAAAAAAAAACATAATCATAGTACGATGTCACACTTAACCGAATGACGTCCACATTTTTGCCATGACGTCACCACCACTGACGTCATTGTTCAAATACAGGATCGGTCGCAAACCAACTATAGTGTTGACATTTATTGGAGTTTTGGGTTCAATGTTTGGTATAACGTATTCGACGTCAGTGGAAATGTACATGGCTTTCCGCACAGCCACAGCTGCATTTGGTTATGGAACAACTTTAGGAACATTTGTATACAGTCAGTACAGCTTTTGCTCTTACACTTTTCAATTATTCCTTACGATATAAAATTCCTATGAAAAAGGATATAGTAGGGTGGGGGAAGATGGGACACCTTTTCGTTTAGTTTTCTCTCTCCATTTGGTAGTAAACAAAGAACATTCAATTAATTATAAAACCGTATGCTCACGACTTCCACAGACCGTTGTTAATTGTTTAAAACACGATCAGGCTATTTGGATATTATGAATTAAAGGTGTCCCATCTTCTCTCACCCTACTATATAGAAAAAAGTAAAAAAAATAATTAACATAGCGGTATACGGTATTTAAGATCAGAACGGACGTTAACCTGCGAAGTATAGCTTGAACAAAAAGGCAAATGTTAAAATGCATGGCTGTATGAAACCCTTGTTAGACACAACCTTCAGTGGGTGCAACTATTTAGTCAAACATTATTTCTAAATGCCTGTAATGTTCGTAAAGATACGACCCGTGAAAATAGGGTCTGCTTTGGTCCTATAGCTGGACCTATGGTTGGATTTTCCCAACGGTTTATTTGTAACTTTATATAGTATTGTAACATTGTGTAGTGCATTGTATGGTAACGGATCTGATTGCTCAATGTTCGGAGCTTTCAAACGGTTTATTTGTATCTTATACTGTTTAGTTATGGAAGTGGTTGGAAGTGAATGGCGGACGTTCTTTGGGATCGGGAACCAAGCTTTCTTTACCCTTGGGTACATGGTGATGTCGGGGGTGGCGTATAACTGGAGGAATTGGCATGACAACATGGTTTGTACTTTAGTGTAAATCAGAAATTTGGGATATATTGTAGGATGGAGAGGGTAGGATACTTTTTTATTTTATTTCTCGTCTTATTTAATAGTAAACAAAGACATTCAAAAACTATAACTATATCCTTACGACTCCCATAGACCGTTGTTGATTGTTTAAAACACGATCAGGATATTTGGATATTTAGTGCTAAAAGCGCCCCGTTTTACCCCACAGTACTATATACGTTTTTTTGTCAGCACGCGTGCCATTTATGTTACATAAAGGTCTTCCAAGCGGTATGCATCAGTTTAGGTTTACTAAAATTAAACAAATTATCAGTACACAAAATAAGAGCACGATACAGTAGTTTAATTACACTACGAGTTTTACATAGGTGTCTAACTTATATTTATACGCAAGGCACGAAAGATACAGTAGGGTGGGGGAAGATGGGACACCTTTAGCACATGATATCCAAACATCCTGATCGTGTTTTATATACTTAACATCGGTATATGGGAGTCGTAGGGACAGGGTTTCATAATTCTTTAAATTGTATATGCTTCCCACCAAGTTGGACGAGAAAATAGAATGAAAAGGTGTCCCATCTTCCCCCATCCTACTATATCAATAAGTCGCCATACAAGGTATGCAACAGAACAACCGTGTGTTTTTTTGTCGCGTAAGGATAAACTAGATATAAGAAGTATACGCTTTCGCATTTACGGCAATTAACATATACGTGTATTCTATTTTCAGTTAGTAAGTACCTTACTGGGTGTTCCGTTTCTACTTTTCGCCATCATTGTCCCGGAATCGCCACGTTGGTTATTTTCTAAAAATAAAAATAAGGAAGGGATTAAGGTAAGAAACTTTTCACACACTTTTGTTTTTAATAAAAGTTTGATAGATAATAATTAAACGTAAATGGCTTGTTGCTTGTCTGTTAGGAGTAGCGACCAGCCGACCACGCGAATTTTGTTTCAATTTAATGTGAGTATGTAAGCGTGTTTTAACAACTGTATTGCTTTGACCCTTATAACTTCGTTTAGACGGTTTCCAAATCTTCGCTACCGTAATCGAAGAGACAAATAAATTATCAATTACGTATATTTTTGATTGTAGGTTACAAAGTTATTGGCAAGGATAAACAAAGTCACGATCACTGATGAAGACTGGGAAGAAGCCAGAAAAGCAGGAGAAGAAATAGAGGTTCAAAATGTGATAGAATAAGTTTAAAGAACCCCCGGGTCGTGTTGTATGAGTTGGAAATTATATCCTAATAGGTTCATTTAAACATGTCTGGAACACCAGCCCATACCTATACTTTTAGGTTCACTAGACTTTTTACCAGACTTAAGACATATAGGATTTATTTGTATCATGTTCACTGTCGAGTTTAGACAGACATGCTGTATTACCTCACGCTTACTGTCAAGTTATAACATGGGTGTCTTTTTATATACCACACACACATGATGTGTTCATACACCTCATGCTCACTGTCGAGTTATAACATGGGTGTCTTCTTATACACCAGACACGCATGGTGTGTTCATACAGCTCATGCTCACTGTCGAGTTATAACATGGGTATCTTCTTATACACCAGACACACATGGTGTATCCATATACCTTATGCTCACTGTTGAGTTATAACATGGGTGTCTTCTTATACACCAGACACACATGGTGTATTTATACACCTCGTGCTTACTGTCAACTAGACCCAAATTTCAATCGACTTAAACCACTAAACCTAACAAGTAATTCATCTTGAAATTTCCGTAAACTTAATCTGTTCCATTAGAAAGCTAAAGAAAGCACATCAGAAAGAAAATACTCGACACTCGACTTATTTAGATACCGTGGGACGTTTATCATAACTATTAAAGTAATGTTTAACTGGTAAGTCATAACCCACGTGCTTTAGCATATAATTCATGTTAGCGAGTATGTAGCCTTTTTTTAGATTACTCGGTTAACTATTGCGTAAACAGAAACGCATTACATTTTTTAAATTAAAATTAGGAGTATAGTTATGTACAGATCGGGGATAATGAACCAGCTCTGGTCTAAATCTTAAATCCCTCTTGTGACCTCGTTCTACCATACAGTACATTATAGGGCTGTCCCATCCCGCTCCATTTGGTGATTTAAACCAGGTGACAAAATAAAGTTACGTACTAAAGTAGCATAGGGGTAAAATGGGACACCTATTCATTCTATTTTCTCGTCCCAATCGGTTGTAGACAAAGAACATTCAAAGAATTATAAAACCGTATCCTCACGGCTCCCATAGACCGTTATTACTTGTTTAAAATATAATCAGGATATTTAAATATTATGTGCTAAAGGTACCCCATCTCTTCCCACACTACTAGATTTACCACATCATGTACTTATATTACACACAGGTTTGTGAACAGTTTCGTATATTACGGAATTTCATTGAACGCCGGGGCACTGGCTGGGGATATTTTTGTAAACAATACATTAAGTGAGTACTAAAACACTTTTTTTCTGTTTCATATACGGATAAGGTTTCAGAGGCGAGCTAGGGTTACTGGGATTTAGAGCCGGCAATTTTACTGTGAACTCAATATTAAAGTAAAATTTACGTTGCTGGTAATTTTATTTAAATTAAAGGTGGATTATAGTAGGATGGGGGAAGATGGGACACCTTCAGCGCATAATATCCGAATATCCTGATCGTGTTTTAAACAGTTAACAACGGTCAATGGGAGTCTTGGGCATATAGTTTTATATTTCTTTGAAAGTTCTTTGTTTACTACCACATTGGCCGAGAAAATAGAGTTCAAATGCGTCCCAACTTCCCCCATCCTACTATATAACTGAACAATTTACTCTTAATATGCTTTTTATAATACAGGGTTTTCAGTATACAACAAGTATGATGGACTTATACAACAGCTCATGCCGACTTTTATATTACGACGTTTATGCAGCTTTATGGGTCATTCACTTTAAATGGTATCCCTATTGTTTTCAGACGGGGTTATGGAAATGGGGTCTTTTGTTCTTTGTATTTTGTTAATGGACCGAATTGGACGGCGAATTCTTCTCTCAGGGATGATGTTTTTAGCTGGCATTGGACTCATTATAAGTCTTGTTGTTAATGAATACAAAGGAAGCAACCAAAGTTAGTTTAATCTGTTACTGTTGTTATCTATACCATCGCATGTCCACACCACGTAATTTTTGAAGGTCATGCTATAAAGCTTTGAGCGCATTAACATCACAGCATATTTATGTTTATTTTGCTACCGCTGTTATCGGGCATATTACTCTTGGAACAAAACTACTTTCATGATAATGTAAACGACTGTTGTTTAGTTATTTCAGGAGGTTTAATTTTTCCCATTCATATGTTTTGTATATAGTGTGGCGGGTAAAGATGGGACACAAATAGCACCTAATGTCAAAATACCCTGGTCGTGTTTAAACAATAAACAATGGTCCATTGGAGTCGTAAGGATAATCAGGATATAGTTCGATAATTCATTCTTTGAATGTTATTTAATTACTACCAAACAGGACGGGAAAATAGAATGAAAAGCTGTACCATCTTCCCCCACTTTACTATATAATTGCGTACTCTAAGAAAATATATTGTGAAAATTCTTTATTGCACACATGATCGGATATTATGTCTCGTTTTCCTGCAGGTCTTGAGACTTTAAGTTTGGTATTCGCGTTTGCAGCCAAGATAGGAATTTCTGGTTCTTTTGGCGTCATATATATTCTTACAACTGAGCTCTACCCTACGGTAATAAGGTGAGTTAAAAAGTGTAATAAAAAAGGCTGTATTTCAGCTGGTGTCGTGATATATTTGGGCCTGGCGCTATTATGTATGCACGACTGTAATTTCCAAGACTTGCCAGGAACGATTTTTGCACAGAGGTGCATTAAATTTGGTCCGGCTTGTTTGATGTTTCGTCCGACCTTCTACGCACACGTTGTGGCGGCGCATGCGCAATAGCGTGCGGCCGAAACATATCACAACACCGGAACATAGCGAAACTCCGTTATTATGACAAATATATTTTTACAGAAGTAACGGAGTGGCTGCGGGCTCGGTAATGGCGCGCGTTGGTGGGATTATTGCCCCATTTCTAATCGCTTTGCAGGATGACATCACATGGTTGCCCAACGCTATTTTCGGAGTACTTGGTAAGTTTTTTTTATATATTCAAGTAATGTTTATGTGAGTATAGTGGAGATACTATGCCATTTCCAGTGGTCAAAAATGGAATGTCTAAAACATTGTTTGTAACACAGAAAAAAAAAACATTTACAAAGTTACAAACGTGGTAACTCGTAAGCGGGTACGACCCGTGTTATAACGACAATAGTTTTCCCGCGCACGCGAGGATAAAGCAAGTTACAATTAAACTTTTCCCCTCAAAGTGTATATAATATATTTTGTCGTAAATTAAATTTCACTTCAGCTATATTGGCGGCATTCGCATCTTTAACTTTCCCGGAGACGAACGGTAACGGGATGATGGAAACCATTGAAGAAGCTGAAATATTTTATAAAACAAGGAAAATAAACAGCCAAGCATACGAGTTCGTATTATATACTTAAAAATAGCAGTATTTCAATATACATGAGATCGTATAACAATGTATGCCACAATATTGGACCTAGGATTAGTACAAGTAACAAGCAACAAGTATATGTATTTTTGGGATAAGGTGTATGACCCACAGTTTTAAGCAGGACCCATCAGGTTTCTACCTATATATATATATGTGTGTCTTATAAAACAGCTACAATCGTTATATTTTAGAAGGATACGAACGGACCTATACACAAGGCGTTGTTTTTAGGTTGATTATGAATGAATGAATGAATGAAATTTTATTTCGTCTCTTCGGTCACGATAACGATTACTGCATGGTTTTTAGCCTAGTCAGACGATTCAAGACCCTTTTCAAACACACATACAATAACTTAACACTAATATTGATTTCAGAAGTTCTGAAGAAGTTGGCATGGAGAAAAAGGACACCGGCCACGATAACACTGCTTTCTCTTCTATAAGTGATAACGAGACAAAAACTGCAAAATTTTAACTCCATTTTTTTCACATTTTCGTAATTTACAATTTTCAAATTAGATTTTAGAATTAGCCACGTTTATTTTTCATTAGTGTTTGCGACTGTAATGTTTTGTCGTTACAAGTTACAACTAACCACTGGACTGTAAGTTAAAATAAGCATAAGCTATACAGAACTTGCATATAAATATACATTGTTTTATTAAAAATGACGATGCCATTTAGGCGAAATACATATGTTATTATTATACAATTGATTGAACTTGACGTTTGTCTGTTACGTGTTCGTAGCACCAGATCTTTATACTGTCTTTCGTAATTTGTTACAGTTTACAATCAACAAATATTAGTTTACAAGTTTAGTTTACAAAATAGAATATAATCAGAAAACACTATAGAAATAAAGGCGATCTCATGGTAGAGAAAACACAGATATAGTAGGGTGGGAGAAGATGGGACACCTTTCCATTCTGCTTTCTCGTCCCATTTGGTAGCAAACAAGGAAGGAACATTTAAAGATTTATAAAACTGTTTCCTCACGACTTCCGTAGACAGTTGTTAATTGTTTAAAACATGATTAGGATATTTGTATATTATGTGCTAAAGGTGTCCCATCTTACCCCATAATACTATAAGTGAGCATAGGATAAAACCAAAAGGGAATACAAGAAACAACGAGTCTAATAATTGCATACGAAGTAATTCAAGGCACCATTACAGCGCGTGGTTAAAGCATTTTTTAACCGATCATTCATCCCATACCAGTAGGATTTATATAAAAAAAAAACAGACTAATTACAATTAAGAATTAAGTATTTAAAGTTCCAAAACAACAAATGGACGACAACATTATCTTTAAGTTTAAAAACGAAAAACATTTTGGTTTCGAAAACGTGCGCAAAGTCATTATACAGTTTAAAAAAAGGTGCAAACGTTTCTTGTAGTTAGCCAGAAACATTTCCGGGTTAAAGTTATAAATGCCCAAAACTGTGTCTAAAGCTTTACTAAGTAAAATGTGCTCTTGCGTAAATTCGTAGAGTCCCGTTAAAAACAGTTGAAGAAACACGTTTGAATCAAATCTCAATATAAAGTTTACTAACTGAGTTCATATTGCTTAAATGTGGTGCAGAGTATTTTAGGCTTTTCTTGCATGTAGAAATATGATAAGTTTTAATCTACTTCTGTGTTCATTGGTTCTGCTCGTCTGTGTATCCGAAGAAGGAAACGCTTGGCTGTAAGTCCTTATTTTATCTAATACTGTACTTGCTAGTGCTTAACTATTTAACCTAAAATCTGAGGAGTTATTATTTCATCCACCTACAATTGATGAGTTTAATTATTTAACTTGATATCCGATACCCCGCAGTTGGAACAAGAGACGGCGTGCTTGCGATAGAACCGCCTGTCTATGGCATTGGGGAGCGTGTTCCAGAAACTGCGGAGGTGGAACACAGTCCCCTGTTGTAACGAGAAACAAGGGTGCATGTGGCACCTGTGACAAGCCATCGGGACCGAGAGCATGTAATACACAATGCTGTGCAGGTGAGCGATACCGACGTGACCACGTACTAATACAAAATAAGTCTAAAACGCTAAATCTGTCCGGTGTTTTCTAACGGGGTCTGGTTGGTGTTGCAAATTAATTTTAATTTTGTTTTTATAATTTAAAAATTGGAAATTCGTAACATCCATGGTTTATTTAACAATTATAGTTTTGTTAGCAGTAATGTATAAAAATGGGCTCAAAACGTAGTAAAAACAGCCCTTATTTTCTTCCAAATAAATGTAAATATAATAAGCGTCCACGCTTACTTTCTTCCAAATAAATGTAAATATGTTTGAACTGTAAGTTTGTTTTAACAACTGTTGTTTTGTCGCTTTATCCTGTTCTTTTCATTTAAAATATTTCGGAATCTTCGCTACCGAAATGAAACGGACAAATGAAGTTTTTTTTATATTATGATAAAACAGAAAGGGTTGGAGAGTGCATATAGGTTTTGCATAAGTTTTGACTCTCGTTACATGTAAAGTCAAACGTTAAAAAATGCCTTGTTTTACCGGGCTGCTAGTTACACCATAGGTAATTTAATACTGAATGAATCACTAGACAGCTGGTCACGAATGTTAACGCGGAAGTTCCTGAACACTTGGCAAAACAAGATCGCAACAAAAACTAAACTCTGCGTCAACTTTCTATAAACAGATTCTTATTTAAAAGATAGAGGAAACAAAACAGAAATCGTGTCGCGGCATCGCCTGGACAGAACTTCCGTGTTTTAACTGTAAATTCAAATCGAGTAGTTTACAAATTCTTCTGGTCGGTCGCGGTTTGTGTACTGACGTTGCAGCATGTGATTATGGAAAAAAACGGAAAATAAATCGCACAGTCGTACTGTTTAGTTGACCGACAATGTGCGGAACACCATGTTGCATTAAAAGATGCCATATAAGGTGAAATAAAACAACGAGTTTTAATGAAAAAGTAGAATCGACCTCAAAATAAGCTTAATTGTTAAACCTAAACAAAAAAATACTGCGACTCAACAACAACAAATGCCCCTTTCTTTGTGTATTTGTTACTGCATTAAAAAGGCAAACAAATTGTCTCCAAAATGCTTTGTACAATTAATTAGCAAATACCATGTGCTGCAATCGCACGCGCTTTGCAAAAGAAGACGTGGGATGAATCACTTCGCCTGCGTGACACGTTTCGTTACGTCGTAAACACGAACACCAAGATGATTTTAAAGAAATATGTATAAACCCGCTTATCAAAATGTTGGTAAAACGAAGCCATAGAATTATAGATTCTTGTATTTAATAAGGTATTGTATATTTTTTCCAACCCAGTGGTCACCAATGGGTTGTCCAAATTATCAGCCATACTAAAAAACATGAAAAAAATCACTCACTAAGTAACATAGTAACCTGGATACCTGGCACGAGGTGTATATGAAACAGAACACCTGTGTTATAAAGACTAACGATTTTCGGCCACGCGAGTATAAAGCAAGTTACAAAGAGATTAACTCACGACCGACCCATTTTTACCCCATTCCTTGAATGAGTAAATGTAACTTACTTCATTTTCGCGTGGCCGGAAAACGACAGTCATACACCTCGTCCCAGCTTACGAGATACCAAGTATGTTAGTATTAATAATATCATGCAGTTAGTTGCGCATGGGCTTCCTGGAGTTCGTGGGGTGGCTGCTCTGGGTGCGGATTGAGTTCACAAACAAGAAACAGAAGATACAGCAGACAAGCAAGCTGTGGAGGTTCAGCGTGTTCAGGGTCAAGCAGTGAAACAAGATCTTGTAATGCTGGATGTTGCAGTCGCAGTTGTAGATGGGGTAGTTGGAGTGTCTTTAGTTCCTGCTCAAGAAGTTGTGGTGGTGGAATTCAAACAAAAACAAGAAGTGTTGCGAGATCTGCATATTGTGGAGGATCACGCTGTTCCGGTCCCGCAACTCAGTCGCAAGGGTGCAACACTCAATGTTGTCCAAGGCACTGCGAATGGTGGGGTTGGACTGGATTTAACGCTTGTTCTGTTTCGTGTGGGGGTGGGACCCAATCCAGATCTCGTAGTGTTGCCGTTTCTGCTTTATGTGGCGGTAACTCTTGTCCTGGGAACCCAACAGATACTAGAGTGTGCAACACTCAATGCTGCCCTGTCCATTGCTCGTGGGGCAGTTGGGGTAGATACGGGTCTTGTTCACGAAATTGCGGCGGGGGAACTCAAACCAGGTCTCGTAGTGTTGCCGTGCGTTCCAGTTGTGGTGGGTCTGGTTGTTCCGGTTCAAGCACTCAATCTCAAACGTGCAACACTCAATGCTGTCCTGTCCATTGTTCGTGGGGCAATTGGGGTAGATACGGGTCTTGTTCACGAAATTGCGGCGGGGGAACTCAAACTAGGTCGCGTAGTGTTGCCATTCAACCAAGTTGTGGCGGGTCTGGTTGTCCGGGATCCACTGTTCAGTCGCAAAGGTGCAACGCTCAATGCTGTCCAAGGCACTGCGAATGGTGGGGTTGGACTGAATTTAATTCTTGTTCTGTTTCTTGTGGAGGTGGGAATCAAACTAGATCTCGTAGCGTTGCCGTTTCTGCTTTATGTGGCGGTAACTCTTGTGCTGGAGACCCAACAGATACTAGAGTATGCAACACCGAATGTTGTCCTGTGAACTGTCAGTGGTCTTCTTGGAGTCCCTTCAACTCTTGTTCTATGTCTTGTGGAGGTGGGAATCAAACTAGATCTCGTAGCGTTGCTATTTCTGCTTTCTGTGGAGGAAATTCTTGTGCTGGGGATCCAACAGATACTAGAGTGTGCAACTCGTTACCTTGCCCCATACATTGTGCATGGGGAAGCTGGGCACAATGGAATGAATGCAATGTCACATGTGGAGGGGGGATGCAGGAACGTAAACGACAAGTAGCAGTTGAAGCAATGCATGGAGGTATTGGTTGCAGTGGATTCACATCAGAAAGCAGGTGAGATAAAAAGCTGTGAATTTTAATATACATTTATCTTGTAACTGTTACACAGATTATGCAATGATATTTGCTGTCCTGTAGCATGTGAATGGGAAGGTTGGGCTTCGTGGGGGGAATGTTCAAAATCATGCGGTGCAGGTAAGATATTTATACTAATTATTAATATTAACAAACTTGTGGCAAAACCAATGCAACAATTTCACCAAGGTTCCCAAGATAGAAGAAGAAATGTGCTGGTGGAAGAAAGTTGTGGTGGTGAATCATGTGCTGGAAATGCAACTCAAGTCCAACTTTGTAATGATGTTTGCTGTCCACTTGATTGTGAATGGACTGAATGGACAGGCTGGGAGAGGTAGGTTAACTGTTGATAATTGTAGAAACAAGTAAACCTATTAGAGATTAGAGAAACACAAATATGTTTATAGGTGTTCCACAACTTGTGGTGGAGGTACACAGAGTCGTAAACGTGAAGTGGCAACTCAGGCATTTTGTCAAGGACTGCCATGTACAGGAGCCACCAATGAAACTAGAGAATGTAGTCTGAACTGTTGTCCAGGTATTACTTTAATTTAATATAAGTTCAGCACACACTAAATATGAAACCATTACAGTTGATTGTGTCATGAGTGAGTGGTCTGAATGGGGAAGTTGTTCAGCTACATGTGGACCTCATGGCTACAAAACTAGGACAAGAAACATAACAAGGGAATCCCAGTGTGGTGGGCAAACATGTAGCAATGACTTGGTTCAAACTTCTACTTGCAACAGAGAATGTTTAAACGGTGGAAATGTAACAACAACTGAATGCTCCTGTAAGGCAGGGTGGGCAGGCGCATGTTGTGAAACAGGTAAGAGGTTTTTTTCACCACTAACTACATATACTTCTATAACTATAATTACTATTAAGTTTCAGTTTAAATTGATAAAGAATATTAACAATATAACATCAACCTATATGCGGATTGCGGAGTACTTAAACTTAACCCCAATTTATCCATACGAGCTGCCATTTGTTGATCTTACAAAACAGATGTTAAAGAATGCCAAGCCAATCTACATAACTGTGATGTACATGCTGACTGTATCAACACATTTGGGGGATTTCATTGCATTTGTAAAGAAGGTTACACTGGAGATGGAATAACATGTTTAAGTAAGTAAAGATGTATGTTAAAGGGTAAGATAAACATGATCAGGAACAAGATTTCTAGCTTTGAATCGAGTTTATTACCTAAAAACTAGGACACATTTAAATACTGTAGTATAAAATGTTTAAGTAATGTAACATTTGACATATCCAACATAGATATCAATGAATGTAATGCAAGTACAACATGCCATACAAGAGCGACATGTACAGACAACCAAGGAAGTTACACATGTACATGTGATGATGGTTATACTGGTGATGGTCAATCATGCAATGGTAATGAACCAACTTTTCTTATGAAACCATTATTGTAAATGAAAATACCAATTAATCATTACCATATTGTGAAGTCGACTTCTGTTATTGCGATGTACCTTCCTATTGATTTTCAGTGTTTATGCAATCATACTAATAATCTTACATTAATTCCAGATACTGATGAATGTTCTGAAGCACAGGATGACTGTCATATATCAGCTACTTGCCAAAACACTGAAGGTTCATACACTTGTACTTGTAATGCAGGATATACAGGAAATGGCACTTCATGCCAAAGTATGTTTCACACAAGATCAACTTTGTAACAGATTTAACAAATGATAATTATTTTCAGATTTAAACGAGTGTGATTCTGATATGAATGACTGTGACCGGAATGCTGATTGTGTTGACAGACCTGGAAGTTTTACTTGCATCTGCATTGATGGTTACTCTGGCAACGGAACTGTTTGTACCGGTATAATATTATTTATAATTTGTACTGGTATAAAAAATAAACCTAAATTGACTGTACAATGTTGTTTAACAAAAGTTAATGTGAGTTGAAATAGGATAAAAAACCTCAATTACTATGTAAAGAAGGTTATCATCACTTTTGCAGACATAGATGAATGCAAAGCAAGTCCCTTACCATGCCACAGTGAAGCTACTTGCACAAACACAGATGGAAGATATCGATGTGATTGTAATGATGGGTTTATGGGAGATGGAACAAATTGCACAGGTAACTTAAATCATAACAAAAAGTAAATGATACTTTTGTGCACTAATAAAAAAAGACATGTGCATTGGTGCTTGAAGGAGAATCAACGACTCTGAACTTTGAAATCAAATATGAAATACTTTCACATATTATTATAACGATAAGTCAAACTGCCATCTTTCAATTTCAGATATAAACGAGTGCATTGAACCTGAGGGATCAGCCCCATTATGTCCTAACCACTCCAGCTGCATCAATACACATGGTTCATATCATTGTGACTGTGATTCTGGGTTTAAAGCAGACATGCTGGGACAATGTAATGGTAAGACATTAACTGTAAAATAAATACCTCTAAATAATGACTTCACTCAAAGTCTAACAAAGAGCAATTGACAGAATAATGACAAATAATATGAACTTGTTGAGACATTTATTGTGGAATTGACAAACATTTCTATAAACCTACTTTTCCGTAAAGACCAGAAAATAATGTTAATATTTAAACTCTAAACTAGCATAGGCATTTCAAACTAATTTCAATGATCACTATTACAATGGAGGAAAACTTTTTTACAATATTTAGACATCGACGAGTGTGCATCTGCGACAAACAACAGCTCAGTTTGTAACACCAATGAGATGTGTGTGAATGAAATGGGTAGCTACACTTGCATGTGCAATAAAGGATACCAGAGAAGAACCGGGACACAGTGTCTTGGTAAGAAATAAACTAAGTGCTATAATTAATACACGGACTAGACCACATTAATGTTAGCATCGTTATTAGGATCTATACTAAAGAAAATCATGTTTCTTGGTAAGAACTAACAAGTAAACCCAAGTGTAACAGTTAATACACTAAAGACTAGACCATAAGAATAATTGAATCACTATTTCTAATAATGATAGCATCACTGTTAGTAGAAATCACCAAAGGTTTTGCATTAGTAATGTCTGACATACATTTCAGATATTGATGAATGTGCATTGGGAAAACAATGCCGGAACAATTCCTATTGTAAAAACACAATTGGAAGCTATGCATGCCTGTGTGATACTGGATACACTAAAGCAACAAATGGACAATGTCAGGGTAAGGTTTTGCAATAATCAGTTTGCATATTGAGTTATTAACAAATAAAAAAGTAACATTAAATTAGTTGTTACAATCAGGGTGGGACAAAAATTAGGTTTATAGTTAATGCACATATATGCTACACCTACACTACACATGCAAACAGTTTATATTCTACTTCTATACTGATACATATCTACTTTGATTCATTTTTTATTTATTTACAACAGACATCAATGAATGCTTGCTACCAGATCATGGTTGCCATTCCAAAGCAACCTGCTATAACTTAGATGGGAAATATGTTTGCGAGTGTAATGGTGGTTACATGGGAAATGGTACATACTGCCAAAGTAAGTTTAAAATAAAGTCATGTATAATACAAAGTTATTGAAACTAAGGTATAGACCTAAGACACATATAGATGAAACTGCAACCAAACAGTCAATTAAGAACTTTTGGTCTAAGCCTTAACAAATAGAACGCTACAGAAATAATCGTAAAACGATAGATATAACGGTAAAATTGCAACCATATTGTAACAAATATGAAATATCTTAAAGTCTAATTTACAGAACTTTGCAACAAATACCCCTAAAATCTAACTCTAACATAAACAAAATGTCTGCTAGGTTACATTTATATTGTAATTTTGCGTGCATCTCACATTTCTATTGTAACTAAATAATTTATGATGTTTAGATATAGATGAATGTTTAGAGAACACAACTGACTGCCATAGAGACGCAACTTGTAGAGATACTGAAGGTTTCTACAATTGTATTTGTAAGCAAGGCTACACTGGTGATGGCTTATACTGTACAGGTTTGTATGTAAAGTTATACAAATATATTTTGAGTCAAAATGCATGCAAAAATTGTAACATTCCTATCTAAAAAAACGTAATAATCTGAATGTGAATGTAACTTGCTTTATCCTCGCATAGCATAAAATAAAAAGTCACCATTACACTTTGCAACAGTGCCGGACTTCAATGATAGAATTCTGCACGCCAGAACTTAATAACAGTATTTCACGTATTCCGTTCAAGATAAGTATTCTATCTAGGATACCACGAAAAAATTATATAAGTACGTTACTGATAATGTAGACACAAATGAATTATAACGAATGAACTAGGCTCAGTATTATTTAAATATTTACGGCCATTACTTTCTATGACAAATTATAAAAAATAACACTAATACATTATTGACATAGTATTACATAGAACAGGCAAAATATTATAAATACACAACCGAGCTTAATTTAAACTACCGCATTTAAGTACAAAACTTTATTAGTTATTACACACATATGTGACATATTAGTACTTACTCCTAATCTTTACTATAGTAATATAAATTAAGGTGGTAATGGGTTAAATAGAAATAAACATAACAACAAGTTTTAAATGGTAACTCTCAAAAACTCAGCTAATATTAAATAGTTTGAATTTCAAACACAGTTTATAAGACATATGCACATACCTGCAGTTTCACCGCTTCAATCTTTAGCGACGTACCTGCCGGCTAGACCTGGATCAAACGCGATCGCCTGATAATAACAAACCTAGTTATGCAATTTACTGTTTAAAAAAATTACAACGCTTTGCCGCCGAAATCGATTTCGCACTAACGAAGCCATTAAAAAAACAAACAACATAAAAATGTTAAAGTAAAAACCTATTGGGGTGTTTTTAAATCGCAGGATTGATATATAGTGCTGTCAAATTACCGCTGCTAAAGAATTAGTGTATTGGTAATTTAAAAGTCAACCAATACTAAATAACGTGATTAATATAACTAACTATATACATTGTCTGTTCGCCTACCCGTCTTTTCGCTTTTATAAACTCTCCCGTTTTTCGTTATCCTGTTCGATGAGACGAAATAAATTTCATTCATCATATATTGCTATTTACAGATTTAAACGAATGCGAAGATCTTAACAGCTGCCCTGCCATCGGATCCGAATGCACCAACCTACTAGGAAGTTACTCTTGCGCTTGTAAACAAGGATACTCTGGGGACGGAAGCCAATGTTCAGGTGATCGTAATTTCTAAAACTGTTACAAAATATCACATGCACGCACACTCCGTCATCGTAATAGAGTGCTTTAATAAATTAGTTTGGGAAAAAGAAATCAAAACAAAGCTTTTCATCCCAGTGCCATTAATGGGTTGCCCAAATTATCCGCCACGTATAAAAAAAAATTCAAAAAAATAATCACCCACAAAGTAACACACATCATGGTAACTCGTAAGCTGGCACGAGGTATAAAACCCGTGCGATAACGACTGTCGTTTTCTGGCGAGGATCAACCATGTTACATTCATTCATCACATTCAAGCTTTTAAAAATTATTGAAACATTGAATATGTAACTTTTTATATATATTGCCACGAATTCATCCCTTCTACATTAGACATCGACGAATGCGAGCTTGGCATCGGTAACTGTACAGGGGAACATGTAACAGGATGCAAAAACCTCATAGGGAGTTTTACTTGTACTTGCACAGCCTCTCTCGAGTTCAACGGAAACAAATGCGCTGGTAGGAATATATATGGACGGATTCACGGATATATATTTGCATAACGGCTAACGAAACGAGTAACGTTTTTAAACATTGGTTTAAACCTTAGCTTGACGTTAGTTTGTAAGATAATAATTGGCGAGTTAGAAATATAATAGGGTGTGAAAAGATTGGACATCCTTGGCACATAATATCCAAATATCCTGATCGTGTTTTAAACAATTAACAACATTCTATGGGAGTCGTGAGGATACGGTTTTATAATTCTTTCCTACCAAATGGGTCGAGAAAATTGAAAGTGTCCCATCTTTCCCCACCCTACTACATCCACCTCCGTCATTTCAGTCGTTCTTTATTTACAGAAAAGTTGCCGCTAAGAACGTCACAAATATCCTCACGCAATCCAGAAGCCGTCAATTCTGAACCATCTACATCTAAAAACCACTCAGTCATGCTTGGTCTATTCATCTCAGCGGGGATGGTTGCGTTCTTGATGGTTGTGTTCGTCATTGTAAGGGTAAGAATAGATAAAGTTTACCAAAGAATTGAGAGTAGCCGTCCACTGGTTATGCTATTGTTAGACCACTCTCCGATTGTAAATGCCTTCTTGCCAAATTCCCGCCATAAAAAATACACAAATTCAGTATAATTTTGCATACACAACGCTAAGGGTGGCATTTTAGCAATTACTACAATGGGTTGTACAATAAATCATGATTGAGCATGAAAGTCCCGGTGTAAAAACTGTCTTATTGGGTTTAGGTTTCTGGCATCTTGTTAGGGGCATTGCTCAGCCTACATACGTAGATATTATAATACATTAAGTGCAAAATATGTTTTAGATATACAAGAGGCGAAAAAGTAAAAGACACACACTACAAACTGAAGGAGCCGCGAACCCAATGATGAATAACTACATTGTGGAAGATCATTTGTAGTATGATAACCAAGGATACGTTGAATCGTATAGTGACTTCTGCAACTTGTATTTTATTGTCAATAAATGTGTCTTGTATTTTAATTATGTTATGTACATTATTGTCAGTAAATAATGCATGAAAAACGTATTTTTCAACTACAAAACACGCAATATAGATATCAAAACTTGCCAGTTTTGTGTTACTTGAACTTTATATTATAAATGGGCAACACATAAGTCTGTACAGGCATCTAAGATTTAGATGCACATATAAACATAGAAACACCGTATTAACTTAGTCAGTATAAATGAGCAATCATAAAGTTGTGAAATACTTTTTTTATCCTGTCCAGGGTCAGGCGTGGAAAAATAGTTAAAGACTCATTGAAATGATCTCCTACACGGAATTCTTTAGTAAAACGCGAAAGAATCATGCGCTGTCTCTATGTCGCATGCGCGTTTAGTGTTGGTTTCGTGTCTTTATAAGACAGTATAAAACAACATTCCTTTTCCAGCCTATAGATTCGGTAGTTCAAGCATTTACGTTTGTGCTATAGTACTGATCACACTTAGCTAAAGACAACGGAACACAAACACCTACCCAATTTCAAGGTAGAGCTTAATTTTATATCCCTGCAGTATACGTGCGTCACTGATGGATATCTTACATTTTCTCTGTTAATATTGGCGGAACTCCTAACTTACTCATACCTCTGAAGCATATATATAAGTTAGTATAGCACTTTGGGAGACTAACTACCATCAAGGGGTAGGTCACATGAAAAGTTTAAAATAGATACGAGGAAAAAATAAAGTATTTGTGATCTTGCAAATGAATTTGTACGTCCACGCCACTCAATGTGCTACATACCAAAGAGCTTAGGGTAATGTATTTACATTAAAGTTCGATGATGCACAGATGATACACAGCGAACATATTAATCTCATTAAGCTTCTAATGCAATATAGAGAAGATCAAATTATTTGCAACAATGAAGAGAAGAGAATTAGCAACAAAACGACAGTCGTAAAAACCAAAGTTAGTATAGACCAAGTTAGGAAACGGCGCTCGTGTCCGCCATTACGGAGCCCACAGAGCGTGAATCGCCTATACAAATGCATGGTCGGCATGTGTTCATTTAGTTCTTATAAGCGATACAAAGCTAGAAAACACGTATAGCGGTTGTTTTAACATTTAAAATATAATTTCTAATATAAATCTTGTTATATAATATTAAATCTAGGAATTAATGTGAAGTAAATTAATATTTTGACTGGTTTCGGCGTACAGTCTGGTTTAACAGGGTACTTTACGTTGGCGATTAAGACTAGCAGCAATCAGCTTAGTTTACATAATAGTATATGATCGTACCTACGAATCTACAGAGCCATTCTTTACTACATTTATAATCCAACATGAGTGGACATGCAGCTCCAAACTGCTTAAGTACTAGCAGATAAGCTGTTCGCGTTTTCCGATTTCATAAAGACCCGTAACGCAGAAAAGGTAGCTTACTAACTCAAGCGGAGGACCAAAAATAGTAACTCAGTATTGTTTTCCTCAATGTCACTTCGATATTAGGCAAATTTTACACATATACCCTAAGTTTCGTTGCCGGGTATACGTGTTAAGTTTGTGAGCCAAAAAGTAAAATCACGGCAATTTAAATGCAAAACCGCAGCTAGAAACACCAGTTTATGGTAATGTTATGCGTTTTTGTTTGTATTTTTATATTTTAAACATGTTCTTTTATGTTTTTGGTTAGTAAACTTGATATTTTCTGTTTTTTTACTCTGTAATCGATTGAGTGTTTAATAAAAGTGGATTATTTTTGTGAGGTTTATTATTGTGATAAGATATAACATTAGTAGAAAGCCATTTTCACGCGCAAAAGTGCTTGGTTTTTAAAAAATCGCAATATTTAAACGAAAAACAGCACCTAGCAGTGATAAAATGCTATGCCGTGGGCTCCGTAATGGTGGCGTCTATGACGTCATAGACGCGCGACAATGGATAACAAGACTCGTTGTTTTACAATCCGTTTCCTAACTTGGTCTATACTAACTTTGGTAAAAACTATACTTGAGAAAAAGTGTCAAAAAGCAAAGCTGCTAAACCTAGTGTTAAAATACATTTATAATAACGTCGGGTTGTCCGGGTCCTTTTACAAATTGTCGTCGTTTATTTCACCATTGATAGCCATTGGGTTCAAAGCTCCTTCAGTTTGTAGCGTATATTGTTTCTTCTTCCGTATCTTGTACATCTATAACATGTATATATTTATTAAGTGCAAGTACAAAAAAACTTTTTAGGTATCCGAACAATGGTAAAATTATTTACACGGTATTTTCGACCCTTACAGTACTGTGGGGTAAGACAGGACACATTTAGAACATAATATCCAAATGTCCTGATCGTGTTTTAAACAATTAACAACGGTTTATGGAAGTCGTGAGGATACGGTATTTCTTTTTTGAATGTTCTTTGTTTACTACCAAATGTGACGAAAAAACAGAATGAAACAGTGTTCCATCTTCCCCCAACCTACTATATTATCAAGAAACTATTTCACACGTATAGTGTCGTTTAAAATAACAGCGTTACTGCGAGAAGTTTAAACAAAGATACACTTACATTGTAGTGCTTTGTAGTCTTATTAATCTATGGATCTGTTGGGTTTAGTCTTAAAATTTAGTCCTATGGTATCCTTGTACGGAAATCATGTTTTAGGATCTTGGTTAAGCTACCCTTTGATATTACGCGTGTATCTGTTGTTCTAGCTTACATTAAAAACAAGTACTTTGCGTCCTACTGTACTTTTCAGTAGGTGGACTATTATGTATAAATAAACTTATTAGCAACCAATATGGCTGATCATTGTTCCTCACCCTTATAGCGATGAAAATAACCATGAAGAACACAACCGCCCCCACTGTGGCGAAGAGAACAAGCATTGTTGAAGTACTTGGTGCTTTGGTTTGTGAATTAGTCCCAATGGCTGCATTAAACTGGCCTGTCGGTGCTGGCGGTGCTTTTTCTACAAAGAGAGGAAATTGTTGGCCAAGAGATTTGTTTAAAATACGCTTTAGACCTAATTTGAAGATGCTTTGGTACATATCGTCTAGTCTAGGGCATTAGGCCAACTCGCAATTAAATCCCAGGACTAATGGCGTGCCCCGCTGTTAGATCGCATATACAGAATAATGTAGAAGAACACCTCTTTAATTTAAATAAGGTCACCTTTAAGGCCGTTATATAAAATACGAAACTAGTGTTTTGCTAAGTTAAATTAACATAAAGTGCGTAGGTCATCATGTGTATCACGTAAACATACCTATAAACCAACAAACTTATAAATAAATTATTCTATAATAACCAGCGCATTTGTTTCCGTTGAACTCGAGAGAGGCTGTGCAAGTACAAGTAAAACTCCCTATGAGGTTTTTGCATCCTGTTACATATTTTCCTTGACAGTTATGGATTCCAAGCTCACATTCGTTGATGTCTAAATAGAAAGTTGTAAGTTATGATCAGAGATATAATTAAAGTATTAGTTATAAAATCCACAATAAAACAACTGTGGTAAAACTAGAGGCGGTGTCACCGAACTAACAAAAGAAATACGGCCAGCATTAGATAAAATATTATGCAGCCATGTATTGTATTGTTTTATCAATAACGTGTTATAATGACCGTCGTTTTGCTAATTTTTCTTCGTTGCTTTAAATAATTTTCGTTATGGTTTTAAAACGATATATAGCCTACGATTTTTAAAGTATCTATGTTCGTAATGAAACGTCATGGACCTGAACATTTGGGTCCGTCCCAAGAGTATCCTTGTTTACAAGCGCAAGAGTAACTTCCTGGTAGGTTGGTGCATTCGGATCCTACGGCAGGGCAGCTGTTGCTGGGGTCTTCGCATTCGTTTATATCTGCAAATAGGATTTATAGTTTAGTTTTTACAACAAATCCACTGTTTCGTAGTAAATTTGGCAATGACAAGAAATCCACCTAGTTTTTTGCAACTTTACCATCAACCTAATTCAAAAATGAGTCTTTTGATAATTTTGCTTTAGATTTCTATGTTTGTCAAATATTTCGCTACAGCAAAGTGAATTTTCGGCGGCAATTTAACTAAGTTCTAGAACACAACGTATTTAAAGAATAAATAGGAAATATTTTTGTATTTCAGGAATTAATTGTTTATACACGAGGCTTAACATTGGTGAGGCGGTAGAATCAGTATTAGCATTATATCAGTTATAGTGTAATTTTGTGCGATAAATGGGGTCCTATTTGAGGTGGATGGAACATTACCTTGAAGTGGATCACAAACTACAACGTACAAGTAACTGAAGTAAGTACAGATTTTTTGTGAGTTGTGTTTAATGTTTATTTGGTAATGGCGCTAAATATTCTGAGTATAGTTTATCCTTTGTAATTCATTTTTTGTACATTATCAAAACTTAGTAGTGTACATTTATGATTTGTAATTGTATTATTTTATGTATTTTGTGAAGATTTATATAATTATTACATGCATTTTGACTAAACACATATTTGTGTAACTTTACATACAAACCTGTACAGTCAAAGCCATCTCCAGTGTAGCCTTTTTCACAAATACAATTGTAGAAACCTTCAGTATCTCTACAAGTTGCGTCTCTATGGCAGTCAGTTGTGTTCTCTAAACATTCATCTATATCTAAACATCATAAATTAGTTATGCATGTAAAGGTTCAGTATAAATATGAGATGTAACCGTCTATATCGGACATTCTCTACATGTTAGACTCTTTAGATTTTATTTGTTACAAAGTTCTGTGTGTTAGATTTTAGTGTATTTGTTACAAGATGGGTGCGGTTTTACAGTTATATGTTTTTGTTACACCATGGGTCTATATAGCTTGCAATTTGTTAAGCCTTAGACCAAAAGTTCTAAAATGGTTGGAATGGTTGCAGTTTCATCTATATGTTTGTTAGGCCTATAGCTTAGTTTCAATACCCTTGTAGTGTACATTACTTTATTTTAAACTTACTTTGGCAGTATGTACCATTTCCCTTGTAACCACCATTACACTCACAAACATATTCCCCATCTAAGTTATAGCAGGTTGCTTTGGAATGGCAACCATGGTTTGGTAGCAAGCATTCATTGATGTCTGTTATAAAAGCATTAAATTATGACATTATGCCAATCAAACCAAAGTAGAATATTTTTAAGTAAAAATAAATTAGTTATTGGCTTATAGCCACACAATTTTTGCATAAACCTGTTGTATTTTATGAATTATGCATAAACAGCTTTAAATCAGCAGTTTAAATTTTATTGTATTTTCATATATGATATGAAACTGATTTTTTTTTATAAATAGTGAATGAATGATGATACATAGTGAATGAGCTTTATCCGTAAGGGGACAATGACAGTCATTATAACACAAGTGTCTGTTTCATATGACTCAAACCTGCTATAGAAATTGTGTGTAAATGATGTTTGGTAGCAAGCATTCATTGATGTCTGTTGTAAATAAATAAAAAATGAATTAAAGTAGTTATGTTTATGTATCAGTATAGAAGCAGAATATAAACTGTTTGCATGTGTAGTGTAGGTGTAGCATATATGTGCATTAACTATAAACCTAATTTTTGTCCCACCCTGACTGTAACAATTAATTTAATGTTACTTTTTTACCTGTTAATAACCTAACATACAAACTGATTATGGAAAAACCTTACCCTGACATGTTCCATTTGATGATTTAGTGTATCCAGTATCACACAGGCATGCATAGCTTCCAATTGTGTTTTTACAATAGGAATTGTTTCGGCATTGGTTTTCCAATGCACATTCATCAATATCTGAAATTTATGTCACTATGTCAGTCATTACTAACACAAAACTTTTTTTCACTAACAATGGTGCTGACATTATTGTGGTCTAGTCTGTGTATTAATTATAGCACCTGGTTTAATTCTTACCAAGAGAATATGTGATTTTCTTTAGTCACAAAATATGGAATTGGTTTTGTGATTTATTGATAGCTCTGTTTTTAACAACAAATTTAAATGTGTATCCTAAAAGCCTGAAAGTTTACCAAGCATAGTTTTACCTGCACAATCTGTTTCACCATTTCTTTCATATCCTGTTCCGCATAAACAACTGTAACTTCCAACACTGTTAACGCAATACTCGTTGGAGCGGCAAACTGAGACATTTTGTGCTCCTTGTAAACATTCGTCAATATCTGTAGATATATTAAACAAGAAGCATGTAGTCATCTTAATATGGACTTAATTCATTGTTTTATGTTAGTTGCGTACATAATATACTTGAATATTTTATTTGTGAGTAAAGTGAGTTAAAAAAGTGATGTAAAAAAATAGGTTTGTTTCTGTAGTATGTTTTTATTCAACATGTTTACAGTTACGGCTTACCATTACATTGTCCCAGCATGTCTGCTTTAAACCCAGAATCACAGTCACAATGATATGAACCATGTGTATTGATGCAGCTGGAGTGGTTAGGACATAATGGGGCTGATCCTTCAGTTTCAATACACTCGTTTATATCTGAAATAGGAGCGCAAATACTTTTTAACTAGTTGGTGGTTTAGGTATATGCGTATATCCTAGTCCTTATGGCGTATATGACTAATGAGTCATGGTTTATTGTGCTGAGTAGCAATGTTATATTTTATTACCGCTACAATGTCTCCCATTTCCTGTAAACCCATTATTGCAATCACATCGATATCTTCCATCAGTGTTTGTGCAAGTAGCTTCACTGTGGCATGGTGAGGGACTTGCTTTGCATTCATTTATATCTGTGAACATTGTAAGAACAACAATGTTTAAAATTGGTAGGTTGCGTAATTTAAAGGACGATCTGTATATTGCGGGGCTTGCTTTGAATTCATTTTTGATTACAAGATTTCAACTGACATTAACTTTTGTTAAGCCACGCTGTACAGTTAATTTAGGTTTATTTTTTATACCAGTACAAATTATGAATAATATTATACCGGTACAAACAGTTCCATTGCCAGAGTAACCATCAATGCAAATACAAGTAAAACTTCCAGGTCTGTCAACACAATCAGCATTTTGGTCACAGTCATTCATATCAAAATCACACTCGTTTAAATCTGTAAGAATTATCATTTGTTAAATGTAAAAAAATGTTGCAAATTCTGCAACATACTTTGGCATAAGGTGCCATTTCCTGTATACCCTGCATTACAAATGCAAGTGTATGAACCTTCAGTGTTTTGGCAAGTAGCTGATATATCACAGTCATCTTGTGCTTCAGAACATTCATCAGTATCTGGAATTAATGTAAGATTATTAGCATGATTGCATAAACACTGAAAATCAATAGGAAGGTACATCGCAATAACAGAAGTCGACTTCACAATATGGTAATGATTAATTGGTATTTTCATTTACAATAATGGTTTCATAAGAAAAGTTGGTAAATTACCATTGCATGATTGACCATCACCAGTATATCCATCATCACATGCACATGCGTAACTTCCTTGGTTGTCTGTACATGTCGCTCTTGTATGGCATGTTGTACTTGCATTGCATTCATTGATATCTATGTTGGATTTGTCAAATATTACATTACTTTATACAGTATTTAAACATGTCTTATTTATGACGTAATAAACTGAATTTAAACCTAGAAAATCTTGGTTCTTATCATGTTTATCTTACCCTTCAACATACATCTTTACTTACTTAAACATGTTATTCCATCTCCAGTGTAACCTTCTTTACAAATGCAATGAAATCCCCCAAATGTGTTGATACAGTCAGCATGTACATCACAGTTATGTAGATTGGCTTGGCATTCTTTAACATCTGTTTTGTAAGATTAATAAATGGCAGCTCGTATGGTTAAATTGGGGTTTAGTTTAAATACTCTGCATATTATTCGATAAAAAACCTCTTACCTGTTTCACAACATGCGCCTGCCCACCCTGCCTTACAGAAGCATTCAGTTGCTGTTACATTTCCACCGTTTAAACATTCCCTGTTGCAAGTAGAAGTTTCAATCAAGTCATTGCTACATGTTCGCCCACCACACTGGGATTCCCTTGTTATGTTTCTTATCCTAGTTTTGTAGCCATGAGGTCCACATGTAGCTGAACAACTTCCCCATTCAGACCACTCACTCATGACACAATCAACTGTAATGGTTTCATATTTAGTGTGTGCTGAACTTATATTTGATTAAAGTAATACCTGGACAACAGTTCAGACTACATTCTCTAGTTTCATTGGTGGCTCCTGTACATGGCAGTCCTTGACAAAATGCCTGAGTTGCCACTTCACGTTTACGACTCTGTGTCCCTCCACCACAAGTTGTGGAACACCTATAAACATATTTGTGTTTCTCTAATCTCTAATAGGTTTATTTGTTTCTACAATTATCAACAGTTAACCTACCTCTCCCAGCCTGTCCATTCAGTCCATTCACAATCAAGTGGACAGCAAACATCATTACAAAGTTGGACTTGAGTTGCATTTCCAGCACATGTTTCACCACCACAACTTTCTTCCACCAGCACATTTCTTCTTCTATCTTGGGAACCTTGGTAAAATTATTGCGTTGGTTTTGCAACAGGTTTGGTAGTATTAATATTTAATATGAATATCTTACCTGCACCGCATGATTTTGAACATTCGGCCCATGAAGCCCAACCTTCCCATTCACATGCTACAGGACAGCAAATCTCATTGCATGGTCTGTGTAACAGTTACAGGATAAATGTATATTAAAATTCACAGCCTATTTTCTTACCTGCTTTCTGATGTGAATCCACTGCAACCAATACCTCCATGCATTGCTTCAACTGCTACTTGTCGTTTACGTTCTTGCATTCCCCCTCCACATGTGACATTGCATTCATTCCATTGTGCCCAGCTTTCCCATGCACAATGTATGGGACAAGGTAACGAGTTGCACACTCTAGTATCTCTTGGGTTCCCAGCACAAGAATTGCCACCACAGAAAGCAAAAATAGCAACGCTACGAGATCTAGTTTGATTACCACCCCCACAAGACACAGAACAAGAATCAAATTCGGTCCAAGAAGACCACTGACAATTCACAGGGCAGCATTGAGTGTTGCATACTCTAGTATCTGTTGGGTCTCCAGCACAAGAGTTTCCTCCACAGAAAGCAGAAATTGCAACGCTACGAGATCTAGTTTGATTCCCACCACCACAAGAAACAGAACAAGAATCATATTCATTCCAAGAAGACCATTGACAGTTTACAGGGCAACATTCAGTGTTGCATACTCTAGTATCTGTTGGGTCTCCAGCACAAGAGTTTCCTCCACAGAAAGCAGAAATTGCAACGCTACGAGATCTAGTTTGATTCCCACCACCACAAGAAACAGAACAAGAATCATATTCATTCCAAGAAGACCATTGACAGTTTACAGGGCAACAGTGGGTGTTGCAAACTCTTGTATCTGTTGGATCCCCAACACAAGAATTGCCTCCACAGAAAGCAGAAGTTGCAACGCTACGAGATCTAGTTTGATTCCCACCACCACAAGAAACAGAACAAGAATCATATTCATCCCAAGAAGACCATTGACAGTTTACAGGGCAACAGTGGGTGTTGCAAACTCTTGTATCTGTTGGATCCCCAACACAAGAATTGCCACCACAGAAAGCGGAAATTGCAACACTGCGGGATCTAGATTGATTCCCACCTCCACAAGACACAGAACAAGAATCAAATTCGGCCCAAGAAGACCATTGACAGTTTACAGGGCAACAGTGGGTGTTGCAAACTCTTGTATCTGTTGGATCCCCAACACAAGAGTTACCACCACAGAAAGCAGAAATGGCAACAGTACGAGATCTGGATTGGTTGCCACCCCCACAAGACACAGAGCAAGAATTAAATTCGGTCCAAGAAGTCCATTGGCAGTGCCTTGGACAGCATTGAGTGTTGCACGTTTGAGATTGAGTGCTTGAACCAGAACAGCCAGAACCGCCACAACTCGATTGAATGGCAACACTACGCGACCTAGTTTGAGTTCCCCCGCCACAGTTTCGGGAGCAAGACCCGTATCTCCCCCAACTGCCCCACGAGCAATGGACAGGACAGCATTGAGTATTGCACGTTTGAGATTGAGTGCTTAAACCAGAACAACCAGACCCACCACAACTGGAACGCACGGCAACACTACGCGACCTAGTTTGAGTTCCACCGCCGCAATTTCGTGAGCAAGACCCGTATCTCCCCCAACTGCCCCACGAGCAATGGACAGGACAGCATTGAGTATTGCACGTTTGAGATTGAGTGCTTAAACCAGAACAACCAGACCCACCACAACTGGAACGCACGGCAACACTACGCGACCTAGTTTGAGTTCCACCGCCGCAATTTCGTGAGCAAGACCCGTATCTACCCCAACTGCCCCACGAGCAATGGACAGGACAGCATTGAGTGTTGCACGTTTGAGATTGAGTGGTTGAACCAGAACAACCAGAACCGCCACAACTCGATTGAATGGCAACACTACGAGACCTAGTTTGAATTCCACCGCCGCAATTTCGTGAGCAAGACCCGTATCTCCCCCAGCTGCCCCACGAGCAATGGACAGGACAGCATTGAGTGTTGCACGTTTGAGATTGAGTGCTTGAACCAGAACAACCAGACCCACCACAACTGGAACGGACGGCAACACTACGAGACCTAGTTTGAGTTCCACCGCCGCAATTTCGTGAGCAAGACCCGTATCTACCCCAACTGCCCCACGAGCAATGAACAGGACAACAGCCAGTGTTGCATGACCGAGATTGACTACTTGGGCCAGCGCAAGAAGAACCTCCACAGCTTGCGTGTCTACTGTACCCTCTTGACCTTGTTTGCGTACCACCGCCACAGTTACGGGAGCATCTCGCCCATCCAGACCACGACCCCCAACGACAACTCACTGTAAGAATCGAAACAATATTATGGATATTAAAAGGTTTAAGCTCTATTACGACCATCTCACTTCTAAAATAATTCAAGCTCTTCAAAAATATGTAGCGGCGAAAACGTCAAGTCTCAAGTCTTTTTCTGTTTCCTGACTGACTGAAAAACGTGCGTTTAAACTTCCTTTAACGAAAATTAAAAGCGAACACTTCAAAAATGTTGTGATGTGAGTTTTTTGTTGAGATTTGCTTTTCTTCAAGGAAGTAACAGGTTAACAAAATGTGACGTCAAACTTTCGATCACGAAGCGCTTTAATAGAAGCATTAAACGCATATGAATCATAAATTGTTTTTTTGGTGGGCTTATTATTTTGGATGTATTTTGAATGCCCTAATTCGTTTGTGATTTTTATTGTTTTTAAATAATCAATCCAATGCTTTAGAAATTTGGAGTTAACACTCAGAAACAAGTTTCAACCGCGACATGAAAATGTTTCACTCTTCACGTGTGTTTCAACATAGGAAACCATAGTTTTCACGGCGACACCGCGTCTATTCCATTCTCGTTTTCGATATATATTTAAGAGTTGGGGGTTAAAATTCCACGCACACCTGCACAGCATCGTGTATTACATGCTCTTGATCCCAATGGCTTGTCACAGGTGACACATAGACCATTAGTTCTTGTTTCTACAGGCGACTGTATGCCACCTCCGCATTCTCTGGAACACGGCCCCCAATGCCATAGGCAGGAAGTGAAATCGCACCTATTCATTCGCGGATAGTTCCTGTTTCCCGATACACATTTATTTTATAAATTACCTTAAACGCAATTTAATTATCAACTGTACTAACCGGTAAAAAGAACCGTACATTATGTTCATATTTAATCATACGTCATATTTTGCGCCTCTGCACATTCTTTGCAGTCTAAAATATTATCACTAGATTTGCAAGTTGGCAACCCTAGATATACAGTAGGGTGGGGGAAGACGGGCCACCTTTAGCACATAATATCTAAATATCCTAATCGTTTATTTAACAATTAACAAAGGTCTACTGGAGACGTGAGGATACGGTTTAATATTTCTTTACAAGTGCTTAGTTTACTACAAAATGGGACGAGATAATGGAATGGAAAGATGTCCCATTTTCCCCCACCCTACTATATTATTTCACCTAGCCCTTTGTGTAAGTTGTGTAACAATCAGTGATTACATATTTTACCAATATAACTCATTTACACTTACCGAAAGCGAGCAACCCAGCCGACGGAGACGCCCCCCGTAATACACATGCTCAGAATTAATAGCAGTAAGGTAAAGCCCTGCATGTCTAACGCGTGATATTAACCAGTGTTTGATGCAGGTTCTATACAATCCTATTTGAGTATAACTTAACGGCAGAAGTGTATAGCTTTAATATATAAAACTAAACGGTTAAATTTTGGCTTGCATTGTTTTTGTCGTCCCATGCAGAACATTTATAGCAAATACCCGGATATATATCGCTTGACTCTGGCTAGGGGTCACGATTCTACAAGGAAGTATTTATTTGAACTTCTGTGCACTTCACGTTTGTGTTTTTCTCCATAGGAGTTGTTTAGAAAATCGTGACTGCTTTCTTTGGTTTTAATATTTCTGTATTTTGCAGCAATCAAACACATGCGGCAAAACAAGGAAGTGTTTTTAAAGTCTTTGTTTTAAATTTCAGATGTAAACACGTCCATGCTAAAGCTAGCACACTTGGCCACCGTGCGACGTAATTACAGACTCGGTTTATAGCTAATCCGAGTTGTGGCGTAATAATTTGAATATCTTTAAATGCATTATACATTTACACGCTCAAGTTCAAAATTCTGTAATGTTTCACCCTCTATACTCAAAACTCATCTAGTTATATGTCATTTACTCAGTGTTAATTTGTTTAAAGCGGAAATTTATTCGTTTGGATATAACTGCAGGCATGACCTACTTAATACGTTCCGAGTACGCCAGAAAAACGTAAGACACTCAATATATACTAAAAAGGCCATAGTGCGAGTTAATACAAACGTATTGTAATTTGTAATGAGTTTTTTTTTCATTTAATAGTGTTGTATCAGAATATAATACAGTATTGTATATTTAAATTGTATACCCCGAAATTGCATTGGAGACGTGAATGCGCCTGTGTTGTCTTTACGTGCTTTCTGTATGTATATCTACAAGAAAGTCTATACGCTCAAATTAACGCCCTGTTTTCAACCGTTGTTCCAGCGAGTTTGAGGGGAATTCAGAGGTGTAAGATACACAAACCGTTGGGTTACAGCTTTAAATGTAGCTGCGTAAATTTAAACATGAAGTCTTTTAAAAATCGTTACACTTTCTTTTTTGGCCTAAGTGTGAGCTACAAGTTTGATATTTTGTTTAAATTCTATTACTTTGTTTTAAGGTTGGTCGGTTGTGGCATATAGATATATATTTAAAAAAGAGTGAAAACCTGCACAGCATTGTGTATTACATGCCCTTGATCCCGATGGCTTGTCACAGGTGCCACATGCACCCTTGTTTCTCGTTACAACAGGGGACTGTGTTCCACCTCCGCAGTTTCTGGAACACGCTCCCCAATGCCATACACAGGCTGTTCTATCGCATGGTATCGCCCCTCCGCCAATTCGGCGTATTCTGTGTGTTGGATACCATCGCCTGTTTTCGTTTCATAGTAATCTTATGTAATCAATCAACCGCAATTCAGCATAGAAAGTTGTGAACTTACGCGGGTGCATGCCCAGACAATCGTAGCGTTGTTCGCAGCATTATCCGACGCGTTGTTCGCCGCCTCGTCCTTATGTACAATAATCAATAATTACTATTATTAAAACACTTGCAACAACCACGCGGGACATTTCACTCACCGAAAGCTCCAGGTTAAAGTCGCGCACCCCGTGATGCATATGATAAGAAATATTCGAAAAAACTGTGATTTAAAAACCTGCATTTCTAATTTAATGTGTTATACAAAACTATTTAATTTTATTTCTGCCAGTAAATATCAAAATAAAATACATTTTATCCATATTTAACCAATGCCACAGAGGCGTAACGTTTACATATAAAACGAAGTAGTTTGTAGTCGGCTGGCAAGTGGGCAATGTTATTTAAAGTCATATTAGAAGCATTTATATTAAACACCCGGAAATGTGCGATTTTGGCCTCGTGCCCACAATTCTTTCTGTATTTTTTAATTCGTTTACACGGAAGTTCCAGTTTTGCCGCGCAAGTGGGTTTCGCGTATGAATCTGTCTATTTTTTTTGTAAGAAAACGTGACCAAAACGTCCCAGTTGTGTGTTGTGTGCTGACTAACACATGAGTCAATACATGGAGATTCTCGTTTCTAGGTTGAGACGTGAATACGCCCCATGCTACGTAGCGTCGCCTGTGCTCCTTTTTTTACTTTATGTTTTAAATTTGTTCCTTATTTTTTAGAGAATCACATTGTATTAATTTAAATTAAGATATATGTTTTATCACAACATAGTTATGTTTTTATCACAACATAGTAACGCCTACCTGCGCAACAGTGCGTGTTGCATGATCTTGAACTTGATGGTTTGTTGCACGATCCGCATTGACCTTGGCTTCGCGTTAAAACGGCCGACTGCCTTCCTCCCCCACATTGCGCCGAACACGACGCCCAGTGCCACTGGCAGGGCGTTGTATCACATCGTCGTCTCCGTCGCCGCCGCCTGTTAATTAGTATTGTAAAGTAGAATGAAAAAATGGTATTTAAACTGCCAGCAGCAACGTTTTAAGAAATCTTATGTAGAAGTGTTTTTAACTATGAATTTGTCAATACCAGTATTTTCCCGGTTACCAATGTTTAATTTTTTTCCCTCTACTTGTTTTATTTGAAACAAGTTCATTTTCATGAACTTACCAGGCGTCCCCTTCGGACACAAAGATGAGCAGAATCAATGAGCACAGAAGCAGATTAACAATTCTCATTTCAATAGTTGCGCCTGCTCAAGCTAATTTTCTATATTACGCAAAACTAGTTTACAATATTATCAAAAATAAAAACATAGCGCGATGATAAACATAATTTGATACGAAGAATTACATAGGCTACCTCAATTAGCCATTCACACGTCGGTGTATATGTCGATGGTATTTAGGTAATGCTAATCGTGGGTTTATATAGCTTACTTAAGGAAACGCTGAAATCTCGCAACTCAGCAATCATGATGCTACGTGTCATGTGAATATTACAGGGAAGTAAACTAATGTTTCGATACTGCCCAGTGATATGAGGTAATATTACGCCATGCTTTGTTTGTGCCTCACGCATATACGTGACTGGTGGGAAAATGGAAACAAGGAAATTCGACATTTGTGTTTTGCTATTACTACTTTGCTTTATTAAACATTGGACAGTAACTGCATACGTGCTTCCTGATCGAAATTCTTCGGCACCGAATACGTGATCATCAGTTGGAGCACATCATCGACGTTAAAACAAACATATACATGATCTGACGAATCTATATGGACTGTAGAAATAAGGAAATGTTGTTCAAGCTATACTGTCTGTAGACACGAAACCAACACTAAACAAGCAAGCGACATAGAGGCAGTCAGCGACAAAAGTATTTCACAACGTTATGATTGCTCATTTATACTGACTATGTTAATACCGTGTTTCTATGTTTATAAGTGCATCTAAATCTTAGATGCCTGTACAGACTTATGTGTTGCAGATTCATAACATAAATAGTATATTATATTATCGTATACATTTATCTGAGAATGTTGAAGCAAATTTGCCACCATTATAATCACAGCTGAAATGAACGCGGTCATGCAGGGTTTGCCATTGTTTTTTGAACTTAATAATAAAGCGTGCAATGGTAAAATGTCAAATTACAATAACTTCACTCTTAGGTCTAAATATGCTGTCGGGTGTTTGAAAATAGTTTTACCCATGCGAACAATCCAATGGTGTCCACGGGTTACTTTTCTGTAAATATTATTAGATGCGTTCTTGTGTTCTCAGTTAAGATTTCTTTTATATTTATCAAACTGTGTTTCTTAGCCTGAAGATCGTTTTATCTGTAGTGTGTTTCCTAAGTCTTTCATTTTCGTGGGAAACCAAATATTATAACTGTTGCCAACAGACTGTTGGTATATTATTTATACTTGTATTTGGTTAGTATAAGTGTGTTTTTTCATGCGTAGTAATATAAACGAATCACACGGTTTTAAGTACCCAGTTACAACCGATCAGAAACGTTCCACACACTTTAAGTATAAATTCATATGCTATATAAATATATATATGAACTTCTGAATATGTAAAGGATTATAGATAGTTTCATTCTTCTTGTTCTATTTCTTCTTAACCGCTTTTTGTGCAGATTTTGTTACTTTTCCGGCACTGGGCTGCGCTTTATTGACACTTTTAATCACCCCAACTGCCACAGTTTGTCTCATATCTCGAACAGCAAATCGACCTGATGATAATTATAAAATACTTTTTTTTCTGCTTCGCGTCCTAGAAAAATCTTGTCGTGCCACTAGCAAATGTAAAAAGTACTTAATTCAAAACTTTCTCAAAGTTTATATATAGTGTTAATCAATCATTGCCTAACGTATTTCAATTCCACCACCAATCAACATCGCTTACCAAGAGGAGGGTAGTCAACGAACGCTTCTACGCACATAGGCTTGCTCGGCGTCAGCACTATCATAGCTGCATCACCTGTTTTTACCATCTTTGGATTTTCTTCCAGTACCTTTCCTGACCGGCGATCGATTTTTTGCTTCAACTCACTAAACTGTTGCCAAAATATATTTGAAATTTAATTAACTTGTTTCCAGAAATTATTGTCACCCACAAAGTAACATACATGGTAACTCCTAAGCCGACACAAAGTGTATGAACACCCGTGTTATTACGACCGTCGTTTTCCGGCCACGCGAGGATAAAGTAAGTTACATTCATCCATTACATTCATGGTAAACGTTAAGGTTAAGAGTAGGGATGCACATTACAGAATTTCGAATCCATGAGATTCGAATCCTTTTGTATTCGAATCTAATTACGGGATTCGGTATTCTGTTTAATGACGTCATTACACGTCATCTCATATACTATATTAACAATTTTTGAAAGTTATTAATTTTGAAAAAAAATATTTTTGTGTTTGTGGGACTTTCGAGAGTAAACGTTTCGTAACGTCTTTTCATAGCCTGCTATACGTTTCATGACGCAAAAACTACCCAATAGTACAATTTTTGATCATTTTACAAGTCAAGATCCAACAAGGCTGTTATGAAAGGGTCAATAAACTGACTTTTGTGGGTAGTATTTTTTTCCTATAAATATAAAAAGATTCGAAATTCTAGATTCGGAATTCTAGATTCGAATTAAAGTATTCTAGGATATCCTAGAATACCTAATTATTCTGTAATGTGCATCCCTAGTTAAGAGTTTAAGACATACCTTGCAAGCAACGTGAGCTGTGTGGCAGTCCAGCACTGGGGCATAACCTACATGAATCTCGCTCGGATGGTTAAGTACTATGGCCTATAATATAAAGTGTAATTGAAATAAGTTTGCTTTGAAACTTCACATTCAGAAACATAACCTGTGCTAAGAAGTTACTGGCTGCTAATGGAGGGTCCGTTTTGGAGTTTCCAACGACCATACCACGTTTTATATCTTTAACCGATACGTTCTTAACGTTGAAACCAACATTGTCTCCCGGAAGTGCTTCCTTTAGTTCTTCGTGGTGCATTTCAACCGACTTGACTTCAGTTGTAATGTTGTTCGGGGCAAAAGTAACCACCATACCTGGTTTAAGAACACCAGTCTCCACTCGACCAACTGGAACCGTCCCTATGCCTACAGGAATAAAGCATAGTGTATAGTTGTTCACGCTTGTGAACTATAGTCGCATTATTAATGTAGATTGTTATGTGGGTCTCCTGTTAACATCTGCATTTAGTGCTTCTCTATGTAGACGACATGCGGGGCAACCGTTGCCATGCTGGAATAATATTTTTTACAAATGATATTGAAGTGTTTCATACTCACCGCTAATTTTGTAGACATCTTGTAGGGGAAGCCGAAGTGGTTTACCAATAGGTCTCAAGGGTGGCCGAATTGCATCCAGAGCCTCAAATAGTGTAACCCCGGATTGGTTGATGACCGAATTATTTTCCTTTAACGTCTTTTTCCATCCCTGAAATGCAATATATTGCTGACAATTGGAACACTTTAGGGCGCCACTGTGTTGGAGCAAATAGCGCGTCATTTCTAAGAAAACGCCCACCCTGTTTACAGCTATTTTTAATTTGTTGCTGAAGAACAACCATAACTTGGGTAGAATTGTTGTTTCTAGAACTTTGGAGCGTTTTCAGAAAAGTTGGTGTCTTGTCTTATATTTATCGTCAGTTAGTTAGTAAGTCGGTTTTGTACTACATTCTTTAATTTCCGAAAATTATAGCTTATAACAAAATTGCATTGACACCACTTATATAAAAAAGATGTTCTGAAAACTACTACTAATCTTAAACATTGTATACAATAATGCGAAATAGTTACGCCCTGATGTACGTTTATAATATTAGTTTATACTTTAAACCACGGCATATTTTCTGATTTTTCCAACATGTTGTCTCCATGAAAACCAGAAACCGGAAGAATTGGAACCGCTTTTGGATTGTATCCAACCTTTTTAACGTAATCGGAAACTTCCTTGCTGATTTCGGTAAACCTATCCTGAATTAAGAAGATATAATAGGCTGCGCTATGATCCATAAATATGCTTGTGTTGTCAATAGCGTACTATATTGTCGTTTAATTTACTTTTCAAATTGTTAGTATAGTAGGATAGGGGAAGATAAGACACTTTCAGCGCATAATATCCGAAAATCTTGATCGTGTTTTAAACAATTAACAACAGTCTATGGGAGTCTTGAGCATATAGTTTTATAATTCTTTAAATGTTTCTTGTTTACTACCACACGGGACGAGAAAATATAGGTAAAATGTGTCCCAACTTCCCCCATCCTACTATATACTATATAGCTATCATGCAAGTGATTAAGTGTATTTCCACCACATAAAGGCATAATCTGTTTAAGTGTTCTGTTCCTACCTCAGAATATGGAGGTTCAGTGTTATCTATCTTGTTAACTGCTACAATCAGTTGTTTCACACCAAGTGTGTATGCAAGGAGAGCGTGCTCCCTTGTTTGGCCGTTCTTGGATATCCCTGCTTCAAATTCCCCTGTACTTGCTGCAACAATTAAAATTGCGCAATCAGCCTAAAATGAGGAACGTTTTAGATAGATTATATGCATAGCTTAATGTTACAAAATAAAATAAAGGTGTATAGTGATATTATAAAGTTTTATGTAGTTGCATTTTTTTGTGTTGTGTTTTGATTTCAACGCAACTTATTATCTACATGTTAACTCATTTTGTTTCGTGTTGCGCGTGCTCACTTTGCATATATGACGCATTACGCACGTATATACACGACAGGTTTTTTAAACAGCGTTTCCTGTTATTTCTATTTTACTGTGTACGGTTTGTGATTTTCCGTATTTATAAAACGTTTTTACCTTATAGACATTCCTTACCTGGGATGTTCCAGTAATCATGTTTTTGATGAAATCTCGGTGACCAGGTGCATCAATAACAGTGATATAATACCTAAGCGTTTCAAACTTCCAAAGTGCAATATCAATTGTGATTCCCCTTTCTCGTTCCGCTTTCAGTTTGTCCAACACCCAGGCATACTTGAACGAGCCTTTACCCATCTATTAAGGCACAGAGAACATTATAATGCCTTTGCATAGCTATCTTGATTAGGGGTAGTTGTATATCAATAGTTTGGTCACAATTGCCGTTGAATATCAACAATCTTTATTCTCGCCATAACGTGAAGGTTACTAACTTATGATTTGATAAAAAGTCGGTTTTATTTGTAAGTTAATCTTGTTTTAAATGTATTTTTGCTAAATAACTATGCGTAATATTTGTACCACAGGAAATATACAAACCTCTAACGCTTCTTTTTCGAATTTCTCGATCGCTCTTTTATCGATGCCCCCACATTTGTAGATTAGATGACCAGTGGTCGTTGACTTTCCGGAGTCGACGTGGCCTATCACTACAATGTTGATATGAAGTTTTTCCTTAACCATCCTGTACGTAGCGTAACACAGCAAGACCTGCACTAAAGTATAGTTTAACCTACAACAATAAAGGATACGAAAAAATCAAGCCCGTTCCATTTATTTTTATGCCGTGCTGATTAGATGAATGAACGGTTCAGTATTACACTTTAAAACCTTGAACTGTTTGCTTTCCTTTTCCTAACCTCAAATTCAGCGCCTTTCCTGAACAGAGTTCCGCGTATTCGAAATATTAAAGGTATTGATAGTCAGTAGCTTACGTATTCACTCGTGAATTCCATCTAGTAACTTGGTATATATTGATAATAACAGTAACGTCTGTATATATTCTCTATCAACAATAGCTTTGGTCTGTGAGCTTCATATAGCAGGAAACGTGACCCGTTTCTACACGGACGTTAATTCGCAATCGACGCATTTGAACTGCAGTATTGCGTGGAAACTGCGCTTAATGTGGTTATATTTTGTTATACAAAATGCGTCGATCATTAGATATAACTGGACACGGCCTACCAGAGATAATTCACACTTTACGTTTGAAATTAGAAGGCCTATTATACCTTTAGTAGGCCCTGCACTGGAGGAACGGTTAAAAGTATAGTCAGTAATACCAAACATATTGAAGTTGAAATGTGTCACCTCTTCTATATTATCTAACATATATTATATTGAAAACAATCTGACACATTTGTATTTTTTATACATTCGTGTGTGCTAGTTACACGACAAATAGGCCATACGCAGCGTTGTGTATCAGCCATGTGTTTTTTCTTTTGAAAATTGTCAAGCAACGTCATTTTTCTAAACTTATATACGCGTCCGCTATATCGATATAGACATACTATATGGTATTGTGTATACTATATATTGTATTATAGTAGGATGGGGGAAGATGGGACACCTTTTCATTCTATTTTCTCCTACATTTTGGTAGTAAACAAAAAACATTCGAGGAATTATAAAACCTTGTTCTCGCGACTTTCATAGACCGTTGTTAATTGTTTAAAACACGACCAGGATATTTATATATTTTGTGCTAAAGGTGCCCCATCTTCCCCCACCCCACTATATCAGTTCTGCATCACCTTGCCCACCTATAGAATAGAACCGTTTTACACATCTAAGCTAAAGCAGCAACTAATAATTTCATACTTTAGCTTTGAATCATATCTCTATTTATTTCCAACTAACTTGGTATACACGTCATTGTTGACTACTTTGCGCAAGATGCACAAAATAAATATATAGTAGGGTGGGGGAAGATGGGACACCTTTAGCACATAATATCCAGATATCCTGATTGTGTTTTAAACAATCAACAACGGTCTATGAGAGTCATGAGGACATAGTTTCATATTTCTTTGAATGTTTTTTGTTTACTACTAAATGGGACGAGAAAATAGAGTAAAAAATGTCCCATCTTCCCCCACCCTACTATATTCTTTTTGCTGTAATAGAGGTGCGTTTTACCGATAAGGTTTGGTGTCGGGTTTTAACTTTTGGTCCGTTTAAACGACTAGTTTTACCATTACTTACCATATTACCGTTTTGATAAATAGTCTAGTTTGGTTGTTGTTTTATTTTCTACAAATTGCAAATCACGCTAAATTCTTTCTTGGGTATTATTAATGTCAAAATAGAAGAATAACACACGTCGAATATGAGTTTATCACACGGAATCTATATTTTTATCTACCACACAATTTTTTTTAAGTTTAAAGCTATTTCTTTTTCCCCGCCTTTTGTGCAGCTTTTGTCAACTTTCCTGTGCTTTCCTTCTTTTCCACAGATTTCACCACCCCTACTGCCACAGTTTGTCTCATGTCTCGTACGGCAAAGCGACCTTGAACAAACATTGGATGTTACTTAATTGGATACATTACTGCCACCATTGTGGTGACCTGTCTTAGGGCAAAGCGGCGTCACTCCAACACATTGACAGAAACCGCATATTCTCCAAGCAGTCATTTAGTTTTGATAGGCCTTATGCATACAAGAATACAACTTACCCAGAGGCGGATACTCCTGGTATGATTCCAAACACATTGGTTTACTGGGCACCATCTTCACAAACGCTGCATCCCCGGTCTTAATAAACACTGGGTTGTCTTCCAACTTTTTACCAGATCGGCGGTCCACTTTTTCGTGAAGCTCGTCGAACTTAACGGTAAATATCGTTTGCAATCAAACTCAAGTGAGCGGAGGGTTAAAGTGGTTTCAACAATCGGGTTACCTTACCTTGCATGCAATGTGTGCGGTGTGGCAATCAAGCACTGGAGCGTAACCTTTTCGTATTTGTCCAGGATGATTCAGAACAATTACCTTTGAAACGATTACATTTTCGCATCAAATTAGATTAATTTCAATTAAGTAAATTAACCTGAGCAACGAAGCTTGCTGCTTCTTTCGGTGGATCTCTGCTGGCATCCCCTGCCACCATTCCACGTTTAATATCCTTCACCGACACGTTCTTAACGTTAAAACCAACGTTGTCTCCTGGTTCTGCTTTTTCCAGTGTTTCGTGGTGCATTTCTACCGACTTGACTTCAGTAGTAATGTTGGCGGGTGAAAACGTCACCAGCATTCCTGGTTTCATAACACCAGTCTCAACTCTTCCCACGGGAACCGTTCCAATGCCTACGTTTATAAGCAATGACGAATTAACCTTGTTATGTATGCCGAACAAAAACAAGATAAACTTCGAAATTTTCTTTACTACTCTAGGGAAAATTTAAAATTCATACTATTCTTAAAGCGCCGTGTTTTACTTATGTATTAATGTTAAATAAGATGTATACTCCGCCGTTAGCACATGATATCTCACATTTCCTAATTGTTTTTATTCAGTTACCACTGCTCTTTAAAAGCCGTGAGAACTCGGTTATATAACTCTGTCAATTTTATTTGTTTGTTATCAAGTAGGTCCATAAACGAGAATGTAAGCCTTGTGCTGCCCTACCATATATAAGTATTTAAACGTCCCGCACTGCTGTGCAAACGATTAATTTAAATGTATAGTAGGGTGGGGGAAGATGGGACACCTTTAGCACGTGATATCCAAATATCCTGATCGTGTTTTAAACAATTAAAAACGGTCTATAAGAGTCGCGAGGATATAGTTTTATAAATCTTTGAATGTTTCTTGTTTACTATTAAATGGGATGAGAAAATAGAGTCAAACGGTGTCCCATCTTCCCCCACCCTATTGTATTAATATAAGTTGGTGCTATACTCCGGTATTATGACCACTCGCCTCCTATTTTGTAAACATCCTGAAGGGGAAGTCTCAGTGCTTTATCAGTTGGGCGTTTGGGTTCAAGGATTGCATCGAGTCCATCCAACAAAGTTTTACCACTTGACTTTCCATCCTCACTTTTTGATTTCTTCTCCCATCCCTATAAGAAAATGTGGGTATTAAGTTTATATGAACCAAGATAATGCTTAAAAAGATTATGTGTAGGTTTGAATGAATGTATGAATGTGTGTTTGAATGTAACTTACTTTATCCTCGCGTGGCCGGAAAACGATTATCACACGGGTTTAACACCTCATGCCAGCTTACGAGTTGCCATGTATGTTACTTTGTAGGTGATTATTTATTTATTTTTTGGATTTTTTTATTTTTTTATGTATGGCTGATAATTTGAACAACCCATTAGTTACCACCGGCAATTCTCGTTAAGTGTCTTGCTCTAGGACACATACGCCCACAAAGGTAGCAGTGTCGAGCCTTGTTCCCATTACCTCTGGGTTACAGGCAGGCGCTCTAACCACTATGCCACGGCGCCGGACAACATGGGTTTGGTATATAGGTTTGTGTTTTTATGTTTATATTATCACCTTAAACCAATTCATCTTATCGCTTGGTTCGAGCATATTGTCGCCATGCCAACCAGATATCGGTATAAAAGGCACGTCTTCAGGGTTGTATCCAATCTTCTTTATGTAAGCAGAAACTTCCGACTTGATTTCATTAAACCTTTGCTGAATTTTAAAGTTTAGGTTATTTAACATCCATCAAAGACTAACAATTACCTCAGAATACGGAGGTTCAGTGTTATCCATCTTGTTAACTGCTACAATAAGTTGTTTCACACCAAGTGTGTATGCAAGGAGAGCGTGCTCCCTTGTTTGGCCGTTCTTGGATATCCCTGCTTCAAATTCCCCCACCCCAGCCGCAACGATCAAAACGGCACAATCAGCCTATTAACAAATGATGTGGTAATCTATTTTACTACGCCGCTAAAACTGTGCGCAAGTCAAAAGACAATCCTTACCTGGGATGTTCCAGTAATCATGTTTTTGATGAAATCTCGGTGACCAGGTGCATCAATAACAGTGATATAATACCTAATTGTTTCAAACTTCCAAAGTGCAATATCAATTGTGATTCCTCTTTCTCGTTCCGCTTTCAGTTTGTCCAACACCCAGGCATACTTGAACGAGCCTTTACCCATCTAGAGAAGCAAATGGAAATAAATGAATACATGGTCGTATATTTAATATCTCGTATTGAAGTATTGATATAACCCTTACATACCACTCATATGGTGAATGTGATTAACACGACACCCGGGATTATTGTATATTTTGATCTGTAAACGTCGGATGTTTGAAATTTTATTGTAAAAACCAAAACTTAACGAATCACTCAGTAAATCACACGAAATGGTAGCGTTTACTTTATTTCTCGCCTTTACTGTTCGGTTATACTTTTATGTTATCTATAAAACAATATTCACAGTGTATATTTTGTAATGCGACTTTGTTTTATCCTGGTTTGGTAACATTTTGAGCAAACTTCTGTGGAGCTGTGTAGGCCAAAGTTAATGTTCCAATAAAATATAACTTTACCCAATAGGTCGAATCGTTATATACTTCATAAGCTAATAACAGCAATGGATTAAAATAGCAACATTATTGTGCAGCCGAAGTACTTATATATGTAAGCAATGTATGACAAAGGTTGCTGAATGTGTTTCAATGTATGCTGCGAACTGATCATAAACGAAAGCTTTGTTTTCATTTGTCATGAGAGCGACTCGTTGTCTGGTATTCTGGCTTCGTCTTTGCTTTCGGTGTCCTTTGGTATCAAATTACTTTTGACCGACGTTTGTTATGACGCCAAGTGATAACTCAATCGCAATATGACTCGCAAGTTAAAAAGTGTCTTAAACTAATAGAGAATGTACAATAAACATGGTATGGTAGTAGACCAAATGCTGCTAAATGAACAGCGGACAGAAACCAAGTCTAAAGCTAATATTCTGTTATAATTTAACCTAAACCTAAATCGTCCATCAATACGAGTACCAGTTAGAGCGAGATACATGGCGAATCTCAACGTGGTACCAATGTATAGTAGAAGGGGAAGATGGGACATCTGTTCATTCTATTTTCCCGTCTCATATCTCCCATAAATCTTTGTTTAAAACACGATCAGGATATTTAAATATTATGTGCTAAAGGTGTCCCGTCCTTCCCCACTCTACTATATTGAGATTCACTTTCCCCCCCTTTAGGTACTTATACCTGTTGCGCTTCCTTTTCGAATTTCTCGATCGCTCTTTTATCGATGCCCCCACATTTGTAGATTAGATGGCCAGTGGTCGTTGACTTTCCGGAGTCGACGTGGCCTATCACTACAATGTTGATATGAAGTTTTTCCTTAACCATCCTGTACGTAGCGTAACGTAGCAAACCCTGCGCTACAATATATAGTTTGATACAAAGCAATAATAACTTCTCGTCGAGTCCTGTTTTTGCGTGACGCCTGTATATGAATGGTTCTGACATTTTAAATCTTGTTAATATATACGTATGGTTCACTCTTATACTCTTACTCTGTTAAACGGTTTGCTTTCTCTCTCTTAACCTTAAGTTCCGAACCTTATATACCGAAAGGAAGTTTCTCATTTTTATTCTGAATTATGGAAAAAAACATGTGTTGGCCTGTTTGTTCAAATCCATTGACGCCACCTAGTGACACATATTTGTGTAACTTTAAGCCACGCGATGTCGTGTTATTTAAAAAAAATGCGTATCAGACTTATCAATGTTGTTGTATATATGTGGTATATAAGTAAATTAAACATTCGTTGCTTTTTTAGACTAAACTGTTTCAGAGCAAAAAGTTACGTATGCATGGTTACATTACATTGTATTGTTGTGTTTTGCTTAACTCTGCCAATACATAACGTTGATGCTAGATACTGCATGATTTTTACAATCTAAAGAAATACATATTTTCACAAGACAGACATTGTATCCCTTTTTTTGAACAAGCGTGAAGGGTGTTTATTATCGTTGAAACGTTACGCGGAAGATTATTTCTTCTTGGCCGCTTTTTGTGCAGCTTTTGTTACTTTTCCGGCACCGGCTTCTTTCTTTTCGACACTTTTAATCACCCCAACTGCGACAGTTTGTCTCATATCTCGAACAGCAAAGCGACCTTTAAGGGAAAAAATAATTTAACCTCAAACTGTGGTATAACTGATAAAATTCATTGTGTTTTAATTAAAACGCATTTGCTTTTAAAGAGCTTAACGCTTTCTTGATTTTTTCACAGCGATATAGAAAAAATAAGATGTTGTATTTTATGAAATAGTCATCGGTTTTATTTTTAATTACCTAGTGGTGGATATTCACTAAATGATTCGACACACATCGGTTTTGAGGGTTTCAGTACAGCAATTATGGCGTCACCACTTTTCACACTTTTTGGGTTTTCCTCAAGCTTCTTCCCAGAACGACGATCAATTTTTTCCAATAGTTGATCGAACTAAAACGTAATTCGGACAGAGTTTGACTATTTCCTAGTCACACGACAGTTTTATATTTTGCATTAATTACTTTATAGCCAATATGTCACACCAAATTAACAACTGCTTACATATGAGTTAACTATGTCGAAGTAGTACAAAAATCGCCAGAGTTATATTTTGCTTAAATTACTTAACGTGCATCATGTATTACCAATATGAAAAACTGCTTACCTTGCAAGCGATATGAGCGGTGTGGCAATCCAGAACAGGAGCATATCCTGCGTGTATTTGGCCCGGATGGTTCAGTATGATTACCTAAGGTCGCAATATCGTGTTAACCACAAGATAACCATAAAAATGTTGCTAAGCGTTCAAGTCAATGTATATTAAACTTGGTTTAAAGTTGTATTTTTTAGGCCTTAGAGTTTATCGTTCAATCCGTTTTACCTGCGCATTGAAAGTATTTGCCTCTTTCGGCGGATCGTTTTTGGAATCTCCTGCCACCATACCACGCTTAATATCCTTCACCGATACGTTCTTAACGTTAAAACCAACGTTGTCTCCTGGAAGTGCTTCAGTCAGTGCTTCGTGGTGCATTTCTACCGACTTGACTTCCGTAGTAATGTTGGCGGGTGAAAACGTCACCAGCATGCCTGGTTTTATAATACCAGTCTCAACCCGACCAACCGGAACCGTGCCAATTCCTAGAAGTTGTATAGTTTATAGTTGCTTTGCTATATATTCCTCGGGTACCGTGACACAGTGGTCACCTGCAACAATGACGATACGGGTTTGTGACTCGATGATACCACCGTTGTGGGCGTATGGCTTTGGGGAAGTCACTTAATAGTAATTGCTCCAACCCAGTAGTTTTTCATGTGTTGTCAAAATTGTCAATTATTCATAGAAAAAGGCCCCACAGAGTTAAACACGTTGTAACTCATAAGCGGGCACTAGTTTTGTGGAACAGACGTGGTATTAGGAATATTATATGTTAAATAAGTTACCTTTATAGACTGTCATTTTTATACGCTTACAACTGTATACTATAGTCTTATATTTCAACCTCCGATTTTGTAAACGTCTTGCAGAGGCAATCTTAGCGCTTTATCGGTTGGTCGTTTCGGTTCTTCTATTGCATCCAAAGCTTCGAACAAAGTCATGACCCTTTTGGTTTCCTTCTTATCTCCCTTCGGTAATTCTGCTCCCTTTATATAAGTGAAAACAAATTAGTGCGTCATAAAAGACAGTTTTATTGTATTTATTCTACACAACAATGTTGCTTTTTAAATCTTCTCACCTTAAACCACTTCATATTGTCCGATGGTTCCAACATATTATCTCCGTAGAAGCCAGATATTGGAATAAAAGCAACCTTTTTAGGATTATAGCCGACCTTTTTAATGTAGTTTGTCACTTCCTGTTTTATTTCATTGAAACGCACCTGAAAGTTACACGGTTTTTATTTTTTATCTACGGTTTATCGAATTATTTACAGCTGCTTTTTATGATGTAACACTTATCCTCGTTTGAAGCATTGTTATGACACGGGTGTTCTCGTGCCCACTTGCAAGTTACCATGTATGTAACTTTTAATATTGGTATTTTATGTTTTTTTTTTTGGCTGACAATTAATGAACCAATACTTGGAGACGTGTATGTACCTCCGAATACTTCGGTTCAGTGCTGTCCATTTTGTTGACAGCTATGATCATTTGTTTAACTCCAAGGGTGTAGGCAAGAAGAACATGCTCTCTTGTCTGTCCGTTCTTCGATATCCCTGCTTCGAACTCTCCCACCCCAGCCGCAACAACCAAGACGGCACAGTCGGCCTAGATGGGGTTTAAAATGTTATTAAACTTTGGTACAACTACCTGTGTAAGGAAAAAACATTCGAGGGTACTTTCTGTTATGTTGTAGATGTATGTCAGTTCTTATTTTAATTTACATGCAAAACAACCCCAACCTATACTACTTATTGCTGTTTTACTGCATGTGATATACTTGTGTTTAGCTTTTTAATTTATTAGCATAGTTTGATTGACAATCCTTACCTGGGATGTTCCAGTAATCATGTTTTTGATGAAATCTCGGTGACCAGGTGCATCAATAACCGTGATGTAATACTTAACCGTTTCAAACTTCCAAAGTGCAATATCAATTGTGATTCCCCTTTCTCGTTCCGCTTTCAGTTTGTCCAACACCCAGGCATACTTGAACGATCCTTTACCCATCTAGAAAGGGAGCAAATTCATCAGCCGATTGTTATTTAAACAATATGTGCCGCGAAACATTCATTAATTAACAGCGAATCCATAAAGTTACGTATTTGGTATAGAGGTATATATAAAACTAAACAACCGTGTTATAACGGCTGCCTTTTTTCGCCACGCGAGATAAATAAGTCAAATACATATAGAGGCTTAGAGCGATGTTCAGGACGGCCGTTTTCACATAATACAGTTATTTTATAGATAGTTTTATACAAACCTCGGATGCTTCTTTTTCGAATTTCTCGATCGCTCTTTTATCGATGCCCCCACATTTGTAGATTAGATGACCAGTGGTCGTTGACTTTCCGGAGTCGACGTGGCCTATCACTACAATGTTGATGTGAAGCTTTTCCTTAACCATTTTCCCTCTTAACAGAAGCTCTAAAAATCAAATTCAATTGTCGTTTTTTAAAGAATACATTCTCTTCTTTTTTTGTAATTTGGACACTTGGTATATATAGTAGGGTGGGGAAGACGGGACAACTTTAGCACATAATATCCAAATATCCTGATTGTGTTTTAAACAACTAACAACGGTCTATGGGAGTCGTGAGGATACGGTTTTATAATTCTTTGAATGTTCTTTGTCTAGTACCAAATGAGACGAAATTAAAAAGTGTCCCATCTTCCCCCAACCTACTGTATTAATAATGACAGTAACGTTGGTATGATACGGGTATTAAAAATTAACGTTGGTCAATACTGAATCTCTTTCTAGCTCAAGTACGCTTTGACCAGCCAATTGTTGCATGGAACTTTGTTTTAACGTAGATACTATCCGTACATATATTAAATTAAACCATATTTCTTTCGAAATAAAAATTAGTACACCAGCACCCTCTACGCCAAGCTTAAACTGAAACTAAACCCCGTGGCTGAATATTTTTTCGCTTGTTAGGCGCCACGTAGGCACCGGGAAAAACGAGCAGCTATACGTTTCTAATTTTTAGCTTATTCCGACCATTCCCTTTTCTCATTCGTTTCTTTGGAACTAAAGCGTATCCAGAACCCTTAGCCGCGAGCGTTACGCCCAATTTTGGTGCCTTATACAATTACAATTGATCATATTCTGGCGCGATTAATGCATATTATGACTGTTAATGTTCATTTTTTACACACGCTACTTTTGGTGTATCCCAATCTAGAAATCATGAATGTGAAACACAGTATAGTAAGGAAAGGGAAGAGACCTTTTCGTTTAGTTTTCTCTTTTCATTTGGTAGTAAAGAAAGAACATTTAATAAATTATAAAACTGTATCTTCACGACTTACACAGACCGTTGATAATTGTTTAAAACAGGATCAGTCTATTTCGATATTATGTGTTAAAGGTGTCCCATCTTCCCCCACTCTACTATATAACTTTAAAGCGTTCAAAAAATTATGTTGGGAATAGACTAATGAAGTAAAATAACGTCCCGGCATAGACTTTCTGTAGATGTGTTGGAAAAGGCATATAAATACATACCGTGTATACTGCAGGCGGTATTTCTATGTATGCTGGTGTGTGCAAACGGTGTCTTGTTTGAGACAACATTTCGTTTCAATTTGAAATGTACAGGCCCATATTTTAATTTTCTTCCATAAATTTCAAAGTCAACAGAATGCCGACGAAATGCTGTAAATTTCCACTTGAAATGTTTATTCAAGCGTTACGACCGCGGTAAAGCAACGGTAAATTTTAACAAAGCCGTTCACCGTTCCACTCTGCACGGTTGATTGTGCCTTCAAACCATCGGGTATATGCTCGGCTTCATACATTCTATTCGCAATTCTTTTATAACGTTTCACAATCACCCGCCTTACCATTTTTTTAGAATAAACCGTAGGAAATTATATTTGACGACCCTGGTTTTTGAACCCTGTACCTTCAAATCGCGATACGTGTTTATTACCCTGTTTTTGCTTGTCTTGTATATAGTCAGCAATTGGAACACTCGCCATTACATATGTTTAAGCTTGATTTTATGTTGAATAGCTACGTTCCATGTTAAATTGTAGTAAAAATTCCACGTGGTATTATCATATAGCTTGTTATTACACTTACAGACTGCAACCTTTCCCCAACGTATGTTGTGCGTAGCATATCTAGTCGGATGGTTTAAACTCAACAAGAATTATAGCTTTGCCACCTTATTTAATAGAACACAGTGGTTTATTACTGTATTGTAGCCTTTAAAACGTCACTTTTAAAGTTATAACTGGACCTGGGCGGAAACTTGGCTACGCCTCAAATCTTGTGAATATAATGTTTTGCTGCGAATGGCATACTAACAAAGGCTTTCAGGTAAAAGCTCAAGCTCACATTGGCCTTATAGCCACGATGGCTATTGTGTTAAACAATCTTTTGTTAGTATTTGATTATTGTTAACTATTTTATATTGCTTGCGATACAAGGCCCGTTGTGTTAAGTTAACATTTTTATACTTTTAGTAGGGGTGGGAAAAGATGGGCCCCCTTTTTAATTATTTTCTTGTCGCGAAACCAAGAATATTCAAACAAATATAAAACCGTATTCTCACGACTCCCGTGGACTGTTGTTACTTGTTTGAATGAAACACGATCAGGACATTAGGATAATATGTGCTAACGGTGTCCCATCTTACCCCATAGTACTATGCATTGAATGTACAGTCAGTTTATGTGCGCCTCCATACCCTCAAAATTGATAAGTTTAGCATTCTTGTTTGCTGTTGTGAAACGAAGCATGAAGCAAAAGCCACGGTTGAAACCCAAATGCGTCTCCGCCATTATCTAATATGTCGTCCTTGGGCCTACGATTCGTCCATGTTTTAAATAGTCGTATCCAGAAAACTGCATTATTTCCGCAGCTGTTTTTTGTTGCTGTTTGCGCACTACTTTCGTAACTCTTTGAATTTTTTAAACGGTTTTGTATCAATAGTTTATATTTTTACGTCCTGGTCCGTCTTTTATTTCTCTGGGACCTTTTAAATTAAAACCAGGTAAATTCATCGGTTCTTTGTCGTCACGACACCCATTGTTTAAACACATTGTACGTCACAGTACGTCACATTATTGTCTCGGTATTATCGAATTCAAATGTTACCTCCGTATTGTGACGTAACAATAAAGAACAAATGAATTCAGGACGTCACAATTAAGATTAAGGTGACGAGTATCATGACGTCATGCCAATAAACCGGTTTGATAACTATATACCAGGAATTTAGAGATTCCAAAAATAGGAAAACGGTTTAGACATTTTTCGTGTAAAATAGATTTCTAAAATAACCAACATATTGTATTCTGTTTCACTTTTGTTTGTATCTAGTGTGATTCTATATTGATAATGTACTACGCCCTATTTTGAGCCACGGTATAACAGACTTGAATTATTTAGACCAGAGTTGGCCTATATTATCCTTACGACAGTGTACATACACTTTAGAAAAATAACAACTATTTAATTTGATAAAAGTTAGTTGTATTGCGAAACAGTGATTTCAATAAACTTCCGTTTTATTTTTATACCAGAATACTTTCAAATAATGAAAATGCAATAAATTATTTATGCTGTTTTACACTTAATTTGTCCCAAAATAGCAGTTTAATATTACTTACTATAACTGATTATCCATTCAAATTCGATATTAATCTTATAATATTTCTATGTTTTAAAGGAAATCCAGCAACGCGTCATCGGGTACACGTGCGTGTGACGTCAGCCGTAGATCCTCAATTTTTTACTACAATCCAAACAACGGTTTAAGATAAGAGCTCGGTGCTGTAGCTTTAACGCTACAAATGTAAACACCGTAGTTCGTGTTGCTACAAATTCAACAATGAACTTAGATCCGTTCGAAGGTTCTTACATTGAAAGCTCACCCGCTGTGATAACAATGTTGCAGTTTACACACGTCAACAATGGACGTTGCGAACTTGTAGGTTCTAGAATGAAAATAACAACCAACAAATCCTTTGCTTATGACGTAACAATAAATATATTACGAGAACACATAAATTATAAACATAAATTCAAGTATAGGAACATTTTTTTATTAGAGTAGTTTTCGTAATGCTGATATTAATGTTGTTTGCGACGATTTTATGGCTTTTTAATTTGTACACAAATGCGCTTTAACTTAACTTTTGTGTATAGCCATTGTGAACTCCAATTTCCCATAATTGCAACACAGAACCTAAATTTTGAATGTATTCTCATTAAGCCCATGGTATATATAGTACCATGGTTAAGATGGTTATTAATTGACATTGCTCTATTAGCATCGTGAGGGTGCGGTTATATATAGTGGGTAGGGGAAGATGGGACACCTTTAGCACGAAATATATAAATATCCTGATCGTATTTTAGACAATTAACAGCGGTCTATGAAAGTCGCGAGAACAGGTTTTATAATTCCTTAAATGTTTTTTGTTTGCTACCAAAATGTACGAGAAATTAGAATGAAAAGGTGTCCCATCTTCCCCCATCCTACTATAATTTACCAAATATTCTTTATTTACAACCAAATAAGATGATAACTAAATATGGATTATTTTACTGCGATGTACTATATAGTAAATAAGGTATCTATTTCATTTATTTATGTATGTACCGGTTGTATGCGAGCGAAAACTTCAATAACCGGTTTTCAATATTGATACAAATGTTCAATGAGATGTTGGAATCCAATTATTTGCAAATAAGAAACTACTATTTGGAGTCACTTCCAGCTGTGTGACGTCACCCTCAGTTGGTTATTTGTTTGGGAAGTGTTAACGACGTTGTAATGACGTCACTTTTACGTCACCCGCTGCTAAGCAACCTTAGTTACCAGCAAGAGTGCGTGTTGGCACAAGCCAGTGTAAAAAACAACGTAATGTAAATAACTTTACACGGTATATAACAACCACAGCAGCCCATGGTTCCATATGAGAGGTTTAATGACGTAGTGCTTATACTATAGTTTGCTCTGAGAAGCAACATCTAATTTGGTCTCATTGGTCAAAGTTTGCGTGCTTATTGTAAAGGAACTAAATAGCAATGTTACTTTAAATAATTAGTGTATAAAAGTTACGGAGTTGTGATTTTGTCCAACGGCCCGATATAAAATTTCGTTGCATTCAAAATGTTTAGGATACAATGATAAAGTCGTAATTTTTATTTTTCTTAAAAGACCTTTACAACCTATAGGTTAACTTTACGATGGTATACACAAACAATAATGCGTGCGAAGCCTAATGTTGTAGATTGGTACTATGTAGTTATAGTTGGTATATGATTGTTAGCCTATATAAATATACCATACGGTGTAGGCTTTGTTTTGAACTTGGATTAGCGTATAACATTTCAAAACATAAGCGAGCTAATTCAAACTCATCGAAACAAATTTGTTATTCTCGTGAGTTCTTTGTTTAAGTTTGTGTAATCCTTGTCGGTTTCATTGTTTCTCCACAAAGGATTGTTTCGATCCCATTGTTACTGCGCGACCTTGCGTTTGTGACGTCGCTCAAGTCCATGACGCTGAGCGGCTATTGTTTTGCATTGTGACGTGTGTAAACTGCAACATTGTTATCACAGCGGGTGAGCTTTCAATGCAAGGACCTTCGAACGGATCTCAAGTTTTTTGTTAAACAATCCAGAGAGTTAAAGTCATCTTTTACATCGACTAGAGCCGAATCCAAAGGAACTATATATGCGTAAACTTACCTGTGGTAGAACTCATATTTTAAGACAGCGCTGCCGAACACATAGTGTGCTCAACCCTATTATCTTGGTGGCTTCTATTGCATTCGGTGTATAAGTACGCAGGTTATGAATTGGCACGGCAGAATAGACCACGCTTCTATGTTTGTTGGATAATGTCAACAAATCTTTGCAGGATTTATCATAAGTTAAAGTGATGTATGTGAGAGACAGGGAGGGTAGCTACTAGCCATCGATCACTAGGTATTGGACATAAGCGACGCTTTGGTTGCAAGGAAAAACGTAAGACCATTAGTAACCGATAATGGGTAATGATATAAGAAGGCGGGGAGAGATGGGACATTTTTAGCACGTAATATCGCATTATCCTGATCGTGTTTTAAACAATTAACAATAGTCTATTGGAGTCGTGAGCATACGGTTAAATAATTCTTTGAGTATTCCTTGTTTAGTACCAAATGGGATGATAAAAAGAACGGAAATGTGTCCCATATTACCCCATCTTACTATATTATGCTTTAATTGTAACTAATATGGTTATGGTATAACGGTCTGGGAGAAAAATTGTATCGTGACCTTCGTTTTAATATTTGCTCGAAGTTGCGTTTTAAAACAACGATTTATTTCTGGATGTCCGCCACTACTTATTAGATTCATACGCTCAGCAAGTATGGGTTTTACTCCAAAATATGGTCTAAGCCTTATTAGTACGTGTTATAACATTTCGATAATTACGCATGAGCCCCAACGGGGTTTAGAAGTTTTTACTATCAAACGCCGCTTTATCAATCTGATAACGTAATCTTAGTTTTAAGCGAGCACTTGTTGCCTACGGTGTAGAAACATCTTAGGAGTTCCTTGATGAGTTATCAGGTGTGTAGATAAAACTTATATCAAAGCAAGCTTGGAATCGGACGTCCGTGTTAACGATAAGAGTTGTACAGGTGTAACTTAGCGTGCTGGAATATAAAAGTTGAAATTACTCTGAAGGAATATGTCAGTCTACAATTTTATGAATGTTGGAAATATGGTGTGGTCTCAATGTAGATCAGTTGACAGACCCGCTTATTTTATAATAACTGTATGGGAAGATCTCATAAAATATTATAATCCAGTGTTAGCGTATTATAGGTGTATACCACCAAAGCCACGTCCAGTGCATGCATTTCGTATGTGCATTTAAATGCGAGGGTATTTGAGAAACATATTAAAATATATATTTTTGCATATAGTGAGCGTATACATTATTAACCCATAAAGTTTTGCACTTGTATTGAATTTTCGCATGTAGTCGATTTAAACCAAGATCACGCGGTGTGTAAGTATTTCCTTTGCTAAACGTATTAAATGCGAATCTATTTAAATTTACAAGGAGGAATTCACGAATATCGCATTAGAGAATTAGGCAAAGGTGATTTACTCTGCTTGTTACGTCATACCTGGCTTTGTTGTCGTAATTCATTCACCTTAATCTCGACTTCCGCGTTATAAATAGGATTTGTCACGTATTTGCAATAAATTAGGGTAATCTTTTTGGGATATTTAATTCGCATATGCCGTATAACGATTCAAGGTTTTACAAAATGTTGTAACTTCGGTATAACCTTTGACGCTATCAGTTACTGCGATAAACAAGTCGTGTGTCGAAGCCTCTATTGATCTGACTTTATCAGTTTCTGGCTTACGATAAGTTTGATCGCGAAACGGGAAGCGCGTGTGGAGTCATATCTTATCTCACTAAGGGGAAGTGAAAGTAGAAAAAATGTGTAGATATAAGCAACATGTAATGGTGACTTACATCATTATGTGGTTGCGTATTGAGCAATACAGTAGTACAGGTGTAATATATAGGGAGTATGGATGTTAAACGTACACGGTATTTAATGCATACCTTTAATGTTAAGCAACGGCAAGTTGTAGCTACCGATGTCAAACTTATTTGTTAGTTGTTCAAGAATAATAAGGATGTTTGTTTCAATGTTCTATTATAACAATAGATCGTCTATGACGTAACACTCGGGTCTTCTATTGTTTGCGCTGCAGAGTAAAAACGGAAGCGAGGGCAACAACAACTTTTGTGTTATTGTTTTAAAACTTTACACAGAAGTCGTCGAGTTGGTTCAAAAAAGTTTTGGTTTGAAACTTTGTCAATATTCTTAAATCATTTGGTATGACAGTGGCCTTGAGATTACGTCACCTTGGGTACTGTGACGTTGTCTGTGTCGTCATCAACTTTTTAAACTTTGTCTGGATGGATTTGGATTTATAAAGTTTTAAGACTTACGGGGAACGACCAAGGGATTAGGGCAGTTATGTAATTATGACCACGAGTTGCCTTGCTAGCAAAAGACACTCGGATGACTTGAAAGATTCGCCGCTTGCATTAGACAATGAAGTTGCTTTAAAGCGGTAATTTACGCGGTCTATGATCTTGGTTGTTATAGTCCAGTTCCATTGTCTATTAATACTTGAGGTGTGCTGAATTGAACGTTTCATAATTGCTATGTTCGTAACACTGTCGCGTACAGTGCAGGACCGGCGTCGGCCCTTATCTTTGCCCTTGCATGTTTTGGTCCAAAATAACAGGAGAAAAAGATGTCGTTCACGTTCGAGCTGGTACATTTGTATCTTATCACTCAATCCTTTGTGTTCACTTGTCAACGTCGTGAGGTTTTTTTCTCTATCCCCTAGCGCGGTGCAACCCATGCTTGGTAGACCTGATGCATTTTCAGCATGGTCCAGCAAGTAACACTTATGTCGCGGGGGATTAACAAGGTCTTTGTATGCAGAAGGAATCCGATTCCACATCTCGCTGTTTGCATTTAGATTCAAAGTACAGAGCAGCTTCTAGCGTAACTCGGAAGTGAGAAAACCCTGCTGGAAGGCAGTAAGCGCTTACATGTCCCATAGGCAAATACCACAGCCAGACTTATAATAGGCAGGGAAGGAAAATAAGGATCAGTCTGTTTAAACCAGTCAAGGGAAGAGGGGGTATTAGTTTACAGAAAATGGTCAAAAACCTCAGTTTTTATTAAAAGACTATAAAAGAACAGTGTTAACAAAAATAGCCATCTTAATATTTTTTCACAGTCTTGGTTTCCATGTTGGTTATCCTGCGTAAAGTTATATCAACGAGATTTTCAGCCGTGAATATTTTTCGACGGACGACAATGGCAGCGGACAGATAATCAGTTTCATTGTTTTTGTTTTCGAGGGTTCTCGTAGCGCCGTGATGGCACCGATCCTATTCTTATCAGATTTGCAGAGCGCTTTGCAAAAAGGAGAAAAAAGGTAGACGCTCGCAGCGATCCCAAGACACAGTAATCGGTCAGTCTTGTTTGTCCAACCTGTAGACAGGAGCTCATCTAAAGAGCTAATTTGTTAGAAATCCTCAGTCAAAGTTTAAACCACATTTCAAGCTTTACGGTTAAAAGTTTTAGAAAAGCATTAAATTAACACAGACACAAAATGGTCCCCTAACAACATATTTCCTTACGTCATTCTACGTAAGATGCGCAAAGCAGAAACTAGCCAATCAGCGACGAGCATGACGATAACAAGAATTAGAGCACGAAATTCAAACGCAATAAACTGCCATGCCAGCAATAAATTACTTAATCACTGTCTAGTCAGGTTTTGTACATGATTTACTGTATTTTACGAAAGAATATGTTACGAAGCGATAGTTTTAGTCAACAGGTGTTAGAAATACAAAGAAACAGGCCGGTAAGTGCAGTTATATTAAGTTATATCATGAAGTCTCCAAATCGGAAAAAACCCAGCAGGACTTATTCAATTGAGGAAGAAATTACTTGGTTATCGCTAACAGGAAAGGTTAGTTGAGTAAAATTAAAAATTACCTGTAGACGAACCTGCTGGCAGCCCGCATTTTCAATGTAGTTAGACGGGCATGCAACAGACCATTATCCAGCCACCTGGCGCTGTTATTCTCCGTCTGCTGTGTCGCGCACTTTGCTAAGTAGTGTAACGACATTCTTATTGCGGTGTAGGTCATATGGTTGGTTTGTATGGCTGTTCATTTATTTGTTGCTGGTTTAAACTTTCCTTATATATTTTCTTTTTAATTTCCAGGTTTATAATATTATGTACGGTGATCAAAGCGTTATTGTTATTATGTTCATATATTGTTAATGTACCAGGGGAGATCTGTTCAATAGCTGTTCGTTTGTATCTGATTTATTCAATATGTGTGTGTGTATGTATAAACAAAAATGACAGTATTCTTTTCTTAGAAAATGCAAATAATCAAGTCAGCCGAAGTCTACCATGCAATAGCTGTAGTTTAATTAACCAGGCAATAACAAAACAATAGGATTTTAAATACACAGGCTTCTATACCATAAGACTAACCAAATGTTTGTATTTCAGAAACTTTTTTCACTGCCAATTAGTTTTAGTTATATAGCTGCCTATAAATATGCCTCGTACTTCAATTTTCGATACCTCTAATATATTTTCGATGACTGAAAACACTGCCCAGGTAAATTGCAACTCCAACTAATGCATGGAAACAATAAGTTAAACGCTAGAAAGCATGCAACTATGTTAGGACATATCTAGATTGTACCAGCATACATACAAGGCAGTAAAGTTAAACAAATGTATTTTACAATCAGAACAAAGTTGGAGGAAAGCCTTCATCCAAACGACCGGCTACTTCCCCCGCTAAAGGCGCCGTTCACAAAAGATCTGCTTTTGGTGACATCACAAACGTAAGTATGACATCATAATGTAATATTCTATATGGATAAACTGCTACATACCATGTCTATTAGGCCAAAGTTGGCATGTTTTTTACGTGAGTGAGATCCTACCTAAAATTTAGGCCAGAGTTGGCTCATTCCCCAACATAATGTTGGTTGTAATATTAGTTATATCAAGTTTTTCAATGGCCATTGTTATTTTAATAGGCTGGTGTTGTCAATGTAAAAGCAATTGCAAAACCTGAAGCAACCAAGAAAGTTGATTCGAAGAAAAACAAAACCAAACGTCATTCACTTCGTTTGTCCAAACAAGTTATAAAGACCAAGCAAGATACTTCAGCAAATGTTGAAAAACTTTCACAAATCACTCAGGATTTTTTCACTTCAAGGTGAATATCTGGTTTAAAAATTCTACATGGTTTCATAGCTTTACCTTGCTGATAGGTGTCTATACAAAAAGCATAGCGAAAGTATATTGCATTCGCACTTTGTTCTATATTTATTTAAGAAAGCAGCAATTTTAACGATTCTACTTTTCACCAGCTCACAAGAAACCAGCTCTTCATCGGCCTCAAGTGTTTACGAATCACTTCCCAACTCTCCCGCTACCCCGACATGCTTCATCGAACACAAAGCCTCACCTCGTCGCAGAGCGCTTAACTTCACAGACGTTGACGCAGAAAACGTGAAAAACATAAACGAGGCGCCCGAATATGCGTTCACCATCTTCGAATACATGCGAGCACGGGAGCAATCTTTCCCCATCAATGAAAACTATATGGTTGAGAAGCAAACCGAGATAACACCTGAGATGAGATCAATCTTGGTTGACTGGATGGTTGAGGTAAGAAACAAATCTTATATTAAAACATTTTCAATCTAATAGCTTGTGTGTATTTGGTTGTATATTAGTTTGAATATGAAAATTATCTATGCTATCGTACTCGAAGGGATAACTAAATATGTCATTATTATGTTATTATCCTGATCATATTTAAATATTTAACTAATTATTCCTGTTGTAGGTACAAGAGAACTTTGAATTAAACCACGAGACCTTATACCTCGCCGTCAAACTTGTTGACTGTTATTTGCAACAAGTCAAAATAAAGAAAGAAAAACTTCAACTTATCGGTGCAACCAGTTTGCTAATTGCTGCTAAATTTGATGTAAGTGGATTTAAACATCAATTAAATAACCATATTCATAGTAGGCCAACTGTGGCCTGTATTTTGAGTGTGTCATAAAATTTTAAATAAATTTCACCTATAGTACTGTTAATAAAAAGTCTTGTGTATTAAATGTTTGTCATGTCCAGTATTTTAACCCAATGTTTCCACCCACAGGAACGGCAAGCCCCATATTTGGACGACTTTCTTTACATTTGTGATGATGCGTACAACAAACAACAAATGATGCAAATGGAACGAACTTTGTTGAAGACAATTGGTTTTGATATCAACATTCCAATCCCATATCGATTCCTTCGTAGATATGCTAAGGTAAGCTTATATCTCATGTTCCTAATTCACTACATTGTAATAATGTATTTAAATCCTTTGATATTCAATGTTATTATACTGGTCAGCTAAAAAAAAATGTCAAACTTTTATTTAATCTAGTAGGCATATTGGGAAGATCCAATAAATTGGCTTAAAAAATAGTTTCAGGCATAGTACGATCATATTTAGATCAAATATGTTATGATTAATGACATAATCTATTTACTTTTGATTTCTTATCTGATTATTAAACTTAATTCATTCCCTCAGTGTGCCAAATCCAGCATGGAGGTTCTAACATTGGCTCGATACATTATGGAACTTTCACTCCAAGATATTTCTTTCATCGGTAAATCTGCTTCACTTATGGCAGCATCAGCGTTGTGGCTTGCTTTCAAAATGAAGAAGACTAACTTTCAATGGGTAAGTTCAACATTCAATAATAAATTTAACATTCACTATTGTATATTAATTTAACAAGAGTAAATAATAAGCTTATAAAAGATCCTGTTTTTATAACCCACACATTTTGCTATACATGTTTATAAAACAGCTAGTTTAAATTTGCTTGTGCAAAAACACACAAGTACTTTGTATCATGCATATGGTATTCGTAAAACATTAAATTTGGTTTGTTTTAACTTTATGTTGAATTACATTGTCTAACCATTGTTTATTCCATTACAGAACGACACACTGGTTTATTATTCGTCTCATAACGAGCAAGATATTATTGAACTTGCAGTTCAACTTAATCAGATGGTATCTTCAAGAGACACCAAACTTAAAACGGTAAGCATTACTACTGTTACTGTGTTTTAATTAAGTATAACAATTAAATTTGGAATGAAGAATGTAGCGTGGTTCAAAACCGGTATTACACGGGTGTTCTGTTTCATACAACTCGTGCCAGCTTATGAGTTACCACATATGTAACTTTTTGAGTATTTCGTGTAAATTAGGGTAAATTTTGGCATCATAGGTATATGTTTTGTATATATATGACATCATAATAACATATTGTTTCATCACAGATATTCACCAAATACTCGCACTCCATATTTTACCAAGTTGCCAAAACAACTTGTTTGTCGCAAGTTGAAATAAACGAAGAAACTTCCAGAATCCAACATTTCACTCAACTTTAACTTGGTACCTTTCCCATCAAGATAACTTATAAGTTCCTTATCATTGTGACGTCATTATCATTCTTACGTCACACACGCCGCGAGAAGATATTTTTTCTAGAATGTATTTGTGCCACTCGCAGATTACGACCGCTGTGTGACGTCATACACAGGTGTGACGTAACACAGTTCGATTGTGGCGAAACAAAACAGTTTCAGATCGTGGTATTCAACTTTACCTTTCCCTACCTCATTCCACACGCGATACTACGTCACGCTGACGTATCACACACGTAGGGAATACATTGTTACGTAATAAGCCAACACACGCGACATAATTGTCCTTTTCTTCTATTCTTTCCTTATTGTTGTTGTTTTAACCGCGCGAAAGTTTTTACTTCCGGAACATCGTGGTTCCTACGTCATTTGTGTTGTTTCTTATGTCACATATTGCTTTATTACGTCACTCATGCATTTGTGACGTTCGTTTTCTTCTGCGAGTACCGTTTTATATTGTTTCTATGCTTCTGTGTACATACTTGTTTTATCTTTAACGTTTTTATCGCCGTAGCCGCAGTGTTTCCAACAAATCTTTAATTTCTTTTACCCGGAAACACTGCCACGTCACACGTAAACGCCATACATTGTCACACACGCCACATTATGTTTACGACTTCTATCATCGCACTGGTAAAGTTCCCGTGTGTCGAATAAACGGATTCTTATTAAACAAGTTGTTATTTTTACAAAGTTAAACCACATTTGCACGAATGCTGTATCTTAAAATGAATGAATGGAATTTATTTCGTCTCTTCCGTCACGATAACGAAGATCAAGAGAGTTTACAAAAGCGAAAAGACGGGTAGTAACGGTAAAACAACAGTTGTTAAAACACGCTTATTGATAAAAATGGAAAAGAAATAATATTTTGGGTAAAAGGCGTGACCGTTACACCTTAGTATAAAATGTGTTATCGGAATAGCTTTCGGTTTTCACGGGATTATGATATGTCTTGTGGTATAAATGCACAATAACATGCAAATGCGCTATAACGTTTCTGCGCATGCAAACCAATGTAAAAGTAATATTATCTGTCTAACTTACAGACTGTAATGTGCACGCGATAAAAATCATTCCTAGGTACGAACGGGCTTTGCTACACTCAACTCGTTTCCCAAGTATAGTTTTACGGATGCTTACGATAATACAACGGTGGATTTAGTAATATTTAAATTGTTTCTTTAAACCTCGTAAAAGCATTCAAAGAAATATCCTTTATCGATTTACATATTAAGCACTTTGACGATTTCACTTTCTGGCTCCTCCTCGTGATCACGTGTTAGCTCTAACCGACACTGTTCGTCAGCATCATTGTAATATGGACACACAATTTATGGAAAATGTGCACAATTTGTTTTAACTTTTTAATATTTAAATCGAATGGTATTAAAGTATGTTTGTCCTGCGTCGTGGCACAGTTGGTTAGCGCGCCTGCCTCTTACCCAGAAGTTATGGGTTTAATAATGTTTGTCGCTGCTTGGTGCGCATGTGTCCTTAGGCACGATACCTAACAGTGAATTGCGCCAAACTACTCGGTTTTCTAACTAAACAGTCAGTCAAATGGTAGGCTGGGAGAAGACAGGACACATTCAGCACGTAATATCTAAATATCTTTTTCAAACAATTAACAACGGTCTATAGGGGTCGTGAGGATACGGTTTTATAATTGTTTGAATGTTCTTCGTTTAACCAAATGGGACAAGAAAATAAATTGAAAAGGTGTCCCATCCTCCCTCAACCTATCATACAAATACAAAACAAAAAACAAAACTCGTGCCAGCTTACGAGTTACCATGTATGTAACTTTGTGGGTGAAGTTTTTCTTTTGCTAATTTAAACAACCCATTAGTGACCACTGGGTTGGAGCAATTGCCCTTAAGTGTATTTCTCAAGGACACATATACGCCAACAATGGTAGCAGCGAAGAGCCTTGAATCCATTACCTCTGAGTTAACCAACTGTGCTACGGCGTCGGGTCGATTACGTAATCTCTAAAACTTTCTGGTTCTTAAGAGTTCTTGTAAACAAGAAAACACTTTTATTTTCAAAGAGGATCGTGCAGTATGTACATAACAGTTCATGGTACAAGTTGGTTTTCAGAATTTTCTGTCTATTCAATGCAAATCAATTCCCAGCGTTTGATCGCTGGCGTTGTTCCTCTGGCCAATACTTTACCTGCTACTAAAGAATTTACACAACAAAGAACGACTATAAATTGAGCTAAAGGGGCTGGTCTTCTCACAAGAAGAAGCAACGAAGGAAAAGATGAATCGAAGAATCTTGCTGATTGTTTTGATGGCTGTCGTAGTGCATAGCGCATTACGAGCAGTGCGGCGACGAAGAAGATACTGCTTGAATGTGAAGAATTGCAGCATCACAGTTATAAATTCTCACAACAAAAACGGGAACAGGGGTCCTGATTTGCGTCGCCGTCGCCGCTGGTGTTGCTGGAACGCGAAGAAAGCAAGGTGAATGTAAAGAATATTTTTGCTGTACCGAGGTACTTTTGCATCATAACTTATTTAATACTCATTTTAAATCTTTACAGCAGCATGGAAGAAGAATTAGATGGTAAGAACGCGTTATCAATATTTTTTGGTCTTAATAAATTATTGTAATTATTATGTTGTGTGATGTTTGAACAGACAAATCAGATATTCCGGCAAATGCTGTTGACTTGCTTGAACTCTTCAACGAACAAAAATAAGCATTATGGGTACGTGTCATTTTTCTATCTAAGAATCAATCAGAGTATAAATGCAGGCATTTTTTTTGTCAGCAGGTCACTGAGAACTTTGACGACGTGGTTAAATGTCTACTGCGTACATTGTCAATGAATTCGTGAAATAAAATATGAAACTGATATTACCATACTGTGTTTTACAAACTCAGCGATATCTTAGATTTGCGGATATCCGACTCTTGCTATATAGCGGGCCGTATAGCGCACTGGTTAGACCGCGCATGTGGTAACTATAAAGGATGCAGGGTTCGAACTGTAGGGTGGGGGAAGATGGGACGCCTTTTCATTCTTTTTTTCTCATTTGATAGTAAACAAAGAACGTATTAAACCGTATTACGACTCCCATAGACCGTTGTTAATTGTTGAAAACACGATCAGACTATTTTGATATCATGTGGCAAAATTGTCCCGTCTTTTTCCACGCTACTATAATGCAATGCAAACTAGTTTCCTGCGTTTCGCAATTAAAGCGATACCAAAAACTTTATGCAAAGCTTTCCCAACTACCAACCGCCCATAGGCAGTGGGAGTCTATGTAGCTAGCCAGTCTAAATTATCCCTATGTGAGAGAAGCAAGGCGATGCTTGTCAGAATTCTAATTGTATTATTGGTAGTTGCCTTTATAGGCGCTTCGTCTGCTGTAGCTCAACGTAGACGGCTGTATTGCAAAAACACTAAATATTGCCCTGGAACCATGACGCCCAGTCGGAATAATAACGCTCGACGTCGCGCATGGAGCTCCTGGGATTTCAGGCAATTGGAGTGAGTTTGGTTAGATATGTAAATGTAATATTTGCACAATCGTAAATCATAAGCGGGTACGTAGTTTTTAAAAATAGGCATCCGTGTTATTAACCTCGAAATTGACCAGTCACGAGAGGAAGAGTAAGTGACAGTCTACTTATTCATTTTAACGACTGTCGCTTTGCCGATTTTAGCATGTACTTCAGTTTGTATTTTACTACGTTCCCTGTTATTTTTATATCTTATCGAATATAGAATAAGATGGGGGAATATGGGACAGCTTTCCGTTCTATTTTCTTTACCGTTCTATATTTATTTAAGAACATTCAAAAAATTATAAAACTGTATCCTTACGATTCCTATAGACCGTTGTTAATTGTTTAAAACAGGATCAAGGCATTTCAATATTATGTGCTAAAGATATCCCGTCTTCCCCCACACTACCATATTTGTAGGTTATATATTACGATAGTAATACCCCCTAACCTATAGCATGTTTTTCACAGTGACGAGATGTTGGAATATGCACTTGGTAAGAATACGACTGTTAAAATGACTTTGGTTTCTTAATGATTTCCTCCTAACAGGAAAGAGCATTGCAAGCAGAAATGCTGACCATGTAATGCTAGAGCTGTTCAATATGGAGCAATAGACTAAGGTTGGTTTGGTCATTTATACCCTCCAGTAGAAAGTAGGCCTAAACGACTTTAATTATATTAACAGGTTTCCAGTCAAGAGAAGTGACCACGGTAATAAGAACTTGTATTGATTTTGTTGAAATAAATACGAAGTTCCAATTGTGAGGAATCTTTTATATAGAGAAGAGACATGCAGTATCAGTTTTAAGAACCTATATCTTGGCTGTTTACCTAGCGTCCTAGCTTATAGCGCATTGGTACGGTGGTTATAGAACGGTCGCTTCTAGGCTAAAAGCTACAGGTTCGAGGCTCCACTCTGCCACACTTGTGTAGGTGCAAGAAACTTAACGGCGACTGCTTCACGCCAAAGTGCCTTCTGGCTTGCCCAAATTGTCAGCCATACAAAAATAATAATCAAGAAGTTACATACGTAGTAACTCGGGTACGAGGTGTTAAATCGAACACACGTCGCGCAAGCCTGCGGAAAAATTAGTGGTATGGTTTTTGTGTGTACAAGAAAGAGGCATTACCCTGTTGTAGGAAAGAAATGGGCATTGACTAATTTAGAAAGCATTAGCGAGACATTCGCCAAGCATCCGGATAAAAATGGCCGCATCCGCATAAGTGAGCTGTAAGACATTATATTGTCGAGCAGAAACGTTTGCAATTGGCTTCTGTTGGGGAACCCCCGTCAAAGGAAACGTAACAATGCTGAATGTTTACGTAATAATGGTGAATGTTTACATTATTTACATTTAAAATAATACGCAGAAAAATTGCAGTTTTTATGCATGTTGTCTATTTTATGATTTTTTAAAATCATTTTTATGTAAAGTATGTAAACATTTTTGTGTTTTGCAATAACAGTAATCATGTTTTGTTTCTGCATGTTTTAGTGCTTCTTTTCAGTAGAATAAAAGTCGAGAAGATGATCTTGAAGTACTTCAGATGGTTCACCACAAATATATTCAGTTATCAACTGTTGGAACTTGTGGAGTACCTATGCCCTTCTATGCGCCATGTAAGAATATATAAATATTATTCCTTCTTTTTCTCATGAATTTATAGAACAAAGTAATGTTATATATTTTTGCTTCCATTTTAATAACTATAAGTTAATATCACTTGGGACTATGCGAAGAAGTAGGTACACAGTTTCTACTAGGGGCGGTAATTATTAAGTTTAAAATTAAAAAAAAAATCCACAAAAAAACACTTTAAATTGGTAATAAGTGTAAAACAAATTACTTAAATACATCTTTCCCACATTAGGTAGGTTATATACGCTCTTTCGTTCTGTTTACTATCATCGGCTGTGTGGTGTAACGGTTAGCGTGCCGTCGTTTAATCTCTTTGTTTCGTTCTTACCGGGTTCGAGTCCCGCACAGTGGAATACGTTTTTTTATTTTTTTTTTCAAGTTTTTTTTTGTGTGATTAGCACGAGTTTGGGGTTAGGGGTTTAAATCTTATGTGTGTAAACCGTAAAACTAACTGCTCCCCACAGAATAGAGAAACGAATTTTTTATTTTGTCCGGCGCCGTGGCATAGTGGTTAGCGCGCCTGCCTCTAACCCAGAGGTAATGGGTTCAAGGCTCGTCGCTGCTACCATTGTGGGCGTATGTGTCCTTGGGCAAGACACTTAACGGCAATTGCTCCAACCCAGTGGTCACTAATGGGTTGTCCAAATTATTAGCCATACATACAAAAATGAAAAAATCAAAAAAAAAAAAATAATCACCCACAAAGTAACATACGTGGTAACTCGTAAGCTGGCACGAGGTGTATTAACACCCGTGTTATAACGACTGTCGTTTTCCGGCCACGCGAGGATAAAGTAAGTTACATACATACATTTGTCATCGCCTCCTAGCGGAAATTGTGTAGGCCTACCTACTTCTCCTTGTAGTGCCATGTGTTAATATCAATTAACCTATAGAGATGGCAAATAACAACAAAACAACAGTCGGTATTATAAACTGAGCAAAATATAAATCTAAAAGCATTGGTTAAACATTATAGTGATAAACCCTATAAGAAGCAATATTATTAGTCCTCATAGTTTCAGAAAAACAAATGAAAGCAAAGAATTTAAAAAAAGAATAAATGTTAAACACTATAAGAAGCAATATCATTAGTCTTCATTATATTTCCAGACAAACAATTGAAAACCGAGAATTTGTTGGAAACTTTACAAACTTGGCTGTCAGTTGTCATCTTCATTCATAAATATGTGGCCGAGCGAAAAATATTTGCCCGAAATCTGCAAAACATCAGAATAGAGAAGGCTCATATCTCGTTAATACGAGGTATACACTCCGTCGACTCCGATACCTGTGTTTATCTAATGTTTGGCACCTACCATAGTAGTACACAACGTACTACATACACCCATGCATACCTACAGTAATCTAATGTTTGGTGCCTGCACTAGTTCTGTATATTACTACATAAACACTAAGGACCTATAATAGTCGTCAGTCGATAAAGCTTTTTTGGTCATTTAGTTTATCTAGCCAACGTTATAACTTTGATATCATATTCTTTCGTTTTCATTATGGTATTAACATGTAATTATGATAGTCTAAAATATAAAGGACATTGGTACACAGCATATTTTGAGTTTATTAGAATATTAGTTTTAATGCGAAAGTACGATAATCTTAAATATTAGGATATCTATACACAAAAGATTTGGCTTTAATAGAATAATATTATTAATATGATTGATAATATAATAGTCTAAAATATATAGGACATGGGCTCACAACATATTTTCACCTTATAGGTTTATATTATTGACAAGAAAGTATAAAACATGCACGACATTGATAAACAACATATTCTAAATCTAATAAATTTATATTATTGATATGAAAGTATGATAATCTAAAATATATAGGCCTACACAAAAAAGGCAAAATATTTTGACTTGAATAGAACTAGATTATACGTAATGAACACTTTACACACACCATACATAAAATAAAATATTTTTATCGAACAGTTAGTGAACATTCAGAGGACAGGGAAGATTTAGAATCGATGAAAGAATCGTCTGTATAAGAGTGAGTGTGATATCATATTGATATGTGTGATGTCTTCATATAAAGCAGTTTAACGGCAGATTTAAATACGAAATGTTTTTAAAATGCTTTTATCTGAGTAGGTTATTATTTTAAGAATAAACAAAATTATGCAATTCAATTCACCATGGCAACCATGAAACTTATAAAAGATAAAAAGTGAATATAAAAATTGCAAATAGAATTGTAGTGAAAAGAAAAACAAGTTTTGTGATGGGGAAAAATTCAAAACAAAGTTAACTATTAGCACGGCTATATCTTAATCTATTGTACAAAAACATCTGCCCTATTTTTTTTAATGTGTAAATTGTTGTATGTTTCATTCCTTGTTTAATGTAATCAGGTATTGGTTGCTTAAGTTCGTTACAGATTCTCGCATATTCTAAACAACATATCAATGCCTCGTAATATCTGTTGGTAATATGGTAGCAACAAGCGTATGCAGAATATAGCCGCATATGAACCACTGTCGTTGTACTCTTGTATTGTTGCATCAGTTGTTTGACCTCATCCAGTAGTTTTAATGCTTCTGTAGGTTTTTTATTGATCATCAGTGTTTCAGCAGATATACACAACTTGAAGCGATGGTGGAATATAAATAGTTGAAAGGTACCTTTCATTATTTGTTTATTTTCTCCATTCATTAGTATTTTAAATTTCTTACCATTTCTCGCACATTCCAACCAACATACCATTGCCTCAAAATATCTACTGGTATAATGGTAGCAAAGTGCATATAAATAATACAGTTGCCTGTGTATTCTTGTTGTTGTAATCTTGTACGGTTGCATCAATTGTTTGGCTTCATCCAGTAGTTTCAATGCTTCTGTGGGTTTTCCATTGATCATTAGTGTTGCAGCAGATTCACACAGTTTTATGGGATGTAAATAAATGAGTTCGGTAAAAGCAAATTCTGTGTTTCGTTTGATGTCATCCAATATTGGCTGCTCAAGTTCGTTAAAGATTTTCACACATTCCAACCAACATATCAATGCCTCACAATATCTTTCCGTATGATTGTAGCAAACAGCATATGCATCATATAATCGTTTGTGCACAAAAGTTGTTGTAATCTTGTAAGGTTGCATCAATTGTTTCGCTTTATCCAGTAGTTTCAATGCTTCTGTGTATTTTCCATTGTTGATCTGTGTTTCAGCAGATTCACACAACTTCAAGGGTTGAGGGAATCTGAATTGGTAAAAAGTATCTATCATCCCTGGTTTAAGTTTATCAGAAACTTGTTGTTTAAGCTTCTTACAGATTCTAGCATATTCCAACCAACATATCAATGCCTCGTAATATCTGCTAGTTTTATGGCAGCAAACTGCGTATGTGCAGTATAGATTCATGTGTATAGTCGTTGTAATCTTGTACGGTTGCATTAGTTGTATTGCTACATCCAGTAGTTTTAATGCTTCCTTATATTTTTCGTTTTTTATCAGTGTATCAACTGATCTACCCAACTCAATAGGATGGCGGAATATGAATTGTTGAAAAATTAGCTTTATTTTCTGTTTATCTTCATCAGGTTTTGGTTGCTTAATTTTTCTACAGATTCTCGCATATTCCAACCTACATAAGAATGACTCGTAATATCTGCCTGTATTGAAGTAATAACTTACATATAAAAGATATTGATTCATGTGCACCATTGTTATTGTATTCTTGTATGGTTGCATCAATTGTTTGGTTTCATCCAGTCGTTTTAATGCTTCTGTGTGTTTTCCATTTTTCATCAAAAGGCAAGCATAATCTTGCAGCTGATAGGTTTTAGATAATATATCATTCATAAAATAGCCATTTAATTTTAAAACCTGTTTCCAAATTGTATGAATTTTAGAAGCGTTTGGAATCTTACCATCGTTAAGCAACATCAAGGTTTCAGAGTATGTTGTTAAGCACCCTCTTATGCTCCCTGGTTCAACAGTTTCCTCCATTTCTTCTAATTCCTGGACTTTAGCTTTAACTTCAGTTCTTACATCTTCAGAAGATCGTGTCTTCTTGTTGTATGGTAGATTTGCAAGGCTTGCCAGTTCGTAAACTTTAAATTCGAAAATCTGATTGGTTGTACAGTTCAAGTAGTTCATCTTTGAACATATTTCGATGACCAAACTATATTCTTTGGATATAAATAAACCTATAACAGCAGAGATAGGAAATGAAATTGTTTCAGCTTGAGATGAGGAAATTGTTTGTTTGACAAGTTCTACCAAATCTTCATATAACCGAAGAAAACATAAAGTTGTCATTCTATGCAGAATAAACCCTTTAAATAGCCATGTACCACAATATGATTCACTGAGGTTTAGTCTTTCTTGAATAATAATCATTGTTTCCATAAAAGAAACAAGGCTTTGTTTTCCAACAAATTTAATCAAACCTGGGATAAGATCTTCAAAATGAAAACTCTTCATAAAAACATCATCTTGTTGTCCCTCTGAATGATAAATTTTGGCGCGAACCTCACAAGCCACTGCCACCATAAACTTAAGTTGGTGCGCATCCCTGTCACTGAGTTTTCCTATTTCTTTTATTTCATCAATTATATCAAAGCAAGATGATGCTTGCAGTGAATATAATCGACCGATGGCTGAAATAAAGCTGGTTGCACCTCTGTAGATTGCTCTCTTTATGTTGTAGTTTTGTAAACCAAGAGCAGCATTTAATTGTTGATTCTTTAAAGAGAAGTTTTTGAAATTTTCTTCCATTTGTTTGTACACAGTTGAGAAACTATTCTTTTCATAATTTTCTTTAATACGAAGATGAGCTTTTCCTTGATATTCTTCACAAATTTCTTTATCACCAGCTACAAAGCAAGCCTTAGATAAAACATCAGCCACATGGTATCCCTGTTTTATTTGTTCATCGCTGTCCAAGTATTGAACCATTTCATCAACTGGTTTTATAAATTCAGTGTTCCAAGGTTTGTTTTTAGTTGCTGGTCGTCCAAGTGGGCGTATGCAAGCGTGAGCTACCATTCCATCGTATGTAACCCCATTCGGTGTAACATGGTCCATGAACCAGTCTCTATACCTGGGGTTTATACTTGGAATTGCAACACAATTGATCAAGGTTTCTCCGAGGTTGATTAGGATGATGTTGAAGATTGTGGTGAACCATCTGAAGTACTTCATGATCATCCTCCGATATTCCATCTTAGCAACATCATTATCAAGGACAATGATGTGTTCGAAATCTGAGTATAGGGTGATTTCCGATCGAGCCAAGGAACCCAATCCAACTACAGCATATTTGCATGGTGGTGTTCCCATAATCTTGATGCATTCATCAGAAATAAACCTCATTAACCCAGTGTAGCTTTTTGTAACTTTTTTTTGAAGCTTTTTAACATCTACGACTTTCTTATTTGTAGTTTAATTAGTAGATCATCTTTTAAACCATGCGGGATTGTTTCAAGCTGATTAAAACTTTCGCCAAAATGCTTTCGTAACTCATACAGTTTGTCTTTCACCTCAGCTGCCAAAGAAATCAAATCTGAATTAAGTTTTGCAGCATTGGCTTCTACTGAAACTGCCGTGCACAAATCTTTAAGATCATTTTTAAATTGATAATTCTTTGGATCCCTCACAATAGCAGCGTTATACAGAGCTACACTACGAGTCATGTTTAACTTTTTATGTTTAGTTTTACTTTTATAAATCTTGGCCAACTTATGAAATATTAAAGCTGCTTCAGGTTTAGTTCCTTTCATTTCTTTCCCAAAAGAATCACACAAATCTTTTAACTTCTGGGCAAGATTCTTTTCCTCCTCACCAACCTCATCTTGTATAAAATCATGTTCAGTTGATTCCATTTTAAAACTTTCATTCAGAGAAGCAACTTTAATGTATTAACTGTTAACCAAGTTTACAGTATCGCAACACAACTGTAGCTAAGAAACAGTCTAGAGTTTAATACGCCTTTACCCAACTGTAGGTAACAAACAGACAGAGTTTGATACGCCTTTACCCAACTGTAGTTAACAAACAGACAGAGTTTGATACGCCTTTACCCAACTGTAGGTAACAAACAGACAGAGTTTGATACGCCTTTACCCAACTGTAGGTAACAAACAGACAGAGTTTGATACGCCTTTACCCAACTGTAGTTAACAAACAGACAGAGTTTGATACGCCTTTACCCAACTGTAGGTAACAAACAGACAGAGTTTGATACGCCTTTACCCAACTGTAGGTAACAAACAGACAGAGTTTGATACGCCTTTACCCAACTGTAGGTAACAAACAGACAGAGTTTGATACGCCTTTACCCAACTGTAGGTAACAAACAGACAGAGTTTGGTACGCCTCAACTGTTGCGATAACGTTATGCTTAAATTCCTCTGTTAAAGAAAGTAGTTCAGTAAACGAAACAGTAACGCAAGTGACTGCTAACAAAATTCCAAAGCCAAATAAATGCCGTAGAGACTCTTTATATTAAATTGATTCCTTTAATTAAAGAGATTGTATTTCATGAGAAACCTCTTTGTAATAATTTAATTTGTTACATTTTGGTTAAAGCATTGTTTGAACTTATTTGAAATATTTATGAATAAAATCATAATTGTTTCTTATTGTTACATAGATATCACATCATAAACATTGTTTGTAAAATAATAGAATGTGTATCATTTTATTTCAATATTTGATATTGTCTGCGCGACTTACTAGTTATCTAGCCTAGTTTGGAAAATATAATTTAAAACTAGTAGCCGTCACATTTCGTTCCGCTTATCGCATTAAACTTATGACATTTATATTCCTCTACTTCTTCATAAATTCTCATTTTCACGAAATGACGACTAGCTTCGATGCTTAGTGAAAAGTTGCTGTTTTTCTCAAAGATTACGCGGGGATTTACACAGCCGCTGTTATTGGTAAAAACCTGACCTTCCGTGCAGTTTCCTTTATTTACCATGACGCTGCTGCAAGCCTGTTGGTCGCCACACAAACATTCGTCCGATAAATCAAAGCAGTCGAAAATCCCGTCGCAAATTTGCTTTGGCGAGATTAGCAGCTGGCCGTCTAAACATCTGAAACATTTCATCTTTCCATCTACGAAACAAAGATCCGACTTATCTGCGCAGTTGACATCGGAGTCTTCCAGGTTTGACTGCGGGATATAGATAGCCCCTCCCCCGCAGGCGTACGAGGATCTTGCCGTGCACTTAAAGCCGTACTTGTAGCTTTTCTTAGGCACAATGTATTTACCAAACACACACTGGTTTGCGAAGGGACTGCATAAATAGGAACCCATGTACAGCCTGTTGTTGAAGGCGCATGAAATCAAGGACTCTGTCTTATTAATACTCGAATGGCAAACCTCCCGACCGTGTGAAAGACTCATGTCCTTGATACACCGCCATTTCTCTACCGTCTTGTTGCTGCTTTGATGAGTTTGAATCGGCCAACATTTCCCAATATCTCTACTACTCCTATACATCAAGATCCTGTGCGTCATAATTTCATCCTCGCATTGAAAATACTTCAACTGGCAGTGAACATGCATTCGTTGGAAGCCAATCTCGCAGGGATTATCGCTTCCATCGCTACACTTCGACACTCCGCTGATTAAACCGATCTTATCGATGCAAATTGTATCATTGCGACATCCGCTCTTACCAAACACGCAGCCACATCTAACTTGAGTAGTTGCGCAAGAACAACCGACTTCGTCACTTCCGTATGGACATTGCTTGACACCATCGCATAGTTGGTGGTGTGGCACGCATGTGGTGTTTCCAACATCGCAACCCCTACCCTCCCCCCTACACCCGCACTCATAAGCCCAACTTGGACAGGTGCAGTTTTTTTCATCGAATGACGTCACCCCACATTGGGCGGGAAACTGTTTGCGTCTTGTTCCTGTTTGAAAAAAATGATTATTATTGTGTTACATGTGTACATATATATACCAGATTGTGAGAAGATGGGACACTTTTCATTCTATTTTCTCGTCCCATTTTGTAGTAAACAAAAAACATTCAAAGAACTATTAAACCGTGTCTTAACGACTTCCATAGACCACTGTTAATTGTTTAAAACACGATCAGGATATTTGGATTTATGTAATAAAAGTGTCGCGTCTCCCCCACTCTACTATATAAATATGTTCATATATTCGGCGTTGCGGGGCTACAGTATAGCCGGTATGAGCCAACGCTGTAGCGCTGTGGTTAGATCGCCAGCCTCTGCAAAAGGATATTTGGGGTTCAAGGCTGGTCGCCATTTTGTCGTATGTAGTGTCTTTGGGCAATTGCTCCTAACTTGTGGTCACTTATGGGTTGTCCAAATTATTAGCCATACAGAAAAATAATCACCAACAAAGTTACATACGTAAGCGTATTCAACACCAAATATTTCCACCCAGTGACCACTTATATGGGTTTCTAACTTGTCAGCAAAATATAAAACAACCAAGCACCGAACTACATAAACTTACTTGTAAGAAACGAGAAATCTTCTCTTTCCAATTCACTTGCGTTTGATTCCACCAAGAACAACAACAGCATCCATAGAAACCTCATATTCAAGTTGTTTTTACGGACACTTCTATATATCTTAACACTGGGAATGCGGGCTATATATATCTATAGAGCCTATGGTACACGAATGAATGAATGGATGTGAAAATAAAAACGGCAGTCGTTTTGTTTTATACACATTGTGTACACCTTACGAGTTACCACATATAGTAGGGTGGGGGAAGTTGGGACACATTTTAACTCAATTTTTTTCGTCCAATGTGGTAGTAAACAAGGAACTTTCAAAAAATTATAAAACTTTATGCTTAAGACTCCCATAGACCGTTGTTAACTGTTTAAAACACGATCAGGATATTTGAATATTATGCGCCGAAGGTGTCCCATCTTCCCCCATCCTACTATATAACTTTATGGGTTTTTTTGCCTTTACAGTGGTGGTTTATTTTTCTATAGCTTTCAACTGATACCTAATTCAATGAAGTAAAATACGCGTTGGGGGGAAAAACGACTACTCTTTATTTATCACAAGCTATTATAAATTTACTCTGCCTTAATTAAAATCCATTTAACAAACAAAAAGTACGTTCGGTACATTGGCTTTATTTAACCTAAATATAACTTTTTTATCCTTTCTGTCACGATAAAAGTACACCACTATTTAAATCAACAACAGAAAGAAATGAATCAGAAACAAAACGACAATCGTTCTACCAACGAGGTTTAGTATGATACGCCTTTCTTGCCACTGTGGCTACGCAAATGTGAGTTCGTTTCCAACTAAACAAAGATGAAGTCTGTTGAACTTATTCAACGTCGGTTACAATCGGGGAAACACAAGTCTAATTTTAGACTTTTCGTGATACATCATTCACCAAGCATAAAGCTAAACCAGTTTACGGTTTAATCTTTTCAAAGTCTGTTTACTTCTGGCTAAGAACCGATAATAGTTTGCTTTCATGTAGCTATTCAAGGGAAAGAGTGGCGTATTAAACACGAACAGCTTGTTGCTGTTAATTAATTGATGGTGTCGTTCATTTATCGTTTATTTTCGCCAATACTAGTTTTAAATGTTGCTTTGAAACAAGTTTTAATAATATCCCTTTAGTTTTAATTCCTTTTATCCAAACTTGCGTAGTTGCTGGGCTTGAAGTCCTTGTGTATATTTTATACCCAACGCTGAGTCAACACATTTCGGTTGGGGTAAGATGGGATACCGTTAGCAGTTAATTCTTGTATATTAATATTGTTTTTGACTTTTAACAGCGCCTTTTAGTCGTAAGGATACGGTTAACAATTCAAAATATATTCTTTGTTTACTACTAAATGGGACAATTAACTAGAATGGAAACATGTCCCATCTTACCCCACCCTACTAAACCTTAATCGTGCCCGAGAATAACATTTTTATTAATTTATTTCTGTATGGGTGAGTTTCTTAAAATAATAATATAGTAGGGTGGGGGAAGATGGGACACCTTCAACACATAATAACCAAATAGCCGGATCGTGTTTTAAACAATTAACAACGGTCTATGGAAGTCGTGAAGATACAGTTTTATAATTCATTAAATGTTCTTTGTTTACTACCGAATAGAAAGAGAAAACTAAACGAAAAGGTGTCCCATCTTCCCCCATCCTACTATACATAATAATCCACACCCGTATACGCTTTATAGACATCATAATATTGCTTGTAACTTAACCGTAGTAGGTTGCATTGAGCCACCATAGTTACTGCTTCCCTCACAATTTACATAGCGCCCGTCTTGCGATCAACATATAGCGACGTGTTTGTCGCTTTAGTTCCAACTTACTCAGTTTGCTCGTGTTGCGGTTGTTCTGTATAGTTAAGTTAGTGCACCGTTAAGCCCTAAACCGTACAGTGTACTGGTTAGTTTAGTTTGTCTTTAGTTTCTTTAATTTGTTGTGGTGGGGAGTGTAACAATAAACTTTATTCAAGCATTTATTTCTTTCTTATAATACGATAGCAAAGAACAAATCAATCAAATAAAAATATAAAATAATTAACAGCAAAACGACAGTCGTTAAACACGCAACGGGGTATATGAGAAATCATTGATGAAACATGCCTAAATATTGTAGTGTTCCACTGTCTAGTTTTGAAACATTTAAAAACTAGACTGGACTCTTGGTTAGCTCGGTATATTGTTAGTCGAGTTAATAACATGATTATGACGTGATACATAGATATCAAATACTTGGTGGTACATGATAGCATGAATATAAACAATGAGTATGAACTCTACAAATAAAAACGCGATTGCTGAGCCCAACACACGGTAACAGTGTGTTGAAGTTAAATATTTGTAATAAATAAAAGTTATATAAAAAATCTCCGCACAGTAAACTTTATTGCCTCGTCAGTCAGTTTGTTTTATTGGAACTTTCCCAAAATGTCAATGGAAACAAGCGTAGCCTACAATTCGGGAGCAAAGTCCGTTTTACGAAATTTGAATATAAGTAGGGTGAGGCAAGAAAACAAACATTCATAAAGTTACATACATGGTAACTTGTAAGCGGACACGAGGTGTATGTTAACAGAAGAACACTCGTGTTATATATCGACCGTCGTTGCTTGCCACGCCCAAGGTTTAAAGGCTATGCTCGATTTATTTAAACAGGTATTTTCGTTTGCATAGTAGCATCACATCGGAATAATCGATACATCCCTATATTTACAACCTTGCTTTAAATATTAAAACACGACAGGCTTTTTGCCGAGCAGAATATTATTTGTATTTTTCCATTGCCGAGGATCTCGTCACATTGCATCATCATCTTTATAAAGTTGACTTAATATTTTACAGCTTCAGGTGACTCTCGTTTTTGATTATCGTTCTTGGTGACGTTGCCTATAAAGGGGCAATGAAACTGTTGTAAATCAGTGACGAATAAACATTAGGTGTTCAATAATGAAGTGTATAAGGAAGTATAATGTTGTATAAAAAACGGCACGGCGTTACTTTTATAAGGCGCAGGCGTATAAAATAATATTGTAAAAGTAGTTAACTCTGTTGCAAGATTTTGCAAAAAAAGTTAAAGGTTGTAGAACTAATGCGTGGTAGGTGGTCTAACGGTTGCGATGAGAGCGTTCAGAGGCAGTGATGATATTGGTGTATGAAGAGGCTCTATAAGTTATAAATGAGACGATTAAATATTTCGTAAAGCTATGATGTAACGAACTAGGAAGCTTGAGGTTGTTGACATACATAATATAATAGGTTGGGTAAAAATTTCGTATATTGTTTGTGGCAGTCGTTCACTCACCATACCTCGTCTCGATTCGATAGCATTCGGGCGCTTTTATTCCTGCAGCACGGGCCAAGTAATTAACGCTTTTGTTGTGTCGTGTTGTACGCACAGCCACCAGTTAGTTTAGGTGGTACTGCAGTATAGTTAGTTGTATAGCGTTTACTTTGGGTTTATTATGATGTATTATATCGTTATTATATGTTTGTAGATATCCATCGTTTTAGTTAAACCTAAACATAATAAGCCAGTTCATCACATTAAAACACCATTATAGGTACAATATGGGATATTTTTTGCTAAGGGTATCCATCTTACTCGACAGTACCATACGTTCGATTCCTTATAAACTTAACGTTCACCAAATTTATATGTAATTTTATCCATACAAACAATATAGACAAATATATGCGGACATATATGGGAATAACACTGAAACACACTGTTTATAAATCATTAAATAATCAATATGTTTGCAATTGTCTGTAAAGATTAATAAATAACCTGACACTGCATTTATAATGTTCACATAAAATCATAAATCGTGGAATGTTTTCTGTAACTTTCCGTTGTAGGTTGTTTAGTTTGAAGTACTTACAAAATGGCGGCATCGCTGTACCGTGGCGCCCTTTATGGCGGCTTGTCGCAATAATGCATGAGCATTCAGTACTGTAGGGTAAGATGGCTACCGTTGGCACCCAGTATCCCATATTTCCTAAACGTGTTTTTAAAAATTAACAACGCTATTTTGGAGTCCTGGGGATACGGTTATATATTTCTGTAAATATTCTTTGTTCACTACCAAATGGACGATAAATAAGAATAAAAACGGGCCATCTTACCCAAACATATTATATTATGTTTACGCATTAGTCAACATATTACAGTAGGGTGGGGAAAGATGGAACACCTTTAGCACATAATATCTAAATGTCTTGATCATGTTTTAAACAATTAACAATGGTCTAGGGGAGCCGTAAAGATACGATTTTATAATTCTTCGCATTTTCTTTGTTTACTACCAAATTGGACGAGAAAATAGAATGAAAAGGTGTCCCATCTTCTCCCAACCCACTATATGCAATATATGCGCATTATAGTGTATACTTCTAACATACCAACAGTGTCTGATGTTGCAACAGCCGCGTTACCTAAGACAACCGAATGGAAAATTTTGGGGGAATTCTTTTCAGGTTATTGTTTCCATGCGTAGCGCGGAACAGAACGTATTTCCTTTATCAGTTAATCGTATCGGGTTGTATCATTCATTAGCCACCTAAAAGGGAAAGAGGATAGACATTAAAATTTGCAGCTTAGATCACAGTTTGCAGACTTTTGTTTACAGTTAGTTAAGCTCTGTGTTGTCAATATATTGTAGGGTGGGGAAAGATGGGACACCTTTACATTCTATTTTATCGCCCCCATTTGGCAGTAAACAAAGAACATTTAAAGAATTATACAACTGTATCTTTACGACTTCCATAGACCGTTGTTAATTGTTTAAAACATGATCAGGATAATTGGATATTATGTGCTAAAGTGTCCCGTCTCCCCCACCTAACATAGGCTCAAAGCAAACATACGAAATAAATGTAATCCGTTTTATTTGAAGTGACATTGACTTAATGTGAATATTATTTACTAAAAGTTACGTTAACACTGTGTGTTTATATAGAACAAGGCGTTTTCGTAGCCCATAAAATCGTATTTACAAAGGATGTGTTTAATAATTAACTACGGTCCACGCTCTTTAAAGGGTCGTGAGGATACGCCCTCGAAAACACATAAGCATAAATTTGTATTTGTTTCTTCGAATGCATCTGGCTAGTTAAACTAACGAGGAGGTGAAAACGATAACATATAGTAGGGTGGGGATGGGGAAGATGGGACAGCTTTTCATTAAGTTTTTTTTCCTATTCGGTAGTAAACAAAGAACACTCAAAGAATTAGAAAACCGTATCCTTGCCACTCCCATTGAGCGTTGTTAATTGGTTAAACAAGATTATGTGCTAAACGTGTCCCATCTTCCCCCACCCTACTATATATTTATATAGTTAAACTGTATATTTGGCATGATGATGATTTAAAATAAGGAAGTAATTAAAACGGAGGCAGAATGTGATTGAAATCTTTAGGAACTAATCGCGTCAGACGTTGTTTCACCATTGATGTATGAACTGCTGTACCATTTCCATTACATTACGTAATAACGCCTATATTGGCATGTCCGCTGTTATAGAAATTCTCGCTCGTTGCTTTAATAGTTATGGAAAATTTGCAAGTAATTAAGAAAGGCCGTTTTTAGCATAAATTACGTTCACTTATAAGCGGGTGGCAAAATATGACGTAATTCGTTGCCCTTAGTTACCAACTATCACCGCTGTCGCAGAAAACTGGTTTTAAACGATGTTAAATAAGGTAGTTGAGTGTGAAACAATAAAAATTAGTTTGTTAAACATAAACTGTATACTTGACTAAAAATACCAAAGAAATTAAAATAGGAGCGAAATGTGATTTAAATCTTAAAATAGGAACCAGCTGTTGTTTCACCATCGATGTATCGACTGTCGTATTATTTCCGTTGTAGGTCTATACGTTACGTCATTACGTTTGCTATAATGAAAAAGTGTGGATGGCGTGAAAGATGACGTAAATTCGTTGCCTTTTGTTACAAATAAGTGTCGGAGTTTACCCTGTGATCGTAAAGTTGCCACGATCAAAGGGACTCCTGGTTACCCAACAGCTAAAAACAAGGGCGAAACACATAATTTTAAACCACGTTTGTAGAACAAGGTATAGCTTAGGGTGGTTTGTGTCGGAAGTAAACGATACAAAGAAACCGCAGTTTGGTTTTCGAGCAGCAACCTTGGTTGATCCCCATATATATTCTTCCCCAGACTATAGCTTAGTCATTGGGTGATATGGCCATCATTTGATACACACATTAGACATTGACTGGGCAACTCTGGGCAGCATTTCAGGTCGCTTGGCATGCATCAGCCTTACTAGGACGTTACGCGTATATAATGGAATATATGCTAGCCAAGTCCAATATAGGTGTCATCGTCATTTTTATGGTATGTGTCTGGCAGAATGGCACCTTGTGGCTCGATCGGGTATACAATGTTTAGGAAACAACCAATTTAAAACAATATTAAATAAAGGTATCATGAGACAGATAGTGAGACACCGTTTAAAAAAGATGCCAATATATGCCACACTTGTTTAAATGCCTTTAATAAACAGATGATGAAACAGACTATAAAAAAGAGGAAGTAAAAATATTACGGCATTGCGCCATAAGCAGACGGTCGGGTGTGTATAAAGGACAGGTTGCCCGGGTTCAGCATTTCCTGTGTTTTCTTGTATTTGGCAATTCTTGGGTATATTTAATCTGTTCCGTTAATTTTAATTACGCCAAAGGTCATAAATAGGTTTAGCGTAACAGGTTTGATAAGTAATGTATTAGTAAAGTAGAACATGCAGAATTTTGATTAAACTAAATTTAAGTTCCTTTCCTTTTGTTTACATTTAATTTGCATTTATCACTATGAGTTTATTATTTTATTTGTTGGGTTAGCAGCCAAGGTTTTAAAAAGACTCGAGGCTTTTGTATGACACTTTTTATGAGGGTTTTGTATAACACTTTTTTTAGGCTATGACACTATTTATAAAGTTGTTTTTTCCATGTTTAACCGATTTTATTTTTGCTGCTAATCACCTTTTCTTCGTTGTTTTTAGATTTGTTTAAACTTCGTTATTCTATTGAATAGATAAATACAAGTATATGATGTTGGTTCTGTTACGGTGGGCGCGTGGTGTTGAACTATACTAGATAAATATCCTATAGTTAAACAAAGGCGCAATACTTACTTTTAAACGATGTTAAATAAGGTAGCCGAGGGTAATATGTGTCAAAGCATTTTAAAGACTTTTTATACTGTAGTGAAATTAACAACTCGTCACGGATTGAATGTTTAAAAGGAATTTTCGTAATATAGAAGGGTGGTGAAAGATGGGACACCTTCAGCACATAATATTCGAATATCCTGTTCGTGTTTTAAACAACCAACAACGGTCTATGGGACTCGTGGGGATACGGCTTTACAATTCTTTGAATATTCTTTGTTTACTATTAAATGGGATGCAAAAAAGATTGAAAAGGTGTCCCATTTGCTCCAACCCTAATTGTTCATAAACAAACAATGACATCTAGCAGTTAATTTTCCATAGCAACGTTTATTTGTCCAGTGCGGTGCGTTTTTGGGGAGTTTCCGTGGTTGGCCACCCCGCATATGATGGACTCCCTATGTAAAATCGCATGTCGTTGTCGTTGGTTGGCTTTTTAGTCGCTGGGATTTGTTACAGCTTAGTTATTAAACAGCCAGCCCTGTTATAAATACCATACCATGTCATTTAGATCCCTCTTATAGCTTAGTAACAGCGTATGATATATATGCAAGACATTAGGTAGTATAGCTATACAAACCAACTTTAGCCAGCATTCCAGGTCTCCTGCTGGCATGCATCATTGTAAGACGTTACGCATATATAGGAATATTTGTTAGGCGAGTCATAAATGGCTGTTATTGCTATTTTTATGGAAGTGATCTATTGAACTTTCGGTGTATGCCTGGCAGAATATATATATGGTAGGATGGGGGAAGACGGGACACCTTTAGGACATAATATCCAAACATTTTGATCGTGTTTTAAAAAATTAAAAACGGTCTATGGAATTCGTGGGGATAAGGTTTTATAAATATTTGAATATCCTATGCTTTCTACCAAATTGGACGAGAAAACAGACTCAAAAGATGTCCCATCTTCCCCCACCCTACTATACCTTTGTAATATATATGGTCCAACTAAACAGTTTTTTAGGAATCAGTCAATTTAAAACACGCACTCAGGATAAGGCTTGTTAAGTAGAAGATAAGACAGCACGGCCCTTTAAATGATAAAACGGAGAAAATGCAGAACCTTTATAGAGTATATTGCGCCATGTTGCTCAGCAGGTCGCGCGGATATAAATGACGACTTTTACAGGGTCAGCGTTTACTCTGTTTAGTTTTATACCACTTGCGTTCTTGGGTATATTTAATCTGTTCGGTTAATCTTAATTAATAATTACAAAGGTCAGAAATAGGTTTAGCGTAATAACAGGTTTGATGAGTAATGTATTAGTAAAGTAGAACACGCATAATTTTGATTAAACTAAATTTAAGTTCATTTTTCTTTTGTTTACATTTTATTTGCATTTATCACTGTGAGTTTATTATTTTATGTGTTGGGTTAGCAGCCAAAGTTTTAAAAAGACTCGAGGCTTTTGTATGACACTTTTTATAAAGTTGTTTTTTTTCCATGTTTTGCCGATTTTATTTTTGCTGCTATAATCACCTTTTCTTCGTTGTTTTTAGATTTATTTAATCTTTGTTATTCTATTGAAGAGATAAATAAAAGTAGGCCTATATGATGTTGTAATTTGTAAATAAATAGATTCGATATACTCAACAATCATTAATTGCAAACTATGTTTTCTCTACACAGATTGTTGTAAAATGCTGGTAAACTTGAAAAATACAAAGCGGTTTTTTCAAGGTCTACTCTTTCCCGACCACTCTGAAATCAAGGCTCTTTATTACGTACCACAACAAACCGAAGATATATAACGATCCCTATACGTTATATATTGTGGGACTTATATCAGGTAACTAAACGGAATGTAGGTGATTGTAATTCAGAATTTTGGGTCAAACGTAATCTGTTGCAACCTTGTATTTACAGTAGAGTGGGAGAAGATGGGACACCTTTTTGCTCTATTTTATCGTCTCATTTGGTAGTAAATAAAGAACATTCAATGAATTATTAAACCATATCTTCCTGAATCCCATAGAACGTTCTTAATTGTTTAAAACACGATCAGAAGATTTTAATATTATGTGCTAAAGGTGTCCCGTATTGCCCCGTCCTACTATACGTAATGATTCATGGATCATATTTTCAGATTTCCTCCATTTTCATCAGGCGATTTTCTGCATCAGAGAAATCACTATTTCTGCTATTTCGTCATAAGTCCAGGAAAATACCCTCACGCGTCATCAGTTTTTAAAATCAACATGGCGGCGGCGTTTATGTAAGTTTGTGCGATATGAAATGTTTTATTTTAATCGATGTAACTTATCTATCCTTGCATGGCGGGGCAACGACAGTCGTTATAACACGGGTGTTCTGTTTCATACACCTCGTGCCTGCTTACAAGTTACCACGTATGTAACTTATTTATCCTCGCATGGCCGGGCAACGACAGTCGTTATAACACGGGTGTTCTGTTTCATACACCTCGTGCCAGCTTACAAGTTACCACGTATGTAACTTATTTATCCTCGCATAGCGGGGGAACGACAGTCGTTATAACAGGAGTGTTTTGTTTCATACACCTCGTGCCCACTTACAAGTTACACGTATGTAACTTTGTGGATGATTATTTTAATATTTTTTCTTTTTTTTACATGGACACATACGCCCACAGCAGTGCAAGTGAAAAACCTTACTGTCAAGCCACGAGCCCGTGTCCAATCTGCCTTATGATGTTTTTGTGGCTTGCATTGAGTTTTCAACAGAGGCTCATAGATCTGGTTACTGGCGCTGCGGAGAGCGGGGAAAATTACGATTCTGACTTCCCGGAAGACGGCGCAAGAGAGAAGCCGTCTTCTCCGAAAAAAGACTTATTTGAAAAACAGAAATAGAAAGTTCGAGGTGACATTTGGACCGGGGTAGAATCGGACACTTGGACAAATTTGGAAATCGACTTCTTAAATTTGCATATAGTTTGTTTAACACGCGTAACTTCTCTTCAGCAAAGGCCTTGACAAATATTTACCATGTACAGTATTGCGACACATATATAAATAAATAGTACAAGTACTGCTCAAATAACCGTCCGAGCTACCCCCGGTCCCCCAAATTCTGCTTGTATATATATATATGTGATTAAGTTAATGTTATTTAGTGTTTCCAATTATAGTGTAGCATTGTATAGTACTGTGGGGTAAGAGGGGACACCATTGGCACATAATATCCAAATATTCTGATCGTGTTTTAAACAATTAACAACGGTTTGTGGGTGCCGTGAGGATACGGTTTTATAATTCTTTGAATGTTTTTCGTTTACTACCAAATGGGACGAGAAAATAGAAAGAAAAGGTGTCCCATCTTCCCTACCATACTCTATACTGACGATTATCATACAAACAGAATATCTGCATTTAAACCACACGGTGTTATATTTAACTTACCGTTTCTATCTTCTAGAAGTGATGTATATCCAAATAAGTTCACATATTCATAATAACATCTACAACACCTAGCTGCAATTATATACCTTGCTTCTAACTCACCTTATACGACATCTTATATAACTTAGTAAAACAGTGTTGTAATCATATAAATATAATTATATTCCTAAATGATACATTTTTACAACCTATCTGTAACGCCATTAAAGTAGCTGTACTACGTTTCCTTTTCATGACGCCTTAAATTGTGCTACAGTTTCAAATTGTATATTTCTATCCTTCTATGTCGGTCGCTGATTTTCTTTCGCAGTTGTTTTAAAGTTCGGTTCTCTGCCTTTATACTCGTAACTTACATTTGGTTTGGAAACTCTTACAAACATAGCAACTGTCGTTGGGCTGAACCTTACGGAACCACGAATCCACGAAGCGGAACCCGCGGTTGACCGCGACCTTTATTTGCTCTATTGTTAAAACTTACATGCAAATGAAGAACCATTGTTCAATGTTTAACAATACTGGTTCCTGTAAAAGTGACGCAATTCGGTGCTGGGAACTTATTTTTCACATATATATTAACTGTATTAGTGCCATCAGCATTGAAAATGTATTATTTGCGCACCGTTTATTAGAAGTTACACTTAAAAGATTACAATACGTACACATATGGTACTGTGGGGTAAGAATAATATTCCGTAATTCATAATCGTGCTTTGGACACAAGAAAATAATTTTTTAACGTTATGTCGTGAGAATTCGGTTCTAAGTCTGTAAATATTCTTTGTTTACCACCAAATGAAGCGGTAAAAGAAAATGAAAACATAAACCATCTTACCCCAACCTACTATATTCCAGAAAACTTTAAAATTTGTGTAAATTGTTGTCGTTATAATTAGATAAAAAGTAAATTCTGGGACGATTTTTTCCTGTTACATTAATTTGATTTAAGTTTGGGACCAAATTTACAGTACCTACCAACTTTTTTTGTGGTACAGTATGATCCGTGCAACTTATCTGAAAATAGACTTTGTAAATATACAAAGTGATTGTGTTTTGTCTGTTGAGTTAATACGGTCGTATTATAAAGTTAAATAGAAGATAATGAAGGCGTCAATGGTTTAAAAATTGTTCGAAAATATAAACAAAATGGTGTCTGTTCCAAAACGTAAAGAAATTTACAAATACGAGGCTCCATGGACAGTTTACGCCATGAACTGGAGTGTGAGGCCAGACAAGAGGTTTCGGTTGGCTATTGGAAGTTTTATTGAGGAATATAATAACAAAGTTCAGGTTGGTTTTATTAACGTGTATGTCGTATATATAGTTTGTGTAATAACTTATAAATAAATACCTTTTTTTGCCAATAAATTTTACTATAGAATAGAGTCATAATGTCTGATTCATAACAAAAGATACGAACTAGTGCTTCTTCAGACTGCAGAGTATGGCAGGTTCGCGCGCGATTTTTTACAAACTTTTGGTGATGGACGCCATAATTTGTCCCACGCACGCCAATTAATTAAACAATTAAAAAAAATCGTTTTAAATTAAGTAGGATTTCCTATTGTGGCTTGGAAATGTACGTGGTTTGCACGCCTTGATGATAGCACGCGCACACGCGAAATGCACGCGCCAGATCTCTTCATGAACTGCCATACTCTGCAGACTGAGTGCTTCTCAACCCCTGGGTCACCGTTTGATTTGGTTGGGTCGCCTACTACAGTGGTTCACAAACCCTTTTGACTGTTTATGTAAAAGTTAAATATTTTAACGAACACTCACAAACATTTGTGTAGAATGTAGTTTTAGGTTTAAGTTACCAAAGCTTTGTTATTAATTGTTAATAGTTTGGCCCAAAGTGTAGGAATGTAAACCATGGTTGTAAAGGTTCATACTTTATAATCATATCTCCCTAATTTTACTGATTATATCTTTATTATAAGTCTTGTTTTAAAGACTACATTGTCGCTATGTTTCGTCTTACATTTTAAACCTTTTTTAATCTTCGTTACCATAATTTAAGATACTGTGGCGTATCGTATATTTATTATACCACCTTACGCGATCAAACCATATTGCAAAAAGCTGCGGTTCACCTCCACAAAACTTGTCACACCTAAAAAAAGAGAAGGAAACGTGGCGGGCACGTGACAAAGTAGTACACATACACACGCGCGTTTTAACAAAATAATAATAATAATACGGTGCCTTCTCTGCCTCGAGCGAAGTCGAGTTGGCGCGCAGAACATACACTACAGCGCGTTACATGTGGAACCACATCACCAAAGAGCGCTACAACACAATTAAAAGTTTTTATTGTCAATTAAGATCTCACAAAGTTGATTGTTTGCACACAGATCGTGAGCCTGGACGAGGAGAGGTCAGAGTTCAAGGCTCGTAGCATGTTCGATCATCCGTATCCATGCACGAAGATCATTTGGATCCCGGATAAAAAAGGGGTTTTCCCCGATTTGTTGGCTACCAGCGGTGACTACCTTCGACTGTGGAGAGTGGTGGGTAGGGGGTGGGAGTGGGGACGTGTAGAGTAGTGGTTGACTTGTTGTATTGGGGTGTAGTGGGTAGTTGAGAGTGGTGAGTTGCGGGGTGTAGTGGTTGTATTTGGTGGGCAGCACCAGTGGGGTGTAATGCAGTAGGGTGGGTAGTGGGGGTGAGTTGTGGTGTATTTTATTGCAGTTATCACCGAAAACATCATTACCAAATGTTCATTTATTCACAGGTGTCCGATACCGAGACGCGATTAGAATGTTTGTTGAACAACAACAAGAACTCTGACTTTTGCGCCCCGCTTACAGCTTTCGATTGGAATGAAGTTGAACCAAATTTACTCGGTTGGTTCGTTGTTTTATCTTAGATTCATAATAATCATAAATTGTAGATTGTAGTGTAATGCAGTTATTGTGGCAATAAGTAATAATAAAACATCCTTTCAAATTGTTTGATAATATAAAATGTTGTAGTACTATTATTTGGTTCATTGTTTTATCAAAGTAATCATAAATTGCAGTGTAATTAAATGTTAAACAATTTCTAAAAGACAAGTTTTTAGCTAACACTAGCAAATATAAGTATTAAAAAATATATATATAATATATATCTAAAAGAAAAGTTGATCTGTTAACTGCTTGTTCATATAGAAAGCAGCTCAAATTACGTAATACCGCCTTAATATTAAAAAAATTGCTGTTTTTACAATTGTTAGCACAAAAAACTTAAACCAGAAGTTTTTTATTGTAATATTATAACAAGCTTCCAAATTGTTTGAAAAATTAGATCTTAAAGAAAGTGTGATTTAGTTGTTAATATATTTATATACATAATAATATTATGTTATTTAATATTCTGGTAAAATAACAGTCATAGCCTTATCATAACAATTACACAGCTTGTAACTTGTTTACAAAAGCCTAACCAGTATACCCTGCAGTTAAATATGAATCACCAAACAAACACTCCAATATTCAATCACTAATATTGTAATATTACAGACTTTATTTATCGTATTTTCATGGTTACAAACCTGAGCACCAAATTTTTTAAAACACAGGGGAGGCAGGGATAGTTAGACACACAAAACTGATTATTGTGTTATTGAAATTTCCAGGGTAGTCCTGTCTGGTGCATACCCTTTATTATTAAATCCTACCAACAGGTACAAGTTATCAAAGTAAAATTTCAAAGTAGTTCTTTCTACCTATAAATTTATGATTACATTACATTAACATAATTAATGCAATTAGTCAAGTTAGACAAACTATCCTGGAAAACCAATCTATTTTAAATTTCCTATGTTTACCAATTAATGCAGTGCAAAAAGTCCTAAGCGCTTCTGCCCCTACACATATATTCATGGTTACACAACATTAACACACCCACCCACAGGTACCAGTAGCATTGACACCACCTGTACAATATGGGGGTTGGAGACTGGTCAAGTACTTGGGAGAACTAATGTAGTTTCCGGGCATGTGAAGACCCAGCTTATAGCTCACGATAAAGAGGTATATGAAGTACGGTTTATATTATGTTCGTCTTTATTTTACTATATAAGTTTAGTTGCAACAGTTTCGCTTGTTTTTATCCTGTTTGTTGTTCATAAAAAATGAAAAAATATTCACTTACAAAGTTATATACGTAATAACTTAAGCGGGCACGTAGTGTATGAAGCAGAATATGTGTTATAACGACTGTCGTTTTCGGCCACACAAGGACTAATAAGTTACATTTATTTATTTCAACAAATGTTTTGCCCACCAAGTCATTACTATGCCCGATAACACGCCATGGAACCCTTTATGTATAAAATGATTCAAATAAATCCATTTAAGTTACTCTCATACTGTACAATACATGTGTGCGGTACTGGTATAGTTTGAAATCACTAAAGCATTTAATCTTAAAAAGCTCAGCTGCTTCAAACTTAATGAATTTCAAAGCCGCCTCTAACACAGCAGTGTTAACTTATTGTAGATTGTATAATTCACTACTAGACCAAGTGTTTATGACATCACACACACTTATGACATCACACACAGGTTTATGACATCGCATTCAGTCGAGCAGGAGGTGGACGGGACATGTTTGCATCGGTTGGGGCAGACGGCTCAGTTCGAATGTTTGATCTTCGTCATCTTGAACATTCAACCATTATATATGAGGTGATGATTGTTGTGGGGGTTGTTCAAATAACATTTACCATAAATAAAGATGTTAAACTAAAAACAACCTCTTTTTACCAAAGTATTTTTGGCCAACTCTCGCCTAAATCTCAGTTCTTCTGTTATGCTCGCTGTAGGACCTCACCCAGATAGAATAGAATGTGCATATACAATGTTGGAGTAATGACCAACTCTGGCACCAATCCTCACTCCTATAAAAAAGGGAATTTACAAGTATATATATATATAATATACAATAAACATATAGTAAAGTAAATTGGTTTGTTTAATGCCTTTCACATTAATACGATCTACCCACAGGACCCCACCCACCAACCCTTGCTTAGATTATGTTGGAACAAACAAGATCCAAACTACCTTGCTACAATGGCCATGGATGGTGTGGAGGTGATTATGCTTGTATTTTATCTATAAATGTGATACAACTAGTACTTTCCTTTTACCAATGCTTAGATAATTAGTCTTATTTATTATATCATATGTTTTCATTATATAGTAGGTTGCGGTAAGATGGGACACCTTTTCAATATATTTTCCCATCCCTTTTGGTAGTAAACAAAGAACCTCACGACTCCTATAGGCCGTTGTTAAATGTTTAAAACCTGATTAGGATATTTAGATATTATGTGCTAAAGGTGTCCCATCTTCCCCCACCCTACTGTACGTTTATGTATTCTTCTGTTTCATGTGTTATATATATATACATCGTTATAACCCATATTAATGTATAGGCTTGTTTGTAATTAACATTACGACAGTATTTCTAGCTTGAATACTTTATGTAAATAAAGGTTGTCTTGTATCAATATTAGCAGTTAAAACATCGAACACACCATTTGCATATAAATCCTTTAATCATCACACTTATGCTGTGGTTGTGTAACACTTCAACTATTTAAAGTTGAACAAAAGTTTTTTCAGAGCGTCAACCATAATTTTTGTAAACTTAGAACAAATACTTCTTTGAAACCATAATTGTAGCAAACTTATAGTGTGGAACATTAGAAACATATGCAGTGTGGAGTATATGAACATTGATATTGCATTAACAATGTAATGTCTTTCACACACCGTTTATCCATTGCGAGATTTAGCGACTTTTGTTTTGCTGCTAAATTCCCTTATCTTCGTTGTTTTAGTTAATATGAACATCACTATCATATTTAGAGATAAATAACTATTGTTTTATGTTATTGTATCCAGATATGAAATTGTGGTTTCTAAACATCAGGTTGTTATCGTGCAGGTTATTATTCTTGACGTGCGAGTACCCTGTACACCGGTTGCCAAGTTAAACAACCATCGTGCTTGTGTGAATGGGATCGCGTGGGCCCCGCATTCATCATGTCATGTCTGCACCGCTGGTTAGTTCATATACTTTGGTTTTACTTGTAAATTAAATTTGTAAATTAAATAAATTAAACTATGTAAATTATTTATTCTCACATCGGGCAACGCAGTCTTATAACACGGGTGTTCTGTTTTATACACCTCATGTCCGCTTACAAGTTACCACGTATGTAACTTAATTATTTTCGCATAACGGGGCAACGACAGTAGTTATAACACAGGTGTTCTGTTTCATACACCTCATGTCTGCTTACAAGTTACCACGTATGTAACTTATTAATCCTCGCATAACGGGGCAACGACAGTCGTTATAACACAGGTGTTCTGTTTCATACACCTCATGTTTACTAGTTACCATGTATGTAACTTTGTGTCTTACCCAAGGACATATAGGCCCACAATTTAAGCAGCTTTAAACATTACTACACCCAGCATCCTTTGATTACAATTATTGGTTGAACTGACTAAAGAGGGAATGTTACCACCAGCACATTGTGCTATGGTGACTGTGACATTGGTTTTGTTTCACCTCCAACAAGTAACACATGTGTTGTATTGTGTCTTACATGTGCCTGTCACTATTATTAATATGAATTCACTTCAACTGTAGGCGATGACCATCAAGCGTTAATATGGGACATACAGCAAATGCCACGAGCCATTGAGGATCCAATACTTGCTTACACAGCAGATGGGGAGATTAACCAGATACAGTGGGCTGCCGGGCAACCTGATTGGATTTCTATTTGTTACAACAAGACATTGGAAATCCTAAGGGTTTGAATCAGTGTTGCACAATTTTTTATTTTTATATTCTGCCACATTTTCATTTGGAAACACTCTTAGGTTGCTGTGTTGAGTGACTATTGTGTGTGTGATGTCACACTGCATATATTCCTATCAATAGTCATGTATTGTGACATCACTGAAGGCGTGATTGTTGTTTTGTAAATATTTATTTTATAAAAAAACTCAGAATTATGACGTCTGTTAAGTCGGCCACATTCAAAATCCTTTGTTACCTAACTATATATATTGTCTGTCGTACAATACTACGTACCGCAAAATGTAATGCGCTCAAATAAAAGGACTTTCGTAACAAGAAACATTAAAAACTTTATTAAACTTTGCAACACACAGAAAATTTAAACCCTTTGAAAAAAAATCGTGCAAATTACCACGCAACGAATATTTACGAATTGTTTATATTATTTCTATTACTAAATTGCTCCAGTAAAGTTCTTCCCCTTATCCATTCTAAGCTTTAGTCCCATCCTATCTTGTTCCCCAACCGTTTGTTTTCCTTCTCCAACCACTCGCGAAGTGGTTTAAAGAACCTTAATGTTGACCCTGCGTTCATATGACACGAACCTGTCAGCTTATGCAAGGTATCACTCCAATGCTTACTGCTTCCCATGGCTAGCATATCTCTGTAGAAAGAGTGAAATAATATAGAATGTAAAAGCAAGGATCTGATTAATCAGAAAAGATTATTATTTACTTCTTCCATAAGGATATACAACCAGCATTTCACTGGAAAGAATAAAGTTTACATTTATTTAACTCTTTAAAAGCAGAAGTGGAGTTTAAATTAATTAAAACAGGATATGGTTTATTTACTGCAGTTTCCCGTTCCCAGAATATCTTTGTATAAAGGATAAGTGAATTTAATTTATTCCCGCATGGCAGGTAAAAACTTAAGGGATATCAAGAAAAAAAGTTATAGCACAATTGTTCTAAACAATAACAATTGCAATTAATTGTCTTGCCCAAGGACACACACCAACAATGGCGCCAGCATGAAGCCTCGAACCCGTACCCTCAGTTCCAGAGGCCAACGTGACCGCAGTACAACACCTAACAACCAATATTTACCTGAATTTTTTCCCGGCCACCTTTGAACCCTGGAAGTCACACAGATGAAGGTCCCCCTTATGTCCGGCTAACTTGCACAGGCTCTCATAGAATTGGAACTCAAGGATGTGGGCGACAAAATATCTGGAAACACTGGTGTTAAATATCTGAAAACACTGGAGTTAAATATCTGGAAACACTGGTGTTAAATATCTGGAAACACTGATGTTAAATATCTGGAAACACTGGTGTTAAATACATGGAAACACTGGTGTTAAATGTCTGGAAACACTGATGTTAAATATATGAAAACACTGGTCTTATATATCTGGAAACACTGGTGTTAAATATTTGGAAATATTGGTTTTAAATATATGGAAACATTAGTTTTAAATATCTGGAAACACTGGTGTTAAATATATGAAAACACTGGTGTTAAATATCTGGAAACACTGGTTTTAAATATCTAGAAACACTGGTGTTAAATATCTGGAAACACTGGTGTTAAATATCTGGAAACACTGGTGTTAAATATCTGTAAACACTGGTGTTAAATATCTGTAAACACTGGTGTTAAATGTCTGTAAACACTGGTGTTAAATGTCTGGAAACACTGGTTTTAAATAGCTGGAAACACTGAATTGCAACAGCAAGCAAAACTAAGTCCACAAAGAATCGTAAAAATGTGAAACACTTGACCAAAGAAAGTTTCAAGAAAATATCTGGAAACACTATATGGAAACTAGCTGGCAACACTGGATTATTTGTTTCAAAAGATTGTCTGGAAACACTTTATCTTGCAACATTTGGCAAAAAAATCGTCAAAACTTACCTTGAAAACACTACAGTAAAATCGACCGAGCAACACTGTTTGAGTATTGATACTGTAAGAATTTTGACAGAAAAAAAGCTATTTGGAAACACTGGGCTAATATGAAAGCTACCTGACAACACTGTTTGAATGTTGATACCTTATGTATGGGGTTCCGCTGGTCACGTGGTATTTGGAGCCGGGGTCAAAATCGTGCTCGGATCGTGGTACCGGGGGCTTAATGCCTTGGTATTTCATTCTGTTGAATAATATGCTTAAAACGCTGAAGCTATTGCAGTGTGTAGATAAGCAGGCATGGCTATTGGTTGGTTTGGTCATTTATATCCTCATGGATGGGAACTTGAGTGGCTTATCATGGTTGCCACACCCATGCCCACAGTCAAGTTGCTGAAGCTATTGCAGTGTGTGGATAAGCAGACATGACTTTGGGTTAGTTTGGTCATTTATATCCTCGTGGGTGGGAACTTGAGTGACTTATCCATGGTTTCCACCTCCATGCCCACAGTCGAGTTGCTGAAGCTATTGCAGTGTGTGGATAAGCAGACATGACTTTTGGTTGGTTTGGTCATTTATATCCTCGTGGGTGGGAACTTGAGTGACTTATCTATGGTTGCCACTCCCATGCCCACAGTCAAGTTGCTGAAGCTATTGCAGTGTGTAGATAAGCAGACATCACTTTTGGTTGGTTTGGTCATTTATATCCTCGTGGGTGGAAACTTGAATGACTTATCCATGGTTGCAACTCCCATGCCCACAGTCAAGTTGCTGAAGCTATTGCAGTGTGATGATAAGCAGACATGACTTTTGGTTGGTTTGGTCATTTATATCCTCGTGGAGTCGTGGGTGAAACCACTATACACAACCCATACTTACTTTTTCTCCCACCACCCAGCGTTTAAGTTCTTGTTCGTTATCTTTCCACTAAACACGTCCCACCTCCAGTTTTCAAGCGAGAGAGAAAAAGGGAAGAAGGCAACTTTCTCAAGCGCTCTTCGTAGAAGGAAGTTGATGTTTTGCTCTGGAATTATTTCGATGAATGTAACTTATTTATCCTCACATGGTGGAGCAACGATGGTAGGTATAACATGGGCGTTTTGTTTCATACACCCCGTGCCCACTTACGAGGTACGACGTATGTAACTTGTTTATCCTCACATGGCGAGGCAATGGAAGTCGTTATAACACACGTGTTCTGTTTCATTCACCTCGTGGCTGCTTAGTGCCTATTCACTGTTTGAAGCAATTGCCGTTAAATGTTTTGCCCAAGGACATATACGTACGGACGCAATGGTAGCAGCATCGAGCATTAAGCCCTGCTCCAGCACAGATTCGACCCATTACCCCCAAACACGTAACCTTATATAGCACCAACTTACGATACTTCGTGTTCGAATCCACTTCCTTTAAAATTCCAAGTTTCTTCAGATGCGTTGGGTTGATGACTGACAGCGCTGCAGTGTCCCCTATCGCTTCATGGAAGCCAGAGTTTGCCCCTGCCTGTGACGTATAAGCAGTTATTATTACGTTACAATGCTTCAACACAGTGGTTACTAATGGGTAGTCCAAATTATCACCCATACAGAAATACAATCATCCACAAAGTAACATGAGAGGTAACTTGTTGGCAAGCACGATGTGTATGAAACAAAGCACTTGTGTTGTAACGACTATCGTTGCTCAGTCATACAAGAATAAACAAGTTACATACGTGGTAACTCGTAAGCTGGCATGAGGTTTATAAAACAGAAAAACCGTATTATAACTTCTATCATTACCCCGCCAAGCGAGGATAAATAATTTACACCCATTCATTTTATACAACATACCCGAAACTCTGGTGGTTGAGCTTCATTGTAAGCGAGGTAATATTGGCAATGTCCCATCTCGTGATGCACCGTGTAAAGGTAGTTAGCATTGACCGCAGCACACATCTTCACCCTTGGTTAAAATATACATGTGACATTATAGACTTAGGTTATTTATCGTTGCTTGAATATTATTTATCTCTTCGTTGGATTTGGCCGCAAATCGTTAAACACGCCATAAAAGTGGGGAATTGAAGCGACAAAACGACAGTCGTTAAAACACAAGGATGAACAACATTAACATTTTGTCAAACTACGTGCACAATTAACTCGTATTGTACTGTGGGGTAAGATGGCAACTAAATCCCAAAAATTCTAATTGTGTGTTTTTAGCATTTAAATCACTCACTTTTTAGTCGTGGGGGAATCGGTTATTTAAATCTGTAAATTCTCTTTTTACCACCTAAGAGTATATGAACGTGTCCCATTTTACCCCATCCTACTATATTCAAAAATTTCCAAACCTGACATCCGTCTTGTGTCCAAGGTTCCAAGCTGAAGCATAACAAACCACTGATCGGTTCTTTGGTCGTGTAAACATAGATAATTCCCAAAACGTTTTCGGCATCGCCGGTAAACCTGTGCCGCAATATATAGTTGTTAAGTAATGAAGTGATGATATACGAAAGATATAGTAGGATGGGGGAAGATGGAACAGCATTGAGACATGTTCTCTAAAAATCCTGATCGTGTTTTAAACAATTAACAACGGCCTATATGAGAGTCAGTTTTAAAATTGTTTGAATGTTCTTTATTTACTACGAAATGGGACAAAATAAACAAATAGAATGAAAAGGTGTGTCCCCACCCCTTTGTCCCCACCCCTTTGCCCCCACCCCTTTGCCCCACCCCTATAATAGTTGTGGTATTCGGATTGGGGGTAAATATCGACTGGTACGCATCCATGCTGGTTTCTACACCCAATCAAATTAATCTGTTACGCCTTAGTTTGGTTAAGTTGGATGCGTCGTTTGATAAAGGCTGTCCACTTAATTATCTGTATTTTGGTATTTTAAGGACATATACCTTTCTGAAAACAACATCGCATCGTTTATTGTTGTTTAAAGAACAGTAGAATATAGGTACGCTATACGCGATCTTGGCCAAAAAAATCGATACCAACTAAAGGTTTCTTGGTTCGAATCTCACTGTCGTGACTCACCAATAGATTGATAAAAGTTATCAGCAAGCACGAATAGATCATGTGTCGTGTAATTCTTCTCCTTCATTCCCTTGTTGACTTGGAAAGCGTTCACATTCGGGTATGGCTTTGTGATGTCATAGATGTTAAGCCACGACATTGCCCAGATTTCGCCTGGATTTAAAACGTCATCAATTACGTCACTTTTTAAAAAACTCGCGGGATAATAAAGGTAAAAAAAAGAAACGCGAGGCTCACAAAACGTCACCATTTAGGTCATTTTGGGGATTTAAAAAATCAAAAATAGTTCTGTAGGGTAAGATGGTTACCGTTATAAAATAGTATCTCGAATTTCCTGGTCGTGTTTTTACTAATTAACAACAGCTTTTAAAGTTGTGAGTATACGGTTCTATATTTTAATATTACGTCATTTTTCACGAAAAGGCGCGATTTATACAGTCTGTTCAATTACCACTAAGTGTCTTGCCCGAGAACACATACACCCATAATGGCACCATATATTACATACACATCACTTACCTAGTATGTTTGCTGGTATTGGCCCCGTTAAGTTAACATGGTTCCCATACTCCTGGTGCAGCTTGTACCTCACGTACGAGTGTAGTTGTAAATAGAAAGGACGAAGTTCGTCCCATAGTTTGTTCACAACTTGTTGCAGATCTGTCAGCTCATAATTAAGCCTCCAGTATGCCCCTTCATCGTGGTAACCTGATATAAACCGTATGTTCAGTTACCTCTACTTATACCTATATAGTAGGGTAGGAAAGTCGGGACACCTTTAGCACATGTAATAGTGTGGGGGAAGTCGGGACACCTTTAGCACATGTAATAGTGTGGGGGAAGTCGGGACACCTTTAGTACATGTAATAGTGTGGGGGAAGTCGGGACACCTTTAGCACATGTAATAGTGTGGGGGAAGTCGGGACACCTTTAGCACATGTAATAGTGTGGGGGGAAACGGGACACTTTTATCACATAATATTAAAATATACTGATCGTATTGTAAACAATTACCAACGGTCTACACAAGTCGTGCGGATACCGTTTTATAATTCTTTAAGTTTTTTCGGTTTACTTTGGTTTACCAATTGAGAGGAGAAAATAGAATGACATGGTGGACCATCTTACCCCAATATAATATAAATAAACATTGCCCATTAATAATTAATCAGCACATTGATCATTACCATTCTCGCGTGCTCCTATGTTATTGATCTGAATGATTCTTTCCCAATCCGTTCGTATCTTCGGTCCGATCGCATCTCTCCACCCTTTCCATGCCCAAACCAGTTCACTGTATAATGATAACATAGGTTTTATTTATATTTTCAAAAACGATAGCGAAGATCATGTTATTTAAAAAACGAAGAAAAGAGAATCAACAGCAAAACAACAGTTATTTAAATACGCTATGGATAAAAAGTGTGGGAAAGAATGTCAGTAAAAGCGTGACTTTTGCACCTAATATAGACTTCTCATATAGTTGTAATAACAATGATATAAATAACATTCTATATGGTCGATTAAATCTATACCTTGCATCGAAATGTGCCTATTATTTAGCCAAGAATGTTTTGCGCCGTGATTTAGTGGTTAGTTGGTCCCATAGTAACCGTATAGTTACCGGGTTCGAGGCTCGATACGTCTACCACTGTTTGTTTACTTAGGCAAGACACTTGTTGGTAATTTCTTCAAACCCTGTGGTCACCAATAAATTTGTAGCTCATACAATAAAGGCCCAAATCAACGTCCCAATAAAACAAAACACCGGTGTTATATCGACTTTCGTTGCCCCGCCACGCGAAGATAAACAATTTACATTCGTTAAGCAATTACCCAAACATATTTTACGCTTTAAACTTCCTAACCCCAAATTATTTCTTCAATTGTTCGCCGGGCGTCTTAATTTATAACCATATCCCATTACTCCGAGAAACCCAAATATCAAATTACCGCAAACTGACCAACTGGAATGAATTGTCAGCTCTAATACGCGCCCTTATTGCACATGCACATTCTATTGGCAGCCGACCGCGTGCATGTGTGTAATCCGGGTTTCACGCCTGGCGCTTCCAATGCCCTAGAGTTTACACATTAGACGTAATACTTGTTCATAAATCACTTAGTGTGGATTGCGGCCAAACATAAGCTTTTTTGTCCATATATAATACTGTGGTTCGAATGGATACTGTTAGCACATAGAATCCCATATTTCTTAATCATGCTTTAACGATTAACAGCGTTCTTTTAAAGTCGTGGGGACACGGTTATAGAATTCTGTAAATGTTCTTTGTTTTCTGCCAAATGGGACGATAAAAGAGAAGGAAATAAGGTTCGTTCTACCCCAACCTACTATATATACATGTCCCATCTTACCCCAACCTACTATATATACATGTCCCATCTTACCCCAACATACTATATATATTTGTCCCATCTTACCCTAACCTCCTGTATATACTTGTCCCAGCTTACCCCAACCTACTATATATGCATGTTCCATTTTATCCAACCTACTATATATGCATGTCCCATCTTTCCCCAATGTACTATATATACATGTCCCATCTTACCCCAACCTACTATATATACTTGTTCCATTTTACCCCAACCTTCTATATATACTTGTTCCATCTTTCCCCAATCTACTGTATATACTTGTACTATTTTACCAATACCCACTGTATATACATGTCCTATCTTACCCCAACCCACTATATACACACCCCACCTATAATTCCTTGACTTAGCGAAGAGATTGATGAGTCCTGGTTCGTACATAAGACACTTATGTGGGTGGTTTGGTCGACAAACTTTCGCTTTGCTGTAGATTGATGTAATCCTGTTTCGCTTCAACACAGCTTCCCTGTGGAATATATTACATAACATGTAGTAGTGTGGGGGAAGATGGGACACTTTTAGCACATAATATTCAAACATCGTGTTTAAAACAATTAACCACGGTCCGTGGGAGTCGTGAAGATACGCTTTTATAATTCTTTGAATGTTCTTTGTTTACTACCAAATTGGGCGAGAAAATAGAATGAAAAAATTGTATTAATAATACAATTTTTTCTACACTGTATTAATAATGACAGTAACGTTGGTATGATACTGTATTAAAAATCAACGTTGGTCAACACCAAAAAAGGTGTCCCATTTTTCCCCACCCTCCTATATATTATATCAACATAATATAACCTATTAAGATATGCCATAATTAACTTGGGTATAAACCATGGGTTTCTGGTCCGTTTAAATACAACATGCCAGGTCATATGTACAATGCGGTTTTATGTTTTAACCGAAACGTTTAAAATGAAAATTGTATAAAACATAATTTCTATTTTAAAAAACGATAGCGAAGTCACATCAATTAAAGCGCGATAGAGAAGGGAATCAACAGCAAAACAACACTCGTTATACCATGGTGTGAATAAAAGTGTGGAAACGAGCGTTGGTTAAAAAGCTTTGACGTTGAACCCAACACGAGGTAAAAAATCGACCACATTTTCCCAACGGTGTGAATTATGGATGAAACAATTCACTTTGTGATGTCACACCCGAGTAGTGACATGCCTTTATTACGCTTAATCATATTACTTTGTGCGGCGACAATTTTGAAGTAATCAATTTAAACCAAAACGAATTAGCGTGCGTTTCTTTAAGGGACTCGTCATTTCGTTGCGATAATCTAAACAATTCTAGACTAAAATAAAGGCGTTTATTTTAAATCAAGTTGACAATATCTTGATAGACTACCAAGATAGCAGCGTTCGCGTCAACAGCGAAAAATAAAATCCGGTCCTTTGTTCATTGTAGCGTTTGTGTATTCTAATCCCGACAAATAATGATCATCGGAAATTTATGAAATTTGTCGTCAAATCGTGGCTGTGTATGCTTTACAACTGACCTTCGTTCACATGCAATAGCCACGAGTTACTTCCTATGTTTTACTGTGAAATAGGATGAAATTTCTTTAGCACACAATATGCAAATATCGTGATCGTGTTTTAAACAATTAACAATGGTCTATGAAGTCGTGAGAATACTGTTATATAGTTACGTAAATATTCTTTCTTGTGGAATGGAACGAGAAAGTAGAATAAAAATGTGTCTCGTCTTGGCCCACTATACTATATATAGGGTTACTTGTCCGTTGTCCTTTTAGATTATCAATGTTATAAGTCTATACACTCTATTTAATGGGAATTTTTAATCGCGATTTTATAAAGACGGGACACATTTTTCATTCTGTTTTTTTGTCCTATTCGGTAGTAAACAAAGAACATTCAAAGAATTATAAAACTGTATCTTCACGACTTTCATAGACCGTTGTTATTTGTTTAAAACACAATCAAGATATTTGGATATTATGTACTAAGGTGTCACTTCTTCCCCCACCTTACTATTACTAACCAAAAACTGTAAAAAATAATAACTGAAAATTATACTAATAAGTTCATGTTATATTTTACATCTGATATACCACATGTTCTACCACATGCTGATGTACAAGCAACCACACAAACTCACTTTCGTAGTGCGGGTTCTTTACAAGAACTTGTCTTCCGTATGCTTTTTATCATCCTTGTTTGAGCGCAGTCTAAACCGTTCAATCTAAACTTGGTGGCCGCCTTCTGTTCCTTGATCAACCAATTCGTGAAAGCTAATGATACCTTTATGGAAATAATGCAACGAGATAATAGGTTAAATTAGGAATTGTAAAATATAATATTAATAAGTTAATATAAACAGCCTAAGTTTATATACAGTGTGGCGGGGTAAAATGACACCTTTATCACATAATATCCAAATATCCTGATCGTGTTTCAAATAATTAACAACGGTCTATGGAGGCCATGGGGATACGGTTTATAATTCATTGAATGTTTTTTATTTACTACCACATGGGACGAAAAAATAGAATAAAAATTGTCCCATCTTTCCCCAACCTACTGTATTAATAATGACAGTAACGTTTTTTCCCATCATTCTATAATAAATACACAAGTTCATATTAGTATAAAAAGCCAGCCTCAGTGCTGGGGTAATAAACCAAATCTGGTCTGGACCCTAAATATTCCCATATACCTTTGTGTGAATTTGAGTGTTGTGTTTCGTTAGATTCGTCTCTCGGTTGAAACCTGCCAACCCATTCTTGCGCCGCCATTTTTCCAAATTATCTTGAAAGACGCGAAGAAACCGCGATACCGCTTGTTGATCTGTTGTCACGTTAAAATGTTTACTTGTTACGTCATTGTACCTACTGTTACGTCACTTACTTGTCTCGGCGCTTCGCTTTCTTATCTTGGATGTATCTCTTTCTCCTTGTTGAACATCTGGAATGAAACTACGTAATAACTACGTCATTATTACATCACGTTATACGTCATACCTTGTATATTTGACACACCAATCATGTCGTCAAAAAAATCGTCTTTTGCTTTCTGTGACGTCATCTCATTGTCATTGGATGCTGTGACGTCATCTAATCCATCATCAAGACCTTGAACACTTGTCAGGGCGTCACTTGTTACGTCAGATTTCAGGTTATGACGTAACAATCCATCGGATTCTGTTATAACCGGCGAGCTTCCCTTTATATCTGGTCGCTTACACATACTGCACTCATATGTGGTTAATACTTGTTCAGATTCCCACTGCTCGAGGAAATCTTCCAAGTCGAAGTAAACCCCGTTGCATTGTGTCGCAATAATCAACACAATGAAACAAACAAACCTCATCGTCCTGTAAACAATAAACATTGTCACATAAACAAGTAAGTTCTTGCTTATAACTTGAAAGCGGGCACGAGGTGTATGAAACAGAACACCCGTGTCATAACGACTGTCATTGCCCTACCATGCGAGGATAAATAAGTTAAATACATGGTAACTTGTAAGCAAGCACAAGGTGTACAAAACCGAACACCCGTGTTATAACGACTACCCTTCCCTCTCCACACCATTCAATCAATTATTATACAACTCATATAAAAGCTATAACGTCAACACATCCAGTAACTGCAAGCATCGCATATGGTCGGTTCTGGTAAAAGACAGCGCCGTTTCCGAAGTCACACTGATTGAAACGCGTGGTTTCTAAACCTATAGACCAAGTATTCACTGAGCCGCACCAACTAATGCGAACCTATTGCTTCCGTGTGGACGGCACGATAGCAACAATAGAACGCCTGTGTCCCGTTACTCTGCTTGGAAGTTTTAGGGCTAAATATATTTTACGAAATAATAGTTCGTCTACCTTGTGACGTAGTTGATTACGTCATGTTATGTGTGATGTCTTTATTTATTTGTAGTTTAAACTTTAGATTCTTTATTCTATGTCTAACTGCACATCGTTAGTTTTATCAGCAGGCAAGCTGCTTTTTAATACTTTTTCCCAGCTATAGTTTTACCCAAAGCATATTCGCGGTTTGCTGCTAATCCTCTTTGTTGTTTTAATTAATTTGTTCTTCGTTACTGGTTTAGATTATATTTCTCAGTGGGCTTTCAATTCACGACCATAAAGTTGCCAGAGTTCGTATACTTACTATACTAATATGTCGATACACGGACTATGTTACTTTGATACCAGCTGTTTTGCATCTACATTTCCGCTCTTAATAATGTAGCCAACAAAGCTGCGCGCAGCAAAATCAGAATCAACGGTATTACTGCTTTATCGCATTTAGCATCTTGGTGTCTGGGTTTGGTTGGGTGGTACAGGGTGTGTTTCCGCATTGACTCCACTGCTGTACTCCGTCTTACCCAATGGATTAAATAATAGCTCATACCAAGCTAAACAAATAATCGAGTTCTTTATTTGACAACACACGATAAAGAGACGAGACGAATTAAGAAAGGACAAGAGAGTTCGAGACACAAAACAGAAGTATTTTAAAACAAGAAAAAATTAGTTGCTGCAAAACAAAATTCGGCTGTTCTCGTGACTAAGGCGTATAAGACAGATGGTTCCTTACAGACCAAGGGGAAATTGTGACAGGGCTTTTGGAGCTAAAACATAAACACCATGAATCTCACCACAGCGTCGATAATACAATATTGTTTATTATAAAGACTTTAATTTGCGATATTTTGAAGTTAAATCTATCGCTTTTATACAGTGGGTACTAGCTACTAGAGTTAAAAGCCTATGTTAAAGCGCGTTTGATACTGTAGCCGCACGCGCACACGGTGCTAAATCAGGACTGGCGTATTATATACTTCTTAAGACCTAACGCCTGGTATTGACTTACACAGATCTTATTTTAAGGCACATATACCGTAATCCTTATCCAGATAGTGTAGCAACCACTGGACTTGCAGCACGGACTCTGAATCCGCCAAAATATTCGATATTTCGCTTTTGAGGAACTGTGATGTGACGCTGGTGTCATCCGATCTAACGTCAATGAATTTCACAGGAAACTCGTAATAACATTAACGTAATGTTCGCTGTGTCTTTGTTTTTATCAGGTTTTAAGCCCATACATTGTGTTATGCAAGAAATCGAATATGAAAGAGGGGAAAAACATTCAAATAATTGAATGGAAAGACTTGGACAAAAAGAAGTTTTACACAAGCGGTCTTATTTTGAGTGGACTACTTCGTTTTACAATTTACCCGGCGAATTTGATTAAAACAAGATTGCAGGTTCGTTGACTTATGTTCGTTGACTTATGCCATACTCTAATATGCCGACATGACGTAGCACAGTATTATACTTTATGCTGTAGCATTACAAAATTGCTCTGGCTGTTCTGGTCCATACATGGGATAATGATACACGGTAACACCTTGTGCCCGCTTACAAGTTACCATGTATGTTACTTTGTGGGTGATTGTTTTCTGTATAGCTGACAATTTGGACGACCCATTAGTTACCGTTGGGTTTAGTATTTAAATAAATTAAATAAAGTATTATTTTTTCAGGTTTTAAACAATACAACAAAGCGCTTAAACACAAATTTGCCATAAATTTTAACCACATGCAAAATAAAAAAACCTTTAGTGTCTATTGAATTTAAGATATAAAGGAAAAAAATCAAGTGTCATTCCGGTGCTAGTAAAGAATCCTCCCCTACCTTATTTGCTAATCCCCTAACCACCAACCTCTAACACTTTCCACCAGCCTATTCTGCTATGTACCGAAGGATTCTTTACTAGTGCCGCCATTCCTTTACAGGAGAAATAATAGGACAGTATACAACTTTGCCTTTAACTTTTAACATTTGGTATGCCGTTTAACAATGAATATTTTCCCCTTTAGGCACAAGAAGGTAAAACAGCATACAAAGGTTTGTTCGATGCCTTTAAACAAATTGGAAAGAAAGAAGGAATCAGAGGTTTCTATAAAGGGTTCCCTATCAGTCTTCTTCAAGTAGGTTGATATTTATAGTTTTTAAGAATATTTTATTAACTTCTTCACAACATGCAGTATTGGTTTACTACAGGGATTAACCATTCATAAAACATTATTTCTTTCTTTTTTATCAATAAGCAAGTTTTAACAACTGTTGTTTTACCGTTACTACCCGTCTTTTCGCTTTTTACCAACTCTCTTGTTCTTCGTTATCGTGACTGAAGAGACGAAATAAATTTCATTCATTCAGGAAAGCACGTTAAGTCGCATCTTATGGACAAGGATCTTTTGTGCACCAATTATAAATTCCCATGTTATAACAGCCTATTGGTGTTTTGCCACATGCATATTTTCTTGCTAATTAATCAACTTTAAAGTATTTGTTCTATGGTAAATATTAAATATTATTTATTATTCTGTAACAGTTTAATCTTTCTAACACTGACACTGTATCACCATTTGAAGGTGTTTTTTATTGTTATTTCTTTATTATCAAATTTTGGGTGAAAAAATTATCCCTATGTTCTCTTTAAAAAAAAAATCCTAATTTGTCTTCTTTAATCTTCTCTCCTTGAAACCTTGTTTTTTCTTCTAGGTTGTAGCTGGTCAGCTTTACATTACAACTTATGAAGCAAGTAAAGAAAAACTGTTTAGTAACCAACATATTTCTGTACAGGTAAAAGTTTTTAATGATATATCGATATATTAATATATAGTTACATTAAACAATATATTAAAGTCATAAAGTGAGGTGACATGGGTGTCTATATGAATTTACTCATATGCCATTATTATGGGCAAATAATGTTCTAGCCACTGTGCACTAAAAGTATATTAGGATAAGGTAGATATATTGTTTTAAAAAGGGAAATGTACGAATATAGTAAAATTTTAAAACTTTTTAGAATAAGTCAATAAATATGTTGTGTATGTATATGTGATGTACGTCAGTGATATGCTGATTATAATACAACAATTTCTTCACCAAATTGACACTATATTGATTATTAGTCAGGACCATGAGTCCACGACTGTTTATAATTTTGATATTTGATGTTTGTCATTCATGTTAAAGGTACACGTATAATGTATATGTATATATATACATACATAAAGCTTGTATGTACATTATAACATCGTACCATAATCATATTCACCAAACCTGGGGTGGCAGGGTAGGCAGGTCTCTCCCGATTTTTTTACATTGAATTAATGAGTAAACATTACAACCAATAAAGTGAAATTTGTTTCAAAAAATTGTGTGTTTGACTATTCCTACCTCTCTATGATTATAAAAGTTTGGCGCCTATGACCGTAATACATGATTAAGTGTCACTTATTTATCCTCGCATGGAAGGACATTAACACGTTAATCAGTGCCCTAGTTTCTTCTGCGTGTGCTTGATTACGAGTTGCCACGTGTGTAACTTTGTGGGAGAATGATTGTTTTTCTTGTACGGCTGACTGTTTGGACAATCCATTAGTAACCACTGGTTTGGAACAATCATAGTTAAGCTTAAGCATAATATATTGTTACTTTCCAAAAAACTACGCTTGTTTTGTAAAACAGCATTTATGGCATTTAACTGTAAGTGGCGTCTTAATGTTCTCTATATAAGCGTCTTGTCCTATATTAACTTAACTATACTAAATTCCGTTAATCTGACCCTGATCTGGTGCTCATAGAGTTGAACGATTCTTGTGTAAAAAATACATTAAGGATCCGAAAAGAAATGTAACAGACAATTGTATAATAACAGATATACATTTCACCTTTAAATATAACATATTTATCCCCACAGCATCTGCTCGGTGGGTTTGCAGCATCCACTGTATCACAAACCATCATGGTTCCTGTGGATGTTATATCTCAACATCAACAAGTACTTGGAGCTCAACAAAAGATGACTACTGTTGATATCAAATCAAAGTGAGTTACATAGTAAGAATGTGGATTGGTAGTTAAATAATGTATGTATGTCCCTAAGACCAGAGGATACATGATCAAGGCTCTACCCTGCTACCATTGTGGATGTATGTGACCTTGGGCAAGACCCTTAACGACAATTGCTTTAACCTATCTAAATTTATAGATAAATACAATCATTCAACAAGTTACATAACTTGTAAGCTGGCACTAGGCGTATGAAACAGAACACCCGTATTTGTAACAACTGTCTTTTCCTATATATTGTTATTTAACTTTTCACATAATTTTATCTTTTTCTCCAGGGACCCTAAAGCGGTTAGACGATCCAAACCAAATTTCATCGGTCAATCGATTCGGATTTCTCAACAAATAGTGAATACTGAAGGTTTGCGTGGTTTGTACCGCGGTTACCTTGTATCACTTCTCACCTATGGCACCAACAGCGCATTATATTGGTTGTTTTATTATCTTTACTCTGAACTAATTGAAGACGTCTTACCTCATTCCGATCATTCAATGCGTGAACCCATGCGTATAGTAACAGCTGGTCTACTTGGTTCAACAACTGGCATCATATTAACTAACCCGCTGGATGTTATCAGGACAAGATATCAATTACAGGTGTGTGGATGTGAATAAAATGCTTGTTCATCCCCTGTTTTTCTGACCTGTTGGATTTGTGACTTTCATGTATTAACCATTTAATAATTTCATTTAATAAATAATCACCCACAAAGTAACATACATGGTAACTCGTAAGCTGGCACGAGGTTTTAAACCCGTGTGATACCGACTGTCGTTTTCCGGCCCACGAGGATAAAGTAAATTACATTCATTCATTCACCCAGTGTTTCTGCCACTAAATCAAAAATTTGCAAATTTTAACTTTTAATCTTTTTTCTTGTAATGGTCTATTGGATTTCTAATTTCTATTTTGTTTATGCCTTTAAACCTGAGGTTCTTAAGTTTTATACTGATCCTCAAATAAGCGGTCCTTTCCCAGCTGGTGACCAGTGGATCCTTAAAAAACAATAGGAATATATTTGTGGTAATAGTCCAAATGATAGGGTGTTAAAATGTTTATTAGTTCGAATGTTAGGTGCGCCTGTGCCTCTACAATTTTTGGTTGACATCATATGGTTTAACAACCCTGTATAAGCATACAACTAGGGATGCACATTACAGAATAATTAGGTATTCTAGGATATCCTAGAATACTTTAATTCGAATCTAGAATTCCGAATCTAGAATTTCGAATCTTTTTATATTTATAGGAAAAAAAAATTTTACCCACAAAAGTCAGTTTATTGACCTCTCATAACAGCCTTGTTGGATCTTGAGTTGTAAAATGATCAAAAATTGTACTATTGGGTAGTTTTTGCGTCATGAAACGTATAGCAGGCTATGAAAAGACGTTACGAAACGTTTACTCTCGAAAGTCCCACAAACACAAAAATATTTTTTTCAAAATTAATAGGTTTCAAAAATTGTTAATATAGTATATGAGATGACATGTAATGACGTCATTTAACAGAATACCGAATCCCGTAAATAGATTCGAATACAAAAGGATTCGAATCTCATGGATTCGAAATTCTGTAATGTGCATCCCTACATACAACATCTTTTACTCTGATGTTAGGTGTACATACAAATAAGCAGAGCCATTCGCCACATTATTCAATCAAGTTTATCTATATTTGACCAGCAGCAACATTACACCAATAACAAAAAAAAAAATTGTGACACCTATCTCTTTGATTTATTTTTTCCAAATTTACCTATGCCTTTATTTATTTCAATATCCTTGTTTACAGATTCATGGCAAAGGAGAAAGAGCAACTGCTTGGTCAACTTATAAATCACTTGTTGAAAAGGAAGGTTATAAAGGTCTTTGTAGAGGTCTAAGTGCTCGCATTATACAATCATCATTTAATTCGTGCGTCATAATACTGGCTTATGAATACATCAAGAAAATCAGCAGAAAGAAGAATGTGACAGACTTTGCAACAATTGCGAGCACAGATGGATTGTCTTATGGTTTTCCTGGTGATCTACAGGAGTTAAAACGGGAAAAATCATAAACATTTTGATGAAATTGAACTGAAAATTCAATTCACTGTGATAGCTTTACTAGAAAAGACATTCAAACGCATGCGCGTGTGTTTTAGGTAATTCTGTGTTCTTATTTATTGTCTCCAGTCCTTCGTGTAATTAATACCTCTCAGGTATTTGCAATTCTTGAATTAATTTTATCATTTTTTTAATGTTTACCCCCTAATGCAAATCTGTGAAAAGCACTTGGTGTGTTTTTCTTAATTTCAAATAAATGGCATCAGTATCGAGTTGGCTTTAGTTAATAAACAAAAGGGAAGATCAGATAGATTGTATTTGATAATGTTCAAAGCAGATCTGTTTCTTGGTCTGGTATGAACTTAAATTGCTACTTCAGGCTATTAGGTTTTTTTAAAATATCTGTAAATATAGTAGGTTGGGACAGGATACCTTTAGCACATAATATACAAGTGTTAACAATGGTCGGGGGGTGTCGTGAGAATATGTTTTTTTTTTATTTCTTTGAGGATTCTCTGTTTAACACTAAATAGGACGAGAAAATAGAATAAAAGGTGTCCCATCTTTCCCCATCCTACTTTATATTTCAAAGGGTGAAGCATAAGTGGCCTATTTATAACTTTGTTTGTATTTTGGATATAAGATCAACAACATCGGATATACTGCAAAATACGTATTTACGTAAAATTTTTGATGTATTGACCAGGGAAGGCCATCGGGTTTTATCTTCTTTTAAAAAAAAAACCAGCAAACATCATGCACGCAATCACCTATCGGGTTTTATCTATTTCTGACTTCACTAAATCGGGTATACGATTTTTATGCGTAGGTGAAATAATATCCCCTTATGCGCCACACTCTTATCGGCAACAATCGTAAAAGGAAAAGGATTGAAGGAAATATTTCAATGAAGGCGAAAGTGGATTTATATATTTGGTTATCTGACAGTTTCGTTTTTGCTCGTATGCTGTTTTGTTTAAGGTTATGAAAGTGGTTTCGTAAACAGGATATTTAGTTGCGTTGTTTATTTTTTATATTTATATATAATAAATTCGTACTTAAACTATTTTATTTTTAATTATTGTTGTTTTGAATGTTTCTTTATGTAGTTATTTTGGTCACAATTAACTTTTTCTTTAACTGTTATAATTGAAGTAATATGCATGAATTTGTTATAGAATGAGTGTTAAGTAATAATAAGAGTATACATAGCCTACCTTTTGGATTTAACTTGTGTTGTGTTGTCATGCAAAAAAATGCCTGGTGCTAGTGAAGAATCTTCCCCCACCTTATTTGCTAACGACTAACCCCTAGGTTAGGGGGTTAGGTGTTGATGGTTGGGGGGTTAGTGGTTATAGGGGTTAGTGGTTAGCAAATAAGGTGGGGGGGGGTTAGATTCTTCACTGGCACCCATATTTGCAAATGTTTATTACTTCTTTATTTTTCCATACATGATACTTGAGTAATGCGTAATGAATTTGTTTGTAAGATGAAAAATCCAAATAAAATTTATTGACAATATTACCTAGCTGCTAGCTCAACCAAATTACATTGATACTGAGTTTGGTCTTTTAAAAATTAAACCTTTATTGAAAGAATAGTAATTATAACTTATTATAACATCCTTTTATGGATTTGCACTAGACTTCGAAAAGCCTATCTTCTGCAAACCAGTTTGTTTACAAGATATTTTTATTCTTAACGAACTTTTTCCATCAAGATGTAGAAAATTGATTTTTTGAATAATTGTTTTAAATATTCTGTAAAGATGGGTAAACCCTTGGGTGGGAGAACCATTTGTCAACGTTTAAAGTTGGGAGAGCCGCTCGCTGATATAACCCAACATTACCAATCTTATAGCTCAACAATATCAAGCAAAAAGCCAGAGGTATTTGCTGCGTAAACACAGTGTTATATATATAAGGTTTTCCACAATGTCAACAGCAGCAGTTTGGTTATTGACCGAGTAAATAATAATGCTGTTTGCTCTGTTTAGCCGGACCTGGGTATTTCCAGCTATTTTTATCTGCCTGTAATTTTCTGGTTTCATTTCAAAATTGAACTTGTTTTTAGGACCTTTGGTTCCATGAAAAATTAACACGGGGAAACGCGGAATTTAACTTAAAGAAGTACGGGAATGAACAGGTAACTTATCAACTGCTGTGGACCAAGTGTTTGTATTTAGTTTGTTATTAACTTAACAGTTGTAGAGCAGCGTGTACACACTCAACACACTCGCACTTGGGCCTGTTTAAAGCCAACTCAAACATGACACAATAAATACTATGTTAAATCAATTTGCTTTAATGTAAATCTGGCATGTACATTAATTTATGACACCATAAATTTTATTTATGTATAAATGATTTTAATCTCTTCTGGGTTTTAGAAAACAAATCGTATTTTCTTCCCACCAATGTGGGTTCGTGTAATAAATTTCAGCGAATAATTTAAAATTTAAAAACAAGGGGTTTGCAATAGGTAAATCTGTTCAATTAAGGGTGAACCTGGGAAGTGGGGTTTTGGGCTACACTTAATTACACTCAATTTTGTCACTCTTTCAATAATTTTTCTTTCATCCAAATTTTATCGTCTTTGGTTACTCCCGCCAAAATTTTTAATAATTCATTTCTACACCAGGGCATGTTCCTTGTCCGAGAAAGCATCAACGTCCCGGGCAGTTTTGTATTATCACTCACACATAACGGGAAGGCTCAACATTTCCAAATAAACACTTCAATACATTCCGGTTGCTTCAGCATTGATAACGGACCTCCCTTTGTGGGACTTGACCAACTTATTGCTTTTTATAGGTGATATATATATATGATAAGTTGGAGTTGAATGAATGTAACTTACTTTATCCTCATGTGGCAGGAAAACGACAGTTGTTAATCACAGGTGTTCTGTTTCATACACTTCGCACCAGCTTATGAGTTACCATTATATATGTTACTTGTGTTTGGTTATTTTTACTAAATGGTTGGTTAACAATCACCATAGCTTATCCCAGCACATGCCTGTATTATTGTCTGTGGTGCATTCAGTCTTTAAATTCACCAACTTTATAAATAGACAACACGTCTGTCATAACTGACTTGACATGACTAATTGACACATTTTCAGTTGGTAGGACTCTATAAAGGACATGGTAGCTTAGTAAGGACATAAATTAAACCACTTCGATGCACCAAAGCTTCCTCAGTTTGTAAAATAAAATATTGCAGCAATTACCAACACTGAGTTAATTTCTTTACTATCCTATTTTACTGCAGTCTGCAATACATTCTACTACTTCTCATAGCTGCAATTCACCCCTTCATTGTTCATTTCACTTTCCATTTCACCCTTTTTAAATCATTTACTCTTTCCAGTTATTTTACCCTTTTTCTTTTTACCTTCTCTAAATCGTTTTACAGCTGCAATTTACATTGTCCATTTCACTCTTTTAATTTTTCCTTTTAAATTATTCACCCTTTTTATTTTACCCTTTTTAAATCGTTTTACCACTTCCAGAGCTGCTTCCAATGGTTTACCCACCATTTTAACACGTTCATGCGTTGGTTACGAGTTACGCCCCTCCCTCCGACAGTTCGGCACAAACACCATCTTACACCAAGCTGTTGACGAAGAAGTAGAAACCGGAGTCTTCAGGAAGATCTTGCAATCAAACCACTGTCCTAACCTCAATATAAGGTGAGGGGGGGTTGCCATTGGAATCATGGAATATTATTAAATAAATACACTCCACGCAATCTTATGGAGTGCTGAGCAGTTTTAATGGGTTAATTGTAGAAGCATTTTGCCACAATTTTCTTCGGCTCATAGTTTTGACTTTTGATAAAAACATGGCTTCAGTTTCATTTACACACAGATAACATAAAAATGTTATGAGCTTCTCAAGTGTTATTGCTTTATAATCAGGCTTTTATGACATGTAACTTGTTACATTTGGTAGCTCAAACTAGGCTGATATGCTGTATACAACAGACTTGAAATGGACCAACTCTTGCCTGAATTCCAGGTCCCAGGACGTGCCATGTTGTAGAACCATCTAGAATAGATTAGATAAGACTGGTATTCCTTATAGACAGGACTAGGCAAGAACATACAAGACATACTGTAGTTGACCACTTTTGTATTATATTATCAATGTTAATGACACCATAACTACCAACCCAATGCGTTGGGGAAAGTGGTGGGCTCCAATATCTGGTGAGGTCCATGCATCAGCACCCTAGGTGTTGGGGTAATGGGCCAATCCTGGCCTAAATCCTAGAACCCATGGCGTGCCACGCTAGCGGACCTTATTGATATAGAATACAATAGAAGGTCAATGTATTCTAGTATTCTACATTTATTCTACATACAGAAATCTAAATGGACGCACAGCTTTACAAGAAGCAGCCGCTCGTGGCTTCAATGATTTGGTTCTCGAGTTGTATAAACATGGTGCGGATGTGAAAACGAGAGATTATGAAGGGAGTTCAGCATTGCATGTAAGTTGTGGCTTGTGGCTTTTCAGCATTGCATGTAAGTTGTGGCTTGTGGCTTTTCAGCATTGCATGTAATTTGTGGCATGGATTCAAGGTTTTGTGTGAACGTGTCTATGTAGAATAAATGTAACTAAAATGTTTGAATTGAAAAATAATTAGAATGTAAATCTGTCAAAAAAACACATCAAAAAAACGTTTTATTTTCTTAAGATTACTTACATATTAAATAACAAAATGTCTTTTACCATATAATATTAACAATAATGAAGTGTTGTACATAAACATAAATCATATATGAAATTATATAAACCATATATGAAAGTATATAAACCATATATGAAAGTATATAAACCATATATGAAAGTATGTATTACATTGGTTGCCACATGGGATGTACATATTACAATAAACTGTTAAGCATCCACCTACACTACTTCCTCATGCTTATACCATTTAATTTAAAGCAAGACAGCACACAATGTGTCTGCAATAAGCTGTATATGATATAATATACATATTATCAATATATCATTAATATATCAATTGTATTCATAATATTGTTTATAAACCATGACTGAATAAAGTATTTTTTTCTCTTTAAATGCAATAATATAACCTGGCTACAAAATGCTAAAATACTCATTATTTTAGTTAGTTTTAATTATATTTTATATATGTTATATAAAGTGTATTTTTAACAAATTCTTTGTTAAAGACTATAGCCTTTTTCTATGTGTGGCATTTGCAAAACGCCACCGTGAATTTCAAGGGTTATTTATTCCTTAGCTTGCCTGTGGTGCTGACAAACCAGAGACGTGCAAGATCTTAGTGAAGCATTGCCACGCAAAACCACAAGATAGGAAATGTAAATCAGGATGGGTTCCATTACATGAAGCTAGTTACTGTGGCAACCATGCTTGCATTGAAACATTGCTTGTGCATGGAGCTGCTTGCCATCCACGGTGAGTTGCGTGGAAATCTTGGGTTCTGTAAAGTGTCTGTTCAAGCTTGTACAACTTTACTTTTCAAAAATAAATATCAAAAATAATATTTGAAATTATTTGTGAACACTGAAAGAGTTCACCTGTTATACAACACTGATGTTCTTACAAAACATTTAGTGATCACTAGGTTGGAGCAAAACAATATTGGCAATTTTTTTTTAAACCAAGCTTGATAGTTTCGTATAATTAATTGGCATTGCATACTGGTAAGAAACAGCTCAGTAATTTTTAACTGAGGTTGTGAATTACTCCTCAAATTGTAAATATGAAATCCTAATACTATAGATGAAAAACCCATAATTAAAATGTAGTTTTTACTTTTGTCTTCTATAACATTCTTTAAAACCATTCCCTGCTGAAATTTAAAAAAGTAAGATTAAGATATATTTTTTAATTTCAAATATTCTAAACCTCAGTTGTGTAAATGGGGAAACACCATTGGACCTGGCACGTAAACGTAACCACCGGCAGTGTATCCAAGTATTGGAGCGATACCGACCTCCTAAACCACAACGCCCACAAACCAGTTGGTTGCACGATGCTATGGATAGATTTGTGAGTGCTTTTGGTATTTCGTTTAATATTTAAAGTTGTATATTCAGCAAATATTGCTACCAGGGATGAGGGTTATTTAATATAATAGAGTTTTCTTTGCTTTACAAATTGTGTTTAAAATACAATAGAATCAGTGGTAAATAAAACACTTTAATATCCCAATCTACATAACATGGCCTAGAACACGGTAATTGAATATACCTCCATATTATGTTTTACAAACATGGAAAGCTGTATTAAAATACAATGACATCAGTGCTAAATAAAACGCTTTGATACTGAACTACACAAATGTGCACTGGAAAACCATAATTTGGGCTAAGTTTTTCATCCCCAGAAAGCTGTATTAAATCACACCAGCGCTAAATAAAACTCTTCAATACCAAACTACATAACATAGGCAGGAAACCATAGTATAACATAACTAACCCCTATGTTTTCCGCCTCCAGAAAGCTGTAGAAATGCTTGAGATGTCTGGTCTTGTTGACGGCTCATTCATGGTTAGATTGAGTAAACGTAACCCCGGTCAACATGTGCTTACTATGGCTCACGATAAAACTGTCTACAATTATGAGATAAGGAACCGGGTAAGTTGGTTTATGACTCTCATGGTTTTAGTGGTTAGTTGCTTACATCGTAAACGAAGGGTACCGGGTTCAATGCTTAGGTGCTCAACTAATACGAAAATTGCTCCAACCCAGTGGTCACTAATTAGTAGTAAGACCCTAGGTGCTAGGGTAATGGGCCAACTGCAGCCAAAATCCCAGTTTCATGGCGTGCCAGTCTTTGCTATTTTAACTTTAGATAAGTGTTAAATCTTTTTTCCTTATAACCATATACTAGTAGTAGTCAGTTATGCACGGGCAAAACATTAATTTTTGTGTAATAATTGTGGCATAAAGACAAACATAGAAATATACACAAGTTGAATATATACACAATATGTTTACAACCTAACCACAAATAGGTTACATTAAACTAAAAAATTACTTTTTTAACCCAAGATCTGTATTACTCACAGACAGTATAGCATCAAACAAAGTTGTGTGAATCATAAAAACTATTGTTAACCCATTATGAGTCATAACTATTACACAGGGCAACCAGTGGTATTACATTGATGATGGTCCATTATTTACGTCGCTCGAATATCTTGTAGATTATTATTGTCGATGTTCGGACGGACTGCCTGCTGAACTAACTTCACCTGTACCATCAGCAAGGCAAGTATATGTGGGGTTTAGATGGGTGTGTTTGTGTCATGATAGAATACCTTGACACCTATGGCTTGACACCCTGGCACTTATGACACTTGACGCCCTTGACACTTGACGCCCTTGACACTTGACACCCTTGACACTTGACGCCCTTGACACTTATGGTTGGCAAGTATATGTGGGGTTTAGATGGGTGTGTTTGTGTCATGATAGAATACCTTGACACCTATGGCTGTAAAAAAGTAGCAAAAATTCTTTAAACACTGTATAGTGGGGTGGGGGAGATGGAAGACCTTTAGTAAATATCCTGATCGTGTTTTAAACAATTAACAACGGTCTATGATGAAAGTAGTGAGGATACGGTTTTATAATTCATTGAATCTTCTTTGTTTACTACTAAATAGGTCGAGAAAATAGAATGAAAAGGTGTCCCATCTTTCCCACCCTACTATATAATAATAACTTCACATTAAGAAAAATACAAGTTAACTTTGTTTACTTCGCCCACAGACACAGAATTTTTCTAACTTTCTGTTTTAGATAAAAAATAAAAGTTTTTTTTGCGTTTTTTTTTTCCTTTTTTTTGCGTTTTTATACATATGTGGCTACATTGTACACCATACAAGTTGTTAACTATACAAGTTGTCCACTCTACCCTCAGATACAATCACCAATTCGATCGACCTCCAATTCTCCCCCCTCCTACTCCTGTTAAGGTAATTTTAATATCAAGCGATTTGGTTTATTAGAAAACTATTCTAAAATTGTATATTCTTTATATAAACTATATTTTAAGAACACTGTTTGGCCCTCATTGCCCCACTAGAAGAACACTGTTTGGCCCTCATTGCCCCACTAGAAGAACGCTGTTTGGCCCTCATTGCCCCACTAGATATTATCATATTTACATATTTACATATCGTCATATCCTACCATCACCAGCCCTCAGTAAATTAATACACATATTACATACACTATAGGTGTATTCTTGGGATTAAGTCAAAAGTTGACTCATTGTAAACTGTTTTTTTTAACCAACCGATCTTAACCAAATCTTTTAAACATTCTTAAAGCCAAATTTTGTTTTCGTAACAGGCGTGTTTAAACTATTCGTTTTTTCAACCAGCTTATCTTAACCAAATCTTTCAAACATTCTCAATGCTCCAAAGTCAAATTGTTTTGCTCTCATGCAAAAAGTCATAACTCCCCTTAATATAAAGGTATAAACACCACTAGATATTAACGTGTCCCTTCTCAGCCTCCAGTGGTTGAAGACAAGAAGAAGTTTGTGGACCACCAGCGCCACGTTCCCACCCCCACACCCCCGAGACCCCGGATTATTAAACCTGAGCACGTGGTGTTGGGGCGTGAGTTGGGACAAGGAGAGTTCGGATCCGTGCTTAATGGTGTGTGGACCAACCCTGCTGGCAAACAGGTATTAGTTGTAATGTTTATACTTTCTTTTTTATTCTGTTCTTTATGGGTGTCTTTGTCAAGGGATTTAGACCAGATTTCGCTTAGATATGCGCGTTGATGTTATGGGCCTTGTGGCCTAATTTTTTTCACCATCTAATTGAGAATTAAATTTGTTCGATGCCGCCATGGTAAAATCTACTCTTACATCTTTGGTTGGGAGAAGTTTCTTAACAAAATACAGTTTGCCCACCCATGGTGTTAGGTATGTGGCAAGTATTGCTTTTGTTGTAATGTCACTCATGCATGAATGAATAAATGTAACTTACTTTATCCTTGCGTGTCCAGCCAACTTCGAGTTACCATGTATGTTGCTTTGTGGGTGATTACTTTTTTGATAGATTTTTTTATTTTTTTATGTATAGCTAATAATTTGGACAATCCATTAGTGACCACTGGGTTGGAGCAAATGCCGTAAGTGTCTTGCCCACATACGACCACAATGGTAGCAAACTAGCAGTGACGAGCTTTGAATCCATAACCTCTGAAGAAAAAGCTTCTTTAAATAACACTTCATTGTTAAAACTCCCCAATAACAAATTTAAACCCTTTACTTTCCCCAGATTCCCGTTGCACTAAAAACCCTCCACGGTGAGCACATAAACACGGGGGAGACCGAGTTTCAACGTGAAGCTGAGGTGATGATGGAGCTAGACCATCCATGTATTGTGCAGTTGTATGGAATATGTAGAGGGGAGACGCTGATGATGGTGAGTGGGGGGTGTATGGGTATATGAATAAATGAATGTAACTTGTTTTATCCTCGAATGACCGGAACACGACAGTTGTTATAACATTGGTGTTGAAACACCCCGTGCCAGCTTACGAGTTGCCATGTATGTTACTTTGTGGAATGTGGGTGATTATTTTTATTTTTTTGGTCAACCTATTAGTGGCCACTGGGTTGAAGCAATTGCCGTTTAAGTGTCTTGCCCAAGGACACATATGCCCACAATGGTAGCAACATCGAGCCTTGAACCCATTACTTATTGGTTACAGGCAGGTGCGCTAACCACTTTGCCAGGTTGCTGGCAAAGTGGGTAAAGTGTGTATGGCAGGGATCTGGGTTTGAGTTCGAATTTACCCATTACCCTAAATTATAATGAGTTCTATTCCATATAAGTAAGGTTTATAAACTGCCTTATTGTAAGGCTAGCTTGGGAGTATGAAATTTAGACCAGAGTTGGCCCATTACTGTAAAACCAAAGGGTGCTACCATCTAGACCCCTCTGAGGTAGTGTATAGACACTTAATAAGGGAGATTCCTTTTCTCTTCGTATGGAATCCTAGAGCATAGCATATGGTTTCACTGCTAAATGTCCATGACAAACGCCACCGCGCTATAAAAGTCATGCCATGGCAACTTTAAACTAGCAATGTCCTATGGCAATTTGCTTTTGCCACAGTAAATATCGAGGGTCATATAAACTAACCCAACATCGCTTCAGGTTCAAGAACTTGTAGCCATGGGTTCAGCATTGGATTACATACTTGATTACCCCATGCACACGGCGGTGTCCGACTTTAAACTATGGGCGGCACAAATAGCAAGCGGGATGACTTACCTCGAAGAAAAAGGGTGGGTTGTTGATATATATATATATCAAGTGTTCTATAACTTTCTATATGGATGAGGTTCTCTGCATAGAATGCCATGAAAAATTTAGGTCAAACTTGGTTCATTGCCGCAATCTTGCAGCATTACTTAATCTTAAATGATTTCATGATGTACTTGATATGTTTAATGTTTTGTAACATTATATTAGTATTCTATATGGGTGAATTCCTATGACGTATAGTGGGACTTGGAATTTGGGCCAGAGTTTGCTCATTACCCCAATAATACAACATTACTCAATTTTTGTATTTTTACCAGGAATACTAGGCCAACGACATCCAGGTCCAATGGCTTGACTAACTTGCACGCATAGGGGATAATTACTTTTAAAATTACATATATACATTCTTTTCAGTATTTTTAATATTTTGTTTATAAAATAGTTTGTTTTATCACGTATGCACATTATCTATATAATGATGTAACACTAACCATTATGATGTAACAGGTTTGTCCATCGCGACCTTGCATTGAGAAACATCTTACTCGCAAGTAAACAACTCGTTAAAATATCTGACTTTGGATTGAGCAGAGCAGTTGGTGCTGGGAGTAATTATTATAAAGCTTCGGCTGGCGGGAGGTGGCCGGTTAAATGGTGAGTACCTCGTGCTCGCTGTCGAGTAATAGCAGTGGTTAGCAAGCCTTCCTATAACTCTTTACCGGCAATTGCTTTAACCCAGTGGTTACTAATGGGTTGTCCAAATTGTCAGCTATACAGAAAAGGAATTTCCGATAAAGTTACATACATGGTAACTTGTAAGCGAGCACAAGGTGTATGACACAAAACACCCATTATAGCGACTGTCGTTGCCCCACCACTAAAATGGTTAAATAATTTTTATACAATCACCTCATGCTCCCCGTCGACAGGTATGCACCAGAATCGATAAACTACGGAACGTTTTCCTCGAGTTCCGACGTATGGAGTTACGGGGTGACGTTGTGGGAAATGTTTTCACGCGGGGACCAACCTTATGGGAACATGACAGGGGCTCAGGTGCGTTGCGTTATAATACAGATTGTGACTTCGTTAGAAAAACTATGGTCTAACTCTAAGTTCCCATGGCACGTTACGTTGCAGGATCTCACCCACAAAGAACATACCCTAATGTTGATTTAATATCCACTAGTTCCAAGCTTTTAAAACCATTATTTAAATTATCAGGAAACCTAAGATTTTGTGGTCTATTGAATATGGCGGAAAGACGTGCCTGGCAATCTGGCATTTAAACAGTAGCATGGAAATCTTCTATTTGTTATCAACTACATAGGTTTTACCTTGACTGAGTAATTCCTAGTAAATAGACAAAACAAAACTAAAATGTAAATTTTTGGTTTCCATAATGAGATAATAAGATAAACAGTAACCATTGTTACATAACAATGATGATTATTCCACCAGGTTATCCAATATATTGAAGACGATAAACGAAGATTACAAAAACCTGATGGTTGTCCCGATAAAGTTTATTCTATTATGTCACAGTAAGTCATTGTTTTATGAACTTATTTATTTTTGTGGCCGTTTGTTATATAGTAGGGTGGGGGGAGATGGGACACCTTTTTAGCACATAATATCTAAATATCCTGGTTGTGTTTTAAACAATTATTAATGGTCAATGAGAGTCATGGGCATATAGTTTTATAATTTCTTGTATGTTCTTTGTTTACTACTAAACGGGGCGAGAAAATATAGGTAAAAGGTGTCCCGTCTTCCCCCACCCTACTGTATCACAGGTGTTCTGTTTCATACACGTCATGCCCACTTACGAGTTACCACGTATGTAACTTTGTAGGTGTGTTTCGTTATGGCTGACAATTTCTTTTGAGGGGTTAATTGGCCAAATCATGTCACCTGCTTTAGCATACGACCTCACCCATATGAAACAAAGAATACTTTTAACAAATAATCATTTATTTGCAGATGTTGGGCGTACCAGGCGAATGAACGACCAACTTTTCGAAGGCTTCACACCAAGTTTCGTAACGACCCTGATTATTTCAATATGCAAGTCCCTGGCCACCAGTGAACTATTGTACTTAATGTGATTTTATTGCATCACAGTAGCGTTTGTTGTTGCGATTATGATGAAATAAGTTAATAATGGATTTAAATTGATTCACCATTCTGCCTATGCATACAATGAATGCTGCAATTGCTCATTTTAATTCTTTTTAATGTTCCGCCATGTTTTTACATCATGATGATTGTATTGTGACATCACAATGTAAGGTCTTGCCTCAACAATGCTTTTAAGTGACATAGGCAGTTATTATGACGTATGCAGAGTTATATATTCAGCTCAATCATTCAATACATTCTTGCTTCACAAATGACGTGTGTGGTGCTTATGACGTAACAAGTGATTGATTGTTACACAGCGGAAGTCGGTTCCCTTTAAATGAATATTGGCGGGAAGACTGAATTACTCTGCAGTTTTATACTATTTTTATGACAAAAGTTAAAGTTCGTTATAGCGAATTTAGGTTATAAGTAAAGTTAGAAAAGAAATAATTGGTTTGGTCCCAAACGAATAAATATTGATTAATAAAAGTCAGTTAATTTTTATAATTATTGCTACAAAAATCCAATTTTAATTAAGAAATATTAGTTAGATTAAATATTGCGTACTTTTTTAAATTGCTGAGTCTTTAAACAGCAAATAAGCAAAAGCATATTATTAGTGGGACCATATTTTAGTTCGACCAACTTTGTATTTTACGAAATGTTTTGCGCCAAATTTTTGTCCCGCGAGTTCTTTGACAAGCTGTTATAATAGCTGAAAAAGCATCGAATAAGAGATATTGAAAGTTTCTTGAAATGAAGAGAAGACGCAACTTCGATAACTGTAGGTCACCGTCACCAGAAAGTCGACGCCGCCAACCAACGACAAATACCTGTAAGACTACTTATTTTGATGTTCCGTTTTTATCTTAAAAGCACAAAATACATCCTAAAAATGTAGTTTTGGTGCTAGTCCCCTCACCTTATTTACTAACCACTAACTACTTCACTAATGCCGTAGATTCTTCACTAATGCCGTGTTTTTTTTATAATGTTGGTAAAAATAAGCAGTAACTTGTATTTTAAAATGATAATTGTTAATAATTTTACTTTTTATAACAATACATGATGAATTGGCTTTCATTTTCATATATATGAATCAAATATGACTTATGAGTTTGTTTAAACTATAAATCTTTTAATTTCAGATCAAATCACTCCAACTACTCTGTCGTCTAAATCTCTGAAAGATTTTCGGTGAGTTGATTATTATAATGTAAACATATTAAGGTTTTTTAGCTGAGTTCGGTTCAATGCTTGATGCGGATAAGCCTATGTTTCCTAAGGTATTAACAAACATTGATTTTAAAAGCTAACTTAAAAATTTCTACATTGAATAATAAATACACTTTGTCAATTCCATATTAATTAAGGTCCTTTAATTGGGTTTGTCTTTGTTTGGCACCGTGGCTTAGTGGTTAGACACCTGCATCATAACCCAAGCATATCGGGTTTAATGCCAGGTACTGAGGGAGTTTATATGTTTGGGCGACAACATTCCTTTAAAAAACTGACTGAACTACTTCTACATTAAATATTAAATGCACTTTGTCATTTTATTGTTTCGTTAATATGTAGTTTTATAATAAAGCACAATGATCCTGGTGCTGGTAAATAATCCCACTTGTGCCAGCATTATTATACAACAATCAAATTATAATGATGTCATAATGGCAATTATAGGAAGGCGAAATCGGAGCTTCGTATTTCACCTCGATCACCAAACGAGGATGGAAAAGAAAATACTTCGCCCGAAGCCCAATGGAATAAAAGTAAATATTGTTTCTTTAATAAAGTTTAATCTGTTATATATTTATAATGAAGCTCATTCTATTCTATATGGGTGAAGTCTTACAACAGAGCGTGCAATGGGAATGGGTCATGGGATTTTAGTTGCAGTTATTGAAGTATACAATCGAGTCTTTTGGTTAAAATTGTTCCTGACCTAGCACTTTATTGCTGAATAATTCTAGTTGCAACCAGAAACAGAGTTAAATCAACTTCTACTAAAGTAGCAGCAGCGGAAACCAAGTGTACACTATTTTTTTTTATATTTGATAAATATTTGACATTAGGCCATAATATTTATTATAAAACTTTATTTTTGTTATCCAGTACATCAGTTGCAATTAAACTTGAAGTTGTTTTTTTTATTAAATATGTTTTTCCAGCTTTAAACAAACATTCATTCTATGGATCGCAACCAAGTCCCTCCCATGAGATGAATAATAATCCACCAACAATCACTCCGAACAAATATCGAACCTTAACTCCGGTATGTTATGCGTTATATATTTCTGATCGTTTTTGTGCCAGTTTTCAGGACATTGTGGTGAAGTAAACTTGAATAAGAAGTTATACTATTATAAATACTTTTTACATTTTATCTCACTCTACATCCGTACTTCAACTCATTATTGTTGGATTATTGTGTCTTACACAAGAATACACTTATACAAGGACGCATACCCAGGATTTATTGCATATATACACCCGCGTGGACAGCGGACCCATTTATACCCATACGTGTACGTTATTACCTAATTTTTAAAGGTCTTTATTTGACTTATGTTTGATATTCAATTTTTGAAAAGGTTTGGTTGTTTTTATGACGATTAGAAGCGGTTTGTAAAGAGTTTTACTGTGTTGAGCATTGAACTCAGTTTCATTCAGTTACAATACTAGCTTCCAACCATGATACCTGACTGAAATATGTTTTTAGAACATTATTATGTTTCCAGGTCAAACCATCAAGTGTTCGACGTTCGTTGTCGTTGGGAAACCCCAAACCTGAAGTCGTTGACACAAAGTAAGTTTGTATGAAAATAACAACATATTAATCGTGATTATTCTGCAACAAAAATGTAGTTGTTACAAACTTACAATATAGTCCATTAAATTAACCTCAAGCAATGTTGCTGAGGTTGTACAGTGTGTCACACTATGAAAGCTAAAAATTAAAACTAATGTTTAGACCAGAGTTGCTTTTTACCCCAAGATTGTATTTGTATATACTTATTTTATTCAATATGTGTGAGGTCCTACAGTGAGACAAGCCATGAAACCTAAGATTTAGGCCACAGTTGGCCCATTACCCCAACATTGTATATGCACATTTTATATTCTATATGGGTGAGGTTCTACAGTGATCATGTCATGGGACCCGGGATTTAGACCAGAGTTGGCCCATTACCCCAACATTATATATACACATTCTATTTTATATGGGTGAGGTCCTACAGTGAGGCATGCCATGGGACCTGGGATTTAAGCCAGAGTTGGTACATTACCCACCGACCCTACTTGTATTATTACTATTATACACCAGTGGGTAAACTTCACTTCCCCAGAAAACCAACGTCCAGTTTCAACGATGGCAACAACAACAATGAGTCGGCAAAGGAATTCGTTAAACCACTTGGTGACTCGGGAAATTTATTATCCACGAATCATTATGGAGGGTGAGTCAGCAATAATTTTCTGTTCTTTCGTAAATAAAGAAGTTACGAAAATAAAGAAGTTTCTTGCTTAACTGTGTACCAGTATTTTCGAAAATCGCAAGGCGAATTTGTTGAAGAATTTCTATAGGATTGCTTAGTAGTAAATACATTAGTTATATCTAATTACTTCTACATTTAGATTCCAAAACCTTGGCAACACATGTTATATGAACTCCGTTCTCCAATCATTGTTCCGAATTCCCCCGTTCCAACATGATCTACTTTACGTGAAGGGGAAACTTAATTCAAGACTTTATCAAGATTCACTCTTGGTGTAAGCTGATGGTTTAACTTTATTTGTAACTTGTTTGTTGCTGAATTACTCAAAGTTTCCATGCTTAGATTTATACAATGTTTGTAATTGTAAATAGTAAACATCTATTTTTTACAATAACAGTCAAGACTCAAAGGGGTTTTGTGAACCACTGTAGTATAGAAGGAAACTCATTTTTGGTCAAATGCTTTGGGAAGCCATTCATAAAGCATAACACTTAAGTATAACACTATTATGTCTTCCATATATTAGCTAATTTATTTATATATTCATGATAACTGATTTAAAAAAGTGCTTCCCATCCTTTATGCCAGTCAGACTGTCACCCAAATGTTTTTATAAATTTCCAACTTTTTAAGTTTAACTTATAAATAAGATAATGTTGGTTCTTCTAATAACAGATTTTGCAATAATAGTAATGGCTTTGTGAACCACTGTCTTATTGAAGAGAACTTAATTTTTTGTGATGCCTTTGGAAGCAATGTAACATGAAACCTATACTTTGTATATAAAGATAATGTTAATTCATCCATATTTAGATCGATGGTGAATCTGATGAAACATTCGGGAAACTCTTGCCTGGAGAAAGGGGTTTTGCTTCGTAAGTTCAAGCGAGCTATTTCTTCAAACGCTTCACAATTCAATGGTTATGCTCAACATGTAAGTAACGGGGTGTCGGGTTAAGGTTCTATTATGTAGTAGGAGGGGAGAAGATGGGACACCTTTAGCACTTTATATCCAAACATTCTGATCGTGTTTTAAACAATTACCAATGGCTTATGAAAGTCGTGAGGATACGGTTTTATAATTCTTTAAATTTTCTTTGTTTACTACCAATTGGGTCGAAGAAATAGAATGAAAAACTGTCCCATCTTTTTTATATAGACTTAACAACATGTGGCATCGGATAACTTGGGTTGTAAAACGAACCCAAACAAATTAAGAGACTTTTAGGATTCTCTCATTTTATCATAAACTGATCACAAGTGTAGGCTCCAGTTTTTCCCAATAAAACTACAACAGTAGTAACAGTTTCTATGTAGGTTAAAAAATGATATAATGTAGAATAATACAGCAAATCCTTTAACATGAACATGCGCACCCATGTTCCACAAATTGGGGTGCACCTGCTCCCAATACACCCCTGAATTGTTGCCATACATTACAGGATGCTCATGAATTTCTCCGCTTGTGTCTCGATGTTGTACAAGCCAATGTAACGCAAGCAAACAAGGAGATGATGGAAGTCGTTGATTGCCCCGTTGTTTCAAACTTCTCGTTTAAAGTCAAACAACAAGTTACATGCGCGAGGTAAAAAGTTTGTTATTGTTGAAATAATAATGTATGTAACTTATTTATCCTCACATGGCGGGAAACGACAGTTGTTATAACACGGGTGTTCTGTTTCATACACCTTGTGCGTGCTAACTAGTTACTACGTATGTAACTTATTTATCCTCGCATGGCGGGAAACGACAGTTGTTATAACACGGGTGTTCTGTTTCATACACCTCGTGCCCGATTACAAGTTACCATGTATGTAACTTATTTATCCTCACATGGCGGGAAACGACAGTTGTTATAACACGGGTGTTCTGTTTCATACACCTCGTGCCCGATTACAAGTTACCATGTATGTAACTTATTTATCCTCACATGGCGGGAAACGACAGTTGTTATAACACGGGTGTTCTGTTTCATACACCTCGTGCCCGATTACAAGTTACCATGTATGTAACTTATTTATCCTCGCATGACGGGGCAACGACAGTCGTTATAACATGGGTGTTCTGTTTCATACACCTCGTGCCCGATTACAAGTTACCATGTATGTAACTTATTTATCCTCGCATGACGGGGCAACGACAGTTGTTATAACACGGGTGTTCTGTTTCATACACCTTGTGCGTGCTAACTAGTTACTACGTATGTAACTTATTTATCCTCGCATGGCGGGAAACGACAGTTGTTATAACACGGGTGTTCTGTTTCATACACCTCGTGCCCGATTACAAGTTACCATGTATGTAACTTATTTATCCTCACATGGCGGGAAACGACAGTTGTTATAACACGGGTGTTCTGTTTCATACACCTCGTGCCCGATTACAAGTTACCACGTATGTAACTTATTTATCCTCACATGGCGGGAAACGACAGTTGTTATAACACGGGTGTTCTGTTTCATACACCTCGTGCCCGCTTACGAATTACCACGTATGTAACTTTGTGGTTGTTTTTCTATATGGCTAGCAATTTAGACAATCTGTTAGGGACCAATGGGTTGAAACACTTTTCGTTTAGTATTTTGTCTAAGGATACGCCACAAAGGTAGCAGCATCGAGCTTTAAACCCATGAACCATGAAAGATTAAGAAACATCGTTATAATGAGTTTAATATTTTTACTTTAGATGCAAATCTTCCTCGAACACAGAGGAAGAGTTCCTTGATCTTCCCATTGATCTCCAACACAGGTAGAGTAGATATTTATATTTTAGACATGGCGTGTTATCTATTGGTAAACGCACTGTTGCAACGAGGGAACTTATACTGTATTGTGAGTTGGGCAGCCACGCTTTTATTTCAAACTTTTATTCGAGTAGTTTTTACACCTAGCAAGGTTTTGCTGCTAATTCCCTTCTCTTTGCTATTGTAATTAATTTGATCTTCGCTGTCGTATTTAAAGAGACAAAAAAAATTATGTTTAATAATAACAATATCTGTTTGGCTCTTCGATTACAGCAAAGGTTAAGAATAAAAAATGGAAAGTTAAAATTTATGGTTCTTTTTATAATTTCCAATGTTTCCAAATTTATCTTTTTATCCAAACATCACGCACAGGGAAAACAACAACTCGGTGATGAGTTTACAAAACCTCGTCGATCTTTCGTTTGGTTTAGAGGAAGTTGAACACAAATGCGATAAATGCGGCCACGATAAAGCTAATGTGGGGAGGAAGATATCAAAGTTACCAAGGTAGGTACGGTTGTATTTGATTATAGAAGTTTCCAAACTATTGTGCTGTATATAATATATATAGCTGTCTTCAGTGAGCAGTGAGGGGCACGTAAGGGTGCTATTATGCATAAATACAAGAGGCCCTTTTTCTCACGTTTATCTTTCGTATAAATACAGCGTCTCGTGTTCATTCGCCCCCTAAGTTTACCGCTCGCAATACAACATTCTGTAACCACTACACTACTGGTGTCCTGGCTGTAAAGGTCTAAATATCTTATTAGCACTACAGTATGGTGGCTTACTATGATAGCCATAGAGTTCATGGCAATAAACCATGAAAGGTTGGGAAACACTGGTCTAAAAGCGGGGACTAACATTTATATAGGTTGCACTAATATATGCTGTCATATTACGTTGTAGAGCCATACTATTAAAGGTTGAGCATTTTCATATGCATCTTAATATATAAATTGTCCCACCATAATACATGTATTGGCCCCAGAGTCATGATGATGTATTTGAAGAGATATTCGTACAATCATACTGCGGATGTAAGCGAGAAATTACGGGAACGCGTTCATTTACCTTCATTCATATCGTTCGGACATCTATGTTGTAGTGATGTCACAATAACTGTGCCGCAGAAATACAAAGACATTAATGACATCATAAACGGGAACAATGATTCTGTGTAAGCGGTCCGAATTGGAATTTTTAAATTTCTTGTTATATTAAAAATAAATGAAATATTTGTTTTTTTACCGTTTGTTAGCATTTACTAAATTTTTTAATCTTGACGTCAGAATAGTTTAATTAATAATAATTTATCGTTGTATCTGCAGTGAAATGATGGGACACACTAACAACAACAACAACAACAACAACAATAATAACGAGCCAGAGAAGTTATTAACTTTTAATTACGAAGGTAAATTCGGTAACATTAAATGATCAATTCTTTCCTATTAAGTTACATCTTTTTTTGACAATTTTAAATGAGAATTTTAATGTATAAGGCTCTTTATTTTAAGTATTTTAAAAAATGATATATATATAAAATTTTTATGAATTTTTTAGATTTTTTTGGAAAAAAAATATTTTTTATGATTTCCATGTTATGTTTTCAAAATTAGGGATGTGCCGAGCCGAGCCCGAACTCAAAAGCTCGTGCCCGAGCGTCTCCTTTTTTGACGCTCGGCGCTCGGCTGAAAACTGGGCCGAGCGCCGAGCCTTATGCTATAATGTTACACGCGAGAGCGAAAAATATTAAAAATGAAAAAAAAGTGAAGCTACTAAGAGGAGATAACGAGACTAGTCAGCGTAGCTTTCTCTTTAATTATTTTTCGTTCGTTGTGAATTTGCTCTCTCGCAAGTAACGAATCGCAACGTCAGCGAATTTGCCCGTATCGAATTACAGCCGTTGTCGAATTACACGAGCGCCCAATGTTTTCGTATCACATTTTAAATAAAAAGCCAAAAACTCTTAAACTTTTTTATAATGAAATAATATAAATTGCTGCAACCACGGTTTTGCAACCACAGAGTTTTGCAACCCCTAAGCCACCTTTACCGCAGACACGTACGCAGCCAGAAAGTGCTAAGACGCACACACACGCGTTGCATTCAATATAACATTCCTTCGCTTGGAATTAGAACAATTTTTCATTCAATTGTTACGTCACGTGTCCTATCGCAACGTAACTATTAATTATGACGTTTTATAATATAACAATCGGGAGGAATGTGCCCACTGCCCAAGTTGGGCAGCCCAACCAACCACGAAATCAAAACATCGTGTATCAGCGTCACATTTTTAAACTCTGCGCCGGCGTATGAAATAAAGGAAGACGCATGCGGTAGCATACATTCCACACGTAACAAACGAAGCAATCGTTGTGAATTTATTCTCGTGAAAAATGACGTAATGAAACTCTGGTTCTCGTGCGGCGGCATCAAACGATGTTTTTTGGCTTCTGTCCAAGCTCGACCGGGACGATACTTTGTAATATCATATTACAATTTATGTTGGTTCCAATTTACTGATAGCGTCGCTCCTCGCTCTTATATTTGCACCAATTAAAATTCACATAATCGCGATTTACCTGCATTAAACTAATCATCAGAAACAAAAATTATACACAAACTACAGATCGTATGGAAGCGAATAAAACACGATTGTTTTCCAACAATCTCGTTTGTGATGTAACGATCGTAAAGGTTTATTCTGACGTAAATAATCGTTACATTATCCAAGAACATGCGTAGAAACTTGCTAGTTGTGCCACTGGCTGTAACAGTTATAAATAATTGTTTAATTAAATATTATTTGTATGAATTTTACATTTTGCAACAGTAGGAATTATGAAAAGCGAGACGCGTCTTTAACCGCAAACCACGTGTTCTGTATTATTTTGATTAGCGGCGCTTTTCGGCTGAATAGGAACGCATTCTCGTACGCCTTTCTCCTTGATGACGTCATAGGTGCTCGGGCTCGGGCTCGTGCCGAGCTTTTCGTTGAAGCTCGGCGCTCGGCGAACCCGAGCTTTTTCAAATTCAGCACATCCCTATTCAAAATTTCTATTTTTTATATTATTTCTATTACCAGATAGCGAATGCAATAACAACAACAACACCCCCGGTGGTGAAATGATCGGGGACGAAGAAGAACGTGAAAAGTTTGAGTTGGAGAGAGCGATTCAACTTAGTCGAGACCAATATTTTAACGAACATAAGGTGAACGGGGAAGGGTTGTGATTTGACTGGTTTTGTTTATTTGATTAGATTTCTCTGTTTGGGTAAGAGAAGTTTTTAAAGTTGAACTATATATAGTAGGAAGGGGGAAGATGGGACACCTTGAGCACGTATTATCCAAACTTCCTGATCGTGTTTTAAACAATTAACAACGGTCTATGAAAGTCATGAAGATATGGTTTTATAATTCTTTAAATGTTTTTTGTTTACTAATAAATGGGACAAGAAAATGAAACGAAAAGGTGTCCCATCTTCACCCACCCTACTATATTGATATAAACAATCAATTTAGAACAAATCCTTAAAACTTGGTAATGGGCCAACTCTGGTCTAAATCCCAGGTCCCATGGCGTGCCTCACTGTAGAACCTCACCCATATAGAATAGAATGTGCATATACAATGTTGGGGTAATTGGCCAACTCTGGCCTAAATCCCAGGTCCCATGGCGTGCCTCACTGTAGGACCTCACCCATATAGAATAGAATGTGCATATACAATGTTGGGGTAATGGGCCAACTCTGGCTTAAATCCCAGGTCCCGTGGCATGCCTCACTGTAGGGCCTCACCCATATAGAATAGAATGTGCATATACAATGTTGGGTTAATGAGCCAACTCTGGCTTAAATCCCAGGTCCCGTGGCATGCCTCACTGTAGGACCTCACCCATATAGAATAGAATGTGCATATACAATGTTGGGGTAATGGGCCAACTCTGGTCTAAATCCCAGGTCCCATGGCATGCCTCACTGTAGGACCTCACCCATATAGAATAGAATGTCTATATACAATGTTGGGGTAATGGGCCAACTCTGGTCTAAATCCCAGGTCCCATGGCATGCCTTACTGTAGGACCTCACCCATATAGAATAGAATGTGCATATACAATGTTGGGGTAATGGGCCAACTCTGGTCTAAATCTCTATACCACTGAATAAGAAATGTTTAACGGTATTCTGTTTTTCTAGAGCCGTATCTATAATTGTTTTGTTTGCTCTGCATTTGATCTGTTTCTTATAACTTATGATGTCATAATGCATATTGTTAACAGACAGATGGAGATGTTTCAACAAAACTAACAGAGGACCAGCAGGTAAAGGGTTAAGTAAATTGCCTTTTTGATCAACTTTACAACTCTATATTGGGATTCTTGTGTTTTAAACAATTAACAACGGTCTATGGGATTCGTGAGGATTTGGTTTTATAATTCTTTAAATGTTCTTTGTTTACTACCAAATGGGGCGAGAAACAGAATAAAAAGGTGTCCCATCTTCCCCCACCTTACTATATCATTGTTCATTCCATTTACTACCATTATGCATAGTAAGCGAGATGCCAATCCTTAGTGTTTTATTCACAGATGATCTTAGCCATGCAGTTATCAATGCAAGAGTCGTTCGATGACAATGACAGCCAGGTACATGGGTTGTTTAAATTAACACAATAAATTTTTTTCTACATTCTGATAATGGTATATTGTAGTTGTATATTGGTGGTTTTCAAACTATAGTCATTGTATTTTACTAATACTGTGTAATGTGTTTTCAAGATTGTAATATTAATGCCAATCAAATAAAAAATAATCAAATGAAACAGTAATTTACTCAAAAAATAAACATTTTCTGTTTCACAGAATCCACTGGTTTAAACATTGGGGTTTTTCTGCTTATCTTGGCTTTCTATGACATCATAATTCACTTTGTTTTCACAGGAAAATATGGCTGATCTAACTTGTAGCAATGAAAGTGACTTGATTGGCCAGGTAAAGAAATAGATTCAATATTTATTAACGTAATTATTTATGGAATATTATGAAGTACCACATATGTAACTTTTTGTTTTTCTATATGACTGACAATTTAGACAACCCATTAGTGACCACTGGGTTAAAGTCACCATTAAGTGTCTTGCCCAAGAACACATAACATAGAAATGTAATTACATATATGTGTTCAAAATATTTAGCCACAAAGTAACATACCTGCTAACTTGTAAGCTGACATGAGGTGTGTAAAACAGAACACCCGCGTTTTACAACTGTCGTTACCCCGTCATGCGAGGATAAATAAATTACATTTTTTCAACAGAGTAACTGTAAAGGGGAACTCCCTCATTCCTACCACGTGGTAAGCATTGTGAGTCATAAAGGAGGATCATCTAAATCTGGTGAGTAGTAGTTGTTATATAGCTGCGTGTATTACTTTATATGCAGAAGAGTTACATTTCGCAATTAGTTTTGAGCTGGCTGCGTTAGCATGTACCTACTACCCTTATTTATGTTGGGTAATGGGCCAACTCTGGCCTAAGTGTCAGGTTCTCAAAGCGAGACCTCACCCATACAGAACAGAAAAATTATCTAAATACATTACATTTTACAAGGTATAGATTTTACATTTTACAAGGTATATAAACTATTTCTATACATTACATTTTACAAGGTATATAAACACTTCCCTCTCATACCAGGTCATTATGTTAGCGACGTACTCAACCCATCTGGTGATTGGAAATGTTATAACGATGAATTTGTTGAAACAATTAATGAGAAAGATGTTTTGTTTGGTCGCCAGTCATCTGCGTACCTCCTGTTCTATGTTCACAAGTATGTTTATGATGTCATTATTATATATAATAAACATTTATGATGTCAATAACATATAGTAGGGTGGGGAGATGGGACCTTTAGCACATAATATCTAAATATCCTGTTGTGTGTTAAACAATTAACAACGGTCTGCAGGAGCCGTAGAGATATGATTTTATAATTCTTTTTGATTTTGCTTTGTTTACTACCAAATGGAAGGACAGAATAGAATGAAAAGGTGTCCCATCTCACCCCACCCTACTATATATAAGGTGTCCCATCTCACCCCACCCTACTATGTTTAAGGTGTATCATCTCACCCCACCCTACTATATATATTTTATAAGCTGGATTTTTTGACTGAATAACTAAGTTTTTTTTAAATTTTGCAACAAAAAATTAGACATTTCCTCAATGATTTTTAGACAAAAGACACCCTAGACATTATGTCATATATTAAATTTTAAACCAATTTGTTCTTTTTAAATGTTCTTATTTATTTCCTCCAAGGATGCTGTAGTCATAGTAGTAAGGGGAAGCTGAGACACCTTCAGCACATAATATTCAAATATCCTATTCTTGTTTTAAACAACTAACAACGGTCTATAAAAGTCCTGAGGATATGGATTTATAATTGTTTAAGTGTTCTTTGTTTACTATTAAATGGGACAATGGTGTCCCATCTTTCCCCACCCTGCTATATATTAAATTTTAGAATTATTTATTTTTTAAATATTTAAATGTTCTTTCTTCCAGGGATGTGTTTTGTTCAACCATGAATTCCCACCTCGTATCATAAGTGTTCTGCCACAAAATATTTTATTAGATTTCTTTTTTAATTTTCCCTTTTTCCTTCTCTTGGTGACCTGAACAGTATTCTCTCCCCAACAAAATGCTCCGTCCCTTACTTTTGCTTAGAATGAATTTATCTTGAGCATTTAAATCATGTATTTAACTCTGATACATTCAATGCTTCTCAACTTTCTATGTGGAAACCATAAAATTAAGTTAAACCAATAGCAATGCTATAGTCATGTATAAGCCACTGGTGTATTACAAACCAAATCTAACAGGTTTAGTAAATCAATATGTTGGTTTATTTAAACTTTTCAAAATATCACAACTTTTGTAGGCATACAATAAAATAATTTAACTTTTACAATAACGTTCAAAAGGTTTGTGAACCACTGTAGTAGGCGACCCAACCAAATCAAATGGTGACCAAGGAGTTGAGAAGCACTGCCCTACATGAATTATGTTTTTATTTTTACCGTTGGTCATTTCATTGTGTTGTCAAATTCTAGGTTTTATTCCAACCCTCCAACTTTCTTAGCAATATTTAGAAAAGTCTTTCCCAATAAATTTTCCTTGTTTGTAATTGTGTGGATGAATGAATGTAACTTACCTTATCCTCGCGTGGCCGAAAAACGACAGTCGTTATAACACGGGTGTTTATACACCTTGTGTTTATACACCACCTTACAAGTTGCCATGTATGTTACTTTGTGGGTAATTATTTTTTGGGGGATTTTTTATATATAGCTGATAATTTGGACAACCCATTAGTGACCACAAGGTTGGAGCAATTGTCGTTAAGTGTCTTGCCCAAAGACACATACGCCCAGAATGGTGGCAGCGTTGAGCCTTGAATCCATTACCTATTGGTTACAGTCGGCGCGCTAACCACTTTGTCACGGACATGGCTCCTCAGTAACATAAATGTAAAGCTTACAGTGTTGGCCAATTGGAAACTATATATTTATGAACACTTCCCATGTGTATGCATGTGAGTTTATTAAGTTATTCAAATTGATTGTGAGTCCTAATTTAGTTTTGGTCCACTACTTGTCTTTTACTATTTTTCCATTTGGATGAAGATCTTCAACTGAAACAAAAGACACTTTTAAGTGAACGCTCTCAAGAAGTTTTCTCCGGTGGTATACAAAAGTTATAACACGAGTGTTCTGTTTCATACACCTCGTGCCCGTTTACGAGTTACCACGTATGTAGCTTTAGCTTATTTATCCTCGCATGGCGGCCGACAACAGTCGATACATGGCCTACTCAATACACGGCCTAGGAATACACCGAAACTGCTCAGAAAATAGGAGGCCTATTGACGCGAATAATGCCCATTATAATACATTGTTACGTCACGGTTTTATGAATGGATTTTGCTGTCTGGCTGTAGTTTTTGCATCAAATAACAGTTTATTTACCATTCCCGGTTAAATTACCTTATTTTTCGGGTTATTTTGTCAACATCTTATATTTTTTATAAATGTTTAAGCATGACTGAACAGATAGGAGTTACTTTTAACCACGTGCGGCATACAAGTAAGTTTTACCGACAGTTTAGTTTGGCTCAGTCGCTGAGTGAAAATAGTATTTGGCTTAAAACAGAAGTTTTTTAAGACAGCCTATGCATATCTAGCAAAACAACACCGCAGTAACAACAAGTAAGTTAATTGATATGTCCGTTGCGGACTTTTAAAACCGGTCCTTAAAAACAATATGAATATAGGATATTGGATAAACACAAGCATCAGTCTTTTGTCTCAAGGTTGATCTGTCCTGCTGCTCATAACTCATTTTCTACCTGAGGTTTTTTTTTGTTAAAGCAGGACAGAGGCTCTTCCTCAAGGTCAAAAAATGGGTCATACACCACATCATAAATTAAGACTGTTTAATACAAACAAACTCACGATAGCCTCCCTTCGTACTTAAGTGTTGTGTCTAACTTTAGACCTTTGTCGCTGTTTAAATTTGACTAGTCTTCCTTCCTGAAGATCTTCTTGCCACTTCTTCATGATCATAACATGCACAGATGGTACCCTTATCCAAATATTTTTATCCAACTACGGAACACCTATTGACCATGCTTAAATAGCTTGCTTAATAATTCTGGTGGCTTACAATTTAATCTAAATAAAATTATAAAGGTGTGCTGCATTATAAAACTTGCCAAATGCCTGTCTACTAAATTAAATATAATCAAAACGTAGGTTTTCTGTGTTGGTAAACTGAATCTGATTGCTCGTCTCTCTTTATGCTTAATAAACTGATATTTATATACTAATAAACTTTTTGCGCTGCTTTATATGTCTGGTATGATTTTAACTAAACAAGAAAATATCCCGGCGACACGTTCTGTGATAAACTGTAAGTTAAAACAACCACGGCCTACTAGAGATATCTCTAGTAGGCCGTGAAACAACCTAGAACTGGTATTGAACCTACCAACAACTGCAAACTGCATTCAAAATGAAGGAAATCCATTCATAAAACCGTGACGTAACAATGTATTATAATGGGCATTATTCGCGTCAATAGGCCTCTTATTTTCGGAGCAGTTTCGGTGTATTCCTAGGCCGTGTATTGAGTAGGCCATGGTCGATATAACACAGATGTTCTGTTTCATACATGTCGTGCCCGCTTACGAGTTACCACGTATATAACTTATGTTTTAAATAAAGGGAGGGTTAGACTAACAACTGCTTACCGTCTAATTTTAACTCAAAGCAATGACAACAACGATGGCCAGATTTAATACGTCCTTTGAGGATAAAAGCTGACACTGTTTTACTGAAGACGAGGAGTCCGATAACAAGCAAGAGGAGAAGCGCTGACTTTTTCATCTGCAGAAACAAATATTAATCACAAAACAAAATTAAAACCAATCAACTACTCACTTTGTTGCCTTTGTAACTACAATGACAACCCCGTATGTATTAAGCGCGGATGTTTTCAATCTCACAAAGCAGAAAATTACGAAGAAGTGCCGACTGTCGTGTAATTAGTCAGAAACAGAGTCCGTATATATATAAACATGTTTATATACGGACTCTGGTCAGAAACACAACGGGAAATTATTAAATTTAGGATCATGTGAAATTTTAAAGTAAGTATATTAACAAATTTGTTCACTAAAAAACACTTGGTGTAATTAACTTTTTAACCGTAAATCGCATTTATCATAATCCCGTTCACTCCCCGATGTGCGCCTGTCAATCAACCAGTCAGGCATAACCAACCTCAACCAATCAGATCGCTTGTGACAAAATGGCGCGAGCATTGAGTTGAAGCAAAGATTCGTTTGTTTTGTTTTATCATATAAACAAATTGATTATGTTTAGGTGTTTATCTTTTAGTGTGTATAGGAATCAAATATATGAGAAATTATCGGTGTTTCAGCCAGGCATTTTACTGTTACGTTAGTTATTCGTGTAATAAAATATAACTGAGTCTATACGCTCAATATTTTAAACAAAATACTTTTTATTTCATTAAATACGGTAGCGACGATCAGAATAATTTAAACAGCGAAGAGAAAGGAATTAGCAGCAAAACTACAGTTGTTAAAAATAAGCTCATGGTAAAAATACCCTCATGGTTAAGCTCATGGTAAAAGTCCCAAACAGACCATTAGCTACGTATCCACGCAATTTTTTAATGACTATAGTTACGTATGAACGTATCCACGCAATTATTTCATGACTTTCTACAGCAGGGTAGAGTATATAACTGTATAAGTATTATACTGGTATAACAGTGCGGAATATCTGTATACATTTTATAAGCATCATTGGATTTTAATGAGTTTTATTTAAAATGGATGACGAGGAGTTGTTGCTGCAAGATTCTGACGCTGACGAGGTGACAAAAAAAAGCTGTCAGTGCTTGGCCTGCTAATTTAATATGATGTTACATCCATGGTGCCGAACCTATACGGTGACAGGGTAGTTGTATTCATTTACATCAATGAGAATATTATTTTTGACGACCATGCGATGAGTGTAACTGTATTTTAACAATGTCACCCTGGATTTTACCCTGCTGTTAGGTGTCTATATAAACATGGAGAGCCAAAGTATATTGAATTCACCACATTAATCAATTAGGTTCCCTATGTTTGACAACTATTAGTGTAATTGTATTTTAACAATGTCACCCCAGATTTTTTCGGTATGGCGTCACAAGAGTAATCTTCACTAGCACCTATAATATTTAATGTTATTTGATTGCAAAAAAACTTTTTCTCTTATAGCATCATCCATACAATGAGGAGGCACCGAAGTCTCCAAATTTAATCAATTTATCCTCAATTGACCAATTGACTCCAATTACAAGGATCCTGCAAGCAAGACAGGTTGGGCCTTATTACCTATTAGTAGGAGTTGCAGCGTTCCAGTAGTATAGTCAGGAGTTAAAAAATGTTTCAGAATAGACTTGTCCTCTTTTTATAAATTTCTGGACATCCATGGAATTTCTGGACATGTTAAAACAACCTCTAGAAGTGTTTTCTAGCTTTGCATCGCTTACAAGAACCGAATAAACACACGCCGACCATGCATTTGTATATGCGATTCACGCTTTGTGGGCTCCGTAATGGCGGACACAAGCGCTGTTTCCTGACGTGACGTTGGTCTAGTCAGGAGTTAAAAAATGTTTCAAAATAGACTCTCCTCTTTTTATAAATTTCTGGGCATCCCCTGCGCTAATGAACTCCAGCACCAGTGGTTGTTCGTAATTTGCGTGTCGAATATGATTTCTCGTTTATCCCTTGTTTTCCACATCCTAGGCCGTCTTAATTAAATAAAACCTAAGTAATATTCTGTCATACTTGATTATATGCCTGGCTGCAACAGTATAAAAGTACAGTCAGTAGGTTGTTGTAAAATGGTCCTTACTTTTATTCTGTTTGATTTTGTAGTAAACAAATTATTTGGTAACATTAAAACAAGTTTAACGTTTTACTATATTCTTGTTCTTTTTTTGTTCCTGAACCAACTAAAGCAACTCTTAACTTACAGAAAGACACGATATACACAAACGAATCACCAGCAATTTCTCCCAACCCAAGTCCCGCTGCAAACTTAAGGGTAACTAATACATTTGTAGTGTTTATAAACTTTTTCACACATTGCATTGCATGCAAGTTATATGTTTGTTTCATATGAATGACTGCAGAATAAGCATTTTAAAACATTTAAACACTGGACAGCGGAACACAGTAGGATCCACCATTCACTTTCACTTTCCAACTCTTTGGCAGGTCCTTGATTTGTGGTGCAGTTTGATGTGTCATGTCCATGTTAGTCGTAACATTGATTTCTTAGGGTACATCATGTATAACGTTGTGTTTTACCAGTTTAGCACCCCTACCCTATCCCTGTTTTGGTTCAGTTTTGGACTAAAACTTAAAACGCTTTTATATTGCTGTTAGGTGTCTATACAAACAAGCAGAATCAAAGTATATTGCATTCACCACATTAATCATTTAAATCTATTCCTTTATATGACGTCTACGAGTGTACTTGCATATGTCACCCCTGATTTACCAATAAATGAGGTTCTAAATAACAGCATGCCAATTTGGGTGTAGAATTTACTTGCCAATTATAATATAATGATTCTCACTTATCTATAACAACCATAACCCATTGATAACAACTTAGGTTCAGTTCAAAGTTCGGGAGTTGGAGCAAAAGGTGACCTCCCTTCGAAGTGATAATGAAGTTTTACAACAAGAAGTTCAGGGCAAGGAAGTTTTGGAATCAAACTATTCAACTTTGCAACAAACTAATAAACAACTGGGTCAGTAGGTTTTTACATTGCGCTAAAAATAGCTCAGTGAATAATAAATAAAAAAAAGCTTAAGTGAAATATTACAATACATTTCTTACATGTGTAATGTACAAGTAGTCAATAGCTATTTAGCAAACTTAAATTGTTGCCATGTATTGTTATTGATGTATTTTAGTTTAATTATCAATATATGAATTCGTGCATAGTACTGCTGTTGGTTAACCATTGGTTTACAACTACAAACAATTGGAGTTATTGGGGAGTTTTTAAGGTTATTGTAAATTTAGAAAGCCAGTTAGGCTAGTGGTAAAGTCTTCTGTCTTTTAAATTTTATTTAAATTATAAAATATTACAATATTATTTTTTTTTATTAAAAAAATAATACACCACTGTTACATCACAAATATGATTGTTACAGAACAACGTGTTGTGAAGTTAAAGGAAGATTTGAACGAACAACGAACGTTAAACGATGAGTTGTGTAACATACGACCAGAAAGAGACGAACTGCAGCAAAAATGCAACAAGTGAAAATTTGTTTAAACATTTTTATAATAATACTATAATGTACATATGTAGCAGCACTAATAGAAGCAGGGCAGGCCAGAATTTTCTAAACTGCCTTATTCAGTGAACATTAGGAAACAGTAAACATATTTGTTTAACAAAGTTATATTCTAATAAAACTATCCTTGATTCCTTATTAACTCACTCCTACCTGTCTGCAACTGCTAACTTTGATCTTTTGATTTAAACTTAAAACAAACACTGCTTGCAGTTTACAAGATCGTTTGAAACAAAGCGAGGATCGCAAAGAAGAATGTTTGATGATGTCACGACAACTTAAGGATATTACGTCACAGCTTGATCAAATGGAGAAAGAGGTGAAAAGATTATGGATTAAGTTTGTGGAACTTAACTGGAAGTAAATGGGTTAATGTGGATGTTTTTATGGTCTTGTAATGTGTGTTTATAAAACCATCTCCTGTCGTGTTGGCAAGTATCAGTGTAGTTCGACACCGTGACTCAGTGGTTTAAGCGCTTGCAATGTAACCAAAGGGTTTTAAAGTAATTGGCCAAATCTGTCCTAAATCCCAGGTCCTCAAGGACCTCACCCATACAGAATAAAAAAATAAAGGTATCAGTGTATCATCATATTGTTTACTTACAGAACACCCGACTTACCAAAGAGAGGTCCAACCTCATGGCCGGCTACACAGAGTTGAATGAACTGAGGAGCAATTTGGAAGAATGCCAGAACACAAACAATGTGCAGGTGAAATGCTGCAGAAGGTCTATGGTCTATAGTTGCATAGTTTGTTTTGTATGTTTTGGTAAAGTAACTGTTTAACAGCATAGTTGGAAGTTGGAACTTATCTGGCTAATAGCTATTAGGCCAGATTTTAGGTGTGTAATGATGGATGATAATATAAAAATGGTAGCACAAATATAAGTTAGGTTACAACAATAAACTATAATAACATGAGAAGCTCTAGCTAACCCTATGCATAACCCCAGCTGACTTCCCACTTTTTCAAAACCTAATGTGGCCAACACACTGTAGTTGCAGATTTATTAATGCTAATGTAGATATACCCTAAGTGGCTGTTAATGTTATGTTTCTGTTTGTTCTTTACCCAGCTAACATTACCATATACACTATTGTTAATAATAGGAAGCCCAAATAAAATGTCTTGAAGCTGAAAAGTTGAGGATCAAGGAAAGTTACACCTTTACTAAGGAATTACTGGATTCATACAAACTAGAAGCACAAAATAAAGCAAACGGTAAGTCGGTAAGGTATTCATGTGGGTGGAACTGATGTAACACGCCATATTACCCCAAAGAGACATATAGTAAGATGGGGGAAGATGGGCCACTATTTCATTCTATTTTCTCGACCTATTTGGTAGTAAACAAAATACATTTAAAGAATTATAAAACCGTATCTTCACGACTCCAACAAACTATTGTTAATTGTTTAAAATACGATCAGGATATTTGGTTATTTTGTGCTAAATGTGTCCCATCTGCCCCCACCCTACTATATAATACACTTTACCTGGCATTACAATCCTGTGTAAGATATTCATCTGAATGAAACTGCTGTAACACACGCCACGGCACCTAAGATTTAGGCCACAGTTGGCCCATTACCCCAAAAAACATATAATACTCTTTGCCTAGTATTACAATCCTGTTTAAAAAAACTTTTATGCTTTTTATTTATGTGATTACATTTTATTGCTGATTGTGTGTAAAGGACGTAATAGCATTTTTAAACCAGCAATGCACTTTGTTTATATTCTCTCGTAACTTTTGCAACTCATGCCACCTTTAACTGCAGATACACCTGATTGGAGCCAGGGAGAACACATGTCTGTGGTCACACAGTTCGAGGTAAGCCATGACTTATTTTGTCTGTGTAACGCTACCCTAAACGTCCATGCGAATTGCCACTGTAAACTGTGTATGCAAATACACACTAGTGTTAATACCCTGTTTTTAAATCTGTAATATAGTTCTTGTTATTGAATTCTGAAGAATGCAGTAAGAATTTCTATGTTTATTAAAACTAAGCTTATCTATTTCACTACCGGCGGCCTATAACAAGTTTAATTATAAAGCTTATAAAGCAGTTTCAGAGCATATCCAGTAGAGTTAATGATCTCTTTGTTTTATGTGTATGTAGTTTCTATTTCAACTTTCAGGTGCAAGAGCTTAATGGCAAGATCAGTTTGCTGCAGGAGACATGGACCTCTCCGGAGGAGACGGGGAAGATTAAGAGTAATATGGAAGATCTAAAGTCGTCTTTAACTTTGCTCCAGGAAGAGATGGATCAAGTGAGGACAGAGATGATGAAGAAAGATGTTGATCTTAAGAGCACAAGGATGGTGTTGGAGGATGTTCAAGAGAGGTTGGCAACCTCCGTTGTGGAGGAAAGATCGCTGAGTTCGGATCTCGAGAAGGCGAAGGTTGATTATCATAGTTTGAAGATCGTCCTTGAAGGTGAGAGAAGTCAGTTGTTTGAAGCGAGGTCAATACTTCGTAATGCCGAATCAGAGAACAGAAAACTGAATGAAGATTTGGAAACCAAAAGCAAACAAATAGATGACGCTAGCACTAAAGTGTTAGAACTTGAATATCAATTGGAAAATAAAACTAAAGAGTTTCAAATTATGGAGGGACAATTAGAGTCTGCTAGGCACGAACTTGAAGCAACCAGGACAAAATTTAACTCTGCTAAACAAGGTTTACAGGATTCCTTAAAAGATTTAAAATCTAATTATAACACCAAGTGTGGTGAGCTTGATGCTGCTTTGGTGAAGGTTGCTGATATGGAAGAAGTCGCATCTAAGTTGGAAGACGCTCAACACAGGTTGGTGGAGATGGGGGAACAAGTTGAAGAGTTGCGAGCAAGTGAAAGCAATCTTAAAGCGGAGTTATCGACCATGGAACACAGTGTTGCTGAATGTGATCAACTTAAAGAAAATCTTGCACGGGTTGAAAATGATTTATTGGTGAACACTGATGAAGCGGGCAATGAAATATACAAGTTGAAGCGCGATTTTGATGTGGTTGTTGATGAGTTAGAAGTATTGGAAGTAAAGCTTGAGGAGGAAGGCGTGAAATTAGCTGAATCTGGTAAAGAATGTAAATCTTTAAAGGAGGAATTATGTTCAGCAAAGGAGAAAGTTGGTTGTTTGGAGTCCGAGGTGTTGAGTGTTAGGACAGAAGCCGAGATGATGCGAGGACAAAGGAACGGGTTCGAGGTGGATGTAAAGAATCTTCAGAAGGAGCTTGTGTCTGCGAAAGAAGAGTTGGAGAGATTGCTTGAGGTTGGGAGGAGTCGGGATGAAGTTCTGGAGGAGTTGAAGTCCAAGTTGGAAGATGTGGTGAAGGAAAGGGATGCTGAGAAGGTTGAGTGTGATGAGTTGAAGTGTGAAGTGGAAGATCTGAGGTTGAAGTTGGAAGATAAGATGTCTCAGCTTGATGGTGTTGAGTTGGTTTGTGAAGAACTTGGGTGTAATGGATCTTCATTGGGGGATGCTGTGAGAAAGATGAAAGATGGTTTGAAGGAGCTTCAGATGAAGTTGGATGAGAAATCATGTGAAGTTCGTGATGCAAAGGATCATATGAATCGTGAAGTGAAGTCTCATGAGGACACCAAAACATTGCTTGATGAAACTAAGATGGATTTGGAAAAGTTGAAAAGTGAAATAAAAGGTGGGGATATGAAATTTGGACAGATGAAAATTGAGTATGTGGAGATAAAAAACAAACTTGAAAATCTGGAAATTGTGAAATGTAAATATGAAGAAAGTAAATTAGAGGTGATTAGATTGAATAAGAGAATTGCTGGACTTGAGCAAGTGGGGATTGAACTGGAGAGTGTTAGAGGAGAGTTAAACACAACTAGAAATAATTTAGATAAAGCCACTAATGATTGTGCGATCTTGGAGGAACAAAATCTTGCTGTAACTGCTAGGGTTGATGCGTTGGAAGAAAAGTTGGCATCTCAATCAAGTGAACATGATGTCACTGTTGGAACACTCAATGTTGAATTAGAGGAACAGAAATTGATTGTTAGAAATGTAGAGAAGGCCTTGGCTGATGCGAAGATTGCAAAAGAAAAGTTGGAATGTGATCTTCAGTCGGCTAAGAATGATATTAATTCACTTGAAGATGCTAAGATGAAGTCAGAGATTGAGCTGTCTAAGGCGTCCGAGGAAAAGTCGTCTGCTGAGGAGAGCCAGTTGGTGGAAGCAGAGAGCCAAGCTGCTAAACTTAAGTCGGAAAATATTGCCCTTAAGAGGGAGCTAGAGACAATGAAAACACGAACAGAGATGTTAGAGACGAGTTACTCAGCAAAGATAAATTCAATTGGTGAAAAAGCAGGTGAGATATGCTTTAGTTAAGCATAGAAACTAGTTTTTTGGTATTCTTTTGGAAACACTAAATGTAGCTCAATCTATTTAATGATGACACATAACAACAAAATCCACCCTCCCCCCCACATTTTACTCAGGGACCCTGATATAAATTAACCACATATAAATTGTTGTTACATTGCAAGATAAGCTTCGCCGTCGTAACCCAATAACATGACAACGTACGTGGTAGTTTAAACATTTAAATAAGTTTGTAAAACGGGGGGTTTTACAGTAGAAAGGTGGGGCAGTGTGTGCGTAATTAATTATGCTAGTCAGGGGGTTTTTATCGTGCACGTTATGTTTTATACGTGTCCATTATCTAAGCAAAAACTTGCGGACCCCCCTTTATATATTCCTAAATACGCCCCTGCTCAGGGTAGCTGTATGATGTACAATGATAACAAAAGTTTCTAAGTATAGTGTTCCTTAAAACATTGCTTGCACCGTAAAACCATGAACCACTATTTTTAGATTTACATAAAAAGATCCTAATGGATGAATTGGAGGAAAAAACACTGGAGGTAAAAATATATATTCGGGTTTGTGTACATATTTTCAGTTCTCTTTTTGTCTTTTTTTGTTTTCAATAGGAAAATTGATCCGGATTTAAAAGGGAAAAACAATTGCTTTTTTATTCAGTGTAAAATATACCAAATAATAATTTGTTTTCACACTTTATAAACTTAAGCTTTGATAAAGCAAATTGTTGATAAAAACTTTACCATGTAGGATGTGGCTACCAAAATATGATATTGATCAGATAATTTATATTTTCATTCCATGGGTACAAATTACTATGTAGGCATGTATGTAACCTATTTATCCTCTCAAGCCAGTGTAAAATTATTAGTTTAGTGACTATTTTTACATTTTATGAAATAAAGCTTTAAAAAAAGTCACTTGTTAACGGTGCAGTGGAAAAAAAAGATTTACCATGTGGCCACCAAAACATGATTCTGATATTCAGTTCTTAATTCTCATTCCCTCACTTTAGGTAGAAACACAAACTGCTGAAGCTGAGAGAGCTTGGAAGATGATATCGCATCGTGAAGTTGAAATCCGAAAGTTAAGTGAGAGGGTGAAGTCCGTGGAGGGCGACAACAATGAGTTGAAGTCGCTTGTTGAAGCATCAGGGGTTGAGAAAGAAGAGATGGAGAGGAAGTTGTTGGGTTTGGTGCGAGATCATGAGAGTTCTAGATTTGATCTGAAGACGGAGAAGATGAGATCCAAGTCATTGGAGCAAAAGTTGATGCAAAGTAACCTGAGTAACTTGGAGACAAGCGAGAAAATGAATGTCTTGGAGTTAAGATTGAAGAAACTTCACCAGGAGGTGAGAGGGTTTCTTTGTTTGTTTGAAACATAATTTCGCAATTCTAGATGTTTTATGATTGACTAAAATTCACTTTTACTTTGATGGCCTGTATTAATATGTTAGGGCCCTCGTATACGAACATTATCATTCCCCCAATTCCTAACTACTGACCGTTTCCATTTGTATTTGCTGATGTAAACGCAGGGAAGTCAAAACACAAAACTTGGAGAATTAATATAACATGTGGAAATCGAAATAACACACTTTAATCTATATACTGTATAATGGTTGAGATAATTGTTTTATATTAAAAGCATTCTTGTTACTTTCAGCACCAATCTTGTAAAGCGACCATCAACCAACTCCAATCAGTGAAGGGTTCAACGGCTCAACAACGGATGGAGTCCAGGTAAGAAGATCTTATAATATATCAATCATATTATAATACAATGTTCTTTGTTTACTACCAAATTAGAAGAGAAAATAGATAAACCACTGAATTCCCCAGCACATTTGCCACATGCAAAGGTAGCGACACCGAACCCATGTGTCAAAAGGTGTTCACGCGCCAACCGGGCCGGGGGGTGTCCCATCTTTCCCTCCCTAATATATATTGACTTTGCTTTGGTAAAGTTTTCACTTCTTATAAATCATCTTGAATCATCAGATTGGTTGAACTTGAAAGGAAGATGAGAAAAGATGAGTTTGGTGGCCGGGTTCGTGGAAACTCAGATTGTTTTGATAATAACGGGGTTGGTATTGTATTAATTGTGTTGTAATCAGTGGCACAGCCAGAAAAAAATAAGGGGGTGAATTTTAATCAAAACATTTTTCAAAAAAAATATTTTTTTTTTTTTTTAACAATTTTTTTTTGGTTTAAACGGGGGGGGGGGGTCACGACCCCCGAAACCCCCTGGCTGTGCCACTGGTTGTAATGTTACATAAGTTTGGTTCTTTGATAGTCTTTTATTTAATGAAGATCTTAGTGTGGCGGGTACTGACAGTCGTTATAACATGGGCGCTATGTCAATCTGTTTCATACACCTCATGCATGCCCACTTAAAGTTACCGCAAATATAATTCTGGTTGTGTTTGATATCTGACAATTAAAACAACCCATTAGTAGGATTTATAAATTGGGGTTCTTTTATTAATAAATATAGAGTTAATATAATCTGTAGGTTGGTTTCTGGTTGTTTCAATACTTTAGTATTAACATGCAATCGGACATTGGTTTTTACAAGTAACCCTGGGGTAAATATTGACATCAACAGAACTCAAGGCTTGGTTCTCCTGATAGAATGCATCAAACGTCTTTTGACTTGAACACGCCGACCAATGTAACTCATAGTGGGGAATACGATGTAAGTTTCTCTGCCCAAGCACTTGCAACTATGCGTGTGTTTAATTTATAAGCATGTTCTAATGCAGCGTTTCTTAAATTTACTCCTGGGGAAAAATTTCTCGTATTTGGAGGGTAAATGAGCTACCAATCAAAGTCCACATCAGTTGACGGGACAGAGGGTGGCCTAAATGAGCTACTAATCAAACCAGTTGACAGGACAAAACTTGTGCTAATTGTAGTACTTTACCAGACATTGAACAACTCGTTGCCAAAAAGCTAGCGCACCCGTTGCATTAAATATATTTGTGCGTTATTCTATTTAAAGACTGCTGCAAATAGTAAATATAATCACAAATCCGATATTACCCCAACACCCAGGGTGCTGCAACCCATTAGTAACCACTGGGTTTTGAGATATACATCAAGTGTTTTGCACAAGGACATATAGCAGGGTGGGGGAAGATGGGACACCTTTTCATTTTATTTTCTCGTCCCATTTAGGTAGTAAACAAAGAACATTCAAAGAATTGTAAAACCGTATCCTTTTGACTCCCATAGACCGTTGTTACTTGTTTAAAACAGGATCTTTGGATATTATGTGCTGAAGGTGTCCCATCTTCCCCCATCGTACTATATTCGCTTCAATTGTTTATGTATTAAACATCGAACTGCATTATAATAGTTTTGACATAATTTAGTTTTGTATTAACTTAGAAGCCCAGAAATTCTTCATTAGCTTTTAATTCTGTTTATAACCGGCGCATTTAATTATCGACCATTATGACATCACAGCCATCAACAATGCACACGCCAAACAAGATCTACCGAGCAGTAAGCGAGGATAATATCGCCACGCCAACCAACAACGAGTTACGCTTCATTGATCACAAGAAATCAGTCAGCCATGAATTCCTGAACGATTCACTGGTGTGTGTAATAACTAGATTTTTAGTAAATGTAACGATTTTCGTGAATCTAGCCCTGATCTTGTGTCTTCTTCTTAATGAAATAACAGTCACTATGAAGTATCAAGGAGCATGAATTGTATAATATATTTCACCTGTACGGCATCATCAGTGTCGAATAAATCTGTCTTTAGCCTGCTTTGCTTATGCTAATATTTATTTTCCTTTACAGGAGAAACCTTCGAGTTCACGGAGAGAAACATATTCGCACAACCCAACTTATAATTGTGAGTTAGAATATGTTTGTTTAGTTAATTGTGCCAAGATTGGTTAGTTGTGTAATGCATTTACATTACATTATGATGTCATCACAGTCATTATGACACATGTGTTGGCCTCCTGCTTGTTTGAATGGACAGATAACTGCAGGGTAAAGTTGGTTTGAATAAAACAGGGTGCTACAACATGTATTGTACAATTATGATATGGTTTAAACTTGTTAAACTAGACCAAACAGTTAATACACGCAATTAAGTAAATTTCCCAGTAAATTTCACCCTAAACAGAGCTGTTTTACCCCTAAAACTTGGGTGGTAAATGTCACCCCTGTTTTAAAAGTTAAAATGACATTACCCCCAATGTTATGCCTATGATATAATTTGACCCAACCCCCCCAAGCAGTTAATACTAAACATCTCTCCATACATTTAGTAAACTCCACTCTTGATGTTCCACAAGCAAGTTTCAGCAGGAGTTGTATTAGTGTTGAAAGCTCCTTCATGGATCCCAGGTCTCCAAGTAAACATCATGCTTATAGTGAGTCCTAGTTTTGCATTTTAATCAAACGACACTGGGTTCAAGGCTCAAAGCTGCTACACACCATATTATGGCTTAGGGGTTTATGTGTCATTGGGTATAATTAACAGCCAATACAGAAAAACACACACCAATTAAGTTACATACGTGGTAATTCGTAACCGGCACGAGGTGTATGAAACAGACACCTGTGTTATAACGACTGTCGTTTCCCCGTCATGCGTGGATAAATAAGTTACATACGTGGTAACTTGCAAACGGGCACGAGGTGTATAAAACAGGGCACCTATGTTGTAACGACTGTTGTTTCCCCATCATGCGAGGATAAACAAGTTACATCCATTCAACCTTTATATGAATCCATACTGTTGTTCAACCTGACGTTTCATTCCCTCTGTTTTATGTCAAGATTTACATTTTCTTGCACCTCCTATATCACACACACATCATGCATGATGTATCTTTCGCAGGCACTGGCGATTTAACCCAAGAATGTCCATTAACATCAACGAAAGTTTACGATCAAAGTCGTAATTCTTCGCATTACAGCATCTTGCATTCATGGGACTTCAGGCATGGTATGAGATTTCTATGTTTATGCTCTGTGTGGTGGGTTTAGTCTCATAAAATTTTTAGTAATTAGGTTATACAGGATTCTGCTGTTAACTGTTACAATTGTCAAAGAAATTTTAAACATCGGTAAAATACCTCTGAGCACCTTTGCACTAGCATGGGTGTTGTTTTGGTCTTTATAGCGTATGGTCCAATAAACTAATCTCTGAGGTGAACCACCCCAAAGCATATCAAATAGCAAACACCCCTCATTCTTACCAACTACAACCTCTACACCCCTATTTACATACAGATGATAATTCAAGTCCCCGGAATCTGTTTGAGACGGTTCAATTCAACCAATCAGTCATGCGCAACAGTAGGCACATGATATTTGGCACGTGCAACATTATTAGAAATTCAATATTTTTCAAAATTATTTAGATCTAAAAATATAAAAAAAAATTGTTATAACAAAAAAATTAAAAAAATTCTAAAACCATTTGATAAATGGCTGAAATAACCAAAAGAATGATTATGATGTAATAATGTTGCATTATGACAATAAATAAGCATGATGGATATTGTTAATAACTGGCATGTATGATGTCACAGTGCAGATTGTGACATCATAATAATCAACCCAAACATTTAATGCAAACTTTCTTATTCAATGTCTTTTAACCCAAACAACTTTTCCAACTTCTCGCTCATTCTTTAACATTTAATTAAACTTTAATAATCAAACAAACCTTTAATAAAGCCTTAAATTAAGAAATAATATTTCGACCTCATACACTTCTTCAACCTTTTATATTGGTTATGTATTTAATACATACGTATACGATATCTGACTAGTTGTCACAGGACCTCACTAAACTAAAGTATTCGCAGAGACTTGAGTGGTGTTTAATGTATCATACGAAACTCAAACCTTACATAAATTAGGAAATTAAATTAAGTTCGAAAATAATATTTCTGCACCTTTAAAACCTCTTCAATCTTTTATAATGGTTATGTATTTGTTACTTGGGTTCCAGTTGTCCTGCATGTTGGGATAATCTAACCTTATTAATCCTCTGGTTATGAACAATCTGTCATCTTACTATTTTGTTTGCTATTTAGTGGCCAGGAATCCAAAAAGTCACTCAAACTATTTAAACAATAACTTGAATCAGGTCTTCATTATTTTCCGGTTAGAAAGCATTTGTCTAATGGTTTTTCTCTTAATAAAATATATATTAAATTCTCTATACGCAAAGTTGCACAGACATCTAAAAAAGTCACTCAAACCATTCAATCATTACCTTGAATCAGGTCTTTTTTTCCATTAACTCAAGTCTTCATTATATTCAATTAAATGTCATATATATACAATGTGATATATATATATATACATACAATGGACTGTAGAATGTATATATATATATATTATGATGTTATATATATAACGTATTAATGGAATGTTATATGCATTGATTAATAATGATTATATGCATGCGATCTCATGCATATTGTGAACACATTGCATCAGTTGCTCCATATCCCACTTCTTATAAGCTTTGTTTTCCTATATTCAGCTAAAGTTGAATATTGTACCATGCATGTAAACCATAGGCACCAAACCTGGGGTTGCAGGGTGGGCAGGTTTTCCCTTAAATTTTCTGCACCGCATTAATCAGTAAATATTATAACCAATAAGTTTGTTTTGTTTCATAGGAATGTGCATCTAACTATCCCTGCCTCCCCTGTGTTTTTAAAAGTTTGGAACTTGTTATGTGATCAGTGACGTCAATTTACACCTCCTGGGTTTCTAAAAATCAATTTATTGCAAAATTTATAAAAACTTGAGCAATCACACCAACCTGATTAAAATTACAATTAACCTATTCCTACTCATGAATTTTCTAAATCTCATGCCACTGATATAATGACCTATATTAACTCTCATGACCTAGAGTAACCTCAAGTACCCTAATGACCTGAAGTACCCAATGACCTCTAGTACCCCAATGACCTCAAGTAACCTTTCAACCACAGGTTTATCAACCCAAGAAGAACCGGACGAGCTTTACACGAAGTCCATCCATGATAGAACACGGGAGTTGCAGAAACGAAACGCGAAACAACGACCTCACCTCAAGTCCTCGTATCCTATTGAAACACAGGTGAGTTGCTATGAATGATTTTTCATTATTATGAATAACAGGACCATGGCTGTGAATGTATGTAACTTAGTTATCCTCACATGGCAACGACAGTCGTTTTAACATGGGTGTTCTGTTTCATACACCTCATGCTTGCTTACAAGTTACCACGTATGTAACTTATTTATCCTCGCATGGCGGGGCAACAACAGTCGTTATAATACAAGTGTTCGGTTTCATACACCTTGTGCCCGTTTACGAGTTACTACGTATGTAACTTATTTATCCTCGCATGACGGGGCAACGACAGTCGTTATAACACGGGTGTTCTGTTTCATACACCTCGTGCCTGTTACGAGTTACCACAGATGTAACTTATTTATCCTCGCATGACGGGACAACAACAGTCGTTATAACATGGGTGTTCTGTTTCATACACCTCGTGCCTGCTTACGAGTTACCACGTATGTAACTTATTTATCCTCGCATGACGGGGCAACGACAGTCGTTTTAACATGGGTGTTCTGTTTCATACACCTCGTGCCTGCTTACGAGTTACCACGTATGTAACTTATTTATCCTCGCATGACGGGGCAACGACAGTCGTTTTAACATGGGTGTTCTGTTTCATACACCTCGTGCCTGCTTACGAGTTACCACGTATGTAACTTATTTATCCTCGCATGACGGGGCAACGACAGTCGTTTTAACATGGGTGTTCTGTTTCATACACCTCGTGCCTGCTTACGAGTTACCACGTATGTAACTTATTTATCCTCGCATGACGGGGCAACGACAGTCGTTATAACACGAGTGTTCTGTTTCATACACCTCGTGCTCGCTTACAAGTTACCATGTATGTAACTTATTTATCCGCGCATGACGGGGCAACGACAGTCGTTTTAACACGGGTGTTCTGTTTCATACACCTCGTTCCCGCTTACAAATTACCACGTATGTTACTTGTTTATCCACGCATGACAGGGCAACGACAGTCGTTATAACACAGGGTTCTGGTAAAATCAATCATGACAAATATTATGTTGAATTCCCTCTTGCTTTTTTAACGCAACTTAACTCATCATTTCCGTCCAGGGTAAAACGCCGAGTAAATGTGACGAAGCAGTTCGTCTCGGACGTGGCGAGCAAACACCGACTCAGCAGAAAAGCTTAGAAACATGTGAGTCAGCATAAATTTTTTCGTAACATGCCAATTTATTTTTCACCTTGTTATCCCTTTCCTTTCTTCCTCTTCTTTGCACTTTTGATTTTGTTTTCTTACGGTGTTCACTTTATAGTTTCTAATTATTCATTTGATAGTTTTCAATTATGTTTTGGATGTTTTATTCATGCATTTCTAGGTTTCTGTATATTTCTGTTCATCCCTTGTTGTTATGTCATTCAACAAGCCTTGTCTGTTTGAATATAACAACTCATGCATTTGACACAGTTGTAGAAAACTTGACCAGATGTTTTTCAGCATAACTCTAGATGTTTTAATTTTAAAACTTTCTTTTCAAGTGAAGACAATTGTCTTGAACAGATATATTTGGAAGTTTTGTATTGAAACTCAACTTTATAACATTTCTATGTTCCCAGTACACTCGCTGCCTGGTTTCCGTCGGGATAGTATCGCATTTGGGGAAACACCCATGGAGGGGATGAAGAGGAAGGCACTTGTTCCCATGGAAACAACCTCGCCTAAGGTATGATGTCATAATATTCTACATTCTTACTTTTTTAGCTTCTGACATAAATGACGACGATGTTTTAAACGGGAATGTTTGGGTTTAAAGTGTTTTAAACCAAAACTTTTGTTACTGTTTACCTTCAAAAATTACCTTCCGACATTATTGAAGATATTTTCAGTTTTTTAAACCATTTAAAATAAAGATAATTTTGTCATGTATACTTATGGGCTGTAATGTTTAAAAAAAAAACTGTTCTTAAAACTGTTCAAAAAAAACATATTTTTTGCACATATAATATATTCAATATAACAAAGACATTATTACATAACAATACATTCATTATGACGTAGAATCGAAGGGAAACGATGACGTTACGATCATCGTCACGACGACAAACAGTGTTCGGGGGAAACATGACGCAAACCAAGGTGAGTCTGCTTGGTGGCAGTAGTAAGCTACCTAAGGGTTATTTACCAATTGCAAACAGAGCAAACTTAAGTATAATAGGATGGGGGAAGACGAGACAACTTTTCATCTCAATTTCACGTCCCATTTGGTAGTAAACAAAGAACATATAAAGAATTATAAAACTGATCCTTACGACTTCCATAGACTGTTGTTAATTGTTTAAAACACAATCAGAATATTTATATATCTTGTGCTGAATGGAAACTCATAAAAAATACAGTTATAAAATAATTTCGCCTATTTGAAGTCTAGGCTCTAAAGACATTATTTTCCCTCTAAATTCTAACAGAAAAGTTGTTCCTAAATAAATATAATTCTACCATAGAAGGGAAGTCATTGACGAAGTTTTTAAAATTCTGGAAAAAATATACAGGTTCAATACCTTTATTATAGAGATATGATTCCCCATATGGGTTGACCCTTGAGAAAGTAAAGTTCCAAAATAAATATATTCCCTCCACAGAAGGAGAGTCGTTCCACCCCGCCGAGGAAACCGGTTTTAATCGAGATCAAGAACACACCTGTACAAAGCACACGCCGTAGACGACCTAAACCGAACATGGCACAAGGTAGGATGTGTGTGTTGGAATGTAGAATACAAGTTGAATTAATAGTAAGGATCCTGCAGAGCGGAGTTGGCTGTTAGGTGTCTATGTCTAAAGGATCCTGCAGGCTTGTGCAGGGGAGGAGTATCTTGGGTGTCTGGAACCCTTTTTGTGAAAAATACGGCATAAAATAACTTCAATTCCTGAATACCCCCCTTATAATAGGTTTGTAGTTCGGTTAGGATATTGCAGGGTTGAATAGGCTGTTGTTAGGTGTCCTTGCGCGAAGAGTATTCATGGTGTTTAAATGTCACTCTTTTTGGGGAAAAATAAGGCAACAAAAATACTATACTGTTAAATTTCTGTGCATGTTACGCTTGTGGTTAGTTTAGGTTCTTGCAAGGCAGAACATACTGTTGTAAGGTGTCTACTGTCTATGTACGGAGAGACGGAGAGTATCCAGCTATTCTGGACCCTATTCTTTTTTGTGAAAAATAGTCAGAAAAAGTAACTTCCTTGTCAGTTTCTGGATATTTCCTGTCTGTGCATGTTACGCTTGTGGTTAGTTTAGGTTCTTGCAAGGCATAGTAGGCTGATGTTTCTTATGTGTGGTCAGATAGAAGTTGTCATTTATGGTTTGACTTTTAATGTAAATGTTATAAGCAAGTTAAACATAAGCAGGAAAGGAAAGGAATCTTGTTGTTGAGTTTTATTCATTTTTATTTTATTTGTAGCCGTTTGTAGCTTTTATTTTGCGAAGTTTTATTTTACGTTGTTGCTTGTAGACGTTTGCAGATCACATACTTTTTTTAAGTGAGGTTCTTCTGTTTTGGGTGAAAAAAACAATAATAAACAGGATAAAAAAAATGGGAGGAAACCCCTTTAACCTGAAATTTCCAATGCATGTCAACTATATATATCATACACTCACATAAACACAACATCTCGGTAACTATTATTGTTTGACATGCAGACAAAAGTGTTGCTAGGCGTGAGGGCGATCGAACACCAAGTTTGGTGAGTTTGCATAGCTTGGTTTGCATGATGGGGGGTAAAGTTGGGGGGTCTGGGGTGACATTTGATCCTGCTTTTGATGTGGGGGTGATATTATATGTTGTTATACACATAAATGTAACGTTGGGGGGGCTTGTCAATGTAATTTTAAAAAGAGGTGACATCTTGTGTTTTGATACCCTAGTTTAACATCTAAAATAGCTTTAATGCTGTTAAGTGTCTTTATAAACAATCTATGAGGTTCCCAATGTTTGCTGACTGTATTTACCCCATCACCCCAGACTTTTTCAAAATATAAAAAAAAACATTTCGCCCATGGTTTGCAGTGACATAACAATGCTAAGTGTGATGTCATAATAAAATCTATTTATAGATGGACCGGATTCGGAAACCGCTCAACAGATTAAAGAAATAAATATTCTCAAAACTTCTAATTGTGATCTAACACTTGCTAATTATTCACTACCAACACACGATTGTAGATCGTTGATTTTCATTAACACGTAAACAATACAATGAAAAATATAGATAAACATGAAGAAATAAGTTAAAAGAAATTTCTTTTTGTTCTGTAATCTTGGCTTGGCAAATAAGTGCGAGCGAAAAGTTATGGCTCTTCTATACCCTCGTGTGGTGATCGTCGGAAACATGAAAAGAAGGAACTTTGACCACCAGGGTGCGCCATAAGCATAGGGACTTGATTCTTGTGCGTGATGTGAATCTGGAAGTTAAATGATGGTTTTAGTTTTAATGTTATGCGAGGTGTCTTATTCATTCCTTTGTATTCTTGCTGTACTACATATGTGGCTTCAATAAAATCTAAGTAATTTTGCACGAAGATTGTTTCTTGAGGGTAAAGTATGCCTGGTAGCAAGCATAGCAAAAATTGGCCAAATTCTACTTTCAATAAAAAGCGGTTTTCAAATCAATCGTTTTATTGGATATAAGTTATGTTGGTGACGTAATACAGGATTCAGGTTTTTTACCAATTACCTTAAATATTAAAGTGAAACTTAATAAAGATCTTTGGTGGTAGGTTGTAAGTTCAGAATTTTATTTCAAACATTCAAAAGTATTGAAACTTAATAAAAGCTGAACAAACTTACAGTGCAGGGTATTTGCATCCATGGTTCCCCATCTACTTGCATTGGAAACAAACGATTCGTGCTGAATGAAATATAAATAGATGGAATGAATGACCCAGTCACATACGTTCATAGTATCTCTTCAAGTTTTATTTAAACATCTTATTTATGAAAGAAAACAAGCGTTTCTTAACTTTTTCAAACTCGTATTGCCTTGATGGGGTTTCTAGCTTCAACAAGCACCAATATTAACAAACCATCACCCACAAAGTTACATATATGGTAATTTGTAAGTGGATATCAGGTGTATGAAACAGAACACTCGTGTTGAAACTATCTCTGCCAAATTCTATATTAGCTAATGACACTTGCAGTCTTGTACATTAAAATTTAAAGCAGACCATTTATAAACGACTTACTTATATTCAACCAACATTACAAACAACCATTGTGACATCACACTTACTTGATTATGATGTCACTTCCTTGAGCAAGTCTCTTTCCAGCTCGAAGCCCGGCCATAATCTGCCCAACCTCCATAGCTCCCTCCAAACCAACCACTTCAAGTAGTTTGTCGCCCATTTCTAAATATATTGGAACTCATTATAAAATTTATTTATCAACTTTAACCACGACGTCATGTAGAAGTCTAGTTTTCAACCTATATTTATACTGCAAAATGTATATCAACATTTGTGCAAAGTTTCATATACAGGTTCCGCATAATAGTTCAACTTGTGGTAAAAGTGCCAACTAATTAACAACAACCGCACATCTCATGCAAGCCCATCCCTTCACCTTTTACTAAATTTATTTTGTACGATAACATGCTGCAGAACTTGTATTTAACAATCCCAGTTCATCTCATACAAGCTCACCTTGCACTGCATATCTAAGATCAACTGGTTTGTTTCCATCTCTCTTCTTCATCTTCTTTGAAGTTCCCCATAAATTGGTTCCTCCGTAAACGCTTGGAATGTTTAAGATCGCGATTCCCTGGAATCTGTTCCGCGATAAAGATTCTAATTTCACTCCGTCAACCTGTGGTGTATGGAAGGGATTTATAGTGGGGCAGTGAGCATGAGGTGTTTGAATACACCATGTGTGTCTGGTGTATAAGAAGACACCCATGTTATAACTCGACAGTGAGCATGAGGTGTATGAATATACCATGTGTGTCTGGTGTATAAGAAAACACCCATGTTATAACTCTACAGCGAGCATGAGGTGTATGAATACACCGTGTGTGTCTGGTGTATAAGAAGACACCCATGTTATAACTCGACAGTGAGCATGAGGTGTATGAATACACCGTGTGTGTCTGGTGTATAAGAAGACACCCATGTTATAACTACAGATAACTTGGCATTGGGCATCATGGGTTGTGAAAGTACACCAGACTGTTGCAATTAGAACTAAAAGTCATTTTTCACTGACTGCCAGCAAAAAATCTTTAATTAAAATCAATATTAAATTATTCTAAACCAAGAATAATATTAATCAGCAATTAATACAGAACTGCAACAACATGCAAATGTAATTGACATTCGATCAATATATCCCATTAGTTGTACAGCATTTTAATCACACCTCGAACGCGACGTTAGATTTGCGGAATTCGGACTTTTACACTTTGGTCAATAAATTGTTGGAGTACCTCAGTGGTTAAGGTCGTATGGAATCACGGTATGGTGCGGTTAAAATAAACCCAAGTTATATCGTAAAGTAACTCCCATGAGAGTAAACACGCAAGACTACTGCGCGGGACTCTGGTTTATAAACCCTGGTTTAAATTGACTGATTTTATTATCCCCGCATGTCCGGAGCAACAATAACAGTCGTTATAACCTGGGGTGTTCAGTTTCATACACCTCATGCCCGCTTAAAAGTTACGACGTATGTAACTTTGTGAGTGATTGTTTCCTTGATACACCACTCCTAAACATTCGTTTCCTATGAATTCTGTACCATTTATCATTTCACACTCTTACATTTAGCTCATTGTGAGTTGTGATTTTTTGTTTGTCTAAGGTTGTGTGGTGGTTGGTTTGTGAGTTTAGCAGTTCCATGTTTCAACATGTGTTGTTTTAGTTATACGTTCGTTAATGAAGACTGTCTTCATTAATATATTTTATATCGTCGTTTGTTTTACCATTTATGGTGGGACAACTCATAGTAATATCAGAGGTGTTTTATTCGACATCATACATGCTGTTCCATACACCTCGTTTCCGCTCACGAGTTATCACGTGTGTAACTTTGTGGGTGATTGTTTTTTTTTTGTATATGGCTGGTAATTCGGACAAACTTTAGTGACTACTGGGGGGAGCAATCACTGTTAAGTATTTTGCGCAAAGACATACATTTAACATGCAGGGAAAAACTAGACATTCAGTGAAACTTTGGCACAATTGCGAGAAATGGCCAGCACTGGTCCCATGGCGTGCTCACTACGGATCACACAAGTATATACAATTATACAGGGCATACTCAATATAGACCACATGATTATACACAAGTATATACAATACTTCACACAACCCACCAAGACTTCAAGGTTGTCATGCAGTTTCTTGCAAGACGCTGCGAATGTTTCAGTTGTCCCGAACGCCGAATACCACAGCTTATTTTTCATTCTGCTGTTAAATTTCTCCGGGTGTTTCTCTCGCATGACGTGAAACTTCCGACATATTGAGGCGTCCTGCGTAACAATCGATCATTGTGTAAGAGACAATGCCTTTGCGATTTACGTCAATGCATTGTGGTGTAACAATGCAGCTTTATGACGTGTATGGTGGGATAAGATTGCTCCATATTTTCAGTCACATGTATCGACCCATTAAGTAATGAACAAAATGATTTACAGAACCATAACCGTGCCTCGCGACTCTAAAAAATTCTTCAAAACATAATCGGGAACGTTATCCCATCTTACCCCACAGTACAATACATACAAAACAAATTCCACTCTGACTTACCACGCCAATGGAAAAGTAATTATTCATGATAGAAAGTGGGACGGGGTCGCCAATTTCCGATGTTTCCACTTCGCACTTAACGTTGAGGTTCCACCTGTCCATCAACACAGACTGACTGTTCTCCACTTGCTGCAGAACCTTCATCACGCTAGTGCCTTCGTAACCTGGTATGACGTATGTTAATACTACGTCATAACATCGTGACGTCATAATGTAACGTCATAGTTTATGACGTCATCATACCTCCACCCCACCGAAGACATCGAGCAAGATCGTTTCCGGTTCCCAGCGGAAGAATGGCCACGGGAGGGCGGTGTAAGATCTGACTTTTATCTGTTGGAAATATGGATTGTGACGTAACAGGAGTGAACTTCGATCGCAGCGATTGTTAAAATATTGGTGACATATATTTTTAGTGAGGCGGGTCATATAATTTGAGGTTTAAGCCAGGGTTGGGCCATTACCCCAACGCAGTGTGCTATAGCACATGAAGGTCACGAGATGTTGCAGCTTCCCGAATATGGGCATATAGAGATTTATTGATAATGTCTTACTCTTACTATTTTCATTCCATACACTACTAATCTACAAAACTTCTGTTGACTTACCAATGCAATCCAGCACCCAGCCCACCGTCCCATCACCTCCACAACATAGAACTCTGAAATCTTCAACATCGTGGAAGAAATTAAGGCCCGGCATCGGCCCCCCACTACACAGGTCATACACCTGTCGTGGATTCAACAATCCCTGCATCTTACGTAGCAATCTGTGACGTAATGACACGTCATAAGCTTGATTATCAACGCATTTAAATGAATGAATGAATGAAATTTATTTCGTCTCTTCGGTCACGATAGCGAAGAATAAGATAAAGAACTTTCATAGACAGCTCAGTATGGTTGGGTATCGAGTATGATTCTGTTTCCATTTGCTTGTGTGAGCAAGGCACTTAACGGCCATTGCTCCAACCCAGGGGTCACTAACAGGTTGGTCAAGCTGTCAGTTACACAGAACAGCCATTTTTACGACTGTCCTGCCCCGCCACGCGAGGGCTAAATAAGTTACATACGTAGCAACTCGTAAGCGGGCATGGTTTGTATGAAACAGAACACCCGTATTATAATGGCTACCATTGCCACGATACGCAAGAATAAGTAAGTTACATTAATTCTACTCACCGAACACCCTGCTTCCCGCCACTCTTTGGGTTGATGAATACCAACAGAGGGTGAGTTCCAGGTAGCGGAGAGATTTGTAAACCTTGTCCGTCCCACGTCATAGAGTTCATTCGTTTCATATGTTTTGCTGCAATTTGAAAAAGTTTAGTTATTTGTTTTCCTTTAATTGAATCCCGAGCAGTAACTTCGTCTAAGCTTGGTTGAATGAATGGAATTCATTTCGTCTCTTCGGTCACGATAACGAAGAACGGGAGAGTTTATAAAAAGCGAAAAGACGGGTAGTAACGGTAAACAACAGTTGATAAAACATGCTTATTGATAAACAAGAAATAAATAATGTGTTACGAAATGGTTGTCGACGGAAATTTGCTGCTTACTTTTGTCGTTTGTTGAGTGTTGAGTCGTGTCGGTTGAGCTGTTTTCTCTTGATCTGCTTTCTTTCTCTTGCTGTAATTTGATTGGTCGATTTAAATTTGATTTGTTCGAGAATTAAAGTAGTTTTTATCCAGTTAGAACTTACCAGCAAACCGGGACATATACAGTTTGGAGGTAATATGTGAGCTCTCATTTTTCCCATGTTACATTCTGCTGACGTATGAGAGGCGCACTTGTTGTGGTACTACAACGAAAGGTTAATGTTAGATTCAAAGTAACTTATTTCACGGTATTACTATTTTTAAATTCTGGTCATAAAGTTCTGTGGATTTTCTCTGAAAACGCAGTTTTGAGTTCATTTTATTTTAACAAACCTCACAAAACTCAATTAGAAGCTAAAAATAATTCGTTCTGCGAAGTAAGGTTATTTAAGTTTGCCATAATTTGACTTGTGTTTGGCTACAAAGTATCAAGGGCCAAATACGTTCGAGACACATTATAAAGTTAAAGAAATACAGCAGCAGGACATGCGCTTTTATAGTTCGCGCGTCCAATTTCAAACTAAAGATAAGTTGATTTTTATCTTCGAATGCGATAGCGAAGATCAAATTAATTAATATAGCAAAGTGAAGGAATTGAGCAATAAGACAACTGTCGTTAAAAATCACGCTAATATACCACGATTTAGAACCATAGCAAGACGTATTCGCGCGACCACATGTACAGTTATTTACAAATGTATTAATAGTAGGGTAGGGGAAGATGGGACAGTAGGGTAGGGACAGATGGTACAGTAGGGTGGGAGAGGATTTGCGTCCCCTTTGGTAGTAAACAAAGAATATTTAAAGAATTATGAAACCGTATCCTCACGACTCCTATAGACCGTTGTTAATTGTTTAAAACACGATCAAGATATTTGAATATTATGTGCTAAATAAAGGTGTCCCATCTTACCCCACTATAACACGAGATAAGAATAAAATCAGCGCCAATTCTAAACGACATTCGTTAAAACAACATTAACATAACACGATACTCACAGTAGCTTGGCACCATCTACAATGCAATCCCGTCAACCCTTGGTAACATTTGATTGGTTTCTTACATTTATCACAAGGCCCCGCATTGTTGCCTTCAACCCATACATGGCTGAGTTTCTATGAATAAATATCAATGTGAATAAGTTTAGTCCTGTAACTTGTATCTTGCTTTATCCTTGCGTGGAGGGAAAGCGACAGTCGTTATAACACGTGTGTTCTCTTTCATACACCTTGTGCCTGCTAACGAATTACCACGTATGTAACTTATTTATCCTCACATTGGTGGGGCAGCGACAGCAGTTATAACACGTGTGTTCTGTTTCATACACCTTGTGCTAGCGAATTACAACGTATGTAACTTTGTGGGTGCTTGCTTTTTCTGTATGGTGGACAACCAATAAGTGTCTCGGCACGAAATATACGAAATTTCAGTTTAAAAATTAACTAGAATTAATTAACGAGTAGCGACAACTATGGGCAAAGTATGGCAGTAGTTTTTAATTTCCATAAAAGGCTAATTTTCTTGTCAAAAAGTAGTTGGTAAATGGAAAATTTAATTAATTATTTGATTCATTTTATAGTAAGATTTAATTAATTCATTGATTTGATTTAATAATTAATTGTGTGAATCCTATTTAAACGCATGTCTAATTATGAGAAATACCTTTTTAAATTTTTTCTTTTACCTATCATATAAAAAATTATTCAATAAAATAGAAAGTTACCGCTTCAGTTATGTAAAAAATATAAAATACGATTCTTACCGAAGCTTCTTTGGCTGACTTCACGTAAGTTTGAATACAATTGGCGGGAACTTTATTGACGCATCTCTCATGGGCTGTGTATTTGCAAACTGGAACATAAAAACATAGAATTATTCTCACAAAGCTAAAGAAATCGCTTTAATATGAAATACTGTTTAGAAAACACAATACTGTTGAAACCCGACTCTCGGTTAAGGTGATATTACTTCATCTTCGCATACAATATTCAAATTTCAGCACCTCGTGCAAACTAACTACCACACACGCCGTTATTTCGGGTAACGGACCAACTCTAGCGACCTTACCCATATATCATAGAACAATAATCTCAACTACCCACGTTGAAACAAACAGATAACCCAGACATTAATCTCCAGTAATCCCATATTACACACATTCCAACCTGAACGACCAAACTACAAATAAATTCCCACAATTACCTTGTACTTGTGGTACAACCTTTGTCATAATTTCTCAATAATAATTATTATTACGCAACAATCACCTGAATCTGTCGAGTAATAATTAACTTTAAACGTCACAATCAGCATTATTCCACTAAACTGCCATGCTAGTTCTTCCATAAATACGAACTTCGTTTTAAACCTCGCTATCTTCCTTTCGTTTATAACGTCATATTCGAGAATTAGGCTTTCGATTATTTTCAGACAATCGCCTTTATGAAACCAGACAGCCGAATTTCTCATATTCCATATATGGTAATGTTGGCTCTTATAAGGAGAAACACCTAACAGCTGTTTTTGTCGACCCTATAAGTGACATTGTTGCGTCACAGTACACAATAACAATACGTCACAAACTGTTTTCCTTACTTTCGTTAAATCGCGATGTTTTGCACAAAAACACCCGACAATTCCTGAGACTCTATGCGCCTGTCGACCTGGCTATAAAACACAACCGACGTTTTACACGATTTTCGATTCCATAAATATGCGAAAGGAAGTTTTGTAAAACCGCATAGTTACGTCACAATCCCCCTTTGTGAGGAGCTGACAATCTAACAATGAAATCTCAGCTTTACAAATCTCCTGAAATTTGTCACTATTATTTATAACGTGCATATATTGTTGCGTCACAATTAAAGAATAATCGAGACATTCTATTTTCATTCAACACTTGTGACGTCACAACGCTCATTATAATTCGTTGATTTTTTATATAAAACACTAAATCTGACCTCAGTGACGTCATAGTAAGGCTTGTTAGTCTATTCTTGTCTAATAATCACCAGTTTTAGTTGCGTGATGGTACCTGTTCAGTTGCGTCCTTCATCTGGCTGCCTTTCATTCATAAAATAACATAAGTTTTATTGGCGCGCGTGTTTGAACGACTCGCATTATGTTTACATAACTTCTCGTGCCCATTATGCGTCTATATTTATACGTCATAAGCAAACAAAGGTAGAAGATAAACGAAATTATTTCGTAATAATTTCAAAAATGCATTTTCTGGCATAAACTATATTGTGACCGCATAAACGAATTGTTGCCTAATACCTTATACACTGCAACGCAGCATTTTTCAGCAGAAGCCTTAAATAATGAAACATCGACATTAAATATTGATATCAGTTTGGAGATCCATAAATAACCACACACGGCCCATGTGAATATCCCCATAAACACACACAACGTAAACGACGGCAAATCCCTTTATATTTACAAGTACCCAGGATCAATAATATATAAATATATCCACAGTTGATTTATATGGCTAGCCCACCTTAAAAGCCATTGAACCGCCGTGTGTTTATTTACTCGGTAACACTGTTATTTTAAACCCGGCAACACTGGTCAAATACGTCACACAGATTCTCACGCTTCCTATCACGTGGTACAACAACAGCGATTTTACTTTCCTGCGATTTTCACTTTGCTGACGTCATAGTGATTGACGTCACAAGATAACAATACTTAACAAACAATGGATTCTTATGCATCACAAACAACACGATAACATATATCACTGGGTAAGCTGCACACGATGAGCTCCAAAACCCAAATTTCCTAAAATCGTGTTATGAACCAAAAAGAACCCTGTTTTGGAGTCGTGAGGTTACGGTTATATATTTCTGTAGTCATTGTTTGTTTACCAAATAGGACGATAAAGGAGAGTGAAAACATGTACCATCTTACCCCAACATACTATACATCACAAATTAAACGTCAATATACCACTTTAAGTGCTAAGTTTAAATATATATATATATATAGTTTAAGGTTAAAACATTTATTTTAAAACATAAAGTTAAAAAAATATATATTCTAAGTGTACAAAATATAAAGGTCCGTGGTTCAAAACCCGGCCTTGGTAGTCAAACACAACTTACATGTACAACACAGTCCTTGCTTTCCAACTCCCACCAACATTGTTAAACAGAAGTTGCAATACGCTGGTAAACTGAAGTGTTTAAGTCTCCATGCGTGGCTGCCGTCGTCCTTTATATTCTGTGGTATCATATTAATATCTTACTTGCGTCAAAGCTACTATTCTCTAACCAGCAACTGCATTGCTAACTCATCATACACAGATGCTCATTTAGTGCGCGTGTTGCGTATTTGACGCACGGTGTATTGTTTTGTCACAAGCAAGTTGCATACTTCCTGATTATGAGTCATAACCCTCATTGTTTTTGAACAATTGTTGTTATCAAGCACTAGCGCATGCTTAGGTCACGTATTCTTATAATTCCCGAATTTATATTTAGTAAGGTAATCTGTATCAATATGTTTCGTCACAAACCGCATTCCACCTTTCTTTTATTGTGGTTTGTGACGTCACACTTACGGTTTCGAGTCCCAGCAGCACTAGAAGCGGGATCGTTGTTAAACCGCCATGAATCCACTCGTTTAACGTCACCACGCCGTCCCCGTCATAGTCGATCTCTTGCAGCATTTCTTCCAAGATCTGGAACAATTGGACGTCATAATCGGGTTTATCTACGTCACAATACCCATAGTTTGAACACAATGTATCGAGAAGAGACGAAATTATATGTTAACTGTGACGTAACACTGACAGATTATCTACCATTTATGTACGATTTGCGATCGCGCGTTTTTATTGTTGTCGGCACTTAAGCCTATTATATCTCTATTGTGACGTCACATACGGGTCTCAGCTCGGTGACATCCCACCCCAAATATTCCGCCACATGCATCATCTGGTTGACTATCCTCTCCATTTCCTGCGAACAATATACATTATGACGTCACAATTAGCAAACAATGTGACGTCACTTACGCTACTGTCAAGATTTCCGTTCCCATCTGTATCGTACAACTTGAACACAACTGGAAATGGACACGTGTTAAAAATAAACAGTAAATAAAATAACGGGTACGTGTTAATGAACGGGCATGTATTCGAGTCACTGGGCCGGGATTCGAACCCACTCACATTGTAACTTATCCTCGGGTCTTCCACCTTCCAACAAAGATAAATAACACGCAATGTCCTTCAAATGAACCGTCTCATGCTCCTCAGGCATAATAGCTTGCTTTGGTTTGTCCACGTTGCCAGTTATACCAGATGTGATTGCTTTGAAAGCATCTGCGAGCAAGATATAATATTCCGTATAAATTAACTTTATAAGTTCATGTTGTGGCTATTTTTAACTCCAAACGGGTATAAATGATCCCCCCATTTTTTTACCCGGCATTCTTTGTTGTTGTAGCGAAGAAGATAATAACAATATTATGACGTCGGTCAGTAGTACTATGACGTAACACTTGCGGTTTCGAGATGCTTTAATAATAATAATTATGTCGTCTTAATTACGACCTACCCGGGATCAACTTTGAACCCCGATCACTCTTCTGATTTTCCTGCTTTGGCGCCACCAGGCGATTGTTTTCTCTTTGATTTGCTCGATCTGCAAAAACGTAATTTTGTGACGACAATCCCAATTATGACGTCATTATCCTACCTTCGGGGTTTAGAACGGTAACGGCGACGTCTTCCTCGCTGACTTCTTTACCGTCGTGTGTCTGAGCGTTTCCACCCATGCTTTTTATAATATTATCACTACAGGATCCTATCAAAACAAATCCTTCATTAACTCGCGCTAGACACACAGCACCAACTGTAGCAGACTGCTAGTAATAACATGCACGTTATACATGCAACTCTATGTTATTGTTGCGTATACAAAGACAATTGTTTACACAATCCCTTCGTATTGATTGCTTAACAAAAACATGTATGACGTCACAATATGACAAAAGATAACGTGACTGTAAAAACAAACTGCATTGTGATGATAAAGTATATGGTTTGTTTAAATAATAGAGATGCGAAGGTGAATTTTTAATAAGGTCATGCAGTTGATCTACTTCAAACCTGCAACTGATACGCAGGCAAGCGCTGTAGGAATGCTCAAGTCGATTGCTGTATGCTGCCCTACATTCATTTTATAAAGTCAAGATCATATAGTTAGCAAAACGAATCATAAATTTAAAGCAATTAATTTTGGAATATTTTAATTGTTTTTCAAATCAGACACGCTTTTGTAATTGTTAAGTTTTGGAATTATACATATCGTGTTTCAACGACTTTCGTTTTGCGTTTAATTAATGCGTTTTCTCAATTTGATTAAATATGATCATTGTAAAAATGTGTTAAAAACTAAAACGGGGTTATTAATTTGAAAAATTAATATCGACAAACACATTCGTATTTTAACGACGTCGTTTTGCCGATAATTCATCTGTTTTTGTAATCTAATTAATCTAATATTCAGAAAACAAAGTTTTGTTAGAAAACCAAAAAAATGTTTATTTATAAAAGTAAATTCACATCAACGCACCAACGCTGGTTGTTCTTGGTTGGTTTGAAGATTTCTGGAACGACCTGAACATGTGTGCGCAGAAATCTTCCGACAGATCAGTGTCCAGGTAGGTTTCCATGAACAGCTTGAAACCCGAATAATCAATAGGCTGCATAAGAAGTATGTTACATGAATGTATTACGGTGTCTTTACAATTTATGGAATGAATTTTATTTCTAAATCGATTTTAATGGCCAAGCACACACAGTATGTTGATGAAACTAATAACAAGCCTTGTACGGCTGGGTGAAGGACTACGTGCATAACACATTACGTCATGGGTTGATGATGTCACTTTTACCATGCAGGACAGAAATACAATTCCTTACTATTCGTTCAATGTCGCCCTGAGTGAGCTTGCGAAGAAAAATTTATAACGTGATGCCCGCGGCCGTAATTAACCGAGGTGTTTTGATTATTCGACAACAAGTAAAAGGTTTTGGTTCGTTAGTTTGGCATTATGACGTCATACCTTCTCTTTATTGTATTTCGACAATATTCCACCGTCGTTGAATTCCGCCATGACGTCAGCGAGCTTTTTTGACGAATCTATTGTTACATCACAACGTGAATTGTTCATCCCTCGTTTTGCAACAATAACAACTGTGACGTAACTTACATTCTGCATATTTCTGCAACCTTTCAAACTCTTCGGGCGTCAGCGTCACGAATTCTCCATCTGATGTCCCGGCCATTTGTCACAACGTTTGTCACCCTCAGGCAGCTATGTGACGTAACAATAACACAACAAATATCATTCAACTCTACAACTAACGTCTTTGTTGAAAAATTAGGAATTATTACGAATCGAGCGTCGCCTGTTCGCAATTGCTAAATAATTCAGCACTAACCACCCGCACTCAATCCATTGATTTTAAGCCGAGTCGCACAAAATCGATTTGCGCACCAGCAGCCATAACCAACTGTATAGTTCTTAATTATTCTAAAGCCGGAAACCTCACTGAGACACACAATACAATGGCGTCATATCCAGTATAATATCCCGCATTATCAAACTATTATTACAGCAGTTTCAAAACAAACACAGCGGCCCATTTATACACCACACAACTGCTGTCTTCATTTCGAACATTTCGGTTTAAAACAAAACCATTTTCCGCGATCCAGAAGTGAAATAAAACGTTTCAACAAAAAACTATATCTAAAATAAAACTACAAAGAAAACTGGAATTAAACTCATGTCCCATGCACTTCAATTGTTGCATCTATTCCACAAACAAATGGCTCCACCACATATACCTCACTCGACGTTGAACGCTCTATTCGCATAAATAGAAACCGCGCTGTCTTCGATAAAACCGCGGGCCTGATTCTCGAATTCCTTTCCATTGAAACGTCACAGTGAAGCTCGCGAGCATCGAAGCGTTTAACCCGCTGTCGAATAGTTTTGCGTTAAAAACACACTGAACAACCATGCTTGTGACGTAACACAGCACGATAATGGCAAACGCCGTAAACAATTAAGCCCTCAAAGTTTTACTACATGCCCACAATGTTCATTCAACCAGAACGATTGTGACGCACGCCACGCTAGCTTGGAGTATTGTGACGTCATAATAAACGATTGCTTGCTCGAAGCTGACAGCTATAAATAGACGTCGCGATATCAGACCTTAAACAATTATTTATTATGACGTAGACTCGACAACTTTTAGTTAATCGTTGATTAACTTTACCATTCTCACTTCACAATGCATAATACCTAGTTCTAGAACAAGACTGATTCCGAATTGATGCGTAATAATCGATAATAGGAATCGAATTGGAAGATTCGATTGTTTTCTGCGCGACTGCCACGTTTTGCAGCTAATACACAAACAACATCGCTGCTGTGCTGTAGTGACACCTGTTTACAGTAACCACTGTTGTTGCTGTAACACGGGCTGACTGCCTTGTAGATGAAAACACACTATGTTCGTCGCTGACGCATCGTATAAACTAATACTACATTCAACTAGTGTTGCCTGCATATAGACCAGTGCCAACACTCAGCTCCAGCATTCATAGTTATATGCATTATTAAGTATCTCTCAACCGCCCCGTTTTTAAAGGTAAACTAATCTTTTTGGGTTTTTTTTATCTGGAAACACTGCTATTAAATATTATGCGAAGTCTTCATGAACGGAAACACTGGCGTGATATACTCTGGCTGTATCTCTAAAAACAGGATGCAGCCTCACTCACACAACATTGTTGCTGAACCTTAAACCGTCTATTAGTTACGACGCTCAGTGTGGCGCACGTATCGCTTACAGAGCGTCTGCGTGTGACGTCACAATGCGTACGTGCGTAGAAAACGCGGAAAACTACCGCCAATCCGAACTGACGTAACCTGGTCTACTGCAACAGTGGCCAACGCGTGTTGAATTAGACCTCCACCAAAACAAACACTCGAAGTCGAAGTAACAATATTGCGACACAAACACTCTTCTTCTATTATCGCTTTTGTATCTGGTTAATTCAACCATTTCCTCCTACAATATACCTCTATCTATGACGTCACAGTTCCCCTATTATTCTAGGATATTCGATTGTTCTTCGAAGCTCTGGATGCGGCTTCATTTAATGAAGGCATACAACCGATGCCGCACTAACAACCACACCCGCAACATTCCAGATACACTCGTTTGTTGAACGCCCGACCCACGTTTTACGTCACAAAGCGTGAGTGTTTGCCAACAAAGGCGGGACAAGGTCGTAAAACTCGATACTTTTAATTCGAAGCTTCATAATTCGCGATGTTTTCCAACCTTTGTACCCCTTAATTATGACGTATAAATTAAGATTGTCACGAAACACAGAATAATTTAAACAATTAAACACAATAACCGATTGTTACGTTCACGTAACAGGATTGCCATTAAAACAATGAAAAGTGTTTCCCGTTTCGAGTGCTGGATCCTACGTCATCGAATTGTGACGTCATGTGAATACGTCATGGGGCTGAGGTTCAGATGATGATGCTCTTTGTTTTGACAAAAAATCGAACTCAACCTACAGGATATGACGTAATTATGTTTGGCAACGTTTTGTTTATGTTGTCACAATGTATTATGACGTCATAATTGGCTTACCACGTTGCCTTCATCTGTACCGCCATAATCAGTTTTAGTATAAGTGATTCGGTCTTGATTTATGTCGTCATCGATGGCAAAAGCGTCTTCTAGATATACACTGTGACGTAATAATGGTTATATTGTTGTTGAAATCAAACTGCAACAAAATTAATTGTGACGTCACTTACTCCATTGTTCTCGTGGATTGTGGGTTTCTTTCTGACGTCAACAAACCTTGATCAAGCCCTTGGTAGAATTCCCGTTTACGAAGTTTGACGTATTTGTACATGGTTGGGAAAAAGTAAACCTATATAGGAGGAGTTAGTTTAATATTGATGTAATTGAAAAGTATGTGGATTGCACACGCATGATATAAATACTTAATTGGAAATATTATATAGTAGGGTGGGGAAGATGGGACAACAGCAGTTCATTCTATTTTTTGTCCCATTTGGTTATAAACAAAGAATCATATAACCGTAACCTCACGACCCCCATAGACTGTTGTTAATTGTTTAAAACACGATCAGGATATTTAGATATTATGTGCTAAAGGTGTCCCATCTCCCCCCCCCCCTACTATAGCATATAGATTATTGTTGAAATAATTAACGTTGATGGTTAAGAAACAGTTTAACACGAACATTACGCGTGGATACTCACATTGGTTGCAGCGTAAAGAGCAAATACCGCCCATACTACGTTGTTGAGCGACTTTATAGAGGCGTCTGTAAACTTTTTGTTTGCATAAACGAGGAATCCGAGTTGTACCAACGGTTGTACCACGATGCAGGTCATGTACAAGAAGCCGACCCACGCAGTATAGCTTGGTACGCGCTGTAAAGTATATGTTACTTGCCATCCCAATAATTTATACAAAAAGGCTTGGCGACAAAGGGTTTGAGAAACTATAGGATTTATTTAGGGTGAAAGTAATGTAAGGTTTTGACTTGATAAATTGTTCGATGTAAAACCAAAATAGCAATAACGTAGAAGCGCCGTATGCTTCAGTAATTTTAAACTATTCTTAAACGTATAGCACATGATGGGGAAATACTTTATATTTAAACGAAATGTGGTGCTAGGGTAATGAGCCAAATCCTACGCCCTTTTATATGGAAGGATGGTGATCCACTCAAAGTGTTTGCTAACTCGTGCATCGCCAGCGACACCGCGTGTTGATAAATAAATGGCATTGATAATACTCCGTTGAAGTGGTATATATATAGTAATAGTAGTGAGAAGTAAGACGTACCGATTCCACCACAGTGAGCCATAAAATACTGAGAACGATCATTATTGCTGGTATTGCGGTGCTTGAATACAACATCGGGATCGGCCCGTTTGAAACTAAATGTAAATAACAGTTAAAGTCCAAATAAATGGTGCATAAGTTGGCAAGATGTTTAATGACAATTTCGCCAACCAAGTAGTAACCAATCATCTGTCAAAACTTACGGCCGATGTCAGGCAATCGCAGACACGAGGTTTGTAAAACCCATAGTATATGATGGTGCAGCGCAAAAGAACATTGGTTTTCCAAATTTAGTTGACACGCCTCAAGAAGTTACATATTTTTGTTGATAATGATTACTTTATTCGATATAGGATTGTTAAAAATGAGGAAAAGTTAGCGTCTAAACTCACGTATCATAAGTTCACAGATACATCGGTTGTAAATATTTTCGTGGTTCGGGCATGCCTCTGACGAAAAGATGTGAACTGAATAAAAAATAATCAAAACTTTATTTATTCTTCTGCTGTTACAACAGGTCATATAGTAGAGTGGGGGAAGATGGGACACTTTTTTGTTCTATTTTCTCGTCTAATTTGGTAGTAACCAAAGAACACTCAAAGAATTATAAATCTGTATCCTCACGACTCCCATGAATCGTTGTTAATTGTTAAAAACACGATTAGGGTATTTATATATTATGTACTAAAGGTGTCCCGTCTTCCCCAACCCTACTTCATTACAATTTTAATCATGTCGTTCTGGTATATTGTATTGTAGCTTAAAAAGGATCCTGTAAGCACAAAATATCCATTAACATTTTAAAGCGGTGAGGATACGGTTATATAATTCTGTAAACATTTTGTGTTTACTATACCAAATAGGACGATAAAAGAGAATGAAAACACGGACCATCTTCAAATCAAAATAGGTGAATCAAAAAAGAAAAATCAAAATAGGTGAATGAACTTACAGAATTTTTCTATCCCGCATTGGCACGAGGCAGGGTCTCCGTCTTTGCATGGTGGGGAAAGTGGGACAACTGAATATATAAAGCTTGTAACTAACATAAATCGCCACAATAAATAATGGGTTGGGAGGTGTTGCTGCTACCGCTGTAAACTTATCACCCACAAAGTTACATCCCACAAAGTTACTATACGTACATAACACATAGTTACATACGTGGTAACTCGAGAGCGAACATTTGACTTATTTAATCAAACAGAACCAAACGCTAAGTTTTTTAAACATAATCAAGACACATTTAGAAATAAAGATTACCTATTGTTGTTGATGTTGGTGTGTGTGTGGCGGCTATTGTTGGCGGATGTGGCGTGATTGGCGATAGTGTGGTGTCTGTTGGTGGCAGTGTGGTGTCTGTTGGTGGCGGTGTGGTGTCTGTTGGTGGCGTTGTGGTGTCTGTTGGTGGCAGTGTTGCGTCTGTTGGTGGCGGTGTGGTGCCTAATGGTGGCGTGGTGCCTAATGGTAACGTGGTGCCTAATGGTGGCGGTGTGGTGCCTAATGGTGGCGTGGTGCCTAATGGTGGCGTGGTGCCTAATGGTGGCGGTGTGGTGCCTAATGGTGGCGTGGTGCCTAATGGTGGTAGCGTGGTGCCTAATGGTGGCAGCGTGGTGCCTAATGGTGGCAGCGTGGCGCCTAATGGTGGTAGCGTGGTGCCTAATGGTGGCAGCGTGGTGCCTAAAGGTGGCATGGTGCCTAATGGTGGCGTGGTGCCTAATAGTGGTGGCGTGGTGCCTAATGGTGGCGTGGTGCCTAATGGTGGCGTGGTGCCTAATAGTGGTGGCGTGGTGCCTAATGGTGGCGTGGTGCCTAATGGTGGCGTGGTGCCTAATGGTGGCGTGGTGCCTAATAGTGGTGGCGTGGTGCCCAATGGTGGCGTGGTGCCTAATGGTGCCGGTGTGGTAAATAAAGATTGCGTGGGTTGTAGAAATGGTATCGCTGTTGGCAGTGGTGCTGCTTGCCGAACAGTGAGATGATGTGAATCGACTCCTTGCTGATTTGTCGGGTCCTGCTGCGCAACCATACTCCTGGGAAAGGAAACAGTGTTAAAAAACATATTTGCGTTCATAAATTCGTTGTGTACCTGTTTTGTTGCTGAAACAACTGCATATGGTTGTGTATATCTTCCTTAATCCTTGCCAGCGCAAACACCAGCATGCCAACGTAGAGGGAGTTTACCACCTTATGACGTAACAGAAGGATTATGACGAATAAAGGTTAGTTTGATTATTATGTTTACTTACGAAATTAAACCATCCAATCACAGAGGCCCCTGTCCTCACACTGCAACAGCAGCATACGGTTCGGTTGCCTGGACAAAACGACCAACGATATTTTACACCTGGCATTTCTGTTTACTACGCTATGAAAGAAACGATCCCAAATGTTAGCAAGGTAATAGAGTTTAACATAAGATAGATAGCAACAGTTGCGAGACACTTTAAACCTAGGTTGTTATTAATTACTCAACTGTTTTAAGTAACTTGTAGTTTCGGAAACTCTGGTGCTAAAAAACTAGCCTTATTGGTTTTAACTGCGCTTGGAATTTTACTCTAAATTAGGCTTAGAATTATCTATAACGTTGGTAAAATAAAACTGTTTATATAGTACTGTACAACGCCGAATATAGACAAGTAAATACGGAAATAGCTTCCAAACTACAGTCGTAGGTGCTGTGTGACTTCATGTCATATATATTACTTGCCAAGTTTAACAGAGCGTTACTTTGGATTTCCCCGTCGTTTTAAATAAATTATCTAACTTTAGGGTATAATAAATCGTCAAAGCAAATACTGTGCCGTCTACTAACTTGAACTTTTATCTAAAACTTTATAACGTCAAACGTCTAGTTATAAATGAATGGAAACCTTACTGAGTTATATAGGAGTATAAGACAGACGAATTGCTAACGTGTAGATTTGGTTGACTGGTTGTATTTCGCCTAAGGCGTTTTCCTCGAACATTTTAACGTTGGTTTAATAAAGAAAGAAACGACGCTTTGTTTTTTGTAATTTCAGTAAATGTCGGGTTTATCGACGTGATAATTACCCTTAATTGTCAACAATGTGTTTTGTTCTGGATTCTGGAAAAAATCATTATAATTTAAAAAATATATTTTATTTCGTTTTAAGCGCAAATACGTTTACTAGACAATAAAGTTAAAAAATGTACGCGAAAAATTAAGAGCCACCAGTGAGATTTGAACTCACGACCCCTGGTTTACAAGACCAGTGCTCTAACCCCTGAGCTATAGCGGCTGACGGCTCCAACATGCCGAGTTAAGTTTTATGTACGCTACGCGTTGTGTGCGTTTGATGACGGTTGCGGATAAGCTTATCACGTTTAATTAATTCACATTAATAAGGCATGATAATCAATTAGAAGCTTTACTTTTAAAAGTATTAAAACTAAACGTTTTTTAAATATTATAATTTACACTTTTAGTCCCCAATAATTATATAAATGTTATATTGTTATAACGGAATTCCCCCACAACGAAAAGTGAAACTGCTTGTGTCCCCTAAACTGAAATATATGTGTGAGTAAGTCCTATTTAATTTTTAGAGTAAGTAAAACTACCATGTGGGTGTTGGGGTAATTTTCCAACTGTGAACTAGACCTCAGGTCCCATGCAAACACTGCTAAGGTTTCATATTTGAATAAAAAAAAATGAGGGTTTTCTCATAAAATCTGCACAGTTTTGGTGATTTGGGCAAAAAATTACATCAGTCATGTATGTACATTACACAGGCTATTTTATAACTTTGCATACCTTTTTCTTTTACCTTCACATATTGTTGCATGACACCAAATGCATGTATACATTACGCTTGCCTAAATACAATTCCTAACCTTTTTACTTTCCTAAAACTGTCCTATCTTCTCTATTTATTTTCATCAGCTTTAGTTTTTTATTGGACTTTAGAAACGTTATTGTGTTTTGATTCTTTAAAAACACACCTCATGCTCACTGTCAACCAGCACCTGGTCTATACCTATATTCTCTTTTTTGTAGGCTTTACCCTTTTAACAAAGATGCTTGTCAAATTTACCCCCAATATGTAATATGGAGCTCTTTTATTAAAAAGCGAAAACGACATCAGCTATATTTAATGCAACGGGTGCGCTAGCTTTTTGGCAACGAGTTGTTCAATGTCTGGTAAAGTACTACAATTGGCACAATTTTTCTGTCCTGTCAACTGGTTTGATTAGTAGCTCATTTAGGCCACCCTCTAAATTCGTAGATCCTACTCCCAGGGGTAAATTTACCCCAATTTAAGAAACACTGCTCTAAGCAATATTAACTTGTTTCATATTAACAATTATACATGATATGATTTTATTTGAGAATAATAACAATATTGCTGTAACAAAATATTGAATTCATTCATCTGTCTCGTAGTTCATCTGTGTCTACATGTTTTTCTTCTATAGTAAAATCATGTTGATCTGAAATAAAGTGCCATCACTTAGATATACTCAATAGTTATAACATAGTTATATATAGTAGGATGGGGGAAGATGGGACACCTTTTTATTCTATTTTTTGTCCTATATGGCAGTAAACGAAGAACAGTCAAAGAATAATAAAAATGTATCCTCACGACTCCCATGGTCCGTTATTAATTGTTTAAAACACGATCAGGATATTTGGATATTCAGTGCTAAAAGTGTCCCATCTTCCCCCACCCTACTATAACATAGTATAACATAGTTATAACATGGGTGACTTAGGCACTCCAAAACTGTTTGCTTCATACAACTTGTGTTCCAAGTTATGCAACTTTGAGTACTGAAATATTTATTGCTAAATATACGTTTAAACTTTACAAATCTTACAGAAACTAATAATAGGCTTAGTAAACCACTGTAAGGCGACCCAACCAAATCAAATGGTGACCCAGGAGTTGATAAGCACTTAACAAGATATCTTTCAAAAAAACTAAATGAAGGTAACTTTGTAAACAGGTGTAAATCTAATATTCAAATGGCAAGCTAATTTGGAGTTCCAACTCGGGGTTACGAGGCTCTCAGTTACATTTTAATCTCAGTTACATTTCAAGCCAAAAAAAGCAGTTATAGCAAATAAATGAAGGTGAGACAATACCTTCAAAAAACTACATTTTTATACCGTGTGAGCCTTTAAAATATTATTCAACTATGCCCTAACAGAACTTACGTTTACAATTCACTGCCACGCACTCATGGCATCCATTCAACTTCTCCCTCATACAAACCAATGCATCAGTTGTTGTACCATGGCCAAGACAAGGATGAGATTTGCTGCAATTCCATATTTGTTTCAAACTTTTAACACGTTCCTTTACTTCCGTTTCTTCAGCTGCAAAATAACCATTTATTATTAGTTGGTTATTAATCTTATAGACCGGTAAGTTTTGGTCAGAAGTTTTACTTTCTTTTGCATACGGTTTTTAAATTGCATCTTAATGCATTGCGGTTGGGATAATAGTCATTTCTGGCCAATATTCGAAGTGAGACATTACCCTTTTTAAATAACCTAGGTTGGGGTTAGGTGGGACACTTTTCATTTTATTTTTCGTCCAATTAGGTATTAAACAAGGATTATTTTACACCATTTAATAACCCTTATGGCTCTAAAAGATAGTTATTTGTTAAAAAGATGAATAGGATATTATATCCTAATGTTATCCATCTTACACCACGTACCACATATATAGTTAAACTTACGCAACGCTGCAGTGTCCCGCATTCCCCGTTTAACGCAATCGGATGTCCCAGCCATCTTAGTCGGCCACGTACATTGTTCTGAACATTTATTCGAGCAATTAACGTCTTTTAGATCGCTGACAATATCATGTAGTTCTGTGAACAAACATAAACCGTTACGAACAACAAAAGTTTGGGTCATTATTTTTAAAAAAGTGATTGTTTACGTAATCGACATTGTGGGCGTATGTGTCATAGGGCAAGACACTCAATAATAATTGTTACAACTCAGTGGTCACTACTGGGTTGTCTAAGTTGTCACTTATACAGAAATCCCATAACGTTACATACGTGGTTACTCGTTAGCGAGTAAGTTGTGTATAAAACAGAAAACACCCGTGTTATAACGACTGTTGTTGCCCGCCATGCGAGGAAGTTACATACGTGGTAACTCGTTAGCGGGCATGCGGTGTATTAAACAGAACACGACTTTCATTGCCTTGCCTCGCTAGAATAAACCAGCTACATTCAATCAACCTACCAGATGCGAACTCACGAAACAGAGTAAGCGACTGTGAAGGAATTAACGCTTCAACTGAGACCAAAGTTATCCAAAGCATCCACAGGAAGCTAAATATGTTCATTCTCATCTTGGCCTATAGGTTGGTGGAAAAGTGTGAGTTATTTATGTTATATTATTTAGTATTTAAAACCTCGGACATAGAAGGGTGGGGGAAGATGGGACGCCCTTTAACTCTATTTTCTCGTCTTATTTGGGATTAACAAGGAACATTCAAAGAATTATGAATTGTATCCTCACGTCTTTCAAAACCGTTGGTAATTGTTTAAAACACGTTCAGGATATTTGGATATTATGTGCTAAAGGGTGTCCCGTCTTCCCCCACCCTACTATATGTAATATATAACATCTAATAATACGACAACGAGATTAAATAGATTTTATACAACGAAAATACGAGACGGTAAAACAACTAATAAATTAGCCGCGAGTTAAAATTACACATGGCGAACCACCAAATACGTTACTATTTATGCTTGTTTGAGTAACAATTATTTTATACGATTTTTTTAAAAACTAATTAATACAATAATATATATCCTTTTTCTAAAATCCTTTAACCACCGTTTCCATACAAAACTTCTTTTGAAACTTATCTAACGGTTCCTGGTTTTATATATAGCAGCAGGCCAGCAACAGCTGTTGTTTGTTTAACTTTCTATTTGAACCTAACACACGTGTGACCTGCTTAGTGGAGTCGACTAACATAAACCAACACACGTGCCTCTATTGTTTACTATTTCTAAACCAGTGTTTCTCAACTTTGGTACACCACATGTGGTACATGAAGGCCTTCATGTGGTACGCGAAATATTGACGGAAAAATTGTTTTCATTTACTAATTATAAAATGTATCATTAACTAAAATAATAATTTTATGTTTTTGGTTGGGAAGAAAAAGGCTATTAAGAAACCACTGAAATAAATCTAACTTCCTCCTAACTATTTGCGGCAATTTACTAAACCCTTTTCGCAAGGTATTTTATTTAAACTTTTTCCGAAGGGAGTTACATTTTTAGTTGCCTATACTACTAACCAAAAAAAAACAACAATTGAAAAAAAAGTTTGAAATACCTTCGTTATAAATCTAAAAGTATTTTTAACTATCTACGGCTGTTTACTAAAACTTGTTTGGAAGATCATTTAAACAGTTTCTGTAGGTTACCTCAATAATAGTACAATTCCCAAACTAAACGGCGTAGAATTTTGTTTATTATTGGGTAAAAGGCGTGGTTGTTTTACGGTGGTGTACGTCTAAGTCGTTTACAAGCACACACGAATAGCAATTACGTTATAAACAATGTTGTTGACAGGAACTATCGTTGCTTGGCGCTTTCTAAAGTAATGTAAACTTCCTTGCGTCTTGTTTAATGCGTTGTTTTCACACCAACTCCACGCACATGCTAGCACACACCGCGAATAAATGTTCGAATTTCTTAATATATAGTAGGGTGGGGAAAATGGGTCACTTTTTATTTATTTTCGCGTCCCATTTGGTTGTAAACAAAAAATGGGATTTTTGGTATTATGTGCAGGTGTCCCATCTTACCCCATGGTATTAATACGGTATTTTTCCCACAGTACTGTACTTTTACTGATCTCTTTTAAACACGCTAAATGGATAAAAAGGTGTGGGAAAGAGCGACATTTAAAAAAACGTGGATGTTTAATTCAAAATATTAATATCCGTTTAAGTGATGCGTAAAAGTTAGGTCAAATTTATTATTAGCCGTTGTATTTTTAAAAGAAAAGTTGAATTAAATTTGAGACCCCTAAAGTTATCATAAATATTAATATACGCGGAAAAGTCCCCAAATTGAAAAATATAACGGACTTCGTCCCCACAGTAAAACTAGACACGGTCCTACTAAAACACGCCCGGCGGGGCCCGGTGGGGCCCGGTGGAAAAAAATATACTAAAACACGCCCGGTGCGGGGCCCGGTGGGGCCCGGTGGGACCCGGTGAGGACCCGGTGTTACGAGTCATACTAAAACACGCCCGGTGGGGGGCCCGGTGAGTATTTCTTGAAAAGGGAGCTTTCCCTATTCAAGATCCACCAAAATGTGATGCGTGTATTCAGATTTTTAGCCTAATAAGACCCCCGAGTTGAGTTTTTTGAAAATTAACTTTGATTATGGATGTACGAAGTTTGTTTCGTTGTACACAATGAACTGTATTTTTAGCAAAAGTTTATTCGTTGAATTTTGTTAATAAGGGGCGGGGTAAGATGGGACACCTTTTTTATTCTATTTCTCGTCCCATTTGGTAGTAAGCAAAGAACATTCAAAGAATTATAAAACTATGTCCTCACGACTCCCATAGACTGTTGTTAATTGTTTAAAACACGATCAGGATATTTAAATATTATAGTAGGACGGGGGGAGACGGGACACCTTTAGCACATAAGATCCAAATTTTCTGTTCGTGTTTTAAACAATTAACAACGTTCTATGGGAGTCGTAAGAATATAGTTTTATAATTCTTTGAATGTTCTTTGCTTACTACCAAATGGGACGAGAAACAGAATGAAAAGGTGTCCCATCTTACCCCACCCTACTATGTGCTATAAGTGTCCTACCTTAGGCCACAGTACTATACATACACTTATACTTGATCGAAGTTTTATTATTAAAAACTTTGAAAGACGAACAATGTAACTTTTAAAACGAAAAATGTAAATATTAGTCATGATGTGTGTTTTAGTTAGCGTGATAGGCTTTTACGTATTCGGACAAGCCATCAGTAGCGCGATCCCACGCTTGTTTCCGTTTTAGCAGAGCGATAATTAAAGGACTTGCGAATTACGTGTCCATTTTCATCATCATGTTTTATTTCCTATGCACATTTTGTTTCCGCGATGACGTGCGGAGCAAGAATGTAATTTCTATCACCGAAAACTGCCATCTTTATGCTTTGAAGACAGACAATATCTTCCAATTTTTCACAAGTTCTGTTTCACACACGCATTTTGGTGGCTCTTGCATAGGGAAAGCTCCCCTTTCAAGAAATACTCACCGGGCCCCCCACCGGGCGTATTTTAGTATGACTCGTAACACCGGGTCCTCACCGGGCCCCACCGGGCCCCACCGGGCCCCGCACCGGGCGTGTTTTAGTATATTTTTTTCCACCGGGCCCCACCGGGCCCCGCCGGGCGTGTTTTAGTAGGACCCACTAGACACGCGAGCGCGTTAGGTTTACAAGTTTGCGTGTTTTTGTCGTTCACTGTCAAGAAGAAATAAGATGGCATTTTTACCAAACTCGTTAAATTCTTCTGGCAACAGCAGCCAACTAAGACGGCGCCAGCCCCTGATATGTGTGACCCACTGTTGTAAGATGGCTTGTCTAGATGTTCCGCATAGGTAATTACGATGCAAGAATGCTGCAGGCTTGCTGTGGAGTGTAGGTTACGAATTTACTGAAATATTGTAATCGTAGTCAAATGGCTTAACTTTTAAAATGTGCAGAAATGAGTTATAATTTGGTTGCTGGTAAAGATTTCCTACAGTAAAGCTAAAAATAAGAGACGAAAAGAGTTGTAGGATTTGGTATTACTGTAAAACATAGTCAGTGAAATCTTAACTAGCACCCATAACCGATTTGTAATTTGCTTACTTCTTCACAATTACTTTCTAGATTTCCCTTCTTCTCATTTGTGATGTTTAGTTTTTACAAGGTTGGTCTTTATTTTAAATGTTTTACAAATATATATATATACTTAATTATAAGCACTATACCATTTAAAGTGAACAACAATATCAGTTTTGACAGTGTTCAAATTGTAGCTTCTACATGGTTTCATTATTTCTCGAAAAAGTTTTGAAATTTGTTTTATAAATAAAATATGAATTTCATAAACTTTTTAGTAGATTCAGAGATGCTAAGAGCATTAGGTCCAAATAAAGTTAAAAACACCTGAATTACAACTTTTTAAAATTCCATGGGATTAAAATGATTTAATTGCATTTTTGCTTCACAATTAAACTAATTGACAAACCTAATTCCTTACCAGCTTGTTTTAATACTTGAGTGAAGCACTCATTATACAATGCAGTTATAATTATACTTTGCATGCTGGGTAAATGGTTACGATTTCATGCTAAATGTTAATTCAATAGTAATCAATTTCTTTCATCGTGGCTCATTGGTCACACTTCTGGTACTTCTATTGTAGGATACCCAGTTTAATGCTCGATACTGGTAGGCGTATGTGTTCTTGTATAAGTTTGTTCCTGGAAAAATAAGTTTACTTTGTCAGTTTGATACTGATAAGCCATAGGCGTATGTGTTCTTGGGCAAGACACAAGGGACATTGCTTCATCCCAGTTGCCACTAATGAGTTGTAATGCCCTGGGTGTTGGTGTTATGTGCCAACTGTGGTCTGAATCCCAGGCCCAAGTCTGCATGTCCTCCCCCACATAGAATAAATAATAGTAATAGATCGTTGTAGATGCTCAGGTTGTGGGGAGAAACTATACAAGTTGAAATCTCCAGCGTTCTACCTCCCAATACCTTATGTTAACGGCCATAAAACAACGTTCAGTATTCTTGTGAAGCCGACCAATGGAAGTTGGCATGAGTAAGTTTAGTCTACCGATTGTTTATTGTTTATATATAGGGGTTTCTAAGACCTGAGATTCTGTAACCATAAGTTAATTTAAACAAAGCAATGAAATTTAATATTTATTGATATCTGAGTTGTCTCTAAGACTAAATATCTGTATCTTTATATTGATTATTGAATATTCAAAGTTGTGTGATTATATAGGCTTTGACTGTCCAATTATAGTATAGTTTAAGGTCTAAATGTAATGTATATATAATTTTATTAATAGCTGTTGTTTAATTAAAATTTATGTCCAAATGTTGCAGTAAATCAGTTTTACCTATCCAATAGAAAACCCCTTTGATAAAGTTCGTCGCTTAAGAAAAATCTTTAATATTTGTACAACATTAAAACATTATATATAATATGAATGAATGATTAACGTTCTATAATTCAGCTGCCATGAGAAAGACGCGGATTTCCATGTTGGAATTTCCCCTCGTGATGCAGGAGGAGTATCAAGTTATACATCGGATGGCGTCATCCAGGAGCTGAATGGATGGGAGGAATCACTAATTGTGTTTAACATTAGCAACCCTGAGTGTGAGATGATGTGGGGGAAGTGTTTGGACCAAATGTCGAGTGAAGAGAAATGGTCAAAATACAAGTGAGTTCCATGTATTAACTAATGCAAATAAGTACAAGTATGTTTGAGTTGTGAAGTTCCTATGTAAATATTCGAGATTATGTATTCAATATGTTTTATTGCAGTCTGTTCATTTTGAACTACTACACGAATAAATGAATATAATATAACTTATTTTATCCCTGCGTGGCTGGAAAACAGCAGTTGTTATAACACAGGTGTTCTGTATCATACACCTCGTACCAGCTTACAAGTTACCACTCACCAAGTATGCCACTTTTGGGTTTATTACTTTTTTTGGATTTTTTTATGTGATGTTGATAATTTGAACAACCTATTAGTGGTTGAAGCAATTGCTGTTACGTGTCTTGCCCAAGGACACATACACCCACAATGATAGCAATATATATTTATGTAGATAATACAAATAACAAAAGTATGTTTGAATTGTGAGGTATGTAAATATGTTCTCCTTCTAAGTATGCACTCATGCGTTTTATTAGAGCATGTTTATTTAGAACTATTTGTATTCAAATTTAGTCAATATGCCAAAGATTGGTAATCTAATAGCCTTTAAAACATACATAGCAAGATCAAATCTATTTACATCCAAATTTGAAATTTTTCTATGATTTAGGTATGACGAAAACCGTTACAACTGTTTTGACTTTGCGCTCTCTCTACTGACACAAGTGGATGAATCTGTTAAAAGTTTCTTTGGTGAATCCCCTAAGCTGATCCCTTTCTCATTTAACCGAGAAGAAATGAGAATGAGGTTTGTTCGAAGACATGTTATGCCACAAGTAAAGATTGCAGCGAACTATCACAAACTATCGGTTCAAGTCTCGCACAGGGGAGTCGTGGTTATGGACTCGCCAGAACTTTATGGAATCGAATGTTAAATTGGGTTGCAGTGACTTTAATATATATCCACTATCTTGTTGTTTATAACTTTATATGTCTGTTAGCGAGAAACACAAAGTTTCCTTCTGTTTATAAACGGTTGTTTTCCATTTTAAATACTTGCTGAGAACTTGGGATTAAGGCAATACTTGGCCCATTACTCCAACACCAATACTACTTTTAAACCACTGAACCACAACACCAGATGTTTATGGGAGTAAAGTGAATTCTAAGTTTAATTGGCCAACTTTGGTCTGCTTTTCAGGCGCATTGCGTGTACAGCTTTATAGAATAGAACGGAATCGAAAAATGATGTAATTAAATATAAGGACAACAGTTGTAATAGTGAATGGAATGTATCAAAATATAGTAAAAACAGTAACCATAACGCCTGTTATATCTTACCTTTCGCAAATATTATTGTTTTGGTTACAAAAATAGTAAATTCAATGAACAAATTTTGTTATTTTATGTCGTGTGTCGAACTTGCTTTGTTGCTACTAATCAAACTTAATTGTTTTGTATTGTTATTTTTAGTTTTTCAAAAGCTTTCTAATGTGATTTGTATTTTTGCAGCTCGTATCTTGCTTGAAATACAAGAACTGCCGTTTTAAATTTGTCTTACATCAGAACTCAAAATTAAAGGTAAAGAGTTTCGTTTGTTTTTCACATTCACTCGATTCACAACACAGATTGGGTTGCATTGGTTTCCACATCTATATGCACAGCACCTATTAGTGTATAATGTACGAGGGCCTACCAGATATATAGTAGGATGGGGGAAGATGGGACACCTTATCATTCTATTTTCTCGTCAGATTTGATAGTAAACAAAGAACATTCAAAGAATTATAAAACCGTGTCCTCACGACTCCTATAGACTGTTGTTAATTGTTTAAAACACGATCAGGATATTTGGATATTATGTGTTAAAGGTGTCCCATCTTTCCCCATCCTACTATATATCAGAAAGTATACGACCAAAGATCTGGTACACTTCAGTACATAAACGCCAGGAAATATAACATAGTTTTCTCCTCAATGGGGAAGATCTTTTTAGTTAAAAATAAATAGCCTAGAAGCAAAGAAATTGGTTTTAATCTCTTTGCTAAAAGTAACTGCTTATAATAGCCGTTAAAATTCATAGAACAATCTAAAGTTGTTGCTATATAGCTGTTGCCAACGTCCTAACGTTGACTTATGTAATATACCGTTTTGGTGTAAATCATATACTTTGTGTGAAACAACGTAAAGTAGGGTGGGAAAGATGGGATACCTTTTTCTTCTATAGGATTCAAAGAATTATAAAACCGTATCCTCCCGACTCCTATAGACCGTTGTTAGTTGTTTAAAACACGATCAGGATATTGGGATGTTATGTGCTAAAGGTGTCTTCTCCCATCCTACTATGTTATGTAACAGTGACAACATGTGTTATGAACTTACTTTACGTAACAAAGCATCAAAATAAGATTAAGTTACTTTACGTGGAGTTCCGTGTCACGTACACATATCATTAAATCACGTAGACATGTCTAAATCATCAGAAATTACAAAACTTGTTTCCCACTTTTGTGTTTCACACAATAATATACTGAAACTGTTAACTATCAACTGGTAACTATCTTACTTTTATTACGACGTAAAGTTTAACATGACCGGCTTGTACAAACATTGCGGGGGCTTGTTTAATTAGAAAGTTTTAAAATAACTTTGTCAATAATTAAACTTCAAGTCTTGATTAGAGAAGTATTCTGGTATCTTTATAAAGCCTGTGTTTTGAAATAAAACACCCTGTATTACCTCACACGCGATGTTACAATGGATTATATTACGTAACAATAGACCCGTCTCTTTTGTCACAAACCCTATTTAATGGACTGGTACTTCATAATCATCATTATTTGAGCACAGGGATTATACGGTGAACTGATAAAATGGTAGCCTTGGCATATATGAGCGAAAATTTAAGGTCAAACAGAAAACAACTTTTCGGTAGAATGTATTTTGTTTTAAGCGTATAAGGAAATGGGCCAAACTTATGCAGTATGATGGGGAAGACGGGACAATATTAACACATAATATATCACTACTTAAACAATTAAGAACGGTCTATGGGAGTCGTGAGGATACGGTTTTATAATTCTTTAAAAGTTCTTTATTTATAACCAAATAAAATGAGAATATATAGAATGATAAGGTGTCCCATATTCTCCCATCCTAATCAATGTATCAGGCGTGTTTTAAATAGGAATATTTTTTTTTATTTTTAAAGCCATGTTTTAGTCAGTTCTTCAAAATGGGAACAAATTCAGAAATTAAATAGTATGACATGGCTTTATACAGGCGTAGTAAACTTGATTTTGTTTTTCAGAATTATTTAATAAAATCTGTATAACAAACTAACCAAATGCTTTTAATTTGCTGGAATGAATCATTTTCCTTAATTAACGTTTACTCAAATTAAACAACTATTAGGTGACCGTTTTTTACAAAATATATTCTTCCGTTATATTAAATTAGTTACTCTTAACACTGTGCATTCTTTAAGTAATAATTTACTTTTCTCGTTTCTTCGTTATTTCAGTTGATGTTTTCTTTATTGTAGTAAAACGTAATTTAAACTGTGAGATTTTTGTTTATGTTTCCCAACCTTACAACAACTGCAAAAGTATTTCCCGTAGGTTTAATCTCTACATTCAGATCCACGAAAGTTGTTGCAAAATCTTGGATTCTTTCAACTTGGAGTTAAGTAACTTTGGGATTCTTTCGGCAGGTTTAACGAAATTGTATCGAAATTTAAGAATTAGGTTGCGTACATTAATTGTTCGAAGAAGACACGACGAAATGGGGCGCGCCATCGCGTACGTTCTGTTGTTCGTCATAGGGACCATTGTGACGTCGGAAGGTAAGCTTTTTCATGAAATAAATATTTTAAAAAAATAAATAAAAAGAAAAAATATAAATTCCGTGACGTCACGAGGTAAAATTACCCGGTAAAATGATTTTGGTGAAATGTCATCACTGTGATCTTAAACTATATAGGTAGCCAAATCAATTGTTCAATACACTTGTGTAAATTTTTTTCTTTATATATAACTTAATATGACTTAACCATTGCCCCAGTTTGGCGGAACAAATTTTGCAGCATTTTAAATTTGTTCAAATGCTGCTAAACCTCAGTTCATTGACTTTTTGTAATTACAAGGGTGACCTCGTACCCCTACATACGGTCACTAACACAAATAAAACATAAATAACTTTTAAAACAACAAGCCGTGGAGACGACGCGAAAATATAAAATAAACATTTTTTGTTTTATTTTAATTTCAAACTCTCCCGTTTGTTGCGCCGATTGTGACCAAACAATGGCCTTTCATCGCGACACGCCGCCCGCTGTGGGAAATAATAGGAACTGGATTATTTTTCATTCATTTGTGATGTCACAATCCAAGTGTGATGACAACGCATCAATTATTACGTAGATACCACCATTATGAAGTCAGGAATCTAAACAATCGAATAATATGCGAAGGCTCCAATTGTTTTAAGACATGTACCATTGTTATGTCATTGTCCGAAACAATTGGATTCACACTTAGAATGACCTTTTACACAAAACAATGGTGAAATTATTATCTTTCAACGTCCTTTCACGTCACTTCCGCTACCCTTGCAGACAGTTGCACCTGCAGATCGGTGTTGCTGCATTCACAGTCGCATACATTCCTACAATGTATAGTAGGATCGGGGAAGATGGGACACCTTTAACACATAACACTCGAAAATCCGGATCGTGTTTTAAACAATTAACAACGGTCTGTGGAAGTCGTGAGGATACGGTTTCATAATTCTTTGAATGTTCTTTGTTTACTATCAAATGGGTAGAGAAAATAGAATGAAAAGGTGTCCCATCTTCCCCCACTCTACTATATATGATACAGCACATGCTGAAGTCTGTTTTATGTTCATACACATGCAGAATCGTCTCAAAAGCTGAGTCCCTCTACGAAAAATAAACTTTATTGAAAAAACAAACTTTTTATTTTATAACCATAGCGACACTGACGTCATTATGGGCACGTATTATCAGGCAAGACGCCAATTTCTACAAAATAAGGATTACTAAAAGAATATTTCTAAGTTTTATACAGAATTGGAATACATGCATAAGGTGTATATGATCAATAGGACACTCGTTACATTACCCACCATGTGGGTTAAACAAGTGGTAATGTAGAATTAACTACCGCATAAAAACCAAGTTACTGCGTATTGGTTTAACTGCTGTTTCACGCATGTGAATTATTCCAACAATTTGTTTCTCGCCATCTGCGTTTACTTTATAAATGGCAGATGATCTTAAACGCGCCGAGCTCGATTCAAAGTGTCGCGCGAGCAAACAGATTGTTTTATCATCAATTAACGGCGTTTATCGCGATGGGCGCTTTTAACTTGCTAGACCGTTTTATTGTACACAGTTTGTTTGCTATGATAACACGTGTGTGCATACCATACGAGTTGTTACAATGATTAATGACAGTTAGGAGTTAAAAGTAATGTTTAAGGTAAACTATTTATAGTATGGTGGGGAAAGATGGGACATCTTTTTAATCTATTTCCCCTTCCCATTTGGTAGTAAATAAAGAACATTCAAACAATTATAAAATCATATTCTTTTAAATTAGAGACTGATAATGTCCTTTTAGACGAAAATAGAAAACAATTCATTGACCTTTTTGTCAGTAACGAATTTCGTAGCACTTGAATCTTAATTGTTTTAGTTAAACTGCGATAAGATGATATTTACGTTGGTTTACAGCCCAGGAAACTACATATGTCTCATATATGACACCAAAGTATGGCGGGGAAAATGGAGCAACTCAGATCAAGATATTTGGACAAGGTTCGTAAATTTATTGTTGTTGTTGGTCTATTATCATAGTAATGTGGCAACAGGCGGGAAAATGAAACAAGGAAAATATGGTAACTGCTAACTTATGGAATAGTTATATGCGTTATCAACATTAATATGCGGATTGTGTTTTCAAGGTTCGACAACCGGTTTCATGCTTGGTATATCGTAGGCCTATAGTCGGTTGGGGTAAGATGGCCCATGCTTTCATTCTCTTTATCGAACCATTGGGTAGTAAACAAAGAATATTTACAAATTTATCTCAGATATCTCAGAATTTTAAAAGATATCTCAGAATTTTAAAAGATATCTCAGAATTTTAAAAGATATCTCAGAATTTTAAAAGAGCATTGTTAATGGTTCAAAACACGATCATAAATTATGGGATATTACGTTCAAGTGATATCCATCTTACCCCACGTTATAAAATTCACACTGCGTGTCGGTACGGGCTGCGGTTGGTACAGCATATTTGCCAGGTGGAAATGCGGTAGGTTTAACGATAAATGGTCTGTAATTAGGTTTAATAACTGATTCGTAACTGGAGTTACGTTAAGGAACTGTCACTCGCGGTAGAAAAAGTATATGATTTATAGTATTGTGTGTAATATATCTGCGTTCAACAGCAACGCTTTCAGCTGACGATCTTTTTCATGCCTTCTGTCCGTAACGTGTTTTAACGACTAGTTTTGTTGCTAGTTCCCTTTCTTCGTTGTTTAAATAATATGGTAGTCGCTGCTGTTTTTCGAAATGATAAATAAAATAATACGTAATGCTATGGATACGCCATCTGTTCGTGGATACTTGCGCAATAATTATCAACGAGATTGCGACGCTGTTACAATGGCGAGCTACCACAAAGCGTCGTCTTTATTTGCGTGAACCAATGATGGTATAGGTAAATTAGGTTTGAATAAACTTTTACTGCCATTGTATATCCAGCTTTCATGATGCGCCACCAAGAGTAAATCACGCGATTCTTTACACCTGTGTTATTTTATAGCTAAGGGAAATCCCTTAGTAATGTTTGGGAATGATTTTTTATTGCACTGTTTTGTTTCTAATTCATATACATTTGGTAATTCATATACATTTGGTGTATTGATACACCCCATGATCACTGTCAAGTTATAACATTGGTGTCTTCTTATACACCAGACACACATGGTGTATTCATACACCTCATGCTCACTTTCAGGTTACATTATAACCATCCCCTTACACCACGCTAAATAACTCATGTATTTCAGGGTTTGCGGTACAAATGACCTTCGCCGGAGATGAGCCTCGTAAAGAGGTTTTCCTTGTCAACTCAGTCAACCAGTATGTTTGTGACATCCATGAGGCTGAGAGCGATGAAACACAAACTGTGTGTTACACGAGGTGAATAGTATTTTATATGTGTGAAGTATTTGGACAAGGCATGCCATGGGACCTGGGATTTAGGCCAGAGTTGGCTATTATCCCAACATTGCATATGCACATTCTATATGGATGAGGGCCTACAGTGAGGCACGCCATGGGACCTGGGATTTAGACCAGAGTTGGCCCATAACCCCAACATTGTATATGCAGGTCCTACAGCATTTTCTTCCAACTAATTTTAAACACACTTTTACCTCTAACGTGTTTAAACAGCTGTAGTTTTGTCGCCCTGTCTTTTCGTTTAAAATACTTCACTACCGTAATCGAAGATACAAAAAAAGTTATTATTATGTTAATATATTGCGTTGTTGTGTAATGGTATATACTTAATGCAGAGAGATGACAAAGGGCACTTACTACATTCGTATGAAGTTGAATGGAGTTTGGTTGGACAACAGTCATTACTGCAACAACGCTTACACGAGCTGGAATTGTAGATTTCATGTGAGATTGTTTGTTATAATACTAATTGTTATAAATATTCACTTAAAGAGCCAAAGTAGTGTTTACTTTTTTTGGCAGAACCAAATGAAAGCTAAATAATTACTTATATTAGGGTTTTGGGGACAGCGTTATACACAAATAAGTACTCGATTAAATTAAACAGCAAGCCATTTTCCATCTCAAACTAAACAAATGAATTTAAGCTCAATCTGACAAAATTAGATTTTCGCGACTGTATTTAATTTGATATACAGAACCATTTATTTTCTGTATGCTTTACTTAAGTTTATTTATCCGACATTGAACCAGAGTTGGCCAACACCCCAACACCCAGGCTGCTGATGGATTTTATATTTCAATTTATTTATTTAACAATGCAATATAAAGGTGAACAGCGGTCGCACTCCATTGGTTGAATCATTGAATGCAACGACACTTGAACCTGAGTCTCTGATTAAAGTTCGCGGCCGACTCTTCACCAACCTGATAAGTTCTGCTGTTGCTACAGCAACCAATGGGCAGACTTCAAACATAGCAAGGATCTGGTTGACCTCGGGGCAATGTGATCATTTGAAGGACACCGATGTCCCGTAAGTTCATTAACTAAGTTAGAAGGGGAATTATAAATTGCATTATATTAATCCACAGTGTGGTATAATGTAGTCAGTCTAGATTATCGTTGTTTTGTTTTATACCACATTTTACTTGTACTATCACATTTTACTTGTACTGTCACTTTTTACTTGTATTACCACTTTTTACTTGTACTATCACTTTTTACTTGTACTATCACTTTTTACTTGTACTATCACTTTTTACTTGTACTATCACTTCCAATATAACAGTCTTACTTCTGCTACCAGGCATGGTGGAATATATTTTTGACTTCCATAGTATAAATACCAATTTTATTAACGGTTTTGCGGATAAAACCATGATACTATATTGTCAAAACCTTGATGTAATTTTGCCGAATGGCCAATGAAACGTTAAAATAAAATTTACGTTTATACCGGAGAAGTTAAAATATATACTACAGGTAGTTTGTTATATATTGTCCCTAAAATTTGTATTTTTATTTATAAACACCAGCAGACGGAAACACTAACTTAAAGTTGTTACAAGCGTATTTTACATTATTATCCATTTCTCAATCATAGTAACAAATAATATTTTTTGTTATAAAAGCTCAGGTATATCCATAGATACATTTGCCTTAACTTTATATCTACATTTGTGATTTTATTTATTCCCCCCCCCCCCCAGGTATGGCATTTCCCTTGATGGGACAGAGGGTGAATCAAACTGGGGTTCTCTCACTTGCAAGATCCGTAGCAAGTACGTCGGAAACCAAAACTTTTCTTTCATCGTCAACGAGGGGTTCGGCAGATCAAGACCGTACTCATCAACTAAACATCTAAGCGCAGATAACAGGATCTACATGCTACAGACTTATGCAGGTGGATACCAGTGGTCACTAATGGGTTGTCCAAATTATAAGCCAAACATAAAAATAAAATAAATCACCTACAAAGTTACATACGTGGTAACTTGTAAGCAGGCACGAGGTGTATGAAACAGAACACTCGTGTTATAACGACTGTCGTTATCTGGGCATGCAAGGATAAAAAAGTTGCATTCATGTATTCATTTAAGTTTGGTACAAATGCTTTTGTCGTTTTAAATGCTGTTGTTCTGTAAAACTGAAGTCATTTTGAATATATCTAATAGGCCCCACAGAAAGGTAAAATCTGTTTTAGGCTTAAACCTATGAATCATACCCCTGTTTTAAAAAGTGCTCCTGTTGTCCTGCTGTTTTAAAAGTTAGAGAGACATGACAGCGGTTTTATAATGTGCTTTAGAATTCTTTGATTTTTTTTGATTCCTATTAAATGGGACTAGAAAATAGAATGCAAAGGTGTCCTATCTTCCCCTACCCTACTATATCTTAAATTATATAGTAACACTGTCTGTTCCACACTAGCACTCGAAACTTTTGATGTACCACCAATAAAGGTTTCAAATCATTTAAACCAAATATATTTTCTCTACAGTTGTGACAGATGTGTCCCCAAAAGAAGGGAGCACTGTTGGTGGGACCATGCTTACTATATCTGGGAGAAACTTTGATGATCAATCTGGGATCAGAGCTCGAGTAAGAAACTTATTATCAACTTATCGTTTGCATATTCTAATATTTTCCTCGTGTGGTTTACTATTTAACAACTTACCTGTACTAGTTAGACAATGCAGAATCATGGTTATTTCTTGCCCATTCTAACTTAACATAAATTGTTATGTGTTGGAGACAATAAAGAATAAAATTAGCTGCAAAAACATAGATGCATGCTTTTTACTAATCAGTCACCCACAAAGTTACATACAGGCAAAGGGGTTTATGAAATAGAATGCCTGTGTTATAACTTATGGTGTTGCCCCACCCCAATGTATGTTTCAATCATTCATCATTTATTAGGAAATTCATGTAAATAAAGTTTCATTCGTTGCTACCATTGTAGGTAATGTGTCCTTGGGCAAGACACTTAACAGCAATTGCTCCAACCCAGTGATCACTAATGGGTTGTCCAAATTATCAGCCACACATAAAAAAAGAAAAAAATTCTTTCCCAAAAAAGAATTACCAACAAAGTAACATACATGGCAACTTGTAAGGTGGTGTATAAACACAAGGTGTATAAACACCCGTGTTATAACAGCTGTCGTTTCCGGCCACGCGAGGATAATGTAAACTTCATTTATTTCATGCAAACCAAGGCTAACTTTGCTTTCAACAGGTAATGGTTGGAGGTGTAGCTTGCACAGTGACAAGTGTCACTGATAACCAAATCATCTGTAAGACCGCCACCGAACCAGCGACAAGCAAGAGCGTTTACGCTGGAGGCCGTGGACTTAATATTGAGGTCTTCCCTGGCATAACTGACAAAGATGCAACATTGGATACTTCTGTATCTGGTGAGCTATTTAGATTTCCTACAGTGTTAGTTTTATCAATTCAAAATAGTCAGTTCTAGCTCAATGTGCTACTGGTTTTCAAACAATCTAAATATTTGTTGAAAGCATTCAGCGCTATAGTTGTAGCACCTGCATCTAGCCCACAGGGTATTTTTCCAACCCAGTGTTCTCTAATGTGTTGCCTAAAATTGTCAGCCAGATTATTTTAAAAAAATAAAAAAAAATCACTAAAAATAATCATCCACAAAATTGCATATGTAATAACTCATAAATTTGATCATAAACAAAATCTACTTTTCTTTTTTCTATTCTCCTTATTACTTGAAAGGTATTTTTTACACCTGAAGAATAAGACCAATTTTGGACAAATCCTAATAATTTCATCCACCAGGTTACCTCACTTTCCACACTGACAAATCTGAATCCGGTACCATCAGTGGAGAAAACTTTGTTTCTCGTAGCCGTGGTTTTTACTACCCTGCTGTCACTGGAGGGCACATATTCAATCTTGCCGCAGACGACAACGCTGACCTTTACATCAACACTAACGGGGAAGATGAAGCTGGAAAAGTAATTTCGAATTTGTTTTAATCTCTGATATTTTGTGATGTTTTGCTTAGTGCACCTGTCTGTAGCCCAGAGGTAATGGATTCAAGGCTTGCTGCTGCTACCATTGTTGGAGTATGTGGGCAAGTCACTTAATGGCATTTGCTCCAACCCAGTGGTCACTAATGTCTGCCATACAGAAAAAGGCAATCACTCAAAAAGTTAGATAAGTGGTAACTCGTAAGCAAGCATAAGGTGTATGAATTGGTGTGAACACATTTTAGGGAAGGATTTAAAATAAAATTTTTATCACCTCTCTGTACTGAGAGCCATAGGTTTCCTACCTCTGGTATAGGGCCCTTGATGTATTTGAACTTGACATTTTCGCAGACTAAGATAATTACATCTGGTGGCAACAGTGCCTCAGTTACATTACAAGCAAGAACTCCACATTACTTTGAGATCCGCCATCTTCAAGGAACTGGGGGTGCTAACTTTAAACTGAAAGTGAAGGTCGATACTACAAACTACACACCAGAGAATACAGGTTTCAAGTTTAACAAACTTCTAATATTATTTCATGTATTTCTGGCGCTGTAAAATAGTGGTTAAGACACCTACCTCCAGTCTAGAGGGTCCCGGGTATTGACCTGACAATGACACTATTGAGTATGTGTATTTGGGCAAGGCATTTAAAGCTAATTACTTTAACTCACAAATAATTCTGATATCACTGATAAAGTAACACACTCTATAAATATATACAAAATTAAACTTTTTTTCTTTGTTTCCAGCTCTTGCCGTTTCTGAAGTTCAAACCGTGGCAATCACATCTACTCTTAACCATGAACATCAGTCAATCTCGCTTGAGGATTGGGTTGAACAAACATCTGTATCATCCCAGTGGACCATTGAGACAACATGTAGTATCAGTTCATGCAGTGGACATTCATTCACCATCACTGTGTTCAAGACTTCAACAGGTTTGTTGGATGTTGAGTGAGGGGCAGAGCATGAGGTGTATGAAGCCACCATGCATGGTTTGTGTTTGCAATGTCTTTCCCTTGGTTTTCCATACATGAACAAACGTAGAAGTATCCTAGCTTGTCAGTAAAGTGTATGGAAGCACATCCTAGCTTGAAGTGTATGAAAGCACGGTATATTATGTCGCAAATTGATGGATATATTGTAACTCTATGGGGCTAGATTGTGTGTCTTTAAGATACTTAAAAAAATTGCTCTAACCCAGTGGTCTCTTACGGGTTGCCTAACTTGTCAGCCTGCACTACAGAATAGTGGAAAAATCAAACACAATCACCCACAAAATGATTTATGTGGTGACTCCTACGCGGACACATGGTGTATGAAAAGTAACACTCGTGTTATAACAACTGTTGTTGCCCCGCCATGTGAGGATAAATAAGTTACATACGTGGTAACTCGTAAGCGGGCACGAGATGTATAAAATTGAACATCGGTGTTGTAATGACTGTCGTTGCCCGCCACACGAAAATAAATAAGTTAAATTCATCTAAATCACCTCCACAGACCCCATCTTGTTTGGAGCCACAGAGTTTGAAGTAAAGTCAGCGATCACGGCATTGATTCCCACGAATTCTGAAGTTGAAACAGTGACATATGTAAACGATACATATGATATCACCTTTAAAACCAACAGAGGTTAGTTGGGTGTATTTACAATAAGTTTATTCATTTAATTTGTGACTTTTGTTCTGATTTTCCAACTAAATGAATAAAGACAGCGGCCAATATTTTACGGTAAGTTTGTTTAATTAAAAGCAAGTGTAGTATCTTCTGATGCTACATTTTGACCTAGTTCAATAAATTCATTTAATGAGAAAACAACCAACAATTTAGAAAATGTTCACAAGATGTGTTTATGTTTAATTTACTATTTAAAAATTGTATAGAATTGAAGAAAACTTATGCGCAAACTAGTAAAAAGCTGTTTTAGTATAAAAATTTAAGTATTTTTGTTAAGTAATAACGAGTGCAAAATTTTTATCTCCTACAAATACTGTATTTTCCACGCAGGCAAAATTGAATTAAGTGCCACCAGCAACAGTGGTGACTTATCGGTGACAACCACTGAGGTCCAGGTTGGCGTGCCAAAGTTAGACACCTTCACCTTGACTGTGGATGGCTACATATCTACACCAATTGCTTTTGATGCCCCTACCTCACATGTTGTTAATGCCATCAATAGTTTGTTTGGACCAAGATGCCCACACCAACTTGGAACTACTTTGGCTGGGAATTCGTTCAAGTATTTGTAAGTCAAGTGTTTTTAACTGGGGGTATTTGTCCTTTGATTTATAATATTTTTGAAACATAACATTTTTGGTTCATAGGTTTTCAAAAAAAATTTCTGAATATGAAACTTTTGTAAAAGTATAGTCTATAGTTTCAATACAAACATTAAGTCTATATATATATAAGATACAATTGTCTTTTTTTTATTCATTTTGGTTGACAACTAAAACCATTTTCAGCAAAGTTGAAACTTAAAGTGTTTGTGGTTCGAAACCGAAATTTTGTAACATGTTAAAATGTGCTGTTGTGTGTGTATATAAAAGTGTATATTCTTGTGACAAAACTATGATATTTGTTTGTTTCAGTGACTTTGAGACAAACACTGGTGTGTATTCTGGAGCAATTTCAAGTGAGAATTCATTCTGTGGAACTCGCTCACTTAAAAACCCATCGTATCTCTTCAACGAATGGGATAATTCATACTTCACTGCAGTTTATAGCAAGGTTGTAGGATTGTGTTACAGTGTTGTGTGTCTGGTGTATAAGAAGACACCCATGTTATAACTCAACAGTGAGCATGAGGTGTATGAATACACCATGTGTGTCTGGTGTATAAGAAGACACCCATGTTATAACTCGACAGTGAGCATGAGGTGTATGAAAACACCATGTGTGTCTGGTGTATAAGAAAACACCCATGTTATAACTCGACAGTGAGCATAAGGTGTATGAATACGTCATGTATGTCTGGTGTATAAGAAGACACCCATGTTATAACTCGACAATGAGCATGAGGTGTATGAATACACCATGTGTGTCTGGTGTATAAGAAGACACCCATGTTATAACTCGACAATGAGCATGAGGTGTATGAATACACCATGTGTGTCTGGTGTATAAGAAGACACCCATGTTATAACTCGACAGTGAGCATGAGGTGTATGAAAACACCATGTGTGTCTGGTGTATAAGAAAACACCCATGTTATAACTCGACAGTGAGCATAAGGTGTATGAATACGTCATGTATGTCTGGTGTATAAGAAGACACCCATGTTATAACTCGACAGTGAGCATGAGGTGTATTAGTTCACCACAAACAATTACCTTGTACCAGGTTTGCTTTGCTTACATTGGAGACATCAACAGCCATCTATGGATAAGTTACTTCTTTGAAGATGTTGACAACAACAATGCCATCGTGGAATATTATCTTGTTGCGTTCAACGGTTTGGGGTTGGAAGACTCAACAACATGGAAACATGTTTGCGTTGATGTTGAAAAACTTCTTAAAGAGAGTGAGTAGTTTGTGTTTTACCTATTGTGCAAACCAAAGACACCATGCTTGCTTATGCAATTGTGGTGGATAGTTTTTGCCATACCCATGGTTGTTAGCATATTTGCTTTGATAAAATACGGAACAGCAATTGCTCCAACCTAGTGGTTGAATATATAAAAAATGCTTCGTAAAATAATCACACATCATTAAAAATGCATAAGTAGTGACTTGTATATACAAAGTGTATGAAACAGAGCATCAAAACTAACATTTAGCTGCTGTGTGACAATTTATAAGTGACTCTTGGCTTTATTATTTATAATTCTCTTCAGTTTATATTTTTCTAAATTTTTGCCATTTTTATGTGCCTATGTGCTTTGATAAGAAAACATCACAAGTAACTTTTCTTAGTGGTAGTGGTATGGGCTATGATAAAAAATGATTAAGTTACCCCCTCATTCATATCATTTATAAATATCTTGTTATAATATTACAGAACACGCAAACGGCAACAACTTTAAGATTCGTCAGCTTTACATCGCTGCTGGCAACGATCCAGATACCGATCACTATGTTGATAACTTCTTCATTGCGAGCTCTGTCTCCCTGTCAGATGACCAAATTCAAGGTAAGTTTATTTGTATGTACAGTATTGAATGAATGTGCGTTTAGTAGCCATGCTTCTACTTAACAATTTTCCGTGTTTTTATCACTGTATTTCCGCTAATTTTCTTCTCTTTGTGGTTTTAATTAATTTGATCTTCGCTACTGTGTTTGAAGATGCACATTAACTTTTATAAAGTGTCCAATTTTATTGTTCAAATGTTTAGACTAGATGTTTATGTCCATAATAGTTTAATAAATGAAGTAAAACACTGCTTTATCCCAAGTAATTTATTTAAATAAATAGTTTTATTTTACAAAACCATGGGCCTTAGCTTAGCGTTTGAATCACTTGCCCTCAACCTGATGATGCTGGGTTTAATGTTTCCACTGTTTTTATTTTAATGCAATGATAAATATTCATACTCATGGCAGATTGTTAATTAACTATTATCTTGACCCCAGAAATGCAGAGGCGAATCCAGCCTTCCGCTGTTCCTTCAATCAAACTTGAAAGTCTCACTGTGACAAAAACAAACAACGTTTACAACGTCACATTCTACCCCATCGACTGTGGCAGCAGCTTTCCACTTCTGGGTAAAACAGTTCGATTTTAATGCAAGATTAATTTGCTTGGAACACATTTACATTGAAGCAGAGTATAAACTATAAAGTTTATGATAATTGGTTCAAATTTGCTATGAATGGCTCAATGTACGTGGCCATTCATAAATTACATTAGATAACATTTAAATTAGGTGCCTAATCATTAATATTAAACTACATTAACTTAGGTAGGTATTTATTAATATAAAATGGCCTACTTTAAATGGTGTTTCTTTTAATAGAAATATATTACATGCCCATTTATTTTGTTTAACTTATGTGCCCATTTATTCTAATTAAATAATTCTGACAACGAACTATTTTTTTAACCAGGTGTGGCCTTTACAAGTCAAACAACCGTTAGCTCAGATGAAGCTGTTTATGGAAATGACTGGAACTCTACCAGCAGAGTAAGTATAAGGGGCCTTTGTTAGCATAGGGGATATCTGTTTAAAAACCGAGGCTAGATTTCATGGATCAGAGCTTTTTAAGCTAAAATATAATTTAGAAAATTAGAAAACAAAGCAACTCATATTGTAATATGGGTTATATTGCGTCTCGCAAGAAATTGTTAAGATATACTTGGTTCTGGACCGTGGTTCTGGGGGTTTCGGCTGAAATTGAATAATATTATTCAATTATTCAAACATGTCTGTAGTTTTATGTGGGATTATTGTTTCTGTATGGTTGAGTTTTGGACAACCCATCAGTAACCACTAGTAATCACCAAACAATCCACACAGGTTCGGGTTACAAGGTTAATGGCTGCCTCACCAGCAGTGACCGGAACATTCGATATTTCATTCGCTGATCCAACATTTGGGTCTTTATCAGCACTTCCCACCAATATATCGGCCGAGGATCTAACTCTGCAACTACAAAGCTTGGCTGGAGTGAATTCGGTGAATGTGGTCAAAAGTGGAACTTGTTATGGGTAAGCTGATGTGTTCTGTTATAAAGGTATCGCGTTTAGTATGTGCGTCACTTAAAAAAAATATTGCCTTTATAAAGAAAAACCTCACCCTTTTAGAATAGAATATCTATCATTGAGTGTCTATAAACTGCCTCAGTGGGGTCTAGATGGTAGCACCCTGGGTGTTGGGGTAATAGACCTACATCCCAGGTCTCAGGTGTGCCTCACTGGAGACCCCACTCTTATAGAATATATTCTCTATTACTGAGTGGATATAAACTGCTTCAGTGAAATCTAGATAGTAGCACTAGGGCTGTTAGGGTAATAAACTGCTCCCCATATCTTCATGCATTCAAACAATTGTAAATGACTCTAATATATTTAACTAAATTGTTTATAGATATTCCTGGCAGACAACATTTGTATCACCTGGGGGAAAGTACCCAGCCATGACAACTGATGGTACTAACATGGTTGGGAATTCCCCTGTAGTGACACCCACTGTAGTAACAGAGGGGGGCATCAACATGAACCCAATATATGGAGATTTCTTCAGCACTGGACACAGTCAGCCCCAGGTTGGTACAGCTAGGGTGTTTAATACTGATATTATTTATATATACTTGCTTTGCGGGGCAACAACAGTCGTTAAACACAGTTTTTCTCTTTCATACACCTCGTGCCATTTTAAGTACCATGTATGTAACTTTGTGAGAGATTGTTTTAAGTATGGGTTACACTTTAGACAGAAACTATAATACAAGTTTAGCCACAAAATGTGGAAAAAAACAGTTTCAAATTATGCTTAACAGCAACAGTTCACATTTAAGTGTATTCTGATACTCATCATACACCAAGCAAGGTGGGTAAATAGTAAACAGCACATGTGTAACTTCAGGTTCAAGTTTACATCAACAACGTTCCATCTAAATGTGACGGAGATTATGACAGTGATGCAGCGACATCGTGTGGCTTCCAATGGTCGTCAGCGGCAACCCCAACTTTGACGAATGTAACACCAACAAGTGGCGTGACGGGAGATTCAATCAGCTTAACAGGTAATGTAGATACTTTGAATGGCGACTTAGCTCAGCGGTTAGACGCTTGCGTTGTAACTTGGGGGGGTGCTTGCTACCAATAGGCAAATGTTTAATAGACACTGCTCTAATTCAGTGGTCACTAATAAATGAATGAATGAATGAATGTAACTCACTTTATCCTCGCGTGGCCGGAAAATGACAGTCGTTATCACACGGGTTTAACACCTCATGCCAGCTTATGAGTTACCATGTATGTTACTTTGTGGGTGATTATTATTTTTTTGAGGGGGGATTTTTTTCATTTTTTTTATGTATGGTTGATAATTTGAACAACCCATTAGTGACCACTGGGTTGGAGCAATTGCCGTTAAGTGTCTTGCCCAAGGACACATACGTCCACAATGGTAGCATAAACTGTAGAAACCATAGATATTCCTGTGAGTTCTGATTCATATATGATATCTACATGCTTTGTAAAACATATCTCAATTTTATAATAAAACTTTGCACTGTAGTTTTTTTAATAAGTGGTAAAAGATCTCTGTATGAAATGGGCCACCAGTACAAAAAATATGTTTTAATTAAATGTTGAATGCTATGACCCTCTGTATGAATTTAAAATGGCACGCCAGAACAAAATGAACTACTGCTTTATTTAAAAATTTTAAACATCATGCGATTCACAGGCTCCGGGTTCGGCACCACAGCCAGTGATGTAACTGTTACGATCGGTGGAGTGGCTTGTACTGTGAGTACGGTGACTGATACATCTGTTAGTTGCACTTTAGGGGAATCCCCTGGTGGCACACAAACCATTGCAGTTAAAGTTGCTGGAAAAGGTGGGATATTGTGATGAACTGTTGGGTTATAAAATATACTGACTTTTTATTTTTTAATGTTTTTTTTTAATTTCATATGTATTTTTTTAATAAATGAATAAATGAATGAATGTAACTTACTTAAACTTCGCGTGGCCGGAAAATGACAGTCAATATTACTTGAGTGTTCTGTTTCATACACCTCGTGTCAGCTGAGTTAGCATGTATGTAACTTTGTGGGTGATTATTTCTGTGTTAAGTTACAGAGCGTGTGTTATTTGCTATTGGCATATTGTTTTCATTTTTTCCCTCATTCCTGTGTTTTGCGGTGGTGTTGTTTGGTTGATTACGTAATTTCACAAGTTCTTCACCTAAGTATTAATCGTTCATAAATTTTATATGAACAAACGCTACAATACACATATTATATTCAAGCCATTAAGCAGTGTTGCCTATTTCATTCTTGCCCCCACAATGTGCATTGAAATACATTTCATTAATATTCAAAGGTTCTGCTGCATCGACAGCTGGTACGTTCACAGTGACCAGCGCTGTCACCTCTATAACACCAACTAGTGGCAGCACCAACGGGTGTACAACGGTCACAATCGCGGGATCAGGTACGATTGTTTATATCAGAAGAATGTTCACTTATTATTTCAGGATAATTTACACAAGTATTATTCTGGTTGTAGTATGGCTATTGGTGATTATAAAAAAGCCTAAAAATTTGCAACTTTGTGATTGCACAATATTTCAAGCAAACCTATTGTTTTTGGTTTGTTTTGTTTAAACGGTAAAAAACTACAATAAAATTTAAAACAGTCATTTGTATAAAGATGGTTATTACAATATGGGCGTTGGGGTAATGAGCTAAATTTGGCGTAAATCCAAGGTCCTGAAGGACCGATATAGACTAAATTAGAATAAGCAGTTGGTTATTTAATTATGATCTAATAATGTGGTTTATTATACAGCGTTTGATACTTTAAGTTCAACGGTTGCGATTGGTGGATACGACTGTGTTGTTTCCATGGTAACCTATAGCACCATCGTGTGTACAACCTCGGCAGCGACATCCGCTGGCAGCGTTTCGGTTGTCGTGACAACATCATCAGTTGCCGCGACATCTTCAGTGACGTATGAATACACCGACACTGGGGCAGCTAGCATTTCTGCAATCTCATCCACAACTTATACATCAAATGGAGGTATGTAGTGTAACTTGGTGGATAGTAACCTCTATTACACTGATGATGAACCAAATTACTGTCTGGATACTAAACTCATAAGCAGCAGATGTTTTTGGACAGTAACTTGGTGGATAGTAACCTCTTTTACACTGATGATGGACCAAGTTACTGTCTGCAACATTAAAGAGACTTCAACACATTTTTACTCTTCTTTTCTTACAGGAACCAGGGTAACCATAACAGGAACCAATTTTGGAACAACACAAGGAGTTGTAACTTTTGGTACCAACTCAGTGACAGTGGCATCATGGAGTGACACCTCTATTGAGATTGACACCCCAGCATTGGCACCTGCAACCTACGACCTCCGTGTTATCATTCAACCCAATGGTTGCGCTCTCAACAGGTGATTATAATATATTTGTATGTTTTATAAACTAAACCATTATTTGGTTTACTTTATACTAAATTTGGAAGCAAAAAGCAAAATTCTGAATTTTAAGCATCATACCAAAACATATTGTGTCACATTTCGAATCATTCATTAAAGGTTCACTGTTTAATAACTAAAACCATATTCAGTAATGTCGAAAGTTAAAATAATTTCCGTAAAGCGAAATGCTCACCAAAAAGGCAAACAAATATTTAATACGCTTTACACCTTTCCTCCACAGTGTTGCCGCCTCTGTAACTTACGGTTTTTCTGTGTCTTCCATTTCTGAAACCACTGGTTCTCACATGGGGGGAACCACCATTACTATCGCTGGGGAAGGCTTCACTACTGGCACTAGCGTTACTTTTGGTGACATCACTTGTGATGCCACTGTGACATCATCAACAGAAATGACCTGTGTGACATCATCATCAGGGGTTGTACACAATGTTACGAATGACGGGGCGCATGCAAGTGAGTTACTTATATACTTTACTTTCCTGTTTTATTTATGGTGGTGCAAATCTTGATAAACAGTAGCTTGGTTATGAGTAACTTAGGCATGATCTATCGCCTAAATTACCAAGTTAGAGTAATCAGAGCCATATTTAGATTATCACAGTTATAATATAAAATTCTGAACCGTTTTTATTGATGAAAAGACTGATGACTCTTTCTGTTAGCAACTGATTATGACAATAATCCCTTTTTTTCGTAGCCGGATTATCATTATAATATTTTACATAACTTTTAACGTAATATTTAACATAATTTTTAACATAGTATTTTATAATTTTTTTTAAATAAATTGATTCTGACAGATATATTATTTCAAATTAACAATGTTCCAAACTATTCCTAGCATATTTTTTTAACATAACATTTTACATTATTTTTAACATATTATTTTACATTATTTTTAACATATATTTTACATAATTTTAACATATATTTTACATAGTTTTTAACATATTATTTTACATAATTTTTAACGTAATATTTTATAAGTTCTTTTAAACAAATTGATTCCGACAGATATATTATTTCAAAATAACAATGTTTCAACCTTTCCCCAGCATATGGGATTGGTTACGCATGGAATCCATCCAACTTGGAGGTTGAGGTCGGAGATGTTGTTCGGTTCCTGTGGTCGGTCCCTGAGATGGTGGAGGGGAAGAAGATCGGAGTTTACACGACAGCTGATGCGGTGAGCAAGAGCTTCAATGAAGATGGATTCAATGTTCCATCATCTGTATCGGGTGGGTTTAGCAGGCTTGCTTTTATATAGGAATATATTAATAGCCATAAAGTTACACTCATGGTAACTAGTAAGAACTATATGGTAACTAGGGATAACTATACAGTAACTAGTCTTAACTATATGGTAACTAGTAAGAGAGCAAAATTTGTGTAAAATTTAGTAATTAATTAAAAAAAATAAATTTTTTAATTAGTTTTACCAATTTAACAACCATCGTTTTGCTGTTATTTCCCTTTTTTTCAACTTATATAGTTGATAAAGTGAAATGGTGTCATGAACAGGATATTTTGGCTAAATTTAGTAACTTGGCTCCAACCTTATTTGATATAACAAGTTAACTTATCTCACAGGAAGTCACGTCCACACTTTCACCGTGGCTGGCGATTACTTCTACGCCAGTGGTTGCCTTGACGATGCGTGTTCTATCTTCATGAGGGGGAAGATTGTCGTTAAACCTGTAACAGCGAAGACACGAACTTTGTCGGTTAAACTTGGAGGCCACGAGGCTGAGTACCCGGTGTGTAAAGTATAATAACAATGCAAATATATAAATAACACTAGTGGTACTAATGACTTAAAGTGTATAGGATTACTAGATTGCAAATACAACAATGCAAATATATACAGAACCTTAGTGCTATATAATACCTTGTGATATATATGATTGTTTTGTTAGGTTACAACAAACTTTTTTTGTTTATGTTTAAAGATAAATTTACATACTTTATTGTCTATATTAATTATCAGTTTACATTACATCTGGTTTTGAAGACTGTAGTGTTAAAAATAAGATGTGTTTGTAAAACTTTGAAAAATCATAAGCACATCTTAACATTAATACTCAAATGTTGCGACATGCATACTAGTGAAGAAAAATGTTTTGGTTAAATAAAGATTCTTGTTGTACTACATTTTCAGAAACAACTAATTAATAAGTTCCCCAAGGGACATTAAAATAGCTGTTAACAAAACATACATTAGGTGTCTGGAGCACCGAGTTTCTCATTTGATGGAGCGCCTACAGTCACAAGTATCTCTCCACAAACTGGAACCACGGACACCACCATCACTATAACTGGTAAGTTACTACATAAATATGTTGTTACAAGTTTGATTGGATTATTTATCGTTGCAAGTTAGGTCATGAAAGTAAAAATAACATGTGTATTCTGTTTCATACACCTCGTGACAGCTTAAAAGTTACCACGTATGCTACTTATTTATCTTTACATAGCAGGGGCAACAGTGGTTTCTTTAACAGGAGTGTTCTGATTCATACACCTCGTGCAAGTTTTTGTAACTTACACCACACATATGTATAGTGGACATCATATTCACAATACAACTTATCACTAGGTTATAACCATTATATTTAAACAGGGACTCAATTCACTAACGTTGCACCAAGCGTAAAGATTCAAGGCATGACGTGCACTGTACTAACATCTTCTGCCACACAAATCACATGCAAAGTCCCAACATCAGAAGAGATGCCAGTTGGTAAGATCACATATAACTGTTGGTTCTAGCATTTTAATTATTAAATAATAAAAATATATTTTGTGTTCCAATATGTAATTGTTTTCGTATTCTCTTGAACCAAACCTTGAATGTTTTATGATTAAAAAGGTCGCAGCAAAATTTTAAACAGCAAGTTTATGTAAAAACCTTAAGCACGCCATGTGCTCAACCACTTGCTCTTATCAGTTTAAAATATTCCCGGAATCTTATATAGTTGTATTGACTTTGTTATGTAGGATGTTTGGTATAGTTATACTACAGTTCTATCTATGTATGCTATTCAGGTATTTTGGCTCTTCTCGTAAAAACATTGGCTAACCGATGTTTCGACATCCTGATTATGTCATCTTCGAGTATAAATATGCCTGGTGGCAACAATACATTCCATGTATTTTATATATTTATTTTAAAACCAATTATTGACATTGCTTTTTACGCCAATGTTCGTTTCTTACATTACCCATCTCCACCACCAGCTACTTATGGAGAGGTTGTCGTCAATGTTGCATCTGTGGGAAACGCTCTCGTGGAGATCAAGAACCTCACCAACCGATACTTTGCTCTTCTTCCTCTGGTTTCATCAATCTCACCAACATCAGGTTCAACGGCTGGAGGAACCAAACTCACAATCCAGGTTGGTTTGCAGCGTTCTGGTCACAGTTCTCATCTTGTAACCGTGGGGTACTAGGTATCAACTACTTTAAACCTGACCGCATTTGCCTAAACCCAGCAAGTGCGCATGGTGCCTTGTTCTGTTACTTCTGGGTTTTATTTTGAGAGTGATAGACAGTCTTTATAACAACTACCAACATGCATCAAGCTGTAAAAATTTAATAAAAAGTATAAATAAAACGTTTCTATTTATTCTTGTGAGGTGAGAGGACACCGTTAACATAATTTTTCATATTTGCTAAGCGAGTTTTTTGCAATTAACAGCGCTTTTTTAAAGTTGTGAGGATAAGATTTGAGTATAATTCAGTATTTTCAATTATAAGTAACATTTGTGGTAACTTGTAATGGGCCATGTGTTATAAGTTATAAAGACTGTCACTGCTTGTCACAAAATAATAAATAACTGATAATGGTTATGTTAATTGCTTAACCACACATTTAACTCATGTTGTTCAAACCCAGGGTTCAGGGTTCACAACCAGCAGCACAGTTATGATTGGAACAGCAACTACGTGCACAGTGATTGCAGATGAAACCTCTTATACACAGCTGGTATGCACAACTCCTGCAGTTGGATCTGCAGTCAGTGGTGCAGTGAAAATTACACAAAGGTGAGTTTGATTTATTTTAGTAATTGTTAAAAGACTAACCCAATTGTTGTTACCAAAAGTGGAAACATACCCATGTTTTATCCCTTTTTACGCCGTTACCATAAATACCACAAACACATAAATTCATTTATCTGTTCAATTACAGTAGTGGGGATCTATTATGTCACACGTAAAACTAATAAGCAGCAAAGTGGTAACCTTCTTTTTTTATTAAGATATATATTAAATAAACAATTAGGATAAGTTGGCTTTAAAATTTGAGTTGCCAATACTCTATTTATCTTAACTGTTGAGTGGTTACTAATGGGTTGTAGCCTGAGTGTTGGAGTAATAGGCCAACTGGTCTAAGTCTAATGTCTCATGCCACTCAATCTCGTAGAATAAAAAACACACGTAGGACCTCACCCACATAGAATAGAAATATCAATATAAAAACACTCTACTTGTTGCCTAGTGGCCAAGAAGCAACATGCTCTCTATGCACCTTTGCGTTTGATGATGCATCTACACCAAGTATAACAAGCCGCAGTGAAACAACTACTGATAGATCTAGTGTTCCCATGGTCATAAGTGGAAGTGGTAAGTAACTATGTGCATGATAGAATCTTGTGTTGCTTGGTAAACACTAAGAGCATTTATGGTTTGCTTGATTAAATAATTTAGTTATTTTATATGAAACCTTTAAGCAGTGTTGAGTATATGTACATACGTTGTGTTAAATTACCCTTTTTTGCAACAAGAATATGCATCGAATCTAAACTTATCGTTCAGCAATAAATGGAATTGTCGTGTTACACTTCAAAAATAACTCAAAAGAAAGTTGGAAAAGAAAATAAAAAAATTAAATACCGAAATGTTTTAAATTTCAGGATTTGGAAGTACTCTTGGTGACGTCACTGTTACCGTGGGAATGGTTAGTTGTGTTCTAAGCTCGGTCACTGACACAGAAATTAATTGTGACGTTGGCAGATTTGCTGCTGGTGGTAATGACATTGTAGTGCATATTGCTGGAAAAGGTGAGAAACAGAAACTTTCGTTTTGTCTCTATGTTAATACTTTATTATTTTAACAGCCGTTGTTTTGTCACAATTTTATGGTTTTTCGTTTCAACTATTCTTTAATCTTTAATACCATAATCGAAGAGACAAATAAAAGCTATTTTTATTACAATAAAATGTATTGTTGTGTTGAATAATGGTGGTTATCAATTCATATGAGTGTATATGGCTAACAATTAGTTTAAGCTTTCTATAGTTGAACAGTTGAATAGTTTACTGTTAAGTGTCTTATTCTAGGACACACTTACACTTGCAATGGCAGTATTGAGATTTAAATCCTAACCCATATCTCTTTCAAAATTGTCTAGAACCCAATATTGTCCCCATAAAGCAACTTTAAACCTCCCTTCTTACAAACATAACTTTTACAGGAAATGCAAAGTTTTCAAACAACGCTGATTCAAGCATCAGCAACCCAGCTCTTGTTGACAGCCTTACACCAAGTATTGGGAGCATAAATGGTGGAACCAAACTTACAATTGCTGGTATGACGTGGCACATGGGAATTATTAAGATTTATGTTCATACTAAACAAATAAGAACAGAAAGATCATAGATTCATCAACTTAGTTTAAACAAGTTTTTTTTAAATCATTTTACTTTGTACATCGAAAGTCATGGTAACTAAAATAATTGTAATGACGCTGTTCAACTTTTGATAAAAACCCTATGACGTCACAAAAACTAAACTATGACATCACAAACAGGTAACGGGTTCGTTAGCAGCGATGTGTCTGTTAAGATTGACGGCACAGATTGTCCAATCACGTCATCCGACTTCGGAACGATTGTTTGCACACCAGCTGCCCATTCTGCTGCAACAGTCAGTGTCATTGTGACATCACAAGGAACTGATTTCCCATCCAAGGATTTTGAATATTCGGCAACAGCGACTCCAAGTGTTGATGTAGCAAATCCAACTGAAGGTAAATTTATTGAAATTGAAGAATAAATTACTTTAAGGTAAATTTTAAAGAAACAAAAAATGTACAAAGATACGTCTGTGTATGTTTGTATTACTTTCTAGGAATCCCAATAAAATTAATATTTATTTCCAGATGTTTAAATTACATTTAACATAATGTGCTAACATGTTGTACTTTGTTAATACTTTGCTGACATCTTATTTCTTGTTAACTTTTCCAGGAATGTCGGGCAACACTCTTACATTAACTGGAACTGGGTTTGGCACCTCTGCTAATGATGTGGCAGTCACTGTTGGTGGAGTTGCTTGCGCTGTTACAAGTGTCATTGACACACAAGTTGAATGCACGTTGGGATCAAGGGAAGGAGGGTCCGCTCCTATTGCTGTATGTCATTAATATGCATTGAAGTATTATATATATAATAAACTACAATTGAAGCATCATTTTATGTGCCCACTCTATATTATTGTTAAACCGTAAACTACAACTTTTAAATATATGCTTTGGTATGTTGAATGAAGGAATGAATGAATGAATGAATCTATCTTACTTTATCCTCGCGTGGCCGGATGTTACTATTACACTACTTCTAAAGCAGCATTTTGTCGCTTATTTCTTGCTTTAACTGTGCGGCCTCTTAAACTTCCTTTAAATTTACATAGTACAATACTTTGGCTCAATGATTCTTAAGCTTTTTATTACTTTTGTGGGTGAATGCTATTTGTAGTTGCCTTTATGATACTTATACCAAGTTAGTTTTTGTGTATGTAACTGTTATTCACTTTTAATCTCAGGTAAACGTTGGTGCTGCTGGAGATGCAACAGTTTCAGCAACCTTCAGTTACATTCTCAGTGTTTCAGCTGTTGCACCAATTGAAGGTAACGTAACACTTACTCTTAGAATATTATAACAAAGATCATATTAATTAACATTGTTTTTTTTTCATTTTAAAACAAACTTATAGTAACACAAATGCGGGGCATTTGGGTAAAACAAATATATAACTGTTGAAAAATGTGTTGCTACTTAATCAAGCAAACAGATAAATAATTTTTTGCACATTTTTTTACAATAATAATATTACTTATAGTAATAAAAACGTGTTTTTTATGTCCAATTCAGGTTTGGGTGAAAAAATGTATAACTATGGTTTAAATACAAATGTTTTGGAGACACCGTTTAAAAAAGATTACTAAATTACCTTTAAATATCAAAAAATATATTTTAGATAGAATTTATTATATACATGGTGACAACAATTATAAAGATAACTTAATCACTTAAATTAAAATGATTCCATTACAGGTAGTTATGGTGGTGGCCAATCTATCACTGTAACCGGACAAGGATTTTCCAACAATACAGTTGTAACTGTTTGTGGCAATGCATGTATTGTATCAAGTGACACCACCACTCAAGTTGTTTGCGCCACACCATCTAATGCTAACACCGATGGTAAGTTATAATGTTTAATAGAATATGTACATATTGTTTTATGCTGGTGGGTGCTTGGCATGGCATGATAGATGAGACCTAAGATTTATGCCAGAGTTGGCCAATTACCCAAACACAGGCATTACTCAAACACCCAGGACGCTACAACCCATTAGTGATTACTGAGTTTAAGTAATGTCTGTTAAATGTTGCTTAAAGATACACACATCTATCAGTACCGGTATTAAGCATTGAATCTGGTATCTTTCGGTTATGATGCAAGCGCCTTACTATGGAGTTACGACACAGACATAGAATATTATGTAATGCTGTTAATACTAATAACATTAAATATATATTGCCTAAAATAAATTGCAAAATACTTCCCCCTATGCCACCTAAACTGTAGCTTTACTAAAATTGCAAATATAAAATATTTTAGCATTTTTACACCACATCGTATTTGACCTTACACAACCCCACTAAGTATTTATCTTTTTTAAACTTTTACTTTCCACAGCCACAACTGCTTGTGACGTTAAGATTGCAAACGGTGTTGACTCTGTGACCCACACCACACAATATGAGTACAAGACATCATTGACACCTGAGGTCACGAGTGTGAGCCCATCATCTGGAGGAACCGCAGGTGGAACTCGTATCACGATCACGGGATCTGGGTTCACGTGAGTGTCTCATGAAGTTGTGTTATTTAAATGGGTTTGTATTTTGTGTAACGAGTCACTTGTGTCATAACTCGACAGTGAGCATGAGGTGTATGAATACGCCATGTGTGTCTGGTATATAAGAAGACACCCGTGTTATTACTTGACAGTGAGCATGGGGTGTATGCATACACCATGTGTGTCTGGTGTATAAGAAGACACCCATGTTATAACTCGACAGTGAGCATGAGATGTATGAATACACCATGTGTGTCTGTTGTATAAGAAGGCACTCATTTTATAACTTAACAGCGAGCATGAGGTGTATGAATGCACCATGTGTGTCTGGTGTATAAGAAGACACCCATGTTATAACTCGACAGTGAGCATGAGGTGTATGAATACACCAAGTGTGTCTGGTGTATAAGAAGACACCCATGTTATAACTCGACAGTGAGCATGAGGTGTATGAATACAACATGTGTGTCTGGTGTATAAGAAGACACCCATGTTATAACTCGACAGTGAGCATGAGGTGTATGAATACAACATGTGTGTCTGGTGTATAAGAAGACACCCATGTTATAACTCGACAGTGAGCATGAGGTGTATGAATACAACATGTGTGTCTGGTGTATAAGAAGACACCCATGTTATAACTCGACAGTGAGCATGAGGTGTATGAATACAACATGTGTGTCTGGTGTATAAGAAACATCTGTAATACAAACTTATAAATCCTCAGACTAAACAGTGCGACGCCAACTGTGAAGATTGACGGAAGTGTTTGCGACATTGAAACATCAACAGATACAAGCATTATCTGCGTCACTAATGCACACACAGGATCAAAGAAAGCAAAGGTACTTTTACACCTTCTATTCATAGTGTGTATGAACATTTTACTGTTAAATGCCCCTGTTGGTTTTTAAAATATCACGAACCCTTAGATCATTTTGTAAAGATAAATAAAAATTATGTTGTTGTATCACAGAAAGTATTTGTTTAATCACAATGTTCATTATTAGGTTGCAGTTACTGTTGGTACAAATGGTATCGCAACCCAAGGCGCCGCCGACTTTTATTACATCGACAAGTGGTCTTCTATCTTTACTTGGGGAGGAACGACAGTTCCAACCACCTCAGACTTCGTTATTATTAACGAGGTGACCGTTTGAATGAATTAAAGTTATTTATCTCGTGTGGTAGGGCAACGTCAGCTGGTATAACACAGGTGTCTTATTTATAAAATATAGTCAAGATAACGTAAACAAGAATGTTTTTTTCTGTAACAAATATGTGGAAACAGACAGCTGATATCACAGTTTTTAAACAAAAAAGCCTGTAACAATCTCAACACAGTCTCCACATAATCCTTTTATATAATCTTATCATATCCCATATACAGCTTATGAAATATATTTTATGACTTTTAACAATTATATATTTTATATCTCAGGGCCAAACCATCTTGCTTGACACTGACACTGCTGTTCTTAAAATGCTTTTGATCCAAGGAGGGGAGCTCATATTCGATGAGAAGGATGTCACTTTGAAGGCTGAGAACATTCTTATTACAAAGCAGGGAAAGCTTCAGGTTGGTTTAAGTTTGTGTGTTATCATGTATCTTGGAAGGCATCCATTTATAGATAGGATCATGGGGTATATGAATACACCATGTGTGTCTGGTGTGTAAGAAGGCACCCATGTTATAACTCAACAGTGAGCATGAGGTGTATGAATACACCATATGTGTCTGGTGTATAAGAAGACACCCATGTTATAACTCGACAGTGAGCACGAGGTGTATGAATACACCATTTGTGTCTGGTGTATAAGAAGACACCCATGTTATAACTCGACAGTGAACATGAGGTGTATGAATACACCATGTGTGTCTGGTGTATAAGAAGACATCCATGTTATAACTCGACAGTGAGCATGAAGTGTATGAATACACCATGTGTGTCTGGTGTATAAGAAGACATCCATGTTATAACTCGACAGTGAGCATGAGGTGTATAAATACACCATGTGTGTCTGGTATAATAAGGCACCCATGTTATAACTCGACAGCGAGCATGAGGTATATGAATACACCATGTGTGTCTGGTATAAGAAGACACCCATGTTATAACTCAACAGTGAGCATGAGGTATATGAATACACTAAGTGTGTCAGGTGTATAAGAAGACACCCATGTTATAACTCAACAGTGAGCATGAGGTATATGAATACACCAAGTGTGTCTGGTATAAGAAGACACTCATGTTATAACTCAACAGTGAGCATGAGGTGTATGAATACACCATGTGTCTGGTGTATGAGAAGAAACCCATGTTATACCTTTGCAATAATCATGAGTTTTATGAATACATATGTTATAACCCAACAGTGACCATGATATGTATTGTTTTACCTTCAGGTTGGAACAGAGGAAGCACCCTTTCAGCACAAAGCAATCATAGAGATGCACGGTCACTTGAGGTCACCAGAGCTACCAATATATGGAGCAAAGACGTTAGCTGTGAGGAATGGAACGCTGGACCTCCATGGAAAGTTTATTCCCCAGACTTGGTCCAAACTTGCAAGCACGGCAGCAGCTGGCGCTACACAGGTGATTGTTGGGTTTCATTGGACTTGCTCGCAGCTCTAAGCTTCAACTTTTTTTAGCATTCTGCTATGCTTAAAAAGTACTGGTTAATAATTAAGTTAATCGATTAATTGTTTTTGTTTGACATTGCGGCTCATTGGCTTGGTGCCTGTATTGAAATTTAAGGTTACCAGATTTAATTTTTGGTGTTGCTGCTATTATAGACATCTGTCTTTTTTGGCAAGACACATAACATTCCCTTAACGAAGTGGTCACTAATAAAAATAAACATTTTCTCTTGTTATTAACTGTAGGCCTATATTGTTTAAAAATTGTTTAATTAAAGTTTATGTTGCATTAGATCACATTGGAACACTCAGTAACTTGGCAAGTTAATGATGAGATTGTGATTGCAACAACTGGTCTGCGCCATTCACAATCGCAAACTGAAAAGAAGACGATCTCTGCTGTCTCTGCGGGTAAGTTAATATGGTCATAGTGATCCATATAATGTTTATGTTGGTCTTCTACTAAACCCAACAAGTACAAAACAAAGCAATAGGCTGTCACCTGAACAATCGCTCGTGATTTAAACATCTATTTGTATAACAGCAACCTGGGTGTCAAGGTAACTGGGCCGCTCTGTCCCCAATTTCATGTTGCATGACATGCCACGCTGTAGGAACTCAATAGAATAAAATAAAAATTGTTTTATAAACTCTTAAACAGGTAACCTTTTATAATAATTGATTCTATTCCAGATGGAAGAACTCTAACATTGACAGATGCTTTGAAATATGAGCATCTTGGTGTGAGTGAAACATTTGGGTCCCACACCATTCATTTCAGAGGTTTGTTCATACTTTGTTGATCATAATGTGTTGTTAAACGTGTTGTTAAAGTAGCCAACAGTTAGAAAGATGTCTGACGTTATTGCTCCCACTCAGTGGTCTCTAATGTTTGTGTAAACTATCAGCCAAACAGAAAAAGGATCACCAACAAAATAACATACGCGGCAACTCGTAAGCCGGCACGAGGTGTACAAAACAAAACACCTGTGTTATAACAACTGTTGTTGCTTGCCATGCGAGGATAAATAAGTTTCATACGGGGTAACTCATAAGCGAACATGAGGTGTACAAAGCAGAACACCCATGCTATAATGACTATTGTTGTTCGCCATGCAAAAACAAGTAACTTCTATTCATATACCATGATCTTCATAGCTGAGGTCGGTTTGTTGACACGAAACATTGTCTTCCGTGGTTCTGATGATCATGTATGGCACGATGACATTCCCGCTTGCCCTGATGGTTTTGACACTGGAGAGTTTGCACAACAAACCTGTTTCCAGGTGGGTGAGATATCTAACTTTCGATGCATGTATTTGTAGATGTATTGATACACCATATTTATGGTATATAAAAAGATTCAATGTTATAACTTAACAATGAGCATGAGGTGCATTGATACACCATGTTCATTCGGTGTAAAAAAAGACATACACAAACATATGTTAAACCTGGATAGTAAGCATGAGCTATATAATTACAGTGTATAATTATATGAAGGTTTTTTTGACAATCTTGTTATAGTATGCTTGATATTCATCTAGGGTCGTTTTGGAGATGAAACCGGTTCCGACCAGTTTGGAGCTTCTATTATGATGCACGCTGCTGATGAAAGCAAAGGAACTGCACTTGCTCGTATTGAAGGGATAGAAGCAACTTATGTCGGTCAGGCCTTTAGATTAGGAAGGTGAGTGAATTACATCAATGCTTGTTAATTCTTTATTGATTCTTCAAGTGTTCTATTCTTTCCATGTTATTTTATGTGGTTGATTTTACTTTGAGTCATGCCATGGGACAGGAGGCTTAGGCCTAAGCAGTCTCAGTAATTTTTTTGTGAATTCCTTTTACTCCACTTTCGGTAAAGTGTCAACAAAGAAAGCATAAATGAATAAATGCATGTATGTACAAATGAATGTAGTTTTATCCTGGCGTAGCCGGAAAACCACAGTTGTTACAAGGCGGGTGTTTTGTTTCATACTCGTTGGGCCCGCTTATAAATTACCAAGTATGTAACTTTGTGGGTGATTATTTGGCGAATTTTTTTCATTTTTTCATTGCGTGATAAATGATTTTAATGCAGATACCCAATCCATTTCCACTTGATGGGTCAAGTAGGGGGGATGTATGTTAGAAGGTGCTCCATTCATAAAACATTTAACAGAGCTGTCACCATACACGGTAAATTACTTATTTATAACTTTAACTACATTCATCACTATATTTTGTTCTCTTAAACTTATCGTGGAAATATAAATATGCCATGTTTTGTAAAATAATTTCATGGTTGTATAAAATTTCATTGGTATATGTGACAAATCAAAAGTATAGATAAATTTTAAAAGGTGCTAATGCGATTACACAATTGTTTGTTTTAATACAACGGCTTACACTGGTTAATTTTATTAACTATGTTACGAAACATCATCCCAGTCCACCGGTTGGTTTATCATAAGTTCAAAATATTCATAAGAAGCTGAAATGATTAAGGAAAAATGTCTCAGGACTCCCATAGACCGTTGTTTAAAACACGATCAGGATATTTGAATATTATGAACTAAAGGTGTCTTCCCCCACCCTACTATACAATCTTATCTTTGTACACTTGTGTTTACTCAACTTATACTTAACTACAGGTACTCACAACTTGACTGTTGAACACAATGTTGTTTATGATGTCATGGGAGGTGCCATCTTTATTGAGGATGGTATTGAAACTAACAACGTCATTCAATACAATCTTGCCATCTTCGTAAAACAGAGCACGTCACTACTCAATGATGATGTCACACCAGGTAATAAAAATACTTTTTAACCTGCACATCCCTCAGAAACCGCTGTAGCATTAACTTGCCTTTGCCACATAAATGCTACCACACATGAATTATGTAAATATTGGAGAAGTTTGCCATGGAGTTTTTTAATGCTTACTGATAACTCCTTCATTTTGTAAGCGCGAGATCTAATAGCATGTCTCACTACACGACCAAAATTTAGACTGAATTCGTCCTATTGCTGTAATACTCTTAGCCTCATTCCAAGGCCCACTTAATATTAGTGTTGCTTGGGCTGTGGTATTAAACTTTCGCTTTATCAGTGGTATCCTATGTATGATAGTACCGAGTTCAATTATTTGCTTTATACTAATGAGTGACTGATGTTTACCTTTATATTGTTTCTATCTCAGCTGCATACTGGGTCACCAACCCTGACAACATTATAAGACACAACCACGCTGCTGGAGGAACTCACTTTGGTGCATGGTACAGAATGCACACCCATCCCGATGGTCCTTCATTCACTTCAACTGTTTGTCAAAAGAACGTCGAACTTGGTCAGTTTGAAAACAACACGGTTCACTCACAAGGATGGTTTGGACTTTGGATTTTCCAGGACTACTTCCCTAAGCAAGGAGGAAGGTGTGTTTGTATGATTGAGTTTGCAGTGGTTTATTCTATAATAAGACTGCGCCTTTAAGTAATGCATGACAAAGGAGCATGAGGTGTAGGATCGAGTTTTCAGATTCCAGATTTTTGCTTTTAGGAGATAAAACTAGCTGTTTCAGTAACAGTATACTAATATACATTACTAAGTGGAGGTATTGTAAACATAGGAAGATGTCTTGTTATTATTAAGCATACCAATATAGATAGATCAAAATGGAGTATGTTATAGGACATGTTTAAATGGGTGTATTAAACAACAACAGAAACAGTATTAAACTGTGTGTTAATATTTATACAATGATAGTTTTGGGTATAAAAAATGGTACTGCTAATACAAAATTGTTAATACTTTTATCAGAAATGTTAACGAATTCCTACCATTAACAAACATATGCCTTAACTGTGGACTTTAATTTAGATATATTTGCATTACCTAATATAACTAACTTTTTTTTCTACATATATTTAGAAAATTGTTTAAAAATTGTAATAAACTAACTTTTTCTTGTTTCTACTCAGCTGTGGTTCAAATGAGCCAAGTCCTGCTCACTTTCGTAGCCTTACAACATGGAACTGCGAGAAAGGGGCAGAGTGGGTGAATGGTGGGGCTTTACAGTTCATTGATTTCTTCATGGTTAACAATGAAGTATCTGGCATGGACCTTAAAACCATCTCAGGAACCAAATGGGGAGCAGACAAAGGAGCTATGATTAAAGATGCCGTCATAGTTGGCCACTCTTCGGTTGTTTCATCAAGTTTCCAAACCGGTACCGGAATTGTAAGTTATTGATATAATTCCCATAGATTTAAATTATTGAGGTATATAAGTGTATCTAGGCTGAGCTGGATTTAACTAGAGCCTTGGGAACTTAATTTAATTGCCACATTGGTCTAATCGCTTGCCTCTAGCCTAGAGGTTTTAGGTCCAGGGCTTATCACTCTTAAGTAGAATAAATAATATACATTGATTCATGGTCAACACTACAGTTAGAAATTTACAGTGTTTGTCACCTAATATGTGGGTTTTACCCTGTTTTTTCACAATATATATTCTGATTTTTCAATCAGCTTTAAACATTTCAATACAGGTCATGCCATTTTCTTCCAAACTGTTTATTGATGGAGCTGAATTCTACAACTTCAACAGGGGCGGTGTGCCATTTGGTGTGACTTCTATTGATGGGACATGCTCAACACTTTGTGGTGGCTTCTACTATTGGACACAACGTGAGTTACTTAGGGCCTGCTGGGGTAATATTTGGAATCGAGATCCTGTTCCAGATTGGCACAATTATGTCACACGTGTTGCTATTGCAGAGTGTGAATAATAAGTTATATTTTCAATTTGTGGAATTTCGTTGTGAACTTATTTATTGATCATGCTAATTTTTTATAAAAAAATGATGCACTTTTACCCTTTGGTCCAGTTTCTATCAGAGTTTGTTGCTCTTAAATTAAAAAAATTAAATTGTCTTAATCCAATGATGGGCCTTTATTTTGTTAACCTAAAAATCTTTCCTAGGTTTGTCATTCACGAATGCCAACAGAAAGTTCAGATTCCGTTGGGAGCACGAGGCTGCTGTTCTGGACAGAGATGGGACTTTGAATGGCAGAGCAGGGACTACACTTGTTTCAGAATCTGCTTTACTTGATCCTGCTGTTTGTAAGGTTGGTCGTGTTTATTATTGTTTATATTTAGTTCTTACTTATGGGAAAAGTCGTACACACTGTTTTGTTAATGGTAATCTTCATACAAGTTAGCGCAGCAATATTATGCGAGCATATTTAGTTTCAACTGCACATTGAAAGGGAAGTTTGCAGTTTAAGAAATCTGTTTAATTCGGTCGTATTTCAACGGGCGTTAAAACAAGAAACATCAAGTTTTCTTCAATATTTTAACTAAACTGTGGCACAGGTTTAAACAATAGAGCTACCCCAAGTCTTGGGGACTACTTTTTGGACATTTAAGTTTAACCGCTGCGTATTATAAACCTTTCAAACTATAAACAAATATGAGAAAACGCATTAAACCACAACGAAACCGGGCGTATTGTTTCGTAACAATGATCATTATGTTCAAACAAACATTTTGTTCAAGAATTTTGCTGTTACGTCATAAAGCTACATGTCACGTCACCAACTGGTTCTATCTACTGTATATGTTGATTCTTTGATTGGAGATTTGTTTACACTAGCGTACATAGGTCTATTTCCTCCGTAGCTCTCGTCGTCTTTGTTTACGGGTGAATCATCGGTGGGTGTTTCGTCATAAAGTGTTGAGTATGCTTCTGTGATTTGGATAATGTAAACAGTTATGTAGATAATATTGTTAACATAAGTTTGGACGATAACAATAGCATTGGTATAACTCTACATTTGGGCGTACCTCATGTTACACAAAGTATTAGAGGGAAAACAACACTCATTATTAAAGTATCGACTCGGAAAAGCAGGGAAGATATACCTGCTCTGCCGCATATACATATATGTTGAATGATTGAGGTAAAAACTCACAAGTTCTTACCTGGGTCAGCCACTGATTGATCTATTGTACCATATCCGTCCCCAGTATCTGGGTCGCGCTGACTTAAACTTCGCATTGAGACATAGTCCGATAAAGCAGGTTCGTTCGCTAAAGCTGGTGGTGGGGGTGGCGGCGGGGGAGCATCCATTTCAGCGATTTCGTAAACGTTCTCAGACAGGTGTTCAATAGTCTGATAACTCCCAGCTTGGTTGTCTTCAATTTCAACTGATGTCTTTAAATCTTTTCGCTTCCTGCAGCAACAGCAGTAGATAATTCCAACCAGAAATACCAAGAATAAAATCCCCCCGACGGCTATCACAATAATCAGCCATGTCTCTATCGGTACACTGGTTGGTAGTGCAGCTGTTCGTTCATTTGTGGTAGCATGTGTGCTTGTCCGACCACCAGATTCTGATGTTAGTTGTGTGCTTGTTTGACTATCAGTTATTGGTTTTGTGCTTGTTGGGTTATACGTTGTAGCTGCGACTGTGGTTTCGGCTGTTGTTGTTGTCGTTAGTGTTGATATGTTTTGTGTGGTGAAACAAAGAACGTGGTACAGGCCATTACACACTGTGGCTGTTAAAATATTTGGCCTCTGTAACGCAACTCCCACACAACCTTTAGTATCATTATATTTAATTGTTCTCCCACCAACTTTTCCAGAATCAAACCGAGAACCATCCAACCATCGATATTCGTTACCAGTACTTTCATTTCTGCTTAAACCGATCCAGAAATATGCTTTTAAACACTCGCTGAAAACTTGCAGAGCACCGTTAAACATTTCCTCCGTGTTAATAACAGCCAGTTGTGCGTTCGCTTGCTCGCATAATTCAACAGCATCAGAAAAATAATGGGTAGTGTTTCCACAAGTATATAAGAACGTCCCATTATTGGAGCGGTGACTGTTGAAACTCGCATCTGTTGTTTGCAATACAAACAACCAAACCACCACGAACCACACCAACCTAACTACTCTCATGTTGCGCCTTAAATTAAAACTAAACGATCCCTCGCCTTCGCTAAATCACCAAGACGTATATGTATGTAATTCTAATATGATTCATACGACGCTGCTTCCGAGACCGATATAGCGGAATATAAATTAGAGCGTCTGTCTATGCACGGGAGGTTATATACAAATGGACTTACCACACTACACAGGTATACGTAAGCTGTTGGAAACCGAATGTAGTCTTTATATACCACGTGTGTTTAGGCCGTGGATCGCCTTTTTTATCTATTAAAGGTAAAACTTATTTGTTTATTATACGAATAAATTAAATGACCCATACGTAAGTGAAATGTCAAATTCGGCAAGCAAAAATTTGTTTCGGTACCAGATTTCCTAAAAATCTTTGTACCTTGTTAAATTACTTTTCATATGGTCTTTATATAAACTTATAAAGGTACAACACCAATGCAGCTGCAGTACAATACTTTGTTTAATTACAAAATTACATCAACACGAATTGGAATCATACGAACTATAAAGATACAACTGAATCATCACAAGCGTTTATTTAATTGGAATGATTACGCTGCATTTAAGTACGCAGTATAATGTTTAGTACCCCGTGTCGTCACTATTTAAAGTGACGTCATCGTTAGATTGTTACAGTTCGGTGTGAAAAATTGTTCTGTTGTAAGGTTTTTGTAAAGTTTGAATTTGTGCCGTTAAAGAAAGGCATATATGTTTAAGTTGTGATTTTAAAAACGCTAATGTTACAACTTAACAATTGCGTTAAAACTAAACAGTCGTAATATATACGTTGTCCAACATTGACACATCAGGTAATAAACAATCAGACTTGTCCCATCACTTGGGCTTTCCAACATTAAATATTTCATACGCATCTTCATTCGTACTTGGTTCTACATTACAGTAAGGTGTCTCTACTGGCGGTTGAACAGGGCCAGTATTTTCATAAGTATGCATGCTATCCATCAGTTGTAATGGTTGGAATCTTTCCGCTGGTCTGTTTCTTCTTCCGTTTGACTTCCCGCTTGCTTGGTTTCGCTTCTTCCACCAACAGAAGTAGATAATTCCAACCGAGAAAATCAAGAAGGAAATTACCAGGATTACAATTACAATAATCAACCATACCTGCATCGGTGAACTCGTTGGTATATCTACTGTTTGTTCATTTGTGCTTGTTTGAACATCAGTTGTTGGTTTTATGCTTGTTGGAGCAGCAGTTGTCGCTAATATTTGGTGTGTACTAGTTGGGTTATACGTTGTTGATGAGACTGTGGTTTCGGTTCTGGTTGTTGTGGTTGATATGTTTTGTGTGGTGAAACAAAGAACGTGGTACAGGCCATTACACACTGTGGCTTCTAACATAGTTATCCTCTGTAACAAAACTCCCACACAACCTTTGGTATCATTATATAGAATTGTTCTTCCACCCACTTTTCCAGAATCAAACCGAGAACCATCCAACCATCGATATTCGTTACCAGTACTTTCATTTCTGCCTAAACCGATCCAGAAATATGCTTTTAAACATTTGCTAAAAACTTGCAGAGCGCCGGTTAACATTTCCTCCGTGTTAATTACAGCCAGTTGTGCGTTCGCTTGCTCGCATAATTCAACAGCATCAGAAAAATAATGGGTAGAACCTCCACAAGTATATAAGAACGTCCCATTATTGGAGCGGTGACTGTTGAAACTCGCATCTGTTGTTTGCGATACGAACAGCAAAACCACAACGAACCACACCAACTTAACGCCTCCCATGTTCCGCCTTAAATTAAAACTAAACATTCCCTCGATCTTAAAGTTAATCACCAACAGTGTTCTGGAAGTCATGATTCATGCAATACTCTTTGTCAACCCGATATATACGTCATGAAGCATCTATGATGGTATGCTCGTTGCACCCGAGTCTATATATACGTCATGAGAATTGGTTGATTTATTCTTAACGTTTTACGTATATACGTGTTCTATTAGCTCTATGTTCGCTAGGGGCAACAGTTAGTTTATTTATAAAAGTGAATGATACACTATAAACTTTTAAAACTCAAAGCTGAACTTCAAATGCATGAACTATAATAAAATATAATTACAATAAACACTGTATATTCCAAAGGCAAAGTATTGAGTCATTACGTAATTGTTGTATATAAAGGTTCATGTTTGTTTCGCTTGACGGGCATCGTATAAACATCCACAATCTTCTTAAGTTCATCAGATTTAGTTTCCTCTTTAGTCAAACTTGTGGCGGATCTCTCCACGTTGTTTAACATTGAATATTCGATGCCTGGATAATCAGTATACACAGCATGATAACATTAATTTATACCGGAGTAAAATTAATAAATTCCCAAAAGCTTTCTATACCTTTTACTTATGAGATATTTTTACCGTCTTCTACCTATCCTAGTGGCGTGCTATATTTTATATAACCTTATTACTTATATTAATCTTTAGAATCTGTAACCTCAGCTTTATTTCTATAAAGGGAAAACCACGGAGTCGTAATTTTATGGTTTAATTGCAGACTTAGTATTTACCAGTTTCTTGTTTCTTTGGGCCGTTGCTGTACACCTCGTTATGGTTCTCCATTTTAAGCTGCAGATTTACGTAACTTCCGTCGCTTCCAATGCTGTCCAGCGAGACCGTCGTCCCATTGTCGCTTGTTTGGTGTATGCTTGGACTCTTTAACATCGGCTGACTTGTAAAGTTTCTTCTTCTTAATGCAATGACAAAAGCGATCAGCAATGCCAGAAGTATAAATGCAAACGACAGTCCAACCGCTAATCCTACATTTCCTGATGTTCCACCGAGTAATCCTGCTACACTGGTTGCGTTTTGTGCTGCCGAGGGAATTACCGCTGTAGTTGTACTCTCACTGACCGGGCTGTAGCATAGATAAGGTATTTTCTCGGAGCACAAAAAAGTGCTAAGACCACCATCCTTGTTAATAAGAGTTCCTATGCATTGACTTGAAGTCCCCGTTCCCCCAATTTCTCCGAATATGCTTGGATCAAATTTAGTTCCATCGATCCATTTATGTTTCGCGCTGCTTCCGCCTTCCCTGCTTAACCCAATCCAGAAGAAATTACTTAGACAGGATTCAGCCTTCAGCGATTCTCTCGCAGCTGCCATAGATTCAACGCTGTTGATCAGCGCAAGTTTGGACTGATATTTCTCTTCGCATACCTTGATTGCTTCGCTAAAGTTGGCAGACGTGTCCTGGTTGAAGTAAAATGTCCCCACAGAAGTATTTACTCGGCTTTCACACATTTTTGCTCTCAAAATATATTCAATACTATAATGAAATTTGTATCTTCACATGAACAGCCTGATGAATAAGTCAAACGAATCACTCACATCACTGCGACCGTATTTCTACCTTCACTAATCGTCACACACGTATCTGCATGACTCACTGATTCACATTGTAAGCTTGTTTACCTTATACGGAAAGCGTTGCTGCGTCACAACTTAACTGCATGTGAATACGAACGTTTAAACTAAACCAACTGCGCATACTTAAAGGATAATCTAACATCCGTAGGCTGCGCGAATTATGGTAAAGTCATAATAAACAAATTCAAGTCTCGTTTACATAATATATATATATATATTAGTATCATTGGGCGATCAATTAAACGGAATTTACATGCTATGAATAACTTTATGCAAAACACAAAGTTATAAATAAGGTTTGCCATGCAACAAATTATCAACGTAATAACTGATGTGTTTAAATAAATAGGCGATATTGTTTACAACCGATTAATAAGGGTGAACTGTCAAAGTACAAAAATGTTAACACATGATAGTGGATTTTAACTCGTAACCCTCTTGTTTCAAACTTATTTGGGAAATTTGAGGCTAAAGTTACAGAGTGTATAGTTGGTAAAGGAGCAATGAAATTTTGGTAATAGATGGTAACTTCAAATTCGTTGTTTCTACGTGTTGTTTAGTCCGGAATAAACTCCATCTGTAAAGTAAGAATATACTCTTAAGACACGTCGATAAAATATAAATTATCTTTGGCCGTCTCCTCTTAGATTAGAGGAACACTGGTTACTCAATACTAATACCATTGTGTATGTATGGGTCCTTATACAAACACCTAACCCGAATGTTTAACGCCTATAGTGCCTTGGGGTTTGTCTAAACTATAAATAGTTAGTACAGGACGTATGGCATGTTATAACGACTGTCGTTGGCAGCGAGCATAAAGAAATGGCATCTATTTTTTTACCCGTGCAAAAATATACCGGCCGTACAGCAGCCGATACTCTTACGTCATTTCTATTTTAATAACCGTATACCTGGTTCCATTATTCGCGCTGTATTGTTGCCCTCTATGACATCATAAGCCGTTTCTTGTGTTGGACTCCGCTTGTCTATCTTTGAATATAATTCGCTGGTCCCGTGGTCGCCATGAGTGGTCCCAGGACCGCCATGATTGCTCCCAGCGGCGCCGTAGTTGTCCCCGGTATCGTATATAACGTTTAAACGAACTTCGCGTTCATCATTATCGTTTTCCGCGTCCGCTTCGTTGCTTTTATCGCCACCGCGACGTTTCAACCAAACTATGAGAGCTATAAGCAAAATTAGAAGCAACACCACACCTAGAGGAATCCCCACAACGATACCAAGTTGCAGACCACCAGCGTTGGCGCTTTGTGTGTTTGTTAACCCCGTGGTTGTCGTCTGCGATGAATTGTAGAGTTGAGTGGTCGGTTGTACCTTGGTAAGCACTGCGTTGGTTGTAGGGGACAGTGTAGTTGTCGTTGTGTCGTAGCTGGTTGTAGAAACAATTGCTTGACTCGTTGTTGCTGCTCCTGTTGCTGGCGTTGCTTCTTTGGTTGTTGTGGTTACTTTTTTTGTTGTTGTCGTTGTTGCTTCTTTTGTTGTCGTTCTTGCCTTCCATTTAGTTGTGGCTTCTTGTGTTGTTGTTATTGGGGCGGGAGTGAAACAGAGAACATTCTGACCGGAATTACAATCGTATGCAATTAAATCCACGGGATTACTTTGACCTAGTTTCTGCATCACCACCCCTCGACAGCCAGTGGCGTTTCCGTTCGTTATACTTGGCCCGTTTATCAATGATGGGTCGAATGCGCTTCCATCCAGCCACTGGTACGTTGCTGCGCTGTTCGGTTTGTGCAACCCAATAAAAAATGTCCCAGCAACCTCATTTAAATACTTCTTCGCTTTATTAAACAGTTGTTGTGTATTAAGCACAGCAAGTTTGGATTGAAAGTTATTCTTACATATCGATTTTGCTTTAGAGTAGTTGGCGCCTGCTGCTGTGACGTAGTGATATGTCCCCTCACTTTCAATGTAGGTCTTGTTTTGATAAGACATATTCGCAAACTATATATTTTTGGCGATCCACTAAAAAGTCCAACTGTAGTCCTAAAAGTAAACGGGTTATTTTATATAGAAAACATATTACCTAATAAACACAGAAATGACTCGAAACCTGAACACGTCAATAAGAAAACGCGGGTGAAACAATCCCGACACGCGAATATATCGAACTTTACCTCGGTTTAGATTCTACATGAATCTATCCTCTTACTGAACGCTTATAGCTTCACTTTAGTTTATAAACACAAGACACCGCCTCATGCTGATATGAATATCCACGTTTACACAACTTTGCGTATTCAAATTTCATATTAAAATAGTTGAACCGCCAAACCAACGTAGTCGTATGCGACCTGCTTACCATAATCTGTTATCTTATTATGAGCAATCTATGCGGTCTTTCCTTGCTATATTCCTATTGTTACGACATAATAGATCAATTAAAATCCCTCCCACGTGCAGCGGTTCTTATACCTCACATCCGGTGTCACTCGCGTTTATTCGTGTGTTACGTCATAGCGGTATTGTAAAATCAAACAAAACTTAAACTCAACCCGAAAGTTACATAGAGGGGTCAGTATAGGTGTATTATCGTTTATGTAATTTTTATCTTCCATGCGGGTTCATTCCTACGACAAATAGTTTAAAATACAGGCTGGTACCCAGGCGTTCATCATTTCAACCAATCAAATCTATTACGCTTCGGTGACAACGTATGTCTACAAGACGCATGTCCAAGCATTATACGAATCAAGTCACAGATTATAACACATATAACACCGAAGCGTAACAGGGCGATTTGATTAATTATAAGCGAGGATGACTGCGTATTACTCTGTTTTAGATATTGCTGGCTTACCGGCGAAGCACGCGAGGGCCTTAGTTGTAACAAGTACCATATATATATCTTTATTTGTTTTCTCCGTTACAGTAATATACAAAAGGAAATAGTTTACAAAAAGCGAAACGACGGGAAGTACGACACGCGAAAGGATCAAAACTACACGGAAGTAAAAAATACAAAAACGCAAGAATTTATCAACTAAACACTATATACAACATTATAAGGATGTAAAAAACAGGGTATGAGTGGGAAATCGTATCTTCCACCTGTTTAACATGCAAGACATTCGCGTTTTATAAGTTGGCATTAATACGTTACATTACACGTTGTGAATAATTTTTGAAGTCATGGACAGTTTCATGTTTTTAAGCGAATATTGCGACACATGCGTCCAAGTTATATCTTTCATGGTGCTGGTAATGGTACAAGGTACGGATTATTTGTTTCTGCAGGTCTCAGTGGGTCCATCCTGCAATACTCCGACTCTGTGATGTAAATAACATTAACTACATGTTTTATATAAGCTGCATTCGAATTTTGGTTTAATTCAAACCATAACCCCTCCTCACTTGTATTGTTCATGATTTGTCAAACCATAACCCCTCCTCACCTGTATTGTTCATGATTTGTCGCGTTGCATCGCGTTCTCCCGCGTTTCTTGTGACGTCACCGAGATGAATGTACCCTCTTTCATCAACCGGAAGTATTGTCTCGTACCTATGGTCGATTCCTACGTTACAGTCGTTGCTAACTACGTCATATGTGGCCGTTGGACGAACTTGGCGTTTATTTGCGTTCGAGCTCACATCTGCTTCGTTGCTTTTATCGCCACCGCGACGTTTCAACCAAACTATGAGAGCTATAAGCAAAACTAGAAGAAACACCACACCCAGAGGAATCCCCACAACGATACCAAGTTGCAGACCACCAGCGTTGACGCTTTGTGTGTTTGTTAACCCCGTGGTTGTCGTCTGCGTTGAATTGTAGAGTTGAGTGGTCGGTTGTACCTTGGTAAGCACTGTGTTGGCTGTAGGGGACTGTGTAGTTGTCGTTGTGTCGTAGCTGGTTGTAGAAAATGCTTCACTCGTTGTTGCTTCTTGTTTAGTTGTTATTGTTGCTTCTTGTGTTGTTGTCGTTGTGTCGTAGCTGATTGTAAAGCCCAATGATTGACTCGTCGTTGCTTCTTGTGTTCCTGTTGTTATTGGGGCGGGAGTGAAACAGAGAACATTCTGACCGGAATTACAATCGTATGCAATTAAATTCACGGGATTACTTTGACCTAGTTTCCGCATCACCACCCCTCGACAGCCAGGGGCGTTTCCGTTCGTTATATTTGGCCCGTTTATCAAAGATGGGTCGAATGCGCTTCCATCCAGCCACTGGTACGTTGCTGCGTTGTTCGGTTTGTGCAACCCAATGAAAGATGTTCCAGCCCCATTTAAAGACTTCGCTTTATCAAACAGTTGTTGTGTATTAAGCACAGCAAGTTGGGATTGAAAGTCATCCCTGCATATCGATCGAGCTGTTGTGTAGTTTACAGTTGTCGGTGATACGTAGTGATATGTCCCCTCACTTTCAACGTATGTTTTGTTTGTATAAGACATATTTAAAGCTGTACTCGTTTCTTTTAACAACAGTTCAAAATGTTCTTATAATTGTTAAAACAGATTGTATATTTGGGTTAACCGCTAAACTGTATAAATATAACTGTACTTCGGTTAGTTTACAAAGCATTGCGTATTTAAATTTTATATTAAAATACTTAAACCGCCAAACCAACGTAGTCTTATGCGACCTGCTTACCATAATCTGTTATCTTATTATGAGCAATCTATGGGCAGTCTTTCCTTACTATATTCCTATTGTTACGACATAATAGATCAATTAAAAATGGTCTGAACGCGTAGCGGTTATTACAGACCTCACATCCGTTAACATTATTCAAAGTATGCTTACAATTATCCCGTCTGTATTAAAAGGCTATAGCGACGTGAAACTGAAAGTTATAGAAGAAATGGCTTTGTTTTTAAATGGTCATCGTATACAATTATAATAATCCTTATATTATATTAAACGGGGGCTTTATTGGAATTTTAATCTAAAGTAAACCGGCTATGGTGAGGTTCTTTAAAATAAATCTGATCCAAAAGTACACCAGAGGCTTTACTTAAGCATAGGCCACAGACCATATTTTTAGCTTTTAAAAAAGTGTCAAGGTCCCATACTATTGTAGTTGGTAGAATGAGTGGAAAGTTGGTCTCATGTGGTTGCGTTACAATAGCTTGTGACTTGCCATTACGACATATCTTAATACTTCCGGGTTTGTGTTTGAGACGCCAATATACTTTATTTGCATGAAACAAGCGCATAATATTATTGTTGGTATAAATATTAAAAAAACAACTGTGTAACGATTTGTATTAATAAAAGGTAACCAGAAAAATCAAAGCGGACAATATTGGTGAGTGTGGATAAAAGTTGAAGTCAAGCGGTAAAACGAGCGGTATTTACAATGAAACTTAAAACGAGCTGCAATATTAAAATAAACTACTAACCATATATATGTGTATGGTATATGGGCGAACTTTAGCGTCAAAACATAACATAATATTGGTTTATCACTGATTACATTAGCAAATGTAATATGGTAGGTCGGGGGAAGATGGGACATTTTTTATTCTATTTTCTCGTCCTATTTGGTAGTAAACAAGGAACATTCAAAGATTTATAAACGCGTATTCTCATGGCTTCCATAGACCATTGTTATTTGTTTAAAATACGATCAGGATATTTAGATATCATGTGTTAATGGTGTCTCATCTTCTCCCACCCTACTATATTTTTTTAAATTAACAGGGAAAACTAGGGTTTAGAATAGCAGTCGATATATCACGTTAAAGATGAAATAATTGTGGCCTGTAAACCAATAGAAAGCAACTCACAGTGGGTTGCAAATACCTAAACATGGTTTTGAACCCGGATTCGTTTATTCTAACCACACTATAGTTTAAAATAATTGCAGGCCATTATAAAGCATAGCATAAAAATATAGCGTATCATGAATTTGTTTCGTAATGACTGTAAATATTTCTTCCTAAGACTTGTTCAATCCAGAATACAATTCTTCTGTAAAACAAAGACAGAGTTTACTTGTATAGTTTCTAATTTAATAGACAATGGTCGGGCGGGATATAAAAAATTATGTTTATGTAGTACCTGCATGCAAAACCTTAATCATAAAGATTTGCCAGCGTTTTGTGTTAAGTTTAGATTATGTTTAATATTACAAACGTGATGATTATTCGTAGCGTCACCAGTTACAACGTCATAATGAACTGATTATTACCTGCTTCCGCAATGAACGCTGTATTGTTCTCGTGTAATACGTCATAACTTTCTCCGCAATCTTGTTGTTGTTTTTGAACGGATTGTTTGTTCACTTTCGCGTACAAGTCGCCAATGTCGGCTTCTTCGTCCTCGTTTGTTGCATCGTGGGCCCCAGTATCATATAAGACGTTTAGATGAACTTCACATTGATCATCCTCGTTTCCTACATCTGCTCTGTTGTATGTGCCCGTTGGGGGGTCTTGGCCTTTATTTGTCTCCAAGCTCCCATCTGCTCCGTTGCTTTTATCGCCACCGCGACGTTTCAACCAAACTACGAGAGCTATAAGCAAAATTAGAAGCAACACCACACCTAGAGGAATCCCCACAACGATACCAAGTTGCAGACCACCAGCGTTGGCGCTTTGTGTGTTTGTTAACCCCGTGGTTGTCGTCTGCGTTGAATTGTAGAGTTGAGTGGTCGGTTGTACCTTGGTAAGCACTGTGTTGGTTGTAAGGGACAGTGTAGTTGTCGTTGTGTCGTAGCTGGTTGTAGAAACGAATGCTTGACTCGTTGTTGCTTCTCGTGTTGCTGCTCCTGTTGCTGTCGTTGCTTCTTGTGTTGTTGTTGGTCGGGCGGGGGTGAAACAGAGAAAGTTCTGTTTTGAATCACAACCGTATGAAAGTAAATCCACAGAATTACTTTGACCTGGAATCTTTATTACCACTCCTCGACAGCCAGGGGCGTTTCCGTTCGTTATATTTGGCCCGTTTATCAAAGATCGGTTGAATGCGCTTCCATCCAGCCACTGGTACGTTGCTGCAGTGGTCGGTCTCTGCAACCCAATGTAAAATGTTCCAGCCACTTTTAAGGACTTCGCTTTATCAAACAGTTGTTGTGTATTAAGCACAGCAAGTTGGGATTGAAAGTCATCACTGCATATCGATTGAGCTGTTGTGTAGTTGGCGCCTGCTACTGTGACGTAGTGATAGGTTCCAACATTTTCAACGTACGTTTGGTTTTGATAAGACATGTTTACAGCTGATACTTCCTACAGTAGATCAAAATTAATTTTATAATGTTAACAATGCATCGTATCTATCAGTGGTACATTGAACTCTGAATATTCTGAAATTCTAAATTACTCTATAACAGAACATGTATGGAGAATACTCAAACTACTTAGCCATAAGTAAGTTTAACCTATTTTACCAATACAATGCTTCCTATGTTACCACTCACGTTTACTACGCTACAAACTAAACTGTGATGAAACGATAGTCGTAAAGTGACTTATAACTACCACGTCACAATCTATCCATGCAGCATTCATTCTAAGATTGCAAGTCGCGTGACTAACGACAATGGCGTATATTCTAATATCTGATTATTCATTTGAATTGTTCTTGTGCCAAGATGGAACGTATGGTTTGTTTACCATTTATGTATATTATGATGTCACATGGTTAACTTAAGATAGATCTAGAATAATGTCATTGATTTGTAAAGCTCTGTTACTTGGGCTGGCGATAAACAAACTTTGTATTACATCTGTGATTCACGAACTTGCTGGTAAAGTTATAACTTATTATAGACCCAGTGTTATTTCACCATCAAATACGTTTATCTAGATTTACCACAAGTAGTAGAACTAATCTGTATTGTCTCCTCTCGGTTACAGTAATATACAAAAGGAAATAGTGTACAAAATTAAAAGAAGGGGAAGTAACGGTAAAACCACAGTCGATACGTCACACAAGAGATTTTAAACAAATACACGAACGTGTCTAAAAAATACAAAAAATGCGAAGACTTATAAACAAACCCATCGAAACAAATTAGAGGCTATATATGATACAAGCCGTTGCGAAACATTAAGAGCAAATTAATATTTCTGTTAAGCGAAGATTGGATACACTGGGCCAAGTTATCGTTGTTCTGGTAACCGACGCAACTATAAACAGTGGCTTTTATTGGCTCAGTGAATAATAATGATAGAAAAAAGTAGTTTTATCTTTATCGTGGTGCTGGTAATGGTACAAGGTACGGGTTGTTTGTATCCGCACGTCTCGGTGGGTCAATCGTGCAGTACTCTGGTCCTGTGTGGTAAATAACGCGTTAATAATTTGTTTTATATAAACAGCATTCGAATTAACGTTTAATTCAAACCATAACCCTTCCTTACCTGTATTGTTCATGATTTGTCGCGTTGCATCGCGTTCTCCCGCGTTTCTTGTGACGTCACAAAGATCAATGTACCCTCTTTCATCAACCGGAAGTATTGTCTCGTACCTATGGTCGATTCTTACGTCACAGTCGTTGCTAACTACGTCATATGTGGCCGTCGGAGGAACTTGGCGTTTATTTGTCTCCAGGCTCACATCTGCTTTGTTGCTTTTGTCACCACCGCGACGTTTCAACCAAACTATGAGAGCTATAAGCAAAATTAGAAGCAACACCACACCTAGAGGAATCCCCACAACGATACCAAGTTGCAGACCACCAGCGTTGGCGCTTTGTGTGTTTGTTAACCCCGTGGTTGTCGTCTGCGTTGAATTGTAGAGTTGAGTGGTCGGTTGTACCTTGGTAAGCACTGTGTTGGTTGTAGGGGACAGTGTAGTTGTCGTTGTGTCGTAGCTGGTTGTAGAAACGAATGCTTGACTCGTTGTTGCTCCTCGTGTTGCTGTCGTTGCTTCTTGCGTTGTTGTTAGCTGGGCGGGGGTGAAACAGAGAAACGTCTGTTTTGATATACAATCGTATGAATTTAAATTCACAGAATTACTTTGACCTGAAATCTGCATCACCACTCCTCGACAGCCAGGGGTGTTTGCGTTCATAATATTTGGCCCGTTTATCAAAGATCGGTCGAATGCGCTTCCATCCAGCCACTGGTACGTTGCTGCGTTGTTCGGTTTGTGCAACCCAATGTAAAACGTTCCAGCCCCACTTAAAGACTTCGCTTTATCAAACAGTGGTTGTGTATTAAGCACAGAAAGTTTGGATTGAAAATTATCCCTGCATACCGATCGAGCTGTTGTGTAATTTACAGTTGTCGGTGATACGTAGTGATATGTTCCCTCACTCTCAATGTACGTTTGGTTTTGATAAGACATATTCACAGCTGACAACCGTTTTATTAATACAGTCCTATGTTCCTAAAATGTTTAATAAATATTGTATAATTGGTTGCTCTACTGAGTCGTTTACCAAATTGCTAAACATAAGATTAATAAAAATGGTTTCGTTGAATCTGGAAGTTGGGGAGAGAAATTAAACAGTGTTTTTACCTAATCTTCGTTTACTGTTTAAACTCAACTTAAATCAGTTTAAGTTCTAATTAACCGACAATGCGTCTTATGCTGTTACTTAATAAACAATAGTATTACATCACAATCTTGTTATAGTATTCCTACTAGAGTTGCAACACGCGTGACTAACATAGGTGATGTAGCATAACATTCATTTATTCGTTTACATTGTTTCCGGGTCAAGATAGAAGCGATGTTTTGTTTATAGTGTATATTATGGTGTTACCTGCTGTAAGACACATATGATATATTTACAACTAAATATTATTTTACTTTAGTTTTAAATTGTTGATAAATCGCGCCAGCTCATAGTAAAATTTGTTAAAATAAACACAACTCATTTAATTGTAATAAAAATAACCCACACTTGGAAAAATATGAATTTGGTCAACATAGGTGTTGCGCTCCATGGTTTAGGTACCATTGTTTCAGTTAGCTCGACTTTGAATAATGACGTTTCAATTGTGGATTACAATACACGTTGTCAATATTAGTAATAGCATTGGTAAAATATCTGTTTCAAACATGTTTATTCATGAAAAATAGTTCACGTCACAATCATATTGTTTAGCATTAATTCTAAAATATCAAATATTATGACAAAGACAGTGCCGTATTCTAGTGTTTGATTATTCCTTTTATTTGTTTGGTGTATGACAGAAAGCATTGATCACTATATATACATTATGATTTCACAATGTAAAGGGTATGTCTGTAATATGAAGAACTCATTTGAACAATAAAAGTTTAGACAAAGGATTTTAAAACTATAAGCCACATCCCGCATATATGTGATATAGCAATGCTCAAAATAATAATTTGTTTGCAAAGAGAAAACGAAAGTAATTACCAGCCATTAAATGCCGGTAAGCCTTTTCGTGCCTCAGGCGTGTAGGGGGCGCTAAAGGACAGTTTTAAGCAAATATTGAGACATGCGTCCAAGTTACATCTTCATCGTGGTGCTGGTAATGGTACAAGGTACGGGTTGTTTGCATCTGCACGTCTCGGTGGGTCAATCGTGCAATACTCTGGCCCTGTGTGGTAAATAACATTAATAACATGTTTTCTATTTATAAAAGCTGCATTCGTATTATGGATTAGTTTAATTCGTGTTGTAGCCTTTTCCTTACCTGTATTGTCCATGTTGGGTAATTGCCATGTTCCACCGCGCTCTCCCGCGTAATATGTGACGTCACACAGATCAATGTATCCTCTGTCGTCTACTGGTTGCACTGCCGGTTGTGACGTAACACGGGGTACATTGTTGCTACTTCTCGATCTCTTCAGCCGCCTCACGACAAACCAAAACAATGCGGCTAGCGCCAGTGTGAGGAAGAACGTGGAAAAGATAGCAATTCCCATTGACTTTGCGTGGTCACTGCTTTTATTTGGCTCCAACGATTCTCCGCTTGTGATATTAACGTTTGCACTAAAGCAGAGATACGGAAGTTCGAAACTGCACGGGTATGAACCAAATGTCGTGTGGCCACGGCTGTTTACGTGTACCGCCCCAGCCTGGCACCCCTTTGAAGGATCGAAGGACTGTATCAGAGCAGCGTCGCCATCCAGCCATACAGGGCCATGATTCGTACCTTCCAGTCCAACCCAGTAGTGCGGGGCATTACAAGCTGAAGTTGAGCTCGATACAAATAACTCTTGCCTTACATTATTGTTCTTCAGCACAGCGAGTTCAGACCCGAAGGCCTTGCAAGACTTCTTAGCGGCGAAATATTTCACCCCTTTTCCAACAAAAGTAAAGTTTCCTGAGGCGGTTTGCACGCGATCAAAGCAGGGCATTATTACGTAACAACCTGCACTGCTGTTTAATAATCTTTGTATTCTAACCGCGTATTCTGATAATAAATAGCGACGAAGCGATTTCGTTCTGTCCAATATTGTCTTTTCAGCATTCCATTATGTCATAACTTCCTTTCGCGCGCGTACCAATTGTTAACGAACATTATTATCCATGACGTAATTCACGTAAGGGGTAACTGGAAACACTTTTTATGACAGTCTCTATACAAGTCTCTGTCCTAATTTTAAAGCAATGATGTCATACTAAGTAAAATCATAACATATTGAGTTTTTTCTTTTTAAATATGACAAACGACGATCTTTGCATATACAGTAGGGTGGGGGAAGATGGGACACCTTTAGCGCATAATATCTAAATATCCTGATCGTGTTTTAAACAATTAACAACGGTCCAGGGGAGTCGTGAGGATACGCTTTTATAATTCTTTGCATTTTCTTTGTTTACTACCAAATTGGGCGAGAAAATAGAAGAGGTGTCCCATCTTACCCCAACCTACTATATATATTTCCAAACACAAACGTATCGCGTATGCCACATAACAATTATGAATAATTGGAGATATAGCTAATATGTAAAACTACAATGTAATACAACGTGTAATTTATTTTCTATCACAGATAGAACTAAAATGGTTTTGATTTATTTAAAAATGACAAACTGTATCACCCTATGTACAATCAATAAATAAAAACTCTTGTTTCAGGTACAAGAAGGTCCCGTATATTCGTCTGGTGCAGCGAAGGGCGTGATTTGTGACGAAGGAGTAGATTTCCACAGGTTTGCATTGAAGGATCCTGTTCCGACCTCACTGGAAGGGAAGGACCTCATCTTGACCAACCAACATGGCAATTCCACGTCAAGATTCCTCAAGAAACGTATCACTCATAAACCAGGTTCGTGTTCTTAAGTTTCATGTATGATTGTAATTTTAATTCTACTGTTTACCAATAAGCAAGCACACTGATGTAGTGTATACGAATGTTCATCAAATATAGTTCATTGTTAAATAAACATGTTTGCACTAGATATTCATACACCTCATGCTCACTGTTGAGTTATAACATGGGTGTCTTCTTATACACCAGACACACATGGTGTATTCATACATCTCATGCTCACTGTCAAGTTATAACATGGGTATCTTCTTATACACCAGACACACATGGTGTATTCATACACCTCATGCTCACTGTTGAGTTATAACATGGGTGTCTTCTTATACACCAGACACACATGGTGTATTCATACATCTCATGCTCACTGTCAAGTTATAACATGGGTATCTTCTTATATACCAGACACACATGGTGTATTCATACACCTCATGCTCACTGTCGAGTTATAACATGGGTGTCTTCTTATACATCAGACACACATGGTGTAGTCATACACCTCATGCTCACTGTCGAGTTATAACATGGGTGTCTTCTTATACACCAGACACACATGGTGTATTCATACACCTCATGCTCACTGTCGAGTTATAACATGGGTGTCTTCTTATATACCAGACACACATGGTGTATTCATACACCTCATGCTCACTGTCGAGTTATAACATGGGTGTCTTCTTATACACCAGACACACATGGTGTATTCATACATCTCATGCTCACTGTCAAGTTATAACATGGGTATCTTCTTGTACACCAGACACACATGGTGTATTCATACACCTCATGCTCACTGTTGAGTTATAACATGGGTGTCTTCTTATACATCAGACACACATGCTGTAGTCATACACCTCATGCTCACTGTCGAGTTATAACATGGGTGTCTTCTTATACACCAGACACACATGGTGTATTCATACACCTCATGCTTACTGTCCGTATCTTCCAGGCCACATGCTCCTTCTTCCTGATGGTAAAACTTACACGATGGGTTTCAAAGATGGCGGTCAGTTCACCAACATCACGTACCAGTCAACCTACTATTCATTTGGTCCACAACACTACATTTATGTCACTCAGGAATTAAAGCAAACGCCTGATGTGTAAGTAAATATTCTTACATTGAATACAGATACATTGGCTGTTTGTGTACTACATATAATAAAGTACCTGTTGATGGCATGCTATAAAGTACCTGTTGATCTGTTGATGGCATATAATAAAGTACCTGTTGATGTATGTTGCTACTATCACTCAATGCTGCATACTTAGGTAGGAAAAGATGGGACACCTTTTTTTGTTTTATTTCTCATCCCATTTGGTAGTAAAAAAGAAACATTCGAAGAGTTAAAAAACCATATCCTCACGATCCCCATAGACTGCTGGTATTTATTCCAAAACATGATTACGATATTTAGATATTATGTGCTACAAGTGTCCCGTCTTACCCCATTCTTCTATAATTGGTAGCTTCAAGTAAGCACAATAAGATCGGAATATGATAAATGTTTTTCAGAGGTTAAAACTTAAAAACTAAATAAATCAAGATTATTGTTTCTGGCCCAATGTAGCAAAGAAAATTCCAGGGTTGGTCTATCTGCCCTGTCACCCAAGTTTTATCACCCATGTCCGAGATATCTCAAGTTGCAATGCACGATTCATTCGTTAAAGTTTAAAATCATCTTTCTCACAGCATTGCAGTTAACGGAGTGAAGACTGGCATTAATGGATCGTCGGCCCCCACTGATGAGAGTCCCCATGGTTCAGCCTACTTTGACCCTAACACACGAGGCTTCACCGTCAAGATTGCTGGGGCAGCGTCATCCAGGAAAAAGAGAGCAATCACTGAGGAGGAAGCAAACGCTCAAGTTACAAGATCGATTAGTCCAAATATTTACAGGTTCGTTGGTTGTCAAATTATTCAAAAGATCTAAATTGGTGTGCGCCCTTCTCATCTGACGAGAATCATGTTGTTAATGTTTGCAGTTAATTTTTTATATATTTTTTTTTCTGTTGGAATTTAAACCTTACATTAATTTCACCACCCTATGCTTGTAGATGTTACTACGAAGGCTGTGCACCTCCAGTTGATCCAGCAAACGTTCCACCAAGCCGAGAACGACCGGACATCACGCAAACGTGGTCACAAAACACATCATGCACAAAATGGACGGTAAGATTTAATGTACAAGTTTCAACACTCAGCTAAGCATTTACAAGATTTGTTAAAAATCCCTAATTTTTTAACTTTAACTTATTCTTAATAATCTTAGTTCAAATCCTAAATTAATTAAACCCCTAGCGATTAACAGATTTGACAGAGATTTTACATCGTTTTTGTCCAACAGCTTCTAGACGCTGTTCAATCCAACATTATGCAGTAAACATTAGTTTCTGATATCAGCTTTTAGCATTTTACAGTAGACATCAATGATCATGTGTTACAGGATGATAAAAATGTGGTGATCCCATCAAGCGTTGAAATAGATGGAGTGGAAACCGAATGTTGGGTTTTATTTGATGTTCCAACTCTCGATGTTGAATCAATAACTGTTCAAGGAGTTCTGGACTTTACACAGTCATCAACACTTACTGTGGAAAAACTACTCATCTTGGTACTTGTTCGCTCATTTATTTATTTATCTATGCATTTATTAATTTACCTATTGATGCAATTTCATTTATTTATTTATTGTTTCATTCAATCATTTCTACATTCATGATTTTATTCATTTAATTTCTACTAATTCATTTACCATTATTTATCTATCCTACATTCAATGGACTCCCATAACAGCAAAACTTTCACCTTCCAGGGAGGTCGTGTTGTCGCCGGGTTTTCACCAACGGAACCGTTCATCCACAACCTTGTCATTAACTTGCGTGGAACGCATTCATCACCGGGAATCATCTATCCAGGTAACATAGGCAGCACCCAGTAATAGTGGGATAAATATCATTGGTCCATTTAAAGTCCTTAGTACTACAGTGAATGTTGGCAATGTAGCCGATAGCGTGGCGCAGTACTTGGCACCTGCCTCCAACGAAAATGCACATTGCCTACAGCCTGTCTTTAACCCAAGGTTCCGACAGCTAATGGAAATTTCTCCAACTCAGTAATGGGTTGTCCAAATTGTCAGTCATACAGAAAATAATCACCAACAAAGTTACATACGTGGTAACTTGTAAGCGGACTCGAGGTGTATGAAACAGAACACCCATGTTATATTGACTGTGGTTGCCCCGCCATGCGAGGATAAATAAGTTACATACGTGGTAACTTTTAGAGGGACATGGGATGTATGAAATAGAGCACCTGTGTTATAATGACTTGAACTCTGTTAATGTAGTTAAAGATTAATTTGTTTGTACAGGAATATCGGTTGGATCCAAAGTCATTGGATGTTTTGGAGGCCTTGACTTGCATGGGAAGAAACACAATGTGTTGAAGAGCGACCTTGCATCAACTGCTAACATTGGAGCTCAATCTATCACACTCCGTGATGCTGTGGATTGGGTTGTAGGAGAAGAGATCGTGATCACAACAACAGGTTACAGGTGAGTTTTGGTGAAGAACAACTATCTCCCATGAAGTGAACGCTGGGAATTTGGGATGAGTGTAACTTCTATGTGCGTGGGCAATAACAGTTGTTATAACAGGGATGTTCTGCTTCATACACTTGTTGAACTGTTTCCTTGTTCAAAACTGGAAGAAAACGATAAAATTTAAATCAACCAATTTAAAATAAAATTTAGTTATTTTATAGATTGAAAAAAATATAACTTATTTATTTTTGTGTGGCTGGACAAAGAAAGTCGTTTTTGACGATCAAACACTATGTAATGCTCACTAAGACGATTACTTTTCTTCCAATTCTAAAAACAGATGATTGTAAACAGAAACTAAATTCAAAATATATTTAATTTTTGGGTTTTTTTTAATTTAAAACTGATAAAATATTTATGTTTACTCTTGTAAGAGAATTAAAAATATTTTATTCCTAGATCAATTGAGACAGAGAAGAAGACAATAACTTCTGTCTCGGGAGACATGAAGACAATCGGACTCAACAGTGCGTTGGAGTATCGTCACATGGGCGAGACATACTCAGTGAACGGTTTCCGTTTGGAAATGAGAGCCGAAGTGGCTTTGTTGACGCATAACATTAAGATTGTTGGCGAGTCGTACGATACGATTGATAAAGAAGCATTTGGTGGAAGGGTGTTGGTTGGGAGCACCTCTAGTAGCTCTGGTGATCCTTTGACAGGTGAAGTGTATAATATATTTAAAAGTTAAAACATATATATATATAGTAAGATGGGAGAAGATGGGACATGTTTTTATTTTTATTTACTTGTTCTATTTGGTAGTAAGCAAATAACATTCAAAGAATTATAAAACTGTATCCTCACTACTCACATAGACCGTTGTTAATCGTTAAAAACAAGATCAGGATATTTGGATATTATGTGCTAAAGGTTTCCCATCCACCACCATAAGTTAAAATATTAAAGTACAGTTGTAAAAAGAGGATTGCGAATAACCAAAAATCAAATCAATGGCTCTGAGATACCGAATCGATATGTATAACTGCTTGTGTATTATTTTCCTGGCAAATCCATCAGAAATTCAACTTATTTCCCACGTTCTCAGGTTGGGCTCGAATCAGCAACGTTGAGTTTCTGAGAGCCGGTCAAGAGGGTTGGACCGAATCCTATGATCCAAGGTTTGGCGTCGCGTTTGTGAGAACTGGAACAGTTTCCGCTGGTCGTCCGTCTTACGTGCAGAACTCTGCTTTCCATGATTCTTATTCAACCGCCATTGGCATCTTCGGTGCAAGCGGAATCAATATAACTGGGAACGTCGTTCACAGAGCAATTCATGACGGTATTTATCGTAATCTGGTTAATTGCACAAAAATTGATGGTTATGATTAAGTTAAATAGTTTATGTTTGCTAAAAACTTTAAGTTTGCTTGATTTTTTTATGAAAACTTGTCCTGTGATTATATACCCCTCGCACTGTTACTGAATTTAAAATACCTAAAAAGTAAAATATGTGGAAACTCACACGAAGGTGTATGAAACAGAACATCTGTGTTATAATGACTGTCGTTTTTCCGACATGGAAAGTTAGTGTCATTTATTAAATAAATGGTCAATTACAGGTATCAGAGTCACTGGAAGTAACCACAGAGTTATTGGGAACCTGGTGACTGTTACTCTCTTCAGAGGAGCATACGGTGACCGGTTTGAAAAAGATAACTACTTGGTAAGTAACATTAAAGTCAGCATGAGGTGTATGAATACACCATGTGTGTCTGGTGTATAAGAAGACACCCATGTTATAACTCGACAGTGAGCATGAGGTGTATGAATACACCATGTGTGTCTGGTGTATAAGAAGACACCCATGTTATAACTTGACAGCAAGCATGAGGTGTATAAATACACCATGTGTGTCTGGTATGTAATAAGACAATTATGGTATAACCCAACGGTAAATGTACATGAATAAACTGTGTATGTTTTCAATACAGGATTGGCAAGCTGCCTTCCAACTTTCCGAAGCCACCGACGTGGTTGTGGTGAACAACACGGCTGCGGGATCCGAACGAATTGGTTTCCATGTCGATGGGGAAGCTTGCGATGCTGGAGATGAAAACGCATGGATGGGTGAGTGTTGTTCTGTGAATCTAACCCTAAACTAGTGCTCATAAAGTAGGATGATTCTGGTGTTGTGAGGTACAAGAGAGCAACAATGCCATTTATGCGAAATATGTTGTGTAGTTTGAAACACAACTTACTGGGCATTTAGCCGTCTCTAGTCAAAGTCCAAAGCTCCCTGGCAGCCTTCACGGTAGGATGCACAACATTAGAGATACTCTATCAGAAGAAATATAAAGCATTAAGACGTGTAGTTTAAAATCAGACTAAGTCAGGCATTTGCCCATCTCTAGTCATGGTCTCTGGTTTCTTGGCGCACATTGACATAAGGAGGAGGTACATCAAATAAAATTATCTTATATTTATATATACATGCTTTGCAGGCAACGTGGCACATGGCTGTCTTCATGGTATTCAAATATTCATACCTGATGGCATCTTCCCTTGCTCAATGCTTCGTAACTTTGTGGTTTACAAGTCGTGGGATTACGCTATTTACCATCAAACACAGACAAGTGTAATCATAAAAGATACGATCATTGCCGATTCAACGGTAAATTAATGTTTAAATGTTTGGTTTTATTAAACTTTAGCCTTAAAAACATGCTTCTTAAAGGAAAAAATGTAAAGTAAAAACAGTTTAAGGGCTACTGTTGAAACGTTTTAATTTTCTAAGTTGTTGCTAGGTGTGTGTGGCAGATTTAGCTGTTGCGTTAAAAAAATATTTGTTGGACTTCTTGTTGTTTTTCCTCAGTTTTTGTTAATGGTATAAGTTTAAATTTTAATAAACTAATATTTTAAATGAAAATAAATTTATATTAATTTAATATGAAATTAAATTTATATTAATGTAAATAGGTTGGTTTGCTTCCTGTCCTGTTTGCACCACCCGCATTGTCGCATACATACATTAACAAGTTCTCTAAGTTGGACAATGTTCTGTGTATTGCACGAACCGACCATTTCGATCCAACTCAAGACTTCATGGATGAACGAACCGACAAAAATCTTATTGTCAGAGACTTTGGGTGAATACTTACTATTAAACGATTTTAACGGAAGTTTGATTGCACCTAGCGATTTATTTTTGATGGCAATGTATTTTCATGTTTAACATTTTAAAGGGTGCTGAGCTAGTATGAGACATTAAACGACCGCTCGATATCTATATACAATAGTCTAAAATCCGAACCTATTTTTGAAACAAAAATGTTTACTTTGAATGATAGCAATCTTTATAATTTAAACAATCAGCTATAGAATATAGAATGTACAGTGTGAAAGAATTGACAAAAACTTCTTAAAGATTTCTTCCCTAACGACCCCTATAGACCGTTGTTTATTGTTTGAAACATGACCAGGATATTTAGATATTACGAGCTAAAGGTGTCCCATTTTCACCCCCCTCTACCATATAATTTAATAGTGACCGCGGGGTTGAAGAAATTGTATGTCAAACAATTTCTTATTAGTTTTTTTACATTGGTGTTTACAAGAGTATTCTGCAAACAGTAAGGTACGTTCGGCACCACGAAACCCTCACGGAGGAAAGACATGCCTTCTCCTGCCCCTGTTCCAAAGTGGAACCACTGGATCTCCATTCAAACCATTCAACAATAACAAGAACTACCCAATGTTGCACGGCGTGTTTAATATCACAAGTAATACATGATTTGCATATCAACAAGTGGCACATTGTTGCTCGGTTATGTTTTACAGTAGTAGCTGTTATTTTAAAAACATGTTAAACGATATCTCAAAGTAAATGTATCTATAAAGTTGCGTGTATAAATTTAATCTTATAAGAATCAAACAATGCAGTGCAGTTTGAGTAAAAGTAAGATGTTTTGCATTTATATTTTCATAACGCATTGTTCACATATTGGTAACATGAAAACTTGATGAGATCCGTGTTAAGATACAACACATCAACCTCGGGCAATGTATGTTGCAGAGTTCACCGCAAACAACGTCAAGTTGCAAGCAGATGGAACCAGAGATCTTGTAATGTGGACAAACCCCTCAAATGAAGATGCTGTCCATCCAACAGTTCTCTCACAAACTTCTCTCATAAACGTAGAAGAAGCAAGCAAAGTTTTCATTGATCGCCCAAGTCTTGGGTAAGAGATTGATCTTAACTCTCTAGCTTAATTTTATATTTATATTAAGTTTATCTATTTATATATATTTAAATGAATATTTGTATTAGTAATTTGTGGATGCACAGTGTACTTTGCTGCTTGGAACACAGAGCCACAGTTGGGCCATTTTTTCTAGAAACGTATTTGAATTGTTTGTTAAACATTCACAGTGTAGAAAATAAGTCAGCTTCAGACTGGGCTGGTTAAGTTGTAGCTTGTACATTATCACTAGGATTAAATCAAAATATATGCAGAACGTTTTTAAATTGTAAATTACAAAAATGTTTTAACTTCAAAACTAAGATTTAGGCCAAAATAAACTTAAGTCATAATTTTAAATTGATGTTTTTTTACAGTAAGATCAACCCAGCTGATTGTGTTGACATGGAATGTGATGCCAAGAAGAAAGTTCTTATCAAAGACATGGATGGTGGTTTCCTTACAGCTCCTGGTTCTATTATTCCACAAGTGAGTTGTGACTATTTGATTAAACATATTTCGTCTGCATTAAAAGATACTTGTTTTTTATTTAAGAGTGTCCATGAAGTGGACAACAACAACTTTTGTTGGGGTTTATGTAAAGATACTTATGCTATAACTTGATAGTGAGCGTGAGGTGTATGGATACACCATGTGTATCTGGTGTATAAGAAGACGCCCATGTTATAACTCGACAGTGAGCATGAGGTGTATGAATACACCATGTGTGTCTGGTGTATAAAAAGACACCCATGTTATAACTCGACAGTGAGCATGAGGTGTATGAATACACCAAGTGTGTCTCGTGTATAAGAAGACACACATGTTATAACTCGACAGTGAGCATGAGGTGTATGAATACACCATGTGTGTCTGGTGTATAAGAAGACACCCATGTTATAACTCGACAGTGAGCATAAGGTGTATGAATACACCATGTGTGTCTGGTGTATAAGAAGACACCCATGTTATAACTCGACAGTGAGCATGAGGTGTATGAATACACCATGTGTGTCTGGTGTATAAGAAGACACCCATGTTATAACTCGACAGTGAGCATAAGGTGTATGAATACACCATGTGTTTCTGGTGTATAAGAGACACCAATGGTATAACTGGACAGTAAGCACGAAGTGTATGAATACACCATGTGTGTCTGGTGTATAAGAAGACACCCATGTTATAACTCGACAGTGAGCATGAGGTGTATGAATACACCAAGTGTGTCTCGTGTATAAGAAGACACACATGTTATAACTCGACAGTGAGCATGAGGTGTATGAATACACCATGTGTGTCTGGTGTATAAGAAGACACCCATGTTACAACTCGCCAGTGAGCATGAGGTGTATGAATACGTATTGATTTGTCACCCAGGCTGAGTTTGGATGGGATGACGACAGCGAAATTTCAAGAGGGTTGGGAGATTACCGAATTCCCAAGGCGATGTTAACGGGAACTGAAGGAACCAGGATTCCTGTGACTTCAATTGCTGACCAGAGAGGTATCTTGTTTGCTACTAGATGATGTATTGCCAGAATACAAATATCATTTTGTTATGCACAAAACAGTGTGTACGTTTCTATCATCGTATTGTGCCATAGCCCTCATGAAGCCGTAGCACTCATAATAACTATTTTATTCTTAATAAACCAAAAAAACTTATCTTGTCATAATGTTGTTTTTTTATGATCCGACATACATGATGGTTTACATACCAAACAGTGCGGAGGGCTTTCCTCCAGGTTTATGAGTTGATGGATTCACATACCATTATCCCTGTGCAAATGGATCTTCTCAAAGAAATCTAGGAAAATCAACTTATATAACTAACATATTGATTTATCCTTTGACTTGTAACACTCTTCTGCATTATAAGAATACCCATAATCACAGGTATCATAAGAAACAGTGCCTGCACATACAAATCAATATGGCAAGCATATGATTGTCATGGTGATGGAGTCCTTGATTACCAGATGTTGGTTATTGAGAGTTTGGATGATGATACTGAAACAAGGAGGTTATCACCTGTTGCACTTAACGGTGGCCGAACCATTGATCTTAACAACGGTAAGCTTGTGACTATAAAAGACATTGCAGTTAATTTGTACAGGTCTGTGCTTTTCAGCATATGTTGTTACGACCCAATTGTTCAATTCAATAGCAAAGTTTGTCTTCAACTTTGCATAAGCACAACTTTGGACAACATTTATGTTTACAACTTAAATGCAAAATAAATAACTACGCCGCATTCCTTCAGAAAAGTTTATTCTTTACACATTGTGTCGTATATAGTTTATGCATCTAAAAGTTTTAATTCCATCTGTTTAATATTTCAGGTCCACAAGATCACGGCTGGTGCTCCGGCTACACTTGTCAGAAGAGAATCTCCACTTTCTATGTCATCGTAACAAGTGGAACTCACTTCGACGTTTTCTTCACTGGTTATGCTCCAAGAAACTTGAAGCTTCATCTGCTCAACGTTGAGAATGATAAGACAGTCCGCGTTGCAATCTGGTAAGTTTACGTCTAATGCTATAACACACTCAGCCATAGCTAAGACAAGAGGATACATGTTCAAGGCTAGTCGTTGCTACCATTGTGTGCGGCCTTGGGTTACGACAATCGCTTTAAGATTTAATACATATATATATAAGTAATTATATAAAGCATTTGACAAAGCTTCCTTTGGTGTAAAATGTCATTAGACCATTAAATATATCTTTATTTAATATTACACAAATTTTATACCTGTGTGGTATATGTGTTTAATACTGTAATTAAACCAATAATAATTATTTTTATAAAGTTGCTTTGGTAGGAAACCTTTTTTAAAAATATTATTCAATACAAACACAGGTATCCAAGACCTGAGAGACTTGACGTTTACCAAGCAGAGAAAGATCTTTACATCTTTCCACAGAATTCATTTTATGACACAACAAGAGACCTGTGGAACACAAAACAACCAGACACAAACACCCCCGATCAATACAAACCAGCCATCGATTCTGGTTTGTTTCTTTGATGAATTATAATTTTATTCATTGAATGGGAGGGGGGTTTTATAAGCTATAATATAGCAGGGTGGGGCAAGATGATACTGTTTTCATTCATGTTTCTCGACCACTTGGGTGAAAAACAAACCGTACATGTTTATAAAGTTGAATAACCGCATCCCCAAGGCCACACAGCCACAATGTTTGCATCAAATCTGGTATCTCTTAATTATAACATCACTCATATAAAATAAGAAAATATTCTATATCAAACATATTTTACCATTAAGTATTCTCCACTTCAGGTGTAAATGGAGCAAACTACATTGACCTGAAGACCCGTCTTCTCTACGTCACAATCAGGGGATCAGAACCTGTTAAGATCGTCACCGTACCAATGATCCAGATCGCTATCGGGTTCCCCGCTATTTCTGTTGACGATTTCTTCGGAGATAACCTTGTCCAAAATCTCGCTACGTGAGTCATTTATATTTTAGTTGGGTGGGAACATGACATTTGGTTTGTTTAGTCATTTATATCCTCATGGATGGGAACTTAAGTGACTTTAACATAATTGCCGCTCCCATGCCCACAATCGATTTGTTGAAGATATTGCAGTGTGTGGATAAGCAGACATGACTTTTGGTTGGTTTGTTCATTTATATCCTTGTGGGTGGGAACTTGAGTGACCTATCCATGGTTGCCACTCCCATGCCCACAGTCGAGTTGCTGAACCTGTTACAGTGTGTCAATAATTGGTATAATAATGTTTAACTTTGTAATACCAGATACCTTGGTGTTCCATCATACAAGATACGGGTGGTTAACGTTGTGAGAGAAACTTCTAGAAGAAGACGAGATCTCAGGTAAAATATCAAAATTATGATTAGTTAATAAATTATTTTAAGGCACGATAGAAACCAAGAGCTCAAAAAAACAACGCATAGTACGGTATCTACGGTGTGTTTGTACCAAAACTTAATCAGTCAAAAAGATGAGATTTTACTCCAGCGCATGATACCGGTATCATGTGTTTGTACCAAAACTCAATTGTTCTCCTGTCATATCATAGTTGTACTGCATATATCTTACCACAAGTTAACAGCTGTACCATTATCACCCTGACAGATCCAGACGCAGCACAGATGTGGTGACGTACACCATTGAATATGGAGATGAAATTGTTAACGGAACTGGATCGAACGTGACTTCAAATTCCTCGCTTGCAGCTGAGTTCCTTAACCAGGGCGTCACTCAGGTAAGTTTATAAGATATCTATGTTTCGCGATGGATAATGCGAGTTTATATAAGATATCTATGTTCTTATGTTTAAGATATCTATGTTTTTATGTTTAAGATATCTATTTTGTTATCGTGTCTAATTTTGCTATCCATTTTTGTAAACCAACTTTCTAAAACTGAAATATAATAGAATAATACATCATTTTGTACGAAGCAGTTTTTTTTCTCGTTGTAATTAACGAAATGTTTTTTTACTTTCTTCTTATTTCATTTGGTTGATGTTAATAGTGATTAGAAGAAAAGGGCTAAAACACAAATTTTTTTGCCTCATTTCACACAATTTTTCTGATGGTTATTTTGCAATAATTTATAATTACAAATATAACAACACATTTATAATAACACATTTATAATAACATGACGTAATAATACATTTATTATAACATATTATAATATTACCTTTGTAATAACACATTTCTATTAACATACATTACCCCACAGATGTTGGCTGATTACCAAACAGGAAAATTGTGGCAGATTCTTAATGTTACTGAAGGAACATCTTTCTCATCAACACAGGCAGCAACCAACCTAACTACAAGTAAACTACTTAAGTTCGATTAGTTTACTTACCATGTTTATATCGCTAACATTTATGACTTTTGTTTTGTTCCTAATTTACTTATTTTTGGTATTTTTATTAATTTGATCTTTTCTATAAACTCGAAGAGATAAATAAAATTTTTATGATAAAGTAGATAGAGATGCTATGTAGGGAAAATCAGAAATAAAATTACACAAAAACTAAAAACACACAGCTATTGAAATGCATTAAGTATGTTTAAAGCATTATCTAATTTAACCACTACTCACTTTTCTTTATGACAGGTGAAGATTACGAGACTTACCTGATCGAACACAAGATCCCAACTTCAATGAGCATTGCATCTCTACCTTCAACTGCTGAGGAATATCTTGTCTTCCCAACGCAACCTGTTGTTACTTTGCTTGATAGTGAGGTAATGTTGATATCTGGTTACTGAGTTCAAAGCTCAGTGAAGTGACTTGGTTTGCATTTATTGCATTTTTAGGAAAAAAATGAATTTTTTAGGAAGAAGTTTGAATGTATTTCATATATAGATTTTATTTTATCTTATCCTAGTTGTTAATTGAGACTTTTCATTAAATATTTTTAGTTAGAATCTACTTTTATGATATGCTTTAACTAGTTCGAAATGCTTAAGACACACAGATGCAATTAATGTTACAAGTCAGTGTCGAAATATGTTTTGAGGAGCTGGAATAGATGTGGTTGCGAACATGATAAATGTTACTTGAATGTTTTTTGATGAAATGAAATATTTTATTACTAAAAATACTCAAATATTCTTTATATTACTAACAGGGCCTTCCAGTTACAACACTTGGAAGCATCTGGTCAGTTAGTGTTGCTCTTGATACAACTAATGGAGACAACAGAGCTACTTTGATGGGAACAACAACTGCAACATTCAACCAAAATGTGAGACTTTAACATATTGATTCTACAATATAAAGTATTCGGAAAAAAACTGTTAAAAGTCTGTGTTTCCAACCTTTCGTAGTTTGTGGCTCCTTTTAAGGACACTTAACACTCGTGTCTGTAAGTAAATTGGCCAACTGTATTTATCCAGCAATTTAAAAAACCAGCTCACTTTTATTAAACTCATTTTTTTCATCCTATATCCAAGTAACAACAATAACAAAAAACAACTTCTCGCCTTATACTCCTGCTACTTTACCAATATATATACATTTATGTTACATGAGGGATATCTTGGACAATCTTTAATTTGTTTCTTGCAGGGCACAGCAATCTTCACCAACCTGATGATAACTCACTCGGGAAGTGGATATGTGCTTAGGTTCACTGTAAGTATCAATAAGTGATGTTTTAGATTGCCATAAATATATGTAATTATTACTAATGTATCCTCACATGGCAGGACACCTCAACGTTATAATGCGGGTGTCTTACACAATTAGTTCTTAGTAGGTTTTTACATAAGTTTTATCACCTATAGAATTTTTAAATAACTCAATTATAAAGTAGTTGGTTCAATAAATACAATATGCATCAGCTTCTCATGCCAACATTTGAAGGTTTCTGTGAATAATTCATTTTATAATATTTGGACAATCCATTAGTGACCACTGACATTTTGAGTGTTTTGCGCAAGAAACGTACATCTACATTGGTAGCAAAATCATACTATCAATAACATTACTGATATAATATTAGTAGATGACATGCATATTATGATAAATAATCACTCCTAATGTTTCTTAGATCTCTCAACCCACTGGTGTCAACGTACAAGCGAGCCCAACCATAGAAATCACACAACGAACCGTGAACGTTGCATTTACATCTGGAGTTGGTTCATTGATTAATCACAATGATGATGCTTTGATGACAATGCAATTACAAAACAGCGCAGGTGATAACCTTCCCATGGTCGGGTACAAGGTGAGAAATAAGGAGTTTTCAAAAATTATTTGTGAACATTTTCTGTATTTATTTTTAAATGGTTCACATGTTTCTGAAGTGCTGGGAGTCTATATTGAGTTTTTCTGTTTAATTTAAATTAAAAATTGTAAAAGATGAATTTTAACAAAAACTCTCCATTTTTGGATGTTTGACATGTTATGAAATGCTTTTTGTTGAAACTAATTTTATTTTAAAAATTATGTTAAGTTTTTCTGTTTACTTTAATTACCAAAAAAATGTTTTTTTTTTATGTTTTTATACTTTACCATTCCACTGGGAATTGGAATTACAGAACTTGCAGCGGTAGACGCTTTAGTTATTTGTGTTTTCCTGCACTCAATCCTGGTTATAATTCATCAAGTCTATCTTTGTAGTTTTTGGTTTTCAATCCAAATTCCTCACAGGGCCATACATGGAAAGCCACCGTTGCATTTGATGATCCCACCCTATACAAGGGAGCCAAGATCAGTGGAATCACAACTTTCACATTCGATCCATCAACAGGAAGTGTTTCAACCGCCGGCCTCAAGATATTGAGTACACTAAGTTACCATAAATACAACCTTCTCTTCACTGTGACAACTGAACCTGCACTTTACAACATATTTGCTCAAGCTGAACCTATTCAGGTATCTTGAAATTTGATGCATTTTCACTCTCATTAAAAGTTTTTGATTTGTTTTGTTTTTATTGCTCACTAAAGACCTTTTATAATCACTGCTGTTGTATATATATAAGATTTTGCCTACCGCAAAGCAAATTGTGGGGCCTACTGAGATTTAGGCTAGAGTTTGCCCATTATCCCGACACCCAGAGTGTTACTGTATTTTCACTTCCCATCAAAAGTTTTTAATTTGTTGAATTTTTTATTGCTTATTAAGGAATGGTTGCCGCACATTTCTACAACCACCTAACTAGTCTATTTAGATAAGGGCCTTCGGTATGGCCAACCATGGGAACTTAGATGTATCCTAGAGTTGGTCTATTACCATGACACCCAGGGTGCTATGTTCCAAAAGTGACCACGAGAATTTTTGACAAAATTAAAAAAATGACATTCTGCCCCAATGCATGATACCGGTATCATGTGTTTGTACCAAAACGCAAAAGTTTTGATTTTCTGCCAAAAAAATATATATTTGAAAGTGTCTTTCCCAAGAACTCGTATACCTATAAGTTTTGAGATTCGAAGACAGTATCATCTGGTTCCTTTTGATGCAAATGCCCAACCCCTTGGCCACTGTGTCAGAACAGAACATTAAGCTTATTAAACCATTAAATTAATCATTCTATCTTTCAGTTCAAATCACCAACTGATGTTCTTCATCTTTCAACCACAGTTATCCGTAAAGCTTCGTAAGTTTGTTTTTGTAATAAATATAATAATAAGTTATCAGTTATGATTATCTCTTTGAATATGTTTTAAAAATCAAATTAATTAAACCAGGAAAGAGAAGGAAAGTAGCAACAAATAGATTATCGTTAAATAATTTTTAATTTTTGCATCTGTTACTGACCGATTTTTATAAGACTCTTGTAGAACATTTAACATCGTTATTTTAAGCAATTTCTTCATGCATATTTTCTGTAAAGAATATAATGCAACTGTTCTGACCGTAAAAAGTAATTTTTTCTTTTTTTTTCCCATTTAATAATTTCAAATAAATTAAAGAGCATTGAATGTTTTCAATAAACCAGCAATTTCCTTCTCATTAAAACAGACTTGAATTGGAGGGCCAGAGTTTCCTGCAAAGAGCTAAAACCACCGTGCCACAAGTTACAACATTCACAACTTTCATGCACAACTCGATGGTCACTCAATTACCAACAGTGATGATCAGTGGACTCACTGCAACTGTTAACTCAGGTAACTACATGTATTATCAAGCTGGTGGTATATTAATCATCTGACACTTAATTACAAATACATATGGTTTATTTTATAATGCAGCAACAGACCAAAAATTTATCTTCATTTCTATAACTTTTATGATTTTGTAAAAGGAAAATTTAAATTTGAGGGACACCAACTTTACTTCATACCATTTATAGATAGGAGGCGTAAATTTTGCATGACACTCTTTTAATGCATAATCCTTTTAATCTTATTTAGTTTATTTTGGTGGAGAGGTTTATTCTTGCTAACATAACACATCCCTTTACTTGTCCTTTTGTCAACCGAACTATAACAAACTTGGCATACAAGTCAAATTTATACAAGCATAGTTTTATTATAAGATTATGTTTTTCCTAATAACTTTTTAAATGAAACATAAAAGTTGGTCATCACTAAAATCTTTCCAGATGGCAACACTGTTGTTGAGTTTACCATTAACGCATACAACGACAGCATTGCTGACGAGGCAGTGGTCACTTTGAGGGGCAATGCTGGCAATCTTGGGCTCACATTTAACGGACAACAACTCACTGTGGTTAACCCCGCTTGTGCCGTGAAGATTGACGATGTCTGCTCAACTGTAAGTTGCAACTACTTTGGGATAATGAATTTCTAATTTATTTAAATTAAATGTTCTTTTATTTATTTAAATTAAATGATTTCTTATTTAAGTGAGGGATTTATGTTAAATATTCATTTTTAAAGCTTGATTTACCTGGTGTTCGAAACATAAATATGATTCACAGTTCAAAAGTTTTATATTGAACACTTGAATACGATGTAAAATACCCTAAAGATTTTGAAGTTCATTTAAAGTTTATACTTTGTTTAGGTGAAGTAATTTTTTAATATATTTTACGCTTGACACAAATGCTGAATATAAATTAACACATGCGCAATATGTTAAAAATCCAATTTAACATAAAAGTTATATCGCTGTCTAAAACAACCTTATCTAATGGTGAACCCCTTCTGGGTAATCTTACGTATGTCGAATACATTTGTGTATAACAAGCATTTCTTGGGGGTGTGACGGCCACGCATTTTATCTAAAACATTGTTTGTTTATTTTTTATCAATAAGCTTGTTTTTCCAACTGTTGTTTTGCCGTTACTGCGCGTATTTTCGCTTTTATAGGCTCTCCTGTGTTTCGTTGGTGTGACCTAAGATAAGAAATAAACTTCATTCATTTATTTATTTATCTCTTGTTTAGCAAACCAACAACATTATGGTGGATCCAACAGGAGTTGAAGCGTGGATTATAATTGTTGCGTGCGTTGTGGTGGCCGTGGTGCTTGCTGTTGGATTCATTGGATTCTCTTGTTACATGAAACGAGGTGTGCAGAAATTATTGTGTTCCGTAAATATTATTTGAATCAACTAATGATAACCTGCATGGAAACCACATGTGGTGTATCCTTTTTTCCATTAAGCTGACAATGTGGAACCCATAAGTGACCAATGAGTCCACAAGCTTGAAAGCATCATGTGTTGAACCATATATCTTTAAAAGATATCTGACTCTGTATCTTAACAAATCTCAATAAGCTATGGCACAGCCTGTTGTTAGTAAACCTCCATCTTACTAATGTTTATTCCTCAGCGCACCGTGGCAAAGTTGCTTCAGGAGCTTGCATGAGTTCCTCACACAGCTCACTTGGATCCAGTGCTTTGTAAGTTTCAATTTTGAATTAGATATAACTTGTTTATTCTCGCATGGCGGGGCAACGAAAGTCATTATAACACAGGTGTTATGTATCATACACCTCGTGCCCACTTACAAGTTACCACATACGTAACTTTTTTACCAATAGAGAGGGAGGCCTCTTTTTTATCACACAATTATGAAAATATTTTAAAATAAAAACACCATTAAGTATATAAAAATCTTGTTCCAGCTAAAGTAAAAAGTCTCTATGTTTTAATTCAAAATTAAAAAACCGTTACAACCATAGTTAACCTTGTACCATTTGCTCCTAGCATCACAGGGTCATCTGAGAACAGCACCCCAGTACCACCAGTAACTCCTGTTAACATCTAAAGGAGATTCTATAACTAACATTGACGGAAACAAAACGGACCGAAAACGATTTATGAGATTTCTATTTTTTATTATTTTTATATCTTTCTATGTTTAACAAGACCTTCCATACAACTGTGATCATTAATTAAGATTCAACTACTTCAATACTGTTCTTATTCATTTAATCAAGTTAGTTTTCGATTAAACACGCCACTTCCAAACACTGTGCATTAAGTTCACTGTAGAAAGTTCAGAGCCATGTAATAATACATGTTTGATGTGTGAAAACTTGTGTTGATTTGCAAATTTGCAGTTCAGGTTTAAAAACGCTTCACACCAAAATAATAAAAAATAGTCAGTAACAGACAATAGGTTTATAGGTGGACAAATGTTAAGGGCTGTGTATATAAAAGATAAAAACTATTTATTATACCAAAACTCAAAAAAATCCGATTTTTTTCAAAAGTCGAAAATGTGAGATTGGACCCCAACGCATGATACCGGTATCATGTGTTTATACCAAAACTCAAAAAAATCCGATTTTTTGCAAAAGTCGAAAATGTGAGATTGGACCCCAACGCATGATACCGGTATCATGTGTTTATACCAAAACTCAAAAAAATCCATTTTTTTGCAAAAGTCGAAAATGTGAGATTGGACCCCAACGCATGATACCGGTATCATGTGTTTATACCAAAACTCAAAAAAATCCGATTTTTTGCAAAAGTCGAAAATGTGAGATTGGACCCCAACGCATGATACCGGTATCATGTGTTTATACCAAAACTCAAAAAAATCCATTTTTTTGCAAAAGTCGAAAATGTGAGATTGGACCCCAACGCATGATACCGGTATCATGTGTTTATACCAAAACTCAAAAAAATCAGATTTTTTGGAAAAGTCGAAAATGTGAGATTGGACCCCAACGCATGATACCGGTATCATGTGTTTATACCAAAACTAAAAAAAAATCAGATAAAAAATCAGATTTTTTAAAAAAGTCGAAAATGTGAGATTGGACCCCAACGCATGATACCGGTATCATGTGTTTATACCAAAACTAAAAAAAATCAGATTTTTTACAAAAGTCGAAAATGTGAGTTTGGACCCCAACGCATGATACCGGTATCATGTGTTAATACCAAAACTCAAAAAAATCAGATTTTTTGCAAAAGTCGAAAATGTGAGATTGGAACCCAATGCATGATACCGGTATCATGTGTTTATACCAAAACTCAAAAAAATCAGATTTTTTGGAAAAGTCGAAAATGTGAGATTGGACCCCAACGCATGATACCGGTATCATGTGTTTATACCAAAACTCAAAAAAATCAGATTTTTTGCAAAAGTCGAAAATGTGAGATTGGACCCCGACACATGATACCGGTATCATGTGTTTATACCAAAACTCAAAAAATCCGATTTTTTGCAAAAGTCGAAAATGTGAGATTGGACCCCAACGCATGATACCGGTATCATGTGTTTATACCAAAACTCAAAAAAATCAGATTTTTTGGAAAAGTCGAAAATGTGAGATTGGACCCCAACGCATGATACCGGTATCATGTGTTTATACCAAAACTAAAAAAAAATCAGATTTTTTGCAAAAGTCGAAAATGTGAGATTGGAACCCAATGCATGATACCGGTATCATGTGTTTATACCAAAACTCAAAAAAATCCATTTTTTTGCAAAAGTCGAAAATGTGAGATTGGACCCCAACGCATGATACCGGTATCATGTGTTTATACCAAAACTCAAAAAAATCAGATTTTTTGGAAAAGTCGAAAATGTGAGATTGGACCCCAACGCATGATACCGGTATCATGTGTTTATACCAAAACTAAAAAAAAATCAGATTTTTTAAAAAAGTCGAAAATGTGAGATTGGACCCCAACGCATGATACCGGTATCATGTGTTTATACCAAAACTCAAAAAAATCAGATTTTTAACAAAAGTCGAAAATGTGAGTTTGGACCCCAACGCATGATACCAGTATCATGTGTTTATACCAAAACTCAAAAAAATCAGATTTTTTGGAAAAGTCGAAAATGTGAGATTGGACCCCAAGGCATGATACCGGTATCATGTGTTAATACCAAAACTCAAAAAAATCAGATTTTTTGCAAAAGTCGAAAATGTGAGATTGGAACCCAATGCATGATACCGGTATCATGTGTTTATACCAAAACTCAAAAAAATCCGATTTTTTGGAAAAGTCGAAAATGTGAGATTGGACCCCAACGCATGATACCGGTATCATGTGTTTATACCAAAACTCAAAAAAATTAGATTATTTGCAAAAGTCGAAAATGTGAGATTGGACCCCAACGCATGATACCGGTATCATGTGTTTATACCAAAACTCAAAAAAATCAGATTTTTTGCGAAAGTCGAAAATGGGAGATTGGACCCCAACGCATGATACTGGTATCATGTGTTAATACCAAAATTCAAAAAAATCAGATTTTTTGGAAAAGTCGAAAATGTGAGATTGGACCCCAACGCATGATACCGGTATCATGTGTTTATACCAAAACTCAAAAAAATCAGATTTTTTGGAAAAGTCGAAAATGTGAGATTGGACCCCAACGCATGATACCGGTATCATGTGTTTATACCAAAACTCAAAAAATCAGATTTTTTGGAAAAGTCGAAAATGGGAGATTGGACCCCAACGCATGATACCGGTATCATGTGTTTATACAAAACTCAAAAAAATCAGATTTTTTGCAAAAGTTGAAAATGTGAGATTGGACCCCAACGCATGATACCGGTATCATGTGTTTATACCAAAACTCAAAAAAATCAGATTTTTTGCAAAAGTCGAAAATGGGAGATTGGACCCCAACGCATGATACCGGTATCATGTGTTTATACCAAAACTCAAAAAAATCAGAATTTTTGCAAAAGTCGAAAATGGGAGATTGGACCCCAACGCATGATACCGGTATCATGTGTTTATACCAAAACTCAAAAAAATCAGATTTTTTGGAAAAGTCGAAAATGTGAGATTGGACCCCAACGCATGATACGCATGATAACGGGATACGCATGATACCAACGCATGATACCGGTATCATGTGTTTATACCAAAACTCAAAAAAATCAGATTTTTTGGAAAAGTCGAAAATGTGAGATTGGACCCCAACGCATGATACCGGTATCATGTGTTTATACCAAAACTCAAAAAAATCCGATTTTTTGCAAAAGTTGAAAATGTGAGATTGGACCCCAACGCATGATACCGGTATCATGTGTTTATACCAAAACTCAAAAAAAATCCGATTTTTTGCAAAAGTTGAAAATGAGAGATTGGACCCCAACGCATGATACCGGTATCATGTGTTTATACCAAAACTCCAAAAAACGCATGATACCGGTATCATGTGTTTATACCAAAACTCAAAAAAATTAGATTATTTGCAAAAGTCGAAAATGTGAGATTGGACCCCAACGCATGATACCGGTATCATGTGTTTATACCAAAACTCAAAAAAATCAGATTTTTTGCGAAAGTCGAAAATGGGAGATTGGACCCCAACGCATGATACCGGTATCATGTGTTAATACCAAAATTCAAAAAATCAGATTTTTTGCAAAAGTCGAAAATGTGAGATTGGACCCCAACGCATGATACCGGTATCATGTGTTTATACCAAAACTCAAAAAAATCAGATTTTTTGGAAAAGTCGAAAATGTGAGATTGGACCCCAACGCATGATACTGGTATCATGTGTTTATACCAAAACTCAAAAAAATCAGATTTTTTGGAAAAGTCGAAAATGTGAGATTGGACCCCAACGCATGATACCGGTATCATGTGTTTATACTAAAACTCAAAAAATCAGATTTTTTGGAAAAGTCGAAAATGGGAGATTGGACCCCAACGCATGATACCGGTATCATGTGTTTATACCAAAACTCAAAAAAATCAGATTTTTTGCAAAAGTCGAAAATGGGAGATTGGACCCCAACGCATGATACCGGTATCATGTGTTTATACCAAAACTCAAAAAAATCAGATTTTTTGCAAAAGTCGAAAATGGGAGATTGGACCCCAACGCATGATACCGGTATCATGTGTTTATACCAAAACTCAAAAAAAATCAGATTTTTTGCAAAAGTCGAAAATGGGAGATTGGACCCCAACGCATGATACCGGTATCATGTGTTTATACCAAAACTCAAAAAAATCAGATTTTTTGCAAAAGTCGAAAATGGGAGATTGGACCCCAACGCATGATACCGGTATCATGTGTTTATACCAAAACTCAAAAAAATCAGATTTTTTGGAAAAGTCGAAAATGTGAGATTGGACCCCAACGCATGATACCGGTATCATGTGTTTATACCAAAACTCAAAAAAATCAGATTTTTTGGAAAAGTCGAAAATGTGAGATTGGACCCCAACGCATGATACCGCCGGTATCATGTGTTTATACCAAAACTCAAAAAAATCAGATTTTTTGAAAAAGTCGAAAATGTGAGATTGGACCCCAACGCATGATACCGGTATCATGTGTTTATACCAAAACTCAAAAAAATCAGATTTTTTGAAAAAGTCGAAAATGTGAGATTGGACCCCAACGCATGATACCGGTATCATGTGTTTATACCAAAACTCAAAAAAATCAGATTTTTTGGAAAAGTCGAAAATGTGAGTTTGGACCCCAACGCATGATACCGGTATCATGTGTATATACCAAAACTCAAAAAATCAGATTTTTTGGAAAAGTCGAAAATGTGAGTTTGGACCCCAACGCATGATACCGGTATCATGTGTATATACCAAAACTCAAAAAATCAGATTTTTTGGAAAAGTCGAAAATGTGAGATTGGACCCCAACGCATGATACCGGTATCATGTGTTTATACAAAACTCAAAAAAACCCGATTTTTTGCAAAAGTCGAAAATGTGAGATTGGACCCCAACGCATGATACCGGTATCATGTGTTTATACCAAAACTCAAAAAAATCCGATTTTTTGCAAAAGTCGAAAATGTGAGATTGGACCCCAACGCATGATACCGGTATCATGTGTTTATACCAAAACTCAAAAAAATCAGATTTTTTGGAAAAGTCGAAAATGTGAGATTGGACCCCAACGCATGATACCGGTTTCATGTGTTTATACCAAAACTCAAAAAAATCAGATTTTTTGCAAAAGTCGAAAATGTGAGATTGGACCCCAACGCATGATACCATGTGTTTATACCAAAACTCAAAAAGATCTGATTTTATGGAAAAGTCGAAAATGTGAGATTGGACCCCAACGCATGATACCGGTATCATGTGTTTATACCAAAACTAAAAAAATCCGATTTTTTTGCAAAAGTCGAAAATGTGAGATTGGACCCCACACATGATACCGGTATCATGTGTTTATACCAAAACTCAAAAAAATCTGATTTTTTGCAGTCGAAATGTGAAAAGTCGAAAATGTGAGATTGGACCCCAACGCATGATACCGGTATCATGTGTTTATACCAAAACTCAAAAAAATCCATTTTTTTGCAAAAGTCGAAAATGTGAGATTGGACCCCAACGCATGATACCGGTATCATGTGTTTATACCAAAACTCAAAAAAATCAGATTTTTTGGAAAAGTCGAAAATGTGAGATTGGACCCCAACGCATGATACCGGTATCATGTGTTTATACCAAAACTAAAAAAAATCAGATTTTTAACAAAAGTCGAAAATGTGAGTTTGGACCCCAACGCATGATACCAGTATCATGTGTTTATACCAAAACTCAAAAAAATCAGATTTTTTGGAAAAGTCGAAAATGTGAGATTGGACCCCAAGGCATGATACCGGTATCATGTGTTAATACCAAAACTCAAAAAAATCAGATTTTTTGCAAAAGTCGAAAATGTGAGATTGGAACCCAATGCATGATACCGGTATCATGTGTTTATACCAAAACTCAAAAAAATCCGATTTTTTGGAAAAGTCGAAAATGTGAGATTGGACCCCAACGCATGATACCGGTATCATGTGTTTATTTCAAAACTCAAAAAAATTAGATTATTTGCAAAAGTCGAAAATGTGAGATTGGACCCCAACGCATGATACCGGTATCATGTGTTTATACCAAAACTCAAAAAAATCAGATTTTTTGCGAAAGTCGAAAATGGGAGATTGGACCCCAACGCATGATACCGGTATCATGTGTTAATACCAAAATTCAAAAAAATCAGATTTTTTGGAAAAGTCGAAAATGTGAGATTGGACCCCAACGCATGATACCGGTATCATGTGTTTATACCAAAATTCAAAAAAATCAGATTTTTTGCAAAAGTGGAAAATGTGAGATTGGACCCCAACGCATGATACTGGTATCATGTGTTTATACCAAAACTCAAAAAAATCAGATTTTTTGCAAAAGTCGAAAATGGGAGATTGGACCCCAACGCATGATACCGGTATCATGTGTTTATACCAAAACTCAAAAAAATCAGATTTTTTGGAAAAGTCGAAAATGTGAGATTGGACCCCAACGCATGATACCGGTATCATGTGTTTATACCAAAACTCAAAAAATCAGATTTTTTGGAAAAGTCGAAAATGGGAGATTGGACCCCAACGCATGATACCGGTATCATGTGTTTATACAAAACTCAAAAAAATCAGATTTTTTGCAAAAGTTGAAAATGTGAGATTGGACCCCAACGCATGATACCGGTATCATGTGTTTATACCAAAACTCAAAAAAATCAGATTTTTTGCAAAAGTCGAAAATGGAAGATTGGACCCCAACGCATGATACCGGTATCATGTGTTTATACCAAAACTCAAAAAAATCAGAATTTTTGCAAAAGTCGAAAATGGGAGATTGGACCCCAACGCATGATACCGGTATCATGTGTTTATACCAAAACTCAAAAAAATCAGATTTTTTGGAAAAGTCGAAAATGTGAGATTGGACCCCAACGCATGATACCGGTATCATGTGTTTATACCAAAACTCAAAAAAATCCGATTTTTTGGAAAAGTCGAAAATGTGAGATTGGACCCCAACGCATGATACCGGTATCATGTGTTTATACCAAAACTCAAAAAAATTAGATTATTTGCAAAAGTCGAAAATGTGAGATTGGACCCCAACGCATGATACCGGTATCATGTGTTTATACCAAAACTCAAAAAAATCAGATTTTTTGCGAAAGTCGAAAATGGGAGATTGGACCCCAACGCATGATACCGGTATCATGTGTTAATACCAAAATTCAAAAAATCAGATTTTTTGCAAAAGTCGAAAATGTGAGATTGGACCCCAACGCATGATACCGGTATCATGTGTTAATACCAAAATTCAAAAAATCAGATTTTTTGCAAAAGTCGAAAATGTGAGATTGGACCCCAACGCATGATACCGGTATCATGTGTTTATACCAAAACTCAAAAAATCAGATTTTTTGGATAAGTCGAAAATGGGAGATTGGACCCCAACGCATGATACCGGTATCATGTGTTTATACCAAAACTCAAAAAAATCAGATTTTTTGCAAAAGTCGAAAATGGGAGATTGGACCCCAACGCATGATACCGGTATCATGTGTTTATACCAAAACTAAAAAAAATCAGATTTTTTGCAAAAGTCGAAAATGGGAGATTGGACCCCAACGCATGATACCGGTATCATGTGTTTATACCAAAACTCAAAAAAATCAGATTTTTTGCAAAAGTCGAAAATGGGAGATTGGACCCCAACGCATGATACCGGTATCATGTGTTTATACCAAAACTCAAAAAAATCAGATTTTTTGCAAAAGTCGAAAATGGGAGATTGGACCCCAACGCATGATACCGGTATCATGTGTTTATACCAAAACTCAAAAAAATCAGATTTTTTGCAAAAGTCGAAAATGTGAGATTGGACCCCAACGCATGATACCGGTATCATGTGTTTATACCAAAACTCAAAAAAATCCGATTTTTTGCAAAAGTTGAAAATGTGAGATTGGACCCAAACGCATGATACCGGTATCATGTGTTTATACCAAAACTCAAAAAAAATCCGATTTTTTGCAAAAGTTGAAAATGTGAGATTGGACCCCAACGCATGATACCGGTATCATGTGTTTATACCAAAACTCCAAAAAATCAGATTTTTTGGAAAAGTTGAAAATGTGAGATTGGACCCCAACGCATGATACCGGTATCATGTGTTTATACCAAAACTCAAAAAAATCCGATTTTTTGGAAAAGTCGAAAATGTGAGATTGGACCCCAACGCATGATACCGGTATCATGTGTTTATACCAAAACTCAAAAAAATTAGATTATTTGCAAAAGTCGAAAATGTGAGATTGGACCCCAACGCATGATACCGGTATCATGTGTTTATACCAAAACTCAAAAAAATCAGATTTTTTGCGAAAGTCGAAAATGGGAGATTGGACCCCAACGCATGATACCGGTATCATGTGTTAATACCAAAATTCAAAAAATCAGATTTTTTGCAAAAGTCGAAAATGTGAGATTGGACCCCAACGCATGATACTGGTATCATGTGTTTATACCAAAACTCAAAAAAATCAGATTTTTTGGAAAAGTCGAAAATGTGAGATTGGACCCCAACGCATGATACCGGTATCATGTGTTTATACCAAAACTCAAAAAATCAGATTTTTTGGAAAAGTCGAAAATGTGAGATTGGACCCCAACGCATGATACCGGTATCATGTGTTTATACCAAAACTCAAAAAAATCAGATTTTTTGCAAAAGTCGAAAATGGGAGATTGGACCCCAACGCATGATACCGGTATCATGTGTTTATACCAAAACTCAAAAAAATCAGATTTTTTGCAAAAGTCGAAAATGGGAGATTGGACCCCAACGCATGATACCGGTATCATGTGTTTATACCAAAACTCAAAAAAAATCAGATTTTTTGCAAAAGTCGAAAATGGGAGATTGGACCCCAACGCATGATACCGGTATCATGTGTTTATACCAAAACTCAAAAAAATCAGATTTTTTGCAAAAGTCGAAAATGGGAGATTGGACCCCAACGCATGATACCGGTATCATGTGTTTATACCAAAACTCAAAAAAATCAGATTTTTTGGAAAAGTCGAAAATGTGAGATTGGACCCCAACGCATGATACCGGTATCATGTGTTTATACCAAAACTCAAAAAAATCAGATTTTTTGGAAAAGTCGAAAATGTGAGATTGGACCCCAACGCATGATACCGGTATCATGTGTTTATACCAAAACTCAAAAAAATCAGATTTTTTGAAAAAGTCGAAAATGTGAGATTGGACCCCAACGCATGATACCGGTATCATGTGTTTATACCAAAACTCAAAAAAATCAGATTTTTTGGAAAAGTCGAAAATGTGAGTTTGGACCCCAACGCATGATACCGGGCATGTGTATATACCAAAACTCAAAAAATCAGATTTTTTGGAAAAGTCGAAAATGTGAGTTTGGACCCCAACGCATGATACCGGTATCATGTGTTTATACCAAAACTCAAAAAAATCAGATTTTTTGGAAAAGTCGAAAATGTGAGATTGGACCCCAACGCATGATACCGGTATCATGTGTTTATACCAAAACTCAAAAAAATCAGATTTTTTGGAAAAGTCGAAAATGTGAGATTGGACCCCAACGCATGATACCGCCGGTATCATGTGTTTATACCAAAACTCAAAAAAATCAGATTTTTTGAAAAAGTCGAAAATGTGAGATTGGACCCCAACGCATGATACCGGTATCATGTGTTTATACCAAAACTCAAAAAAATCAGATTTTTGAAAAAGTCGAAAATGTGAGATTGGACCCCAACGCATGATACCGGTATCATGTGTTTATACCAAAACTCAAAAAAATCAGATTTTTTGGAAAAGTCGAAAATGTGAGTTTGGACCCCAACGCATGATACCGGTATCATGTGTATATACCAAAACTCAAAAAATCAGATTTTTTGGAAAAGTCGAAAATGTGAGTTTGGACCCCAACGCATGATACCGGTATCATGTGTATATACCAAAACTCAAAAAATCAGATTTTTTGGAAAAGTCGAAAATGTGAGATTGGACCCCAACGCATGATACCGGTATCATGTGTTTATACAAAACTCAAAAAAACCCGATTTTTTGCAAAAGTCGAAAATGTGAGATTGGACCCAACGCATGATACCGGTATCATGTGTTTATACCAAAACTCAAAAAAATCCGATTTTTTGCAAAAGTCGAAAATGTGAGATTGGACCCCAACGCATGATACCGGTATCATGTGTTTATACCAAAACTCAAAAAAATCAGATTTTTTGGAAAAGTCGAAAATGTGAGATTGGACCCCAACGCATGATTCCGGTTTCATGTGTTTATACCAAAACTCAAAAAAATCAGATTTTTTGCAAAAGTCGAAAATGTGAGATTGGACCCCAACGCATGATACCATGTGTTTATACCAAAACTCAAAAAGATCTGATTTTATGGAAAAGTCGAAAATGTGAGATTGGACCCCAACGCATGATACCGGTATCATGTGTTTATACCAAAACTAAAAAAATCCGATTTTTTTGCAAAAGTCGAAAATGTGAGATTGGACCCCACACATGATACCGGTATCATGTGTTTATACCAAAACTCAAAAAAATCTGATTTTTTGCAGTCGAAATGTGAAAAGTCGAAAATGTGAGATTGGACCCCAACGCATGATACCGGTATCATGTGTTTATACCAAAACTCAAAAAAATCCATTTTTTTGCAAAAGTCGAAAATGTGAGATTGGACCCCAACGCATGATACCGGTATCATGTGTTTATACCAAAACTCAAAAAAATCAGATTTTTTGGAAAAGTCGAAAATGTGAGATTGGACCCCAACGCATGATACCGGTATCATGTGTTTATACCAAAACTAAAAAAAATCAGATTTTTAACAAAAGTCGAAAATGTGAGTTTGGACCCCAACGCATGATACCAGTATCATGTGTTTATACCAAAACTCAAAAAAATCAGATTTTTTGGAAAAGTCGAAAATGTGAGATTGGACCCCAAGGCATGATACCGGTATCATGTGTTAATACCAAAACTCAAAAAAATCAGATTTTTTGCAAAAGTCGAAAATGTGAGATTGGAACCCAATGCATGATACCGGTATCATGTGTTTATACCAAAACTCAAAAAAATCCGATTTTTTGGAAAAGTCGAAAATGTGAGATTGGACCCCAACGCATGATACCGGTATCATGTGTTTATTTCAAAACTCAAAAAAATTAGATTATTTGCAAAAGTCGAAAATGTGAGATTGGACCCCAACGCATGATACCGGTATCATGTGTTTATACCAAAACTCAAAAAAATCAGATTTTTTGCGAAAGTCGAAAATGGGAGATTGGACCCCAACGCATGATACCGGTATCATGTGTTAATACCAAAATTCAAAAAAATCAGATTTTTTGGAAAAGTCGAAAATGTGAGATTGGACCCCAACGCATGATACCGGTATCATGTGTTTATACCAAAATTCAAAAAAATCAGATTTTTTGCAAAAGTGGAAAATGTGAGATTGGACCCCAACGCATGATACTGGTATCATGTGTTTATACCAAAACTCAAAAAAATCAGATTTTTTGCAAAAGTCGAAAATGGGAGATTGGACCCCAACGCATGATACCGGTATCATGTGTTTATACCAAAACTCAAAAAAATCAGATTTTTTGGAAAAGTCGAAAATGTGAGATTGGACCCCAACGCATGATACCGGTATCATGTGTTTATACCAAAACTCAAAAAATCAGATTTTTTGGAAAAGTCGAAAATGGGAGATTGGACCCCAACGCATGATACCGGTATCATGTGTTTATACAAAACTCAAAAAAATCAGATTTTTTGCAAAAGTTGAAAATGTGAGATTGGACCCCAACGCATGATACCGGTATCATGTGTTTATACCAAAACTCAAAAAAATCAGATTTTTTGCAAAAGTCGAAAATGGAAGATTGGACCCCAACGCATGATACCGGTATCATGTGTTTATACCAAAACTCAAAAAAATCAGAATTTTTGCAAAAGTCGAAAATGGGAGATTGGACCCCAACGCATGATACCGGTATCATGTGTTTATACCAAAACTCAAAAAAATCAGATTTTTTGGAAAAGTCGAAAATGTGAGATTTGACCCCAACGCATGATACCGGTATCATGTGTTTATACCAAAACTCAAAAAAATCCGATTTTTTGGAAAAGTCGAAAATGTGAGATTGGACCCCAACGCATGATACCGGTATCATGTGTTTATACCAAAACTCAAAAAAATTAGATTATTTGCAAAAGTCGAAAATGTGAGATTGGACCCCAACGCATGATACCGGTATCATGTGTTTATACCAAAACTCAAAAAAATCAGATTTTTTGCGAAAGTCGAAAATGGGAGATTGGACCCCAACGCATGATACCGGTATCATGTGTTAATACCAAAATTCAAAAAATCAGATTTTTTGCAAAAGTCGAAAATGTGAGATTGGACCCCAACGCATGATACCGGTATCATGTGTTAATACCAAAATTCAAAAAATCAGATTTTTTGCAAAAGTCGAAAATGTGAGATTGGACCCCAACGCATGATACCGGTATCATGTGTTTATACCAAAACTCAAAAAATCAGATTTTTTGGATAAGTCGAAAATGGGAGATTGGACCCCAACGCATGATACCGGTATCATGTGTTTATACCAAAACTCAAAAAAATCAGATTTTTTGCAAAAGTCGAAAATGGGAGATTGGACCCCAACGCATGATACCGGTATCATGTGTTTATACCAAAACTCAAAAAAATCAGATTTTTTGCAAAAGTCGAAAATGGGAGATTGGACCCCAACGCATGATACCGGTATCATGTGTTTATACCAAAACTCAAAAAAATCAGATTTTTGCAAAAGTCGAAAATGGGAGATTGGACCCCAACGCATGATACCGGTATCATGTGTTTATACCAAAACTCAAAAAAATCAGATTTTTTGCAAAAGTCGAAAATGGGAGATTGGACCCCAACGCATGATACCGGTATCATGTGTTTATACCAAAACTCAAAAAAATCAGATTTTTTGCAAAAGTCGAAAATGTGAGATTGGACCCCAACGCATGATACCGGTATCATGTGTTTATACCAAAACTCAAAAAAATCCGATTTTTTGCAAAAGTTGAAAATGTGAGATTGGACCCAAACGCATGATACCGGTATCATGTGTTTATACCAAAACTCAAAAAAAATCCGATTTTTTGCAAAAGTTGAAAATGTGAGATTGGACCCCAACGCATGATACCGGTATCATGTGTTTATACCAAAACTCCAAAAAATCAGATTTTTTGGAAAAGTTGAAAATGTGAGATTGGACCCCAACGCATGATACCGGTATCATGTGTTTATACCAAAACTCAAAAAAATCCGATTTTTTGGAAAAGTCGAAAATGTGAGATTGGACCCCAACGCATGATACCGGTATCATGTGTTTATACCAAAACTCAAAAAATTAGATTATTTGCAAAAGTCGAAAATGTGAGATTGGACCCCAACGCATGATACCGGTATCATGTGTTTATACCAAAACTCAAAAAAATCAGATTTTTTGCGAAAGTCGAAAATGGGAGATTGGACCCCAACGCATGATACCGGTATCATGTGTTAATACCAAAATTCAAAAAATCAGATTTTTTGCAAAAGTCGAAAATGTGAGATTGGACCCCAACGCATGATACTGGTATCATGTGTTTATACCAAAACTCAAAAAAATCAGATTTTTTGGAAAAGTCGAAAATGTGAGATTGGACCCCAACGCATGATACCGGTATCATGTGTTTATACCAAAACTCAAAAAATCAGATTTTTTGGAAAAGTTGAAAATGTGAGATTGGACCCCAACGCATGATACCGGTATCATGTGTTTATACCAAAACTCAAAAAAATCCGATTTTTTGGAAAAGTCGAAAATGTGAGATTGGACCCCAACGCATGATACCGGTATCATGTGTTTATACCAAAACTCAAAAAAATTAGATTATTTGCAAAAGTCGAAAATGTGAGATTGGACCCCAACGCATGATACCGGTATCATGTGTTTATACCAAAACTCAAAAAAATCAGATTTTTTGCGAAAGTCGAAAATGGGAGATTGGACCCCAACGCATGATACCGGTATCATGTGTTAATACCAAAATTCAAAAAATCAGATTTTTTGCAAAAGTCGAAAATGTGAGATTGGACCCCAACGCATGATACTGGTATCATGTGTTTATACCAAAACTCAAAAAAATCAGATTTTTTGGAAAAGTCGAAAATGTGAGATTGGACCCCAACGCATGATACCGGTATCATGTGTTTATACCAAAACTCAAAAATCAGATTTTTTGGAAAAGTCGAAAATGTGAGATTGGACCCCAACGCATGATACCGGTATCATGTGTTTATACCAAAACTCAAAAAAATCAGATTTTTTGCAAAAGTCGAAAATGGGAGATTGGACCCCAACGCATGATACCGGTATCATGTGTTTATACCAAAACTCAAAAAAATCAGATTTTTTGCAAAAGTCGAAAATGGGAGATTGGACCCCAACGCATGATACCGGTATCATGTGTTTATACCAAAACTCAAAAAAAATCAGATTTTTTGCAAAAGTCGAAAATGGGAGATTGGACCCCAACGCATGATACCGGTATCATGTGTTTATACCAAAACTCAAAAAAATCAGATTTTTTGCAAAAGTCGAAAATGGGAGATTGGACCCCAACGCATGATACCGGTATCATGTGTTTATACCAAAACTCAAAAAAATCAGATTTTTTGGAAAAGTCGAAAATGTGAGATTGGACCCCAACGCATGATACCGGTATCATGTGTTTATACCAAAACTCAAAAAAATCAGATTTTTTGGAAAAGTCGAAAATGTGAGATTGGACCCAACGCATGATACCGGTATCATGTGTTTATACCAAAACTCAAAAAAATCAGATTTTTTGAAAAAGTCGAAAATGTGAGATTGGACCCCAACGCATGATACCGGTATCATGTGTTTATACCAAAACTCAAAAAAATCAGATTTTTTGGAAAAGTCGAAAATGTGAGTTTGGACCCCAACGCATGATACCGGGCATGTGTATATACCAAAACTCAAAAAATCAGATTTTTTGGAAAAGTCGAAAATGTGAGTTTGGACCCCAACGCATGATACCGGTATCATGTGTTTATACCAAAACTCAAAAAATCAGATTTTTTGGAAAAGTCGAAAATGTGAGATTGGACCCCAACGCATGATACCGGTATCATGTGTTTATACCAAAACTCAAAAAAATCAGATTTTTTGGAAAAGTCGAAAATGTGAGATTGGACCCCAACGCATGATACCGCCGGTATCATGTGTTTATACCAAAACTCAAAAAAATCAGATTTTTTGAAAAAGTCGAAAATGTGAGATTGGACCCCAACGCATGATACCGGTATCATGTGTTTTATACCAAAACTCAAAAAAATCAGATTTTTTGAAAAAGTCGAAAATGTGAGATTGGACCCCAACGCATGATACCGGTATCATGTGTTTATACCAAAACTCAAAAAAATCAGATTTTTTGGAAAAGTCGAAAATGTGAGTTTGGACCCCAACGCATGATACCGGTATCATGTGTATATACCAAAACTCAAAAAATCAGATTTTTTGGAAAAGTCGAAAATGTGAGTTTGGACCCCAACGCATGATACCGGTATCATGTGTATATACCAAAACTCAAAAAATCAGATTTTTTGGAAAAGTCGAAAATGTGAGATTGGACCCAACGCATGATACCGGTATCATGTGTTTATACAAAACTCAAAAAAACCCGATTTTTTGCAAAAGTCGAAAATGTGAGATTGGACCCCAACGCATGATACCGGTATCATGTGTTTATACCAAAACTCAAAAAAATCCGATTTTTTGCAAAAGTCGAAAATGTGAGATTGGACCCCAACGCATGATACCGGTATCATGTGTTTATACCAAAACTCAAAAAAATCAGATTTTTTGGAAAAGTCGAAAATGTGAGATTGGACCCCAACGCATGATTCCGGTTTCATGTGTTTATACCAAAACTCAAAAAAATCAGATTTTTTTGCAAAAGTCGAAAATGTGAGATTGGACCCCAACGCATGATACCATGTGTTTATACCAAAACTCAAAAAGATCTGATTTTATGGAAAAGTCGAAATGTGAGATTGGACCCCAACGCATGATACCGGTATCATGTGTTTATACCAAAACTAAAAAAATCCGATTTTTTTGCAAAAGTCGAAAATGTGAGATTGGACCCCACACATGATACCGGTATCATGTGTTTATACCAAAACTCAAAAAAATCTGATTTTTTGCAGTCGAAATGTGAAAAGTCGAAAATGTGAGATTGGACCCCAACGCATGATACCGGTATCATGTGTTTATACCAAAACTCAAAAAAATCCATTTTTTTGCAAAAGTCGAAAATGTGAGATTGGACCCCAACGCATGATACCGGTATCATGTGTTTATACCAAAACTCAAAAAATCAGATTTTTTGGAAAAGTCGAAAATGTGAGATTGGACCCCAACGCATGATACCGGTATCATGTGTTTATACCAAAACTAAAAAAAATCAGATTTTTAACAAAAGTCGAAAATGTGAGTTTGGACCCCAACGCATGATACCAGTATCATGTGTTTATACCAAAACTCAAAAAAATCAGATTTTTTGGAAAAGTCGAAAATGTGAGATTGGACCCCAAGGCATGATACCGGTATCATGTGTTAATACCAAAACTCAAAAAAATCAGATTTTTTGCAAAAGTCGAAAATGTGAGATTGGAACCCAATGCATGATACCGGTATCATGTGTTTATACCAAAACTCAAAAAAATCCGATTTTTTGGAAAAGTCGAAAATGTGAGATTGGACCCCAACGCATGATACCGGTATCATGTGTTTATTTCAAAACTCAAAAAAATTAGATTATTTGCAAAAGTCGAAAATGTGAGATTGGACCCCAACGCATGATACGGTATCATGTGTTTATACCAAAACTCAAAAAAATCAGATTTTTTGCGAAAGTCGAAAATGGGAGATTGGACCCCAACGCATGATACCGGTATCATGTGTTAATACCAAAATTCAAAAAAATCAGATTTTTTGGAAAAGTCGAAAATGTGAGATTGGACCCCAACGCATGATACCGGTATCATGTGTTTATACCAAAATTCAAAAAAATCAGATTTTTTGCAAAAGTGGAAAATGTGAGATTGGACCCCAACGCATGATACTGGTATCATGTGTTTATACCAAAACTCAAAAAAATCAGATTTTTTGCAAAAGTCGAAAATGGGAGATTGGACCCCAACGCATGATACCGGTATCATGTGTTTATACCAAAACTCAAAAAAATCAGATTTTTTGGAAAAGTCGAAAATGTGAGATTGGACCCCAACGCATGATACCGGTATCATGTGTTTATACCAAAACTCAAAAAATCAGATTTTTTGGAAAAGTCGAAAATGGGAGATTGGACCCCAACGCATGATACCGGTATCATGTGTTTATACAAAACTCAAAAAAATCAGATTTTTTGCAAAAGTTGAAAATGTGAGATTGGACCCAACGCATGATACCGGTATCATGTGTTTATACCAAAACTCAAAAAAATCAGATTTTTTGCAAAAGTCGAAAATGGAAGATTGGACCCCAACGCATGATACCGGTATCATGTGTTTATACCAAAACTCAAAAAAATCAGAATTTTTGCAAAAGTCGAAAATGGGAGATTGGACCCCAACGCATGATACCGGTATCATGTGTTTATACCAAAACTCAAAAAAATCAGATTTTTTGGAAAGTCGAAAATGTGAGATTTGACCCAACGCATGATACCGGTATCATGTGTTTATACCAAAACTCAAAAAAAATCCGATTTTTTTGGAAAAGTCGAAAATGTGAGATTGGACCCCAACGCATGATACCGGTATCATGTGTTTATACAAAACTCAAAAAATTAGATTATTTGCAAAAAGTCGAAAATGTGAGATTGGACCCCAACGCATGATACCGGTATCATGTGTTTTATACCAAAACTCAAAAAAATCAGATTTTTTGCGAAAGTCGAAAATGGGAGATTGG